>NW_028241612.1:0-728224 GCF_964263255.1 Lissotriton vulgaris
GGAGGGTCCCACACTACTTCTTACGAACATCACATTCATCTAAAGTACTAGAGGTCATGTTAGACCTGGCACCATGGCGTGAGTCTCCCTTCCACTTTTTGCCGATCTGCGTCAGATGTTTTGCTGGTGTTCGCTGCTCAGGGCACTATGCCACGGCCAATCTGTGCCGCAGTGCAAGTGCTCCCAATATAAAACTGTACCTATAATTGATTCCATGATTGGCTCATTGGATTTACTGTCAGTCCCCAGTAAAGTGCACCAGGAGTGCCAGGGCGTGTAAATGCCAATACTGCTAGTGGGCCTGCAGCGCTGGTTGTGCCACACACAGAAGCAGCCTTTTAAAATGTGTCTAGGGTCTGCCATTGCAGAACCTGCGTGCAGTCTGGTACTGTCATGCTGGCTGGGCAAGTGCACACACTTGCCAGCCTCTAAACCCTCCCTTTACTTCATGTGAGTCACCCCTATGGTAGGCCCCAGGGCAGGGTGCATTGTAAGCATACGGTTGGACAAGCCCTGATGTGTATGGCAGGTCCTAATAGTGAATTACAGCGATTTTCGTTTTTCACTATTGTAGGGCTACCTGTTCTCATAGGCCAGAATGGGCTGCTGGAATTATTACACTTTATAATCCCAGTGTCAAGAAGCGTACCTGAATTCCTTGGAATCCGTGGAAGCAGACGGCTCGAGGGAAACTACTTAAGATGAGAATTTCCCAACTCCCATACACCCCTGGACCAAGAGAACACTAAGTCCAGGAATGAGGGGGAAAGGGGAAGTGGATAAACAAAGAGAGACTGCCACACTGGTTTCTTCTACAACTCTTCAAACTGGTAGATCATCGCCTGTTTAGTGTGTGGCAATAGCCCCTCTCTGTAAGTTGTTTTACAAATTCAAAATGAGTTTCAAGGAAAGATACTGTATCCAGGAGAGCAGCAAAATTCAACAGTGTGTAGAAACTCCAACCAGCTGAAGAATTTAAAGGTGGTATAATATAGTATCATTCATATGCATATCAAGTAATACCCTACTATACTTGAAGTCTTCTGTACACTGGAAGGCTGTCGATAGTTACTGCTTGACCAAACACTGAGCATGAGTTAGATTGGTTCTGGATAGGTAACTATATACAAATGTGCACTCTTAACATTTGCCACTTTCAACACACTGGATACTGTGGCAGGAGTCCGTAGAAACTGCGTCACTAGGAAAAGACAACATTGTCTCTAGAACACGATGCTGCTGGACTCTGGCATTGGCAGTTTAACAAGAGAGAGTTTCTTACCGCCTTCTTGAAATTCAGCTCCACAGAAAAAATGAGTCTCTTCCTACCAGACCTCTTGTTAGGCTCGAAGTCATCAAAGGCTGCGCAGGAGCTCAGGACAGAATGCAAAGCAGGAAGGAAGCGCACTCAGACGGTTCTAACGGAAACGTCAAATAAGTGCACAAAGACGTTGGAAATAGAAACAGAACGTTTCTCTGAGAAATTCCTGAATCCGAAGTGCTCGGAAAAGGACTGAAGCGGTTCAAGGTAACGCGCACAGAAAGACGCGGCCAACCGCCAGGGGAATGATTGTTGAAGTGCGCCGCGTGAAAAACGCGAGCGCACGAAATGGCCGACAGTTCCCCAGAGACTAGAATGCCAATGTTCCAAAGCAGTGGCACAATCAGGAAGTGTAACAAATAGGTTCACTTGCATCTAAATCGCGCTACTCCCTGTCTCAAGTTACAAGCAGAGAGCGAATGCGCGAGCACAGCACTGACCTTATAAATTGGATTTGGGACTGCGCTACCAGTAACCAGCTGGGACCTGACACCCAGCAGGCTCAGGGAACATGGTGGAAGGTCAAGTTTAGTATGCCTGAACTCAGAATAATAAAATACTTCTTTTAGTAAAGTTTATTTTAATATCCTGTGTTTCAAATGCTACTTTTAGAAAGTTAGCATTTGCTTGCCTAACCATTTCGGCCCGCCTCTGCCAGGATGTGTATCTGCTGTCTGGGTTGTGTGAGTGACAGGGCTGGGGGATGACAGGTGGTGAATGGCGGGATTACACCAGAGTGGGTGGTGGGAGTGCCCCTTGACTCTGAATAGGGCTGTGCTCTGCCACCACAATGCTGGCTTCACCCCCTGGGGAGCGACTGATGACTCTGCCCAACACCTGGTCCAGGAAGAGGGAAGACTGTCAACAAAGTGCTCCTGACTGTACTTCTCCTCATAATACTGGGTCCACCTCCTGCGGAGCGTCTGAGGTCCATTCCCTGCCCACTGAAAGGAGAGACCAGAGTTTGCCACCCAAAGGGCTCAGAGACTGAAAGGAACTATGCAAAGGCCCCCCTGGCCTGCCAAGACAAAAGAAATGCTGTATAAAAGTAGGAGCCCTGCTCCTAGCAAACTAGATCCTGCTTGTGAACCAAGACGCCCCCTCTGCCTGAAGAGAAGGAACCAAAGGAAGCTGAAGGAGAAAGACTGTCCCTATCCTGGGGGACTTGCCAACAGTGGGAAACTTGCTGCCAAAGGAGAGGAAGAAACTCTGCAGAAAGACTTTGCTTTTATTTCTACTTTCTACCAAACTTGCGTTTCACAGCTCATCTCCAGGGGCGTGGAAGAGAGCTGGCTCCCTGACCTGAGTCCCAGGAACATTGGACTCTGCCTGCTAAAGCTGTGAAGAAATTGCTTGGCTCTCCCCCTGCCGCTGGAGCCGCTACAAGTGCGTCCTGTGTCCCTGGACCTCCGCAAAGCCGTCTTGTGCCTGCCCGCCCCCTGTGACCCGCTCTGCCTTGAGCCGTCCTCACACCGTGTTGCTGGGCTGCCCACATCCGCTTCGCCCTCCTCTAAAGGGTGCCTCGCACTGCCTGCTGCATCCCCATTGGGGGGAGAGATCGTGAAACAGCGCAGCAGCACCAGAGACGCTTCGTGCCTCGAAGCGCCCCATCTCCTGTGCGTCGCGCCTCCCGAAGAAGAGGCATTTCCCTGCTTTCACCAGGCGCCCCTGGAGTGTTCATGGCATATGCCAGAAGCGTACGCAATCGCACCAGCCTTTATTTGTGAGCCCCCTATGAGACGTACCGCCTTGCCTTTGTGGCCGTACGCCTCGCACCTGCCTGCCAAGTCCGCCCCGCACTCCGTGTACGCAAAGTGCTGAAAGTCCTACAAGTACGCTGGAGGCCTACTGACAACCTGCCTCGCCCTTGATCCGGTATGGCTCGCACTCCGCCTAGCAGTGCGGGAAGTTGCCCCCGTACGCCTGAAGAATACCATCTTGCCACCGTACGCTGCAGCGTACCAACTTGCCGCCGTACGCCTGAAGCGTACCAACTTGCCGCCGTATGCCAGAAGCGTACCAACTTGCCGCCGTACGCCGGAAGCGTACCATCTTGCCTCCATACACCTGAAGCGTACCATCTTGCCCCCGTACACCGGAAGCATACCATCTTGCCGCCATACACCTGAAGCGTACCATCTTGCCCCCGTACGTCGGAAGCGTACCATCTTGCCCCCGTATGCCGGAAGCATACCATCTTGCCCCAGTACGCCTGAAGCGTGCCATCTTGCCCCGTACGCCGGAAGCATACCAACTTGCCGCCGTACGCCTAAAGCGTACCAACTTGTCGCCATACGCCTGATGCGTACCAACTTGCCGCCGTATGCCGGAAGCGTACCATCTTGCCCCCGTACACCTGAAGCATACCATCTTGCCCCCGTATGCCTGAAGCGTACCATCTTGCCCCGTATGCCGGAAGCGCACCATCTTGCCCCCGTACGTCTGAAGCGTACCATCTTGCCTCCGTACGCCGGAAGTGTACCATCTTGCCTCCATACGCCTGAAGCGTACCATCTTGCCCCCGTACGCCAGAAGCGTACTATCTTGCCCGCACCTTGACCCCGAGGCTGCGCCGCACTGTACTTGAATACAGGCCGCCCCGTGCCGCTGCCGCCTCTAGTCGGCTGGGCGACTGTCACCTCTGTCCCTGATACTGAAGGGACTTCCCTATAACCAGTTCTAGCTGGGTCTCACACTGCCTGCTTCAAAGGACTTCAAAGGACTTCAAAGACTTTTCACTGTATGAGAAGGGGCTGTGCCCCCTTCCAAAATGTTCTTGTTTTCTAATTTGAATCTGCCAGGGGCATGCTGCTGCTGGGGCTCAGGGGAATCCCTGAGCCCTGCCCAGCTCCTGGACTCCTGATGGACTGCTGGGGGACTCTTCCTGACTGTCCCCCTGCCTACTGCATTTCTTGAAGGACTTTCCTTGCTGGGGGCTATGCTGCTCCCTCTTTATGGTTCCAGGACTGCCTGGAAGGACCTCGTCGCTGACTGTGTGTCCTACTTTGCTGGGGGACCTTTTTGCACTGCTGTGTCCCCCCTGAAACTGCCGTGTTCGCTAAGATCTGCTGTGCCCTCCTGCTTGCCTTGCTGTGTGTTCCTGGAAGCAGGAGTTCGATCCGAAGAATCGGGAGAAGAGATCGGTTGTGGGGCGTGCTGGCTGCTCTGAGTGTCTAGGAGCGCCGCGCTGAAGATTCCCTACAGCTGTACCCTGTTCGACGTGCTCATCGGCACGTGTGGGGCTGAAGAAGTGTTGTCGGTGTTCCCAAGGGGTTAAATCGCACTCCGTGCGGAGTCGCGTGACCTGTGACCCCGGGAGCCGTAAATTCTTGCCATCAGACTTCACCGCCGCGGCCTGGGGCCCGCGGAACCAACTTGCAACTGATTGGCCCCTTGGCTGAAGCACGAAGGGGCCACGACCTGATTGGTTGTTGCCTGGAGGATCGTCGGAGAAGACGCGCTGGGATTGGCCGAGCGCTGTTCCAGCCTCACCACGTCACTGGGGGCTCGCCGCAAGAGCCGCGATGGGATTGGCCCATCGCTCGTGGCTTGGTCGAGTGGCCAGGAGGAGAAGCATGGCGGCTTTGCAGGGCTTCCCATGAGCGGAGGGAGCCCTGCGGAAGAGAGGAGGTGTTTTCCGCTTCCCCCTGCCTCGGGGGAAGCCATTGCCGGTGTGGCCGGTCTCCCACGCTGGAAGGGAGACCGGAGAAGAATCATGGCGGCGGGCGACAGGGCTCCCGTGAGCTGAGGGAGCCCTGCAGCACGAGTGAAGAGAGAGCGGAGGGGGCGCGGGGCACATTGTCGGTGCCCGCCCCCGCCGCCGGTGAAGCCGCCCAGAGGAGCCCCGCACCCGAGTCCGGTGAGTGGGGCAGGAGAAAGGGAGGGGCGCCGGGACACATTGTCGGTGTCCGCCCCTCCCCAGTAGCGCAAGCTCGCGCTCCGTGCCAGTGCGAAGCCATGAGGGCTTCAAGGGCGGCCCCAGTTGGCAGTGGGTCGCCCCAACGTGTGTGAGCCCAGAGAGGCTCTAGGGGGCCATTTCTTGATTTACGAGCCCGGCGAGGCTCGAGGGCCCTTTTGTTGTTGCTGGTCAGGGCGGCCCCGATTGGCAGCGGGTCGCCCCAACGTTAGAGAGCCTGTGTGGCTCAGAGGGGCCATATTGTGTTTAAGAGCCTGTTTGGCTCCAGCGTTTGGCCATATTTAGTTAGAGGGGGCGTCGGGGCACATTGCCGGTGCCCGCCCTCTCCTACCTGCGAGGAATGTGTTTTTGGAGCCTGTGTGGCTCCCACAGTGGGTGCAGTTTGCGTCCAAGGGTCAGTGAGGACCCTGTCGCAGTTTCCTTCCTGATTCCAGGTGCCCAGCAAGTAGTGGGCACCTGCCACGTTTAGGCTTTTTGTACTTTGAGACTGGCGCTGCATGGCAGCGCACCCTGACATTGAGACTCAGGGCGTCTGAGCCCCAACAAGGCCAGTTGGCCTAGGGACTGCCACAAGTGGTGGCTTATGTAAGTTATGCGCAATGTGATTCCTATGTTTTTAATAGTAATTGCCTACTGTGTGTTCCTGGAAGCAGGAGTTCGATCTGAAGAATCGGGAGAAGAGATCGGTTGTGGGGCGCGCTGGCTGCTCTAAGTGTCTAGGAGGGCCGCGCTGAAGATTCCCTACAGCTGTACCCTGTTCGACGTGCTCATCGGCACGTGTGGGGCTGAAGAAGTGTTGTCGGTGTTCCCAAGGGGTTAAATCGCACTCCGTGCGGAGTCGCGTGACCTGTGACCCCGGGAGCCGTAAATTCTTGCCATCGGACTTCACCGCCGCAGCCTGGGGCCCGCGGAACCAACTTGCAACTGATCGGCTCCTTGGCTGAAGCACGAAGGGGCCGCAACCTGATTGGTTGTTGCCTGGAGGCTCGTCGTAGAAGACGCGCTGGGATTGGTGGAGCGCTGTTCCAGCCTCACCGCGTCACTGGGGGCTCGCCGCAAGAGCCGCGATGGGATTGGCCCATCGCTCGTGGCTTGGTCGAGTGGCGAGAAGGAGAAGCATGGCGGCTTTGCAGGGCTTCCCATGAGCGGAGGGAGGGCTGCGGAAGAGAGGAGGTGTTTTCCGCTTCCCCCTGCCTGGGGGGAAGCCATTGCCGGTGTGGCGACAGGGCTCCCGTGAGCTGAGGGAGCCCTGCAGCACGAGTGAAGAGAGAGCGGAGGGGGCGCGGGGCACATTGTCGGTGCCCGCCCCCGCCGCCGGTGAAGCCGCCCAGAAGAGCCCCGCACCCGAGTCCGGTGAGTGGGGCAGGAGAAAGGGAGGGGCGCCGGGACACATTGTCGGTGTCCGCCCCTCCCCCAGTAGCGCAAGCTCGCGCTCCGTGCCAGTGCAAAGCCATGAGGGCTTCAAGGGCGGCCCCAGTTGGCAGTGGGTCGCCCCAACGTGTGTGAGCCCAGAGAGGCTCTAGGGGGCCATTTCTTGATTTACGAGCCCGGCGAGGCTCGAGGGCCCTTTTGTTGTTGCTGGTCAGGGCGGCCCCGATTGGCAGCGGGTCGCCCCAACGTTAGAGAGCCTGTGTGGCTCAGAGGGCCATATTGTGTTTAAGAGCCTGTTTGGCTCCAGCGTTTAACCATATTTAGTTAGAGGGGGCGTCGGGGCACATTGCCGGTGCCCGCCCTCTCCTACCTGCGAGGAATGTGTTTTTGGAGCCTGTGTGGCTCCCACAGTGGGTGCAGTTTGCGCTCAAGGGTCATTGAGGAACCTGTCGCAGTTTCCTTCATGATTCCAGGTGCCCAGCAAGTAGTGGGCACCTGCCACGTTTAGGCTTTTTGTACTTTGAGACTGGCGCTGCATGGCAGCGCACCCTGACATTGAGACTCAGGGTGTCTGAGCCCCAACAAGGCCAGTTGGCCTAGGGACTGCCACAGGTGGTGGCTTATGTAAGTTATGCGCAATGGGATTCCTATGTTTTTAATAGTAATTGCCTACTGTGTGTTTTTGCGCTATTGACTTAGGTTCTGGCACCTCTGACTGTGTAGGTTTATGCATCATGTGTCTTTCTTTCCATGCGCTGCACCTCTGAATGTTTAGTCATCATGTGTCTTCTTGCGCTGTACCCCTGAATGTATTTTATTGCATCATGTTATGTTATGTTATGTTAAAATAAACTTATATAGCGCACGGCTACTCTAAAAGAGTGTCCCGGCGCTTTCCACAAACGGCTCCGTGTGTAATAACATAACAAGAAGAAACTAATACAGAAAAGAAAGAACCCAGCAAAGAGAACAGTTAAACATTAAAAAGCCAAGTCTTCAGGCTCTTCCTGAATTGAAGCAAATTAGAGGTACTGCGTAGCGCCAGTGGCAGAGAGTTCCACAACTGGGGTGCCTTAAAGCTGAAGGAACGGCCCCCAGTCCGCGCCTTCCGCACACGTGGCACCACGGCAGTGAAAAGAGATTCAGACCGCAGTGAGCGGGCTGGACGATAGAAGGCCAATCTACGCCGTAGATACCCAGCCCCTGAGCCAAACAGGGCTTTATGCATCAACGTAAGGGATTTGAACATAATCCGCTTACGGATAGGCAGCCAATGAAGCTTCTGCAGCAACCCAGAGGCTCGTGACCGCCTATGCAGGCCAAAGATGGCCAAAGATGGCACGGGCAGCAGAGTTTTGTGCCACCTGAAGGCGTTGGACCAGGTAATCCGGGAGGCCAAGAAAGAGGGCATTGGCATAGTCGAGCCGGGACCCGATAAGCGCCTGCACTGGAATCCGCCTATGCTCCGCAGAAAGCAGTGGAAGAAACTTGCGGAGCATCTTCAGAATGCCAAAGCAGGTTCCGGCCAGACCCTGGATGTGCGCTCTCAGTGATAACTTATTATCAAGTTTGACGCCAAGATTTTTAGCAACCGCAGATGATTGTACAGGAGGGTTCATTTCAGATGGCCACCATTGCCGCCACTCAGGGTCGGTGACACAGCCGAAGAATAGGACCTCCGACTTACTGGAGTTGGCCTTCAGGTTGTTATGCTGGAACCAGTCGAATACCCTGCCCAAACAACCCCGGATACTCTCTCCATCAAATGGTTGATCTTTACCACAAGTGAAGAGGAGTTGCGTGTCGTCGGCGTAGGACACGATCTGGGCCCCGTAAGCCTCCACCGCCGCCGCCAGGGGGGACATAAAGATGTTAAACAGTGATGGGCTCAGCACAGAGCCCTGTGGAACCCCAACCCCCAAAGGCGGCATCTCGGCGGAGCTCTGGGAGACCCAGATCGTCTGGCGGCGGCCTTCCAGGAAAGACGTAAACCATTTGAGCACCGTCCCCCTAATGCCGATGTCATGGAGCCTGGCGAGGAGCGCCGCGTGGGGGACGGTATCAAAGGCCGCCGACAGGTCCAACATGACTAACATGGCCTTGCCACCAACATCCAAGGTCTCCCTGATGATCTCGGAGACCTCCAGCAATGCCGTTTCCGTGCTGAAGTTGGGACGGAAACCGGATTGGGAAGGATGGAGCAGATGGTTGGTCTCAAGAAAGCTCGACAAGACGCCATGAACATGTTTCTCGGTAATCTTGGCCAGAGCCGGGAGAAGTGAAATTGGCCTATAATTGGCCAAAACCTCGGCATCAAGGCCCGGCTTTTTCAAAAGGGGGATCACCATCGCCCTCTTCCAGGTGGTAGGCACCCTTCCCTCCCTCAAGGAGGCATTGAGGATGGGGTTAACCAGGGGATTCACCACCGCCGCCATCCCGGCCAAAAATTTGGCAGGGCATGGGTCAAGTGGCGAGCCAGATTTAAGGCTGGTAAGCAGCGCCCGCGACGCCTCGCAAGTGACTGCTGGAAAATCTGTCAACACTGCGGTAGGCATGGGCGATAGCTCACGTTCCGCTCCGGGGCCACATCCACCATCCTCAGTGCTCTCCGAGAAGGAGGCCTGAATTGCCTTAATCTTATTAGTGAAAAAGCTGGCGAGATTACACGCCCACGCCTCAGATGGCACTGGTGGGGCTGAGTAGGAACTGGGGGTCGTGAACTCCTTCACCACCGTGAAGATCTCCTTGCAGGAGTTCGCCGCCACCTCAATCCTCTTAGCAAGGTATTCTTTTTTGGCATCTAAGATGTCCCGATGATAGGCCTTTATAACCGCCCTGTAGGCGAGTTTGTCCACCTCGTTGTACTGAAGGCGCCAGGCCCGCTCAGCAACCTTACATTGGCTGCGGGCCACCCGCAGCGCCTCAGTGAACCACGGCGCAGATTGCCGTACAGCCGTGGACCGCGGGGCTGCCAGTGGGGCAAGATCGTCCAGCCTTTCAGTCAGCCACGACTGCAGAGCCTCCGTGTCTCTTTCCAGATCACCCGAGAGATAACAAGGATGTTCCGCGAGCGCCTGCTCTAACATATCAGGTGTCACTCTATGGAGCGCTCTCGAGGCCGATCTAGGTAGCATGGGGGCGATGTTATCCGGCCGCCCATTCTCACACACAGAGAACCTGATCAGCCTATGATCCGTCCAGAGCACAGGCAGAGTCTCTACGTCGGCGAACGGAACTGATGAAAACACTTGATCGAGGGTATGCCCTCTCTCATGCGTAGGACCTGACACGCACGGTAATAGGCCCAGAGGAGATGTAATGTCCAACAGTTTGATAGTGTCCGGGTCGCCTATGACATCTAGATGGAAGTTGAAATCGCCCGCCACTACACAGTGCTGTGTAGTAAGCGCCAGTTCGGAAATCGCTATCTGCAAATCCTCCAAGAAGGAGCCCATCGGGCCTGGTGACCTATAGACCAACAGCCCCTTAAATGCTTGGACCGAGGACAGTCTGAGTGTAAAAGCAATGGACTCCGAGCCCCCAATAAGATTGAGAGGGAGAACAGAGCAGGAAACGTTCTTCCTCACCACCACAGCTACACCACCGCCCCTGCCTTTCTCTCTATCCTGCCGAAAGATGTTATAGGCTGGGGGGATAGCGGAAAAGATATCCGGATTCGACGCTTCTCCCAGCCAGGTTTCGGTTAGGAGAAGACACAGGGGGTTTTCCCTCACGAGGAGATCATATAGGTGCAAGGCATGACATCCCAGCGACCTCGTATTCAGGAGCAGACATAGGTGCCTAACACGAGCCTCTACGGGCCTGCAGACATTGACCGATGTCCACATGGGCGTCCAGCCACAGGCCGGACAACGGCGTTTACCCTTGAAGCGCCCCGGAAATACCGAGCGACAGGAGCAAGAATGGGTCTGCATGGCGCGCAGCACCGATGAGGTATAGGTGATTATCTTCCCCCTCGCCGGGCCGAGCCACAGTCCACCCTCGCCCCGGCGCCTCCGGGACGCTGACGGGCAGGACTCCGGCACGACTCAGGCTAAGCGAAGGCGTCTACCTGCGCGTCACGCTGCGCGTGAAGGAGCGACTTTAAGTAGACTCTCCAGTGAGCCCTTGGCGCGCGTGTCCGCTTAAAGATGGCGGCCGCCGCCGAATCCCAATCCCCAAACCAAGATGGCGCCCGCAGTAGATGCCCAGGACCCGGACCCACCAAAGTGGTGGTACTTTTAGGCACAGAGGTGCACTTTTTAAATGCAGTGAGGGGAGGGGGCGCAGGCTGGAGACAGCCAAATCTAAAAACAAGGGTAAGTAGAACAAAAGCAGTAACACAAATAAAAAACGCTGGGAAGTTAAAAACGCACAGCGCTAGTCCAGCGCGCTCGCAGCAATGTGGCAGATGTATGTCATGTGCTTTATTCTTAACACCTCTGAATGTTTTAGGCATCATGTGTTTCTCTTTATTACTCCTCTGAATGTGGTTCATGCATCATGGGTAATGTGTTCTGGTATACCCCTAAATGTATTTTATTCTTAGGTGGTTGTCCTTTTTAGTACAGGTGGTCCTAGTAAGGTCCTGGTTCCTGTTACCAGGGGATACTGGTTGTGGTCTTTGTGATTACCATGTTATGTTTATTATTTCTTATTCTAGAAGTACTATATCTGATTCTGACAGTGGCCCATGTGGCCCTGTCTTGTAAAAAATCCCTTATGAATGTTGCCCGTGCCAGTTGGCACAATGTACATGTGTGATTTTTATCTGATATGTGTTTTTACAATACAAAAGTTATTTTTATAATAACCTTGTGTGGAGTCTCTTTTGTGGTGTGCCTAGTATGTTGTTGCTGTTGTGCGCTGGTGCAAATGCTTTACACATTGCCTCCGAGTTTAGCCTTACTGCTTGTGCCAAGCTACCAAGGGGGAGAGCAGGGGTTATCTTGGCGTGTCACTTCCTTGCCCTGACTAGAATGGTGGGTTTTGCCTGGCTTTGGCGTCAGCCTTAGCCTACCAGAAATAGCCAGTTCTAACATTGTTGGTCAGCGGTGCGGATTTGGACTTGTGTTTGCGCAGTGCCATAGCGACAACTGGCTACATTACAAAACTCTGCAATTTTTTTCAGATAGTCACATGTTTGGGATTATTGTTTTTGATTTTTTTCCTCAAGAGTGTCATTTTCAAATATGTTCCTGCGCTTTATGTTTAGTGGCAGATGAGAGAAAGTGACAGGGCAGGACGCCAGTAGAGGGGGAGGTTCCCATAGCTTAGGAATCCCTTGCTGGGTCCAGTGTCCAATCCCAAATCCTGTACCTGTGTGGGTAGATAGGAGAGAGAAGGGGTGTGGAGGAGAAATGGCTAGCTCAGGAGGGTGGTTGTTCCCTGAGTGTAGTGTGTGTGTCTGGATTCCCCAGTGTGGTAGGATCCAGTGGTGGCAGCTTAAATGTGTACAGTGGGTGTGAAGTCCCATTCCCAGTTCCCAGAGTATGGTGCCTGGTGCTCAGTAAGAGGGGTACAGGTTGTGAGTCAGAGGCAGTGAGGAACTGTCTCACCAGTCTGGAGGGGGAGTGTGTGGATGAGTGGTGTCTCGAACTGGAGGAGTTGGTGTGAGTTTTTTTTAAGGAGCTTGCACGTGAGGTGTACCTCTGGTGGTGTGCAGGATGTCCTGCAGAGGCACTGGACAAGAAGGTGGATGTCTGGCGGTGTGCTAGATGTCTTGCAGAGGCATTAGGGAGTGGTTCAAAAAGGAGTGGCTTGTGTATCTGATGATCATGTGAAGGGGAAGAGGTTCATGTGTAACCCAGCTAGGTCCCAGTAGTATGGTAGGGGTGTAGGGGCTCACGCGCTGTCTCAGTGGAGGCGGAGTGAGTGTGGGACGGTGTGTCCCACGTCGGCCTGAAACCCTATCTCAAGGCCTGGAGCGTTCCCTAAGGGAGCGCCAGGTCAGGGGCCTAAGCTGTACATAGGTCATTTAAAGAGGATCTTCCTGTGTCTAGAGGACGGGGAGTGTCTGTAACCAGAACTCCGCTGTCCTGGTGTTGGGCAGTACCGCTCCTAAGTGGAGGGTGCAGAAGTCCTGGCTCGCTGAGCATTTGATCGTCTAGAGTGCTTGACCATTTGTGGGGCCTCTGGAGGTCGTTCCCCGAGGAGGGGGGAAAGCCAGGTTGGGGTTGTGGCCTGACCTGGAAGGAGTACTGAAGGAAAGTGTGTCACTGATACTCCGCTGGTGTGTGCTCTGTCTAGCCTGGGACATACTGAGAATTACCCTGTGATAGGGAGTACTGGAGGAGAGTGTGTCGCTGATACGCCGCTGGCGTGTGCTCTGTCTAGCCTGAGACATACTGGAAGGGGTTGCAGAGGGACGGTGTCCTTACTTCTGACCCCGGTGTAACCTGAGGGTTTAGATCTTAGGTTGGGAGATTAGGAAACTTCTAGGTCAAGAGGAATCTCCGCCAAAGTGGATCAGCTGAAGAGACTGAGGGGGCTGCCCTTGCTGTGTGATCTGGGGCTCACCTGCAGTTTGTTGTTTCCACCAAGGTAGAGGAAAGGGGGCTTTGCGGTGTGCTGTGTCCTCCTACCTGCTTGAAGAGGGACTGTGCTGTGTGCTTTGTACCTCAGAAATGGAATAGTTTCCAGGTGTAGGCCAGTGATGGAGTGAGGTCCTGATCTGGTAGGAGAATTGTGTTCTGGTGAAGTGCTTTTCTGTGAGGGTGCGGAAACCCAGAAGTAGAGGTAGGGTGGGGCATTCTTGCCCGTGACCTCTGGCCAGCCTGGGGGTGTGTGGACCCTAGGTTGTTGGATCAGTGGTAGTTGTAGCTACACTGAGAGAGAGAGTGGAGAATGGCTATTGTGTGCCAGGGGTTATTGCCCCCGCTCTGTGGATTGGTTAAGACCTGTGATTTGGATGGCCTATGGCCTGGTCTTGGCCATGGATGGCTATGAAGTACCAGTGTGGTATCCTTGTTGTGTCAGAGAGTTATTGTTTGGAGGTAACCAGGTGGGTTCAGAGTGGCGTAAAACCGGAGGGTGTCCCTGCCGTGCAGGTCCGTGTCCGTGTTTTGTCCCCCAAAGCAAGGAAGCCCATCAGTGGAGTGATTGGTCTACCCTGCGTTTTGGCTGGAAGGGGGTTGTGTTGGACCCGGCCCTTTGGGCAGGTTCACCCCCTGACTTTTTGCTTTTTCCTAGCCTGTTTCTGGAACCTGGTGGTGGGGATTTTAGGCCTCTGCGCACTTTTTCACTGTGGTATAGTGTAAAGTGCTTGAGCTCTCTGTGAATGAGTGGTGAGTGACCTACCCTCCCATAGGAATGAATGGGGAATATGAATGCCCATGGTAGTTCCTGATGTGTGGGGAGTGCAGGGGC
This sequence comes from Lissotriton vulgaris, assembly GCF_964263255.1. Taxonomy (NCBI): domain Eukaryota; kingdom Metazoa; phylum Chordata; class Amphibia; order Caudata; family Salamandridae; genus Lissotriton; species Lissotriton vulgaris. Next base: position 13,977 of record NW_028241612.1, read on the forward strand.
GAGTTTGGTATGTACGAACTCGTGAGAATGAATGCTGCAAAATAATATATGCGGCATGACTGTGTCTAGTCTAGAAGTACTATTTTTGGAAGTTGGTATATTTGTGTAAGTTGTTGCTGGCGTGTGATTGGCTGGTGAGCCTGGCCCAGAGTGCCTGGGCCTGCTTGTGGATTAACTGTCTGGTTTGAGGATGACAGGGGCTGGAGAGCCCAGGAGGTTGTCTGAAGTCAGCCCATGGATGAAAGGCAGCATCTGCTGCCAGGGAAGTGGGAGGAGATGGCACCTGATAGTGAAGGGCTGTGCCTGCCTAACTACAAAGCTGGCTCCACCTCCAGCTGGGCGACTGTCACCTCTGTCCCTGATACTGAAGGGACTTCCCTATAACCAGTTCTAGCTGGTTCTCACACTGCCTGCTTCAAAGGACTTCAAAGGACTTCAAAGACTTTTCACTGTATAAGAAGGGGCTGTGCCCCCTTCCAAAATGTTCTTGTTTTCTAACTTGAATCTGCCAGGGGCATGCTGCTGCTGGGGCTCAGGTGAATCCCTGAGCCCTGCCCAGCTCCTGGACTCCTGATGGACTGCTGGGGGACTCTTCCTGACTGTCCCCCTGCCTACTGCATTTCTTGAAGGACTTTCCTTTCTGGGGGCTATGCTGCTCCCTCTTTATGGTTCCAGGACTGCCTGGAAGGACCTCGTCGCTGACTGTGTGTCCTACTTTGCTGGGGGACCTTTTTGCACTGCTGTGTCCCCCCTGAAACTGCCGTGTTCGCTAAGATCTGCTGTGCCCTCCTGCTTGCCTTGCTGTGTGTTCCTGGAAGCAGGAGTTCGATCCGAAGAATCGGGAGAAGAGATCGGTTGTGGGGCGTGCTGGCTGCTCTGAGTGTCTAGGAGCGCCGCGCTGAAGATTCCCTACAGCTGTACCCTGTTCGACGTGCTCATCGGCACGATGGGGCTGAAGAAGTGTTGTCGGTGTTCCCAAGGGGTTAAATCGCACTCCGTGCGGAGTCGCGTGACCTGTGACCCCGGGAGCCGTAAATTCTTGCCATCGGACTTCACCGCGGCGGCCTGGGGCCCGCGGAACCAACTTGCAATTGATTGGCCCCTTGGCTGAAGCACGAAGGGGCCACGACCTGATTGGTTGTTGCCTGGAGGATCATCGGAGAAGACGCGCTGGGATTGGCCGAGCGCTGTTCCAGCCTCACCACGTCACTGGGGGCTCGCCGCAAGAGCCGCGATGGGATTGGCCCATCGCTCGTGGCTTGGTCGAGTGGCCAGGAGGAGAAGCATGGCGGCTTTACAGGGCTTCCCATGAGCGGAGGGAGCCCTGCGGAAGAGAGGAGGTGTTTTCCGCTTCCCCCTGCCTCGGGGGAAGCCATTGCCGGTGTGGCCGGTCTCCCGCGCTGGAAGGGAGACCGGAGAAGAATCATGGCGGCGGGCGACAGGGCTCCCGTGAGCTGAGGGAGCCCTGCAGCACGAGTGAAGAGAGAGCGGAGGGGGCGCGGGGGACATTGTCGGTGCCCGCCCCTGCCGCCGGTGAAGCCGCCCAGAGGAGCCCCGCACCCCAGTCCGGTGAGTGGGGCAGGAGAAAGGGAGGGGCGCCGGGACACATTGTCGGTGTCCGCCCCTCCCCAGTAGCGCAAGCTCGCGCTCCGTGCCAGTGCGAAGCCATGAGGGCTTCAAGGGCGGCCCCAGTTGGCAGTGGGTCGCCCCAACGTGTGTGAGCCCAGAGAGGCTCTAGGGGGCCATTTCTTGATTTACGAGCCCGGCGAGGCTCGAGGGCGCTTTTGTTGTTGCTGGTCAGGGCGGCCCCGATTGGTAGCGGGTCGCCCCAAAGTTAGAGAGCCTGTGTGGCTCAGAGGGGCCATATTGTGTTTAAGAGCCTGTTTGGCTCCAGCGTTTGGCCATATTTAGTTAGAGGGGGCGTCGGGGCACATTGCCGGTGCCCGCCCTCTCCTACCTGCGAGGAATGTGTTTTTGGAGCCTGTGTGGCTCCCACAGTGGGTGCAGTTTGCGTCCAAGGGTCAGTGAGGACCCTGTCGCAGTTTCCTTCCTGATTCCAGGTGCCCAGCAAGTAGTGGGCACCTGCCACGTTTAGGCTTTTTGTACTTTGAGACTGGCGCTGCATGGCAGCGCACCCTGACATTGAGACTCAGGGCGTCTGAGCCCCAACAAGGCCAGTTGGCCTAGGGACTGCCACAAGTGGTGGCTTATGTAAGTTATGCGCAATGGGATTCCTATGTTTTTAATAGTAATTGCCTACTGTGTGTTTTTGCGCTATTGACTTAGGTTCTGGCACCTCTGACTGTGTAGGTTTATGCATCATGTGTCTTTCTTTCCATGCGCTGCACCTCTGAATGTTTAGTCATCATGTGTCTTCTTGCGCTGCACCCCTGAATGTATTTTATTGCATCATGTGCTTTATTCTTAACACCTCTGAATGTTTTAGGCATCATGTGTTTCTCTTTATTACTCCTCTGAATGTGGTTCATGCATCATGGGTAATGTGTTCTGGTATACCCCTAAATGTATTTTATTCTTAGGTGGTTGTCCTTTTTAGTACAGGTGGTCCTAGTAAGGTTCTGGTTCCTGTTACCAGTGGATACTGTTTGTGGTCTTTGTGATTACCATGTTATGTTTATTATTTCTTATTCTAGAAGTACTATATCTGATTCTGACAGTGGCCCATGTGGCCCTGTCTTGTAAATAATCCCTTATGAATGTTGCCCGTGCCAGTTGGCACAATGTACATGTGTGATTTTTATCTGATATGTGTTTTTACAATACAAAAGTTATTTTTATAATAACCTTGTGTGGAGTCTCTTTTGTGGTGTGCCTAGTATGTTGTTGCTGTTGTGCGCTGGCGCAAATGCTTTACACATTGCCTCCGAGTTTAGCCTTACTGCTTGTGCCAAGCTACCAAGGGGGTGAGCAGGGGTTATCTTGGCGTGTGACTTCATTGCCCTGACTAGAATGGTGGTTTTTGCCTGGCTTTGGCGTCAGCCTTAGCCTACCAGAAATAGCCAGTTCTAACAAGACCCAACTGACCCCAACAATTATGGGCCAATATCCAGAATTCCTTTTTGTTCAAAGGTTCTGGAGAAATTGCTTAACATCCTGCTCACTGCCTTTATCTCCTCCAATAATCTGCTTGACCACTCACAATTCGAGTTTAGAGAGGGCCACGGAACTGAAACTGCTTTAATCACTGCAAGTGAGGAGCTTAGGAAGTCATTGGACGAAGGCGGGAAGGCCGCCTTGATATTGTTAGATCTGTCGGCGGCCTTCGACACCGTCAATCATAACATCTTAATCGCCAGACTGCCCGATTTGGGCGTTCAAGAATCTGCTACGACTCTATTAACATCATACCTCACGGAGAGATCTTTTCTAGTCGAATTAGATGAATACAGCTTTCAAACTTTCAATCTGCAATGCGGAGTGCTGCAGGGTTCATCTTTGAGCCCTACGTTGTTTAATGTTTATGCAACCCCCCTGGCCGCTCTCATTAGACAGTTCGGGTTCTCTGTAATATCTTATGCAGACGACATGCAGGTAGTCGTATCAATAACTAATAATGAGGAGGAGATTGCAGACCACTTTAACAACTGCTTGTCCCATGTTAATTCTTGGATGCAATTCAACTGTCTTAAACTTAACGGCAGCAAGACCTAAGTATTATTATTGGGTGCCAATCCTTTGGCTTGGTCTTTGAAATGGTGGCCTCCAGAGCTGGGTGAGTGCCGAACACCCGTATCAAAGGCAAAAAAATGTTGGGATTACCTTTGACTGTAGGCTGACCTTTGATAGTCAAATCAACTGTCTTACTTCCAGTTTCTGGGCCATACTTAAAATGATTAGGAAGATTTGCTTCTTCGTTCCCCTGGAGGCTTTAAAAACATTGGTGACTGCTCTTGCCATCTCCAGGTTGGATTATCGCAATGCACTTTACTTTGGGATTCAAACTCAATTCTTGAAAAAGCTGCAACGTCTGAAGAATGCAGTAGCAAGATTGATTTTGGATATCCACAAACAGGAATCAGTTTCTCAGCAGCTAGGAGCATTGCACTGACCACCGGTTAAGAAAAGAATAATCTTTGTCATTGTGCATTACTTTCAAAGCACTCCATGGGAAGGGCCCCTCATACCTGACATCGCGCATAAAGTATTATGTTCCGTCTAGGAACCTTAGATCTGCACAACAAAAACTGTTGCAAATCCTTAGGTTCAAGCAGGCACGATGGGGAGGAAGGAGCTTCTTGCTGGGATCTGCCAAGGCTTGGAATCTTCTTCCGCAAATAATTAAAAACAGTCCAAATCTGAAAGCATTCAGGAAAGCAGTAAAAACGGTTATTTCAATCCGACCTCTAATTCTATTTGCATACTAGCCTCACACGCTCTCTGAGTCCTCAGCGCCAAGACGCCTCCGGGCATTCGTTGCGCTTTACAAATCTAATAATCAAATCAAATCAAATGCTTAGCTCCTCATCCGTAGAGACTGGGATCTATGGCAGTACAATGGTCTCTAAATATTTCTCTTGGTCCTCCTTGGTCAGGGGGCTGCTGTGTATAGGGACCGGCAAAACTCCCCAAAGGCTCTAGCCTTCTCCTCCTCATTCTTCAGAAATGCCCCATTATTATCTACAATTTACGCCATATAGTCTTCTTCTTGCCTCGCTCTTAGTTGTCTGGCCAGGAGGGATCCCACATTGTCACCCCCTACTTAATTTTGGGTTTGAAATCGCAGGGTAGCTTTTTCCACCTCAATGGTATAGATGGCCTTCAGTTTCCCTTTAAGCTGTGTAACTTTCTGTAGGTTCTGCACCAAGGGGTTGACCTAATCGGTCCTCTCTGCAGTTTGTAGCTCCCCCTCTAGAAGTATCTTCTCCCCCTTGCGCTGGTTTTTCATTGTAGTTGCCAATTCAATGCATTTACCCCTAATGATTGCCTTGAAGGGATCCCAATTGTTGGCTAGAGAAGTCATTGCTGGGTTGTTGTGGTCAAATAATGCAGTGATTGCTTTCCTTAATTCATCCTTAAGGAGACAAGCTCTACTTAAAAAAATACCATCCTGCATGGTCTGCCCGCGGGGGAGGCCAATCTAAAACCAGCTCTAAAGGAGCGTGGTCCGAGAGACAGATCGGATGGAACTGACATCCTGAGAGCATGTGGCATGGGGACTGACTAATGAATGCATAATCTATTCTGGAGTAGGGCCGATGAGAGTGGAAGAAAAAGGAGAAGTCCCTCACTGTTGGGCATAAATCCCTCCAAGCACCCACAAGACCCAAACCCTGCAATGCCGTTTTAAGTGTCTTGTTAAACACTCCCCCTGTTGCCCTTTGTGGGTGAGTAGTGTATGGAAGTGGGTCCCAAACAGAGTTAAAATCCCCCAACAGTAAGCTGTCCCCCGTGGAGAATCCATCCAATGTAAACAGAAATGCGTTCAAGAATGCCTGTTGCCCAACATTGGGCACATAGACTGTTACGACAGTGCATGGTCTGCCCCTCAGCTCTTCCCTGACCATCAAAAATCTCCCTGCTTTATCGGATTTGAACTCATTTAGTAGAAATGGCACAGAGGAGTGGAAGAGGATCGCCACCCCATTATGCTTCGTGTTTGCAGAAGAACAGAAAATCTGTGGGAAAGCCATGTGTTTCAGCCGCCCTTTATCTTTTTTTGGTAGGTGGGTTTCTTGAGGGCCACAATGTGTACATTATGATCTAGTAGAAACTTCCATAAGCCTTGCCTCTTATTAGGGGAGTTGAGTCCCCTCAGGTTCCAAGGCAAGCAATTAACCAACATTATTCATGTGTAGACACTCCAATCTGCTCCTCTGTGACCAATGATGAGAGCCTGAGAATTGCCCTCCCACCAGAACACCCCCTACTCCAGACCCAATAAACCAATCAAAGAGATCAGTGATATCAATAACACATTCAACAATAACATGTGACTACTAGAACTTTGAGCTCCGGGGATGATCAATGGCAGAGGAGATCCACCAATGGAGCGTCTCATGATGCAGAACCATTTCTGTCGCCTAGGCCCTCCCAGAGCTAGCTGAAATAAATGTAATATTAGCCAATGATCATTGTCAGACTGAAGATTAGAAGCTAGATTTAAACTCCCTCCTATTTGGACGCTACCGCACCCCCCACCCCTGTTTCCGTGGAGCCTGAAAGCTTCATAGTCATCTTCATAAGGGTCAAGTTCCTTTGTATTTCTAGACCTCTCAAATGTCCTAAGAATGTGTCTATCGTTCGAAATTGTTTCCAGTCCTAAGAGATTTATCATACCCCATCACAATGTTTACTTGCCACACCTCTTCTGTTGCAACATGGACCTCTGTCACGTCTTTCCTTATGTGAGCCTGTTTCTGAGCCTCCCTTTCCCATCGACCGCTTCTGGATGGAGAGTTTGATGCCCAGGATGGAAGCCGCTTCTTCAAATTCCGTGCAGTGGACATGTTTGTTGTCCAACGAGAAGGCCAGGCCAAAGGGGTACGTCCAACTGTACCTTAGTTTGCGCTCCCTCAGGACGCCTGTGAACAGTGGGAACTGCTGATGACGTGCAATTGTTGCCTGGGCCGAGTCTCGAAAAAATAAACGAGAGGCATTTTGAAATGTTTTTAATCCATGGCACCTGCATTCTGGACTATCAATTCTTTGATTTTGAAGGAGCTGAATTTCGCCGGGACATCCCTGGGTTTCCTGGAGTCCCTGGCAATCACGGCACTACCCTGTGGACTCTCCCGAGCCGCACCTCCGGACCATCTTCTCCCAGCACTGTTGCAAATATCCCCACCATGAATGTTTCAAGAACAGGGCACTCGCTACCTTCCTCTAGGCCTCTCACACGGATGTTGTTGCGCCTAGAGCGATTCTCAAGGTCTTCGCACTTGAGTATCGTGGCCTTAAGCTGGTTGCGTAGATCAGAAGTACCATTTGCGAGAGTCTAAACCTGATCCGAAGGTGCCCAAAAAAGGCCCCCACTGTAGCGGCCCACCGGGGGAATGCCTGGTGATTTCTACGGCAGTCTGGTCCTGCCTGGCGAGGAGCCGAGCGGAGTTACGTCCGTTTGGCCATGATGGCTGTCCACACCACGTACAACTATTTAAAGGTGAAGAACTGGGTTTTTAAACCCAGCGGCGCCAGGGGCACGCCCAAAGTCTGCGGATTCACCTGTCTTCGTATACAGAGACACGGAATACTTCTGGGTGGCGTCAGAGACCAAATTTATTAGCTGCAGCTAGTAACAGAAGTCCTAGAAATACAACACGGTGTACAACTCAGTAGACTGTTCAATTTTGTAAGGCAAGACATCCCTTTTTATGCCCAAATTCACATAACAAATGCACACCCACTGCGCAAAATTCTAGCCAATAAGGTACATTCTCAAACAAAGTATCACATAGCAAAAACCTCAGTTTACATTGCCCCAACCCACAAGTTAATTATTAGGAATGTCCCAAATCCAATCTCCACAAGCCGGCAAACCCATAATTGAAAGTACAATGCATGTAATGAAAGAGCATAGAAAAAGAAACAATGACAGATAGCGAGCAAGATAAAGCATGTGTAAAGAACCTAAAAGTTAACGATGTCCTGAACATTGATTGGCAATCTCAGACAACAATCAACCAAGGAAATTGGCTTAGCGAGGTCGGTTTCTTACAGTTCACCTTAAAGTCAAGAAAAGGCCTAGGTAATAAGTGCATGAACAACGAAGCCCATTTAACTTCGTTCGTTCGGTTACCTCCACGGGCCCTCGGGCCTACGTGATGGCAACACAAAATGGAGGCACGGACAAAATGGACCCCATATTCGAAACAAAGTCTCTGAATACGTAATGAACTCGCTAGTTAACGCGACAAATTCACTCCATATTAGCCGCACTTACTGAATACGGTACAACATCACCAAAATCGCAACGGAACCATAACCCCACGAGACAAGAAAGAATTTCACAGAACCTCAGACCCTCCTTTTGCCATTACTTAGGCAATAACCCAAACTCACGTTAATCTGAATCTAGGTCTATATCAATATTCATCAGATCATCAAGGTGGTGCTGGAGCATCATCCTACTATTCTCTACTTCTCTCGAGACAGGTCTCTGCACACACAAGGTAGCACAAAGACTACAAACGGCGGAACCACACTGGATGCAAAGACAACAAGAGAAGAGAATAGCTAAAACCATACCAAAAAACATCAGAATCTTCCATCCCCATTTGGACAGTTGTCCCCAAAACCATCCATTCAATGACCAGTCTCCTTCCTCCACATGAATAGACTCAGAAACCTTATGCAGTCTAGAAATGGCCTGGTATACTGTAGGGGCATTGTCTGGTATGAAAACACAGCAACTAGATTGGATCAATTTGCATACCCCTCCTCGATCTGCAAGTATAATGTCTAAAACCATACGGTTTTGTGACGTCATAAGACGATCCGCTTGAAGCTCAGCGGTGACATTACTAAGGGCACCTGCAGTCTCATTGATAGTGGCCTCAACCACTCTCGTAAGTTGTCGTATATTTCTGCTATTGGTCATAGGACCCCAAAACAGTAGGAAACCCTTGAAAAAGTCTCCTACTTCCTGTGCTGCAGTATCTTCCTGATCGAAGACACGTCTACCATATCTTGTCCTATGATAGTCCGGAGTAGCACTGTATGTAGGGGGAAGCAAAAATGCCACATAACAAGTTCCCGAAAAATCAGGTGGCAACCATGTATAGGCTCTGTCGTGACAAACAAAATACGTGCCTTTAGCTGGCACGAACGGAGGAGAAGTCTGAGATGAATAAACATAGGTGTGAACACACACACTCTTACCTAGCTGAGCTCTCGGATTTCGACCACTACCTTGCAAACAAAAGTGGCCCGATGTGTTACAATCCAAATCGGGGGAGACCTTTTTCGTCTCTCCTTCTCTGTCAAGCTAGTACTGTATCCAGTCACGTTCCAACCAACATAAGCCTGCACCTCATCCTTAGGGATAGCATTATATGCATCAATGTCTCAGATCATATCTACTATTCCCTTTATCAGGGCACTATTACTCGGATTGTCTTTCACGGAACGCAAGGGATATACCTCATTCGCATAGATGAACATAGTATGAAAAGCCCATACAGACCCATTGAAAGAAAAAGGCAAAACCAAATAGGGCATACCTCTATCTGTCGTATGAGGCATAAGACCATAAACCCAGCGATTAGTGGTATTTACTACCAACTGATGCTGATGCAACAGCTGTATAAACTAATTGTTAACAAATTCTGACCTCCTTGTCTGTTCATGTTCAGGCAATGTATAAAATTGGTGCAAAGAAACAGTAGTAGAGGAAAGCATAGGTTGGGAAGTGGGTGCAGATTTCAGTGGTGTAGCATAAACAATCCAACCCACACAAGCTAATGTGATACTTAAAAACATAAAAGAACACAATATGATAAAACATTTGCTACGTATCAATGTACAAAATCTCATCTTAAAATCCATTTTATCAACATCTCTCTCAGTTACAAAACACTCCATCCTCTAACGTGCTGCTCACGGCAATTTTCCCTCTTCACTTAAGTGTGCGTCCAGGCGTCCTAGACGTCCTTAGAACCGCAGACCTTGTGTCAATACGCGGGTCACCCCTTAAGAACTTATACCGTGACCCTGCAGCTGAGCTCGGATGGTAGCTCAAAAAAGAAAAATAGAACAAAAAAGTTTCTTGTCTGAAAGAGTATAGTTCTCAAAAACAAAACATTTGAATTTTATTTGTCCATGTTAGATCTCAGATTATAACGTTCTTTACCAGACACCGTCTGATCCTGAAAAAGCAACTCTGGTTGGGTAGTATCAAGTCTCAAATGCAACGGCACAGCTTCTTGCATAACTTCGTCATCCGCACGTTCCGACTGGGTCCATTTCAAACATGCATCACTAAAAGGCACAAATTTTGGGACCCTTTCAGTCTCGGAATCAGCAAGACCATTTCTGACCCATTGGTCATATGCTAAGGGCAAAGGTATCCTTTTACATTGGGTGGCATGCACCCAATTTTTCTTGCCGCACACTTTATCAGCAGTCCTAGTTGTCAGTAACACCTGGAATGGACCCATCCATCTTGGTTCCAGATTCTTTGTCCTCTGGAAATTCCGTACTAGAGTCCAGTCTCCAGGTTGAATCGAATGACCTGCATCCACAGAAGCTGAAGGTAAAGCATTGTGCACCTATTGGTGAAGAACACGCAATTTAGCAGTCAAGTCATGTAAGTAATCAACCAACATAGGATACTCGATGTCGCTATATTCATTCGGCCTCGGCACACTCCAAACATTCGCCGGGCGACCAAAAACAATTTCGTATGGACTAAGTCCCACACGAGAATGTACTGTCGTCCTCGTTGACAAAAGTGCCAACGGCCAAGCATCGGGCCAGGAAAAGCCAGTGCTCGCTTGTATCTTAGCCAATTTAAGCTTAAGAGTGCTATTGTAGCAGTCAACCAAACCAGCTGACTGGGGGTGATTCGCAGCATGAAATGTCTGTTTGATTCCCAAACCCGCACACACTTTCTTCATAATCTGACCCACAAATTCACTTCCTTTGTCACTCCATACCATTCTCGGCAAACCATACCTAGGGAAATATTCTTTGAGCAAAACCTTGGCTGTAGATAAAGCAGTATTATCCTTTAGGGGGTAGGCCTCTATCCATCGGGAAAAGGCACAAACAACCACAAGGACATACTTTAGGTTGTTGCATCTTTCCATGTGAATAAAATCCAACTGTAGCACCTCAAACGGATACGTTGGAGGAGCAAAATGACCCGCTGGAGTTGGGGTGCCCTTGCCAGGATTATGCATCAAGCAAATCATGCAGTTTTTAACCAGATCCTCAGCACATTTAGGAATTCCAGCATTATGCCATACCAGAGCCAACAACTTACATATCCCTTTTGAACTGATGTGAGCCAATCCATGAGCCATTGTAACCACTGGAAGCACATACGCATCAGGCAACAACCATCACTGGTGCTCCGACAACTCAACCCAACAGCCAGTCGAATCCAACATTCCCGTAGTCTCTCTCCACACACTCAATTCTTTCTATGTAGCTTCTGCCTGAATCGGTTTCACACTTTCTATTGTATCTTCACACATTCCTCCTGCCATAACCCATCTAGCAGGGCCTGCAACATACATTTGACTCGTCACATCTTTCGCCGTTTCTCTTGCTACTTCATCTGCAAACGCATTACCACGACCAACATCATCCGTAATCTTCTATGTGCACTGCATTTCACAATCGCAACTTGTGTCGGCAAAGTAATGACTCAAGAAGTTCATTCACTGATTGTCCATGCTAAATTTTCGTACCATGAGAAGTAAGAAATCCTCTCTCTCTCCACAAACGTCCAAAGCTATGAGCAACACCAAATGCATATTGGCTATCAATATACACATTCACTCTCTTTCCTTTCGACAACACACACGCTCTCGCAAGTGCAATCAACTCTGCTGCTTGAGCTGAATTCTGTGCAATACGTGCAGTTTCAACAATCGTGTGCAAAGTCGTAACCGCATACGCTGCAGTCGTATCGGCATTCTGAAGCTTAAAGCATGAACCATCTACCTATAGGGTACCATCTGGATTCTCAAGAGGAGTATCTTTCAGATCAACTCTACCCTTCGTTTCCTCCTCTGTCCGGAGAAAACAATCATGCTGTTCCTGAGCATCTGTCTCTACAGAAATGTAGCTGGATTCAATGTGTTGCACCGCTTAATGTGCACATGACTAGCCAAAAGCGTCAACTCATAACCTGACAAACGCGTACTAGTAAGGTGCTGAGCCGTCGTTTTATTCAATGAGGTATCCACTGCATTTGGGACCATCACAATCAATGTATTATCCAATACCAAACCAGCAGACTGTCGGATAGAAACAGCAGCTGCCGCTGTAGCCCTCAAACAACTCGGCAAAGCCCTAGCTACCGGATCTAAAGTAGCTGAAAAATACGCACATGGGCGCTGCTTGTATCCAAATTGTTGTGTCAACACTGACAACGCGCAACCTTCTCTCTCGTGTACCTCGAGTGTAAAAGGCTTACTGTAGTCGGGAGTACCCCAACACCGGAGCAGAACACAATGCATTACGCAACTCAGAAAAACTCTTCTGACATTCGTCAGACCAAGGAAGAGGATTTGGTGTATCCTTAAGGGTAAGTGTCAACAAAGGTTTCGCCAATAGAGAAAAATTCGGAATCCACTGCCTACAATACGAGGTGATACCAAAAGATGCACGCAAACTTGTCCACAAACAATCTTTGACCACCTTCTGTAGTCATGTCCTGACCACTGTGATCAATGAATGTTTCTTCAAACCTAGTGAAGAAATCAGACACACTCTCGTCTCTCTTTTGTTTGCATGCTGCTAACTTGTCCAAATTCTCTCGCATAGAAGGCAATAAAGTTTTCATTAAGTTAATAATCCTACCGGGTAATTCTGCAACTAAAGGTTCAGGTTTGCACCTCCTACCTGTCGACCATCTGCAGCAACAATATTAACCCACGTATCTCCTAACTCTACTGCATGATCCTCGTGACGGATCTTCGCCCACAAAGGTTGAGGGACTACATTACCCAACAACATATCCACATCAGCTAAATTCATAACACACACATCAACTGTCTGAGACAACTCCTTGTAGTAACCAGCAGGATTCTTACGGGGTCAGGCAAAGTCTGTTTAAGAGCCAGGACCTCAGCTCTCTTCCAAGGAACATGTACCCACACTCGCTGAAAATGAGCTGGTACTGCCTGAATACCCTGATTAAGATTAGCCACAACTTCCTCTCTCCATACAGGGGGAACCTCTCATATAGGATACTGCTTCACTTTTCTCCTAACAGAAGGATCAGGTTCAAACAACGACTGAGAAGGAAGTCTACACCTAAACGCAAGAAGCGTCTCTACCGCTTCCTCAACATCGGGACCCACTATCGTCCCTTTAGCAAATTCAGACTGAACATCAAGCACTTCCTGCGGAATCAGACCCAAGTGATTATTTTCCTATTTTCACGAAGGAAAGTACACTTTACATCAAAAACATACCTTTGCTTAGGCAGATCCCACTGCAAGAAAACATCCATAACCGCTTGTAAATCATACCTAGAAGCATTTAAAACCCATCTTCGAGCCAAAAGATCCAACACTGCCCGCTCTTCGGGACCAGGAAGCTGACTACGACTCTGCTTACGTTCCCAAACCGGGGTCATACTCAATGACCCAAAGAGTGGAGACAAAAGACTAGCAACAGTCTCAGTGATCCGTTTTCGAGTAGAAGGAGAAGAAGTCGACATGAGGACAGGAGACAAAGTGTTTTGAGGTGACAAAGACATAGGGTCAGTAGAAAAGGAAGTCGAAGGCAAATGAGAGGAAGGCAAAGGAGTTTGAGGCAGAACTGGTAGTAAAGCTGGCGGCCCTAGAGAAGGCAGCGCCAATTGAAGAAGAACCATCTGTGGGGGAACAGCTGGCAGCTGAACAACATCAGGGGGTTGAACAACTGGGGGTCTCGGAGGTGTCGTAGCACTCTGCACATAAGGGGGTGGTAATCTCAACAAATGCGACATCAAAGGATCCTTTTCAGGGTCATTTGTCGCATTCGAAAGACATTTGTCAATGGCCATGCAATGTTGTCTGTCTGACACCTCAATCGCACGATCTTCTTCATCTTCTTTAAACTGCCTAGCAGCTTGCATTATCGATATATTCTTTTCTTTCCTATCTTTCTTAGCTTGCTTAATTTCTCGCTGTTTGGCTTCCTTACGCCAGTGGCGGAAAGAGTCAAACATCGCCGGCCGGGCTTTCATCCTAAATAGCACAACTTCTAGGTTATCTAAAACCTCTGATTCGAAACTACCATGTTGGGGCCATCGTAAGACACCATCTTTCCTCGTATAACGGATCCATACTTCATTAAACGTAATTGGACCCACGCCATGTTTTGAATAGAGCTCATAAGTTGAAGTTCCAACCGGAGGGATCAGACATGAGTCCTCCAATCGGGAATCCCTGTTACAACTACAACAAAACCATTTCCTAAATTTGCTAAGATCAGGCATCTTATAGCTCACTAATCTAGCTTCAAACATCAAAGGGTTATCAAAAACGATATACTCGCAAATATACGAGCCCCTCGGCTTTGGTAATTGCAACAACCAAATCAAAGAAACCCAGGAAACCAAACAAAGTCGTGGGAGCGGCCCACTTGTACTTAACCAAAATGTCTGTCACGCCACCAGAAGACCGTCTATCGTCTCGCCTTACAAATCATCACAAACGGGCCCAAGCAGTCCTTCATAGCCGTCTGAAAGGGGAAGCCTTGCAGTAAAGACCTTCAGTCCACAGTCGACATACAGGGGTCGATGAAGTGGGGGCCCTCCTCCAGAATTTCCTCACGAAGCTCCTCACGATCTTCGGGCTTGGACCGGTACCGCTGAAGTCGCCCCACATGGGCGCCAACTGAAGAACTGGGTTTTTAATAAGGGTGGGCGGCCAGCTACGCTCCGTGCACGGAGTGCGCGTAGTGCCGTCTCATACGCATTTTGCGTAGCGGGCACAGCCAGGCGGCACTACGCGCGCTCCGCAGACGGTGCGTAACCGGACGCCACCCGCCTCCCTCCCGCCCTCCCTAAATACTTAAATAAAAGGATAGAAAGCTTTTAAAAACACTTACCTTGTCTGCCGCGTCCCCGGGGCTCCCTCTCGCCGTCCCTGGATTCGCGCCGCCATTTCGGATACTAATGCGCATGCGCGGGCGGCCGCGCATGCGCATGTCTCACGAGAAATGCGCATGCGCGGGCGCCCGCGCATGCGCATTAGTATCTGAATCGGTGGTGGCGCGAATCGCGGGACGGCGAGAGGGAGCCCCGGGGACGCGGCGGACAAGGTAAGTGTTTTTAAAAGCTTTCTATCTTTTTATTTAAGTATTTAGGGAGGGCGGGAGGGAGGCGGGCGGCGCGTAGTGGGGCTACGCGGAGTGCGCGGGTGGGCGTAGTTTTGTGCCCACTTCGCGTAGCTCCGCGTAGCCCCACTCCGCACACTACGCCCAGGGTTAGTTTTTAAACCCAGCGGCGCCAGGGGCACGCCCAAAGTCTTCGGATTCACCTGACTTGGTATACAGAGACACGGAATACTTCTGGGTGGCGTCAGAGACCAAATTTATTAGCTGCAGCTAGTAACAGAAGTCCTAGAAATACAACACGGTGTACAACTCAGGAGACTGTTCAATTTTGTAAGGCAAGAATCCCTTTTTATGCCAAAATTCACATTACAAATGCACACCCACTGCGAAAAATTCTAGCCAAAACCTCAGTTTACATTGCCCCAACCAATCTCCACAAGCCGGACAAACCCATACTTGAAAGCACAATGCATGTAATGAAAGAGCATAGAAAAAGAAACAATGACAGATAGCGAGCAAGATAAAGCATATGTAAAGAACCTAAAAGTTAACGATGTCCTGAACATTGATTGGCAATCTCAGACAACAATCAACCAAGGAAATTGGCTTAGCGAGGTCGGTTTCTTACAGTTCACCTTAAAGTCAAGAAAAGGCCTAGTTAATAAGTGCATGAACAACGAAGCCCATGCAACTTCATTCGTTCGGTTACCTCCAGGGGCCCATGGGCCTACGTGATGGCAACACAAAATGGAGGCACGGACAAAATGGAACCCATATTCGAAACAAAGTCTCTGAATACGTAATGAACTCGCTAGTTAACGCGACAAATTCACTCCATATTAGCCGCACTTACTGAATACGGTACAATATCACCAAAATCGTGATGGAACCATAACCTCACGAGACTAGACAAAATTTCACAGAATCTCAAAGGAAGTGTAATTTTGTTTCACATCATACTTGTAACAAACATTAAGTATACTATATACTAGCAGCCCGCCCCAGCGTTGCCTGGGGCAGAAAGGGGCTGGGGGCAGCATTGTAAGCCTCTGTGCACCGCACCCCCCCTGACATTGCCCAGTCCGCATCCCTCCCGCCTCCCGCCTTCCACCCCGACATTGGCTATACCGCCTCCCGCCTCCCGCCTCCCGCTTTGAGCCCGCCGCCCGCCGCCACCCGCCCGACCCGACCCGACATTGAGCATTGAGCATAGCGCATAGCGCCTACCGCCTCCCTCCTCCCGCCTCGAGAGTCCCGCCCGCCTCCCGCCTCCTGCCCCGGCTTTGTAAACCCCCCCCAAGGTCCCGACCTACCTCCCCGCGCTGCCACTGCTCCTCCGCTTCTCACCGCTCCGTATTGCTGTTGCTGGTGAACTCCGCTCCTCCCCTCACGCAGACGCTACTCATGTCCTCGCTCTTCCTGTTGCTGTGAACGACACTACTCCCCTCACGCATACGTCGCGTCCGGCGCTACTTGCAAGGGACTACTTTATTTTTATTTGTAAATATTTTAAACAACGTTTTATTTTTATTTTTATGTAGCCTATGTCCTTCTGCTTGCCCTGAGGTTTTCTAAGATGTCTTGGGTGTTCAGATTGGTGGTGTAGTTTTCGAATTTACCTTGCCAAAAGGTGCAAGTTCTCTCTTTATAATAGTAGTATAGATTATTATCTATGAATAGCGTATAGAGAATACTTTTTAATCAAGCTTCATTAAAGGCAAGGCAGGTATAGCAGAAGCAGCAGGGCAAGTATTTCAAACACAATACAAGCAGATTGACTAATGGAAGTGTGAGTGTGCAGCAGGCAACAATAAAATGTCAATATAACTCTGGTGATTAATCATCCTACTGGTGAGAGTTCCACATTTTGTCTAGTGGCAGTTTTGGCTCACCATAAAGTAGCACGGAGGGTTAATGTGCCTGCTGCAAAGAACGTATACCATGCAGATTCCAGAACTGAGAGTGAGTTAACTATGAGTAGCGCTTAAAAAAATAAAATGTATGTCAGAGAGAGGCTACGGAGAGATGAGGTGCGCTGGAGAGTCATAGTGAGAAAATTCATGGAAAAGGAGGTTATGGGGGAGGAGAGCGCCAAAAAAGACTGTTGCATCGCGCGCCACCAGCGCCCGAGCCTGTCCTGGCTGGGAGTCTTAGCCCCGCCACCCAGAAAGTTCGGGCCTAGTTGCGGCCCTGACCCTCTGTTTTATGTTTGGCCATGAACTTATAATTTCAAAAATGGAAATATAGGGCCAGATGTAGGTAATTCATATTTACCGAATTTTAAATACCGTATTTTACCGATTCGGTATTTAAGAGTCGGTAAATATGAAGGGGGGAGATGTAGGTATTTGAAAAATAACAACCTAGGCAATTAAACACAGTGAGTAATTTTAAGGTCAGAAGGACATATACACATGGGCTACAGCTGCTAAAAAACACAGTTTTATTAATTAGTTAACACAGGTAAAAAAGGTTCATTATATGACACAAAATAGCAATAAAAATCTCATAGTACAGTTGGCAATCACAATTTGACACTTAACAAAACATAAAAATTTATATTGACTAGGTGGCATGGAGGTTCACATCCATCTGTGGTTGCTCCTGGAAGAAGGCGCTGGCCGCCGAAACGCGCGTAGAGATTGAACCTCCATGCCACCTAGTCAATATAAATTTTTATGTTTTGTTAAGTGTCAAATTGTGATTGCCAACTGTACTATGAGATTTTTATTGCTATTTTGTGTCATATAATGAACCTTTTTTACCTGTGTTAACTAATTAATAAAACTGTGTTTTTTAGCAGCTGTAGCCCATGTGTATATGTCCTTCTGACCTTAAAATTACTCACTGTGTTTAATTGCCTAGGTTGTTATTTTTCAAATATGTTCTTTTCCCTGACCTAGGAATTACGAAATTTAATTCTTCAGGGGGTCCTTGTTACATATGCAATTGGGAGATGTAGGTATTACAGATTCTGTAAATACCGAATCGTTAAGATTCGGTATTTACCGAATCTGTAAATACCGAATCGGTATTGCCAATTGATTCCTATGGGCCTTAAAGCCCATAGGAATCAATGGGCAATACCGATTCTGAATCGGTAAATACAGAATTTTGCAAGGGTGCAGAGGGTGTCACTTTGACACCCTCTGGCACCCCAAAAATAGGCATGTGCGCCATGTGGCACACAGACATGCCCTAAGGGCATGTCTGTCTGTCACATGGCTAGGTGTGCATGCACACATGTGCATGCACACCTGAATTCGGTATTTTAACACCCAATTGGATTGGGTGGTAAAATACCGAATTTGTAGGGCCTTTGGGACTCTGAAGAGTCCCACCTACATGTGGGAATTACCGAATCGGTAAAAATACCGATTCGGTATTTTACAGATTCTGTAAATTTACTGATTCTGTAAATTTACAGAATCTGTCAAATCTGTCCCCCTACATCTCAAGATGCCAAATACCGGTCGGAAACGGCCGAATTCGGCCGTTTCCGACCGGTATTTGCCAACTACATCGGGCCCATAGTATCTTGCAAAACGTTAACCAACACCGGTATGTGTTTTTCTGTTTCTTTAAATTAAAGTATTTTGCTAATTTTACGTTATGCTGGGACCAGTTATTACCCCTTTGTACTACATATTATCTAAAATAATTTTCACTACTATAAACTATTGTCATCGAAGTTCACCATTTTATTACTTCTTTGCCGAAGCACTATAATTATAAGGATTCATTGCTTGTCCTCACTAAGGCCTGCAGCACCACCCAGAGGAGCTAGTCCGCATTACGTTCCTGTAGCCTTCGTATCAGCGGTTCGATTCATTATACCTGCTACCACTTGTGTTCTAGGAAGGGTTATACTCAGGGCTTTAAGTGGGCCGGGTCTCACTGGGTCTAAGCACGGCAGTTTTTTTAAAGGGGGCCTCGAAACGGGTCTCTCTCGGGTCTGTTTTGTGCCCTGGCACAGGCGGACTGCAGTGACAGCAAGCACTTCGATGTCCGCTGCTCACACTGCTCACTTCTCACTAGTGGAGAAGGTACGGCATGACGTCATGCCAGGTGAGCCTTGTAGGGGAAGGGCAATCCTTTCAAGAGTCATTACACTCTGGATTTCCCTTCTCTTTTTCAGACTCAGGAGCAGCAGCATTGTCGTGGTGTCACCAGGGCTTTAAGTGGAAGCTTTTTCAGTATTATATACAATACATAGTAGCTGCGCATTTATCTTATACAACTAACAACCATTGACCAAGCAAATAGTCCTGACGTGTTGTAGGTATGATGTTACTTGTTTTATCATATATATACGCAATGACAGAATACAAGTCGGGTGGCACACTATGCTAGGCTGATTTTTAGTTTATGTTTTTAATTACATTGGCCACTCCTCTTTGAGAGACACCCCCTCCAGTTTTTTCATCCCCCTTAAAGCCCTGGGTTGGAGCTTAAAACACACGTGTATTAGCCACAAGTAAAGATGGGAAAGGACTTCGCAAGAAACGGTTATTTTGTTGAAATGTTTGCAAACGTATCTAAAAGATTTTTTGTTGAAGATGGATGTGAACTTTGCCCTGACTACCTCCAAACCCCCCCCCCCCCCCCCCCAATCTGGGATACCCACTGTTCCTCGCACACCGTAGTTTGCTGCCTCTGATGCTCGTAGGTCACACATTTCACCTGTCATTCTGCTGTGAGCCAGCGGGGGGCAGGGTGGGGGTTGGAGGGGGCTGCTCTGACGCCACCATGAACCCCCAAACCTATGGACACCACTCAGGAGTCTAACACAGGCCCCCCAGCCCCCGGTGCGGGGGGGGGGGGGGGGGCGAACTGCAAGAGGCCCCCACAGCATTGTACTCAGTCTCAGGCTTGAGAAATCCGGATTATATCCGGAGGCTGGAGCAGAGTGCCCCTCTGTGTACCTTGCAGGGGGGACGGCGGGGCCCTTCAACTTTCCTTACACCTGTGGATGAAATAGCTAATAAATTACGGTCTCCAGATGTGATATTAACTATACAATTCTGCTGGATTAGGAATCTGCTCCACCAATGAATCGAAAATAAGCGTGCTAATTTATTTGTTTTGTTGTTCTTGTATTTTGTATATACATTTGTATTGCTCTTTCGAAATCCTAGAAAATGTTACTGATGTCCATGTCATACGCACCAACCCTAAAGGGAATTGGATGCTAGGAGCACCGGAAATGACATCACTGGGTTGTCACCTTGTACCTCCAGTTTATTCTTTGCTGCACATGCTCACAATTTTTACTACCTCATGTTTTTGTTTGCTCACAATTGTCACTATTACCTTATGTAACGTAACGTATGCTTTTGTAATCTGCTCTTTTGTAATGTTTCTCATTATGTTTCATTTCTGTTCCTAATGTGAAGCGCTCTGACACCCTCGGGTAAAGTCCGCGCTATATAAAAATGCATAAATAAATAAATAAATAAATAAATAAATAAACATGTACTAGGCAAATGGCAAGCAGCGGAAACTACAAGTGGCTCTCAGGGCTCTCAGGGCAAAGTTCCCTTTCTTTTCCTCCAGTTACCCTCATGACCCACAGACAAGAGGTAACAAGGGAAGTGCAAAGGGTACAATAGGGCAAGCATGGGGTAGCTATCCCTGGTCACCACTCACTGGCATCCTTGGTTGAAATTTGAGTATTTCTGAATGGCATGACGCTTCTCCCACGTGCACCTTCACCGCTTAAAGCCCTGGAAGGCCGGGCACAGTACAAACACTGCCCTACATGTCCCAGTATGATCTTTAGTAATTATATTGAAATCTCTCAAAAAAAGGCGCTACCTGCACAAAGGGAATATTTATAGAGGATTGAGACTCATCAAACTGAAACGAAGAGAACTAACTGGATGAACCAGGCACCCCTGACATGTCCAGCTTATTTGCTTCTTCGAGAGTCTGTTTTTTTGAAACTGTGAAACCTATTTCAGCCACACCATATTTGCATATGTTTATGACAACTAAATCAGTGGCGAAGCTGGGTGCCTGGGGCTCTAATGCAAGAAAGGAGCAAGCATTGACAAAGCAAATAGGTCTCTCCTTTTGGGAGTTGCCAATGGTTTTTAGCGATGCTGTACAGAAACCGTGATCTTGTGCAGCACGGCTGAAGAGGACCCGATGCTGCGCAACATGGATAAAGAGGAATATGGGTAAAGAGGACCCCATGTTGTGCAGCATAGATAAACACAACCTGTAGCATCATTTTGTAGGCGCACGCATGTCCTTTTTTAGTTCTCGCCAACGCACTATCCAGTGTACTCCAAGACTTATTGTTTCCAATACAGTGGGCTTATGAACTGCCCACAGCATAGCACTAGCTGTTTTTGTTTTCAGTCTTATTTGCAATCTTTCAATTACTTAGCACCCGTAGGCGTCTTTTCCTTTCTTGTGTTGGCTCCTTCCAGGAGCATGGATCAAGTACATGTGTTCTTCCTTGTCTTTGTTCTTCCTCGTCTTTTTGCAACACACGATTGTTTATGTATGTGTTTCAATATTACTCCTGGACATGCAATGTGCTTTCCTACCATTACCACTGGCGTATGACTTCTTATTTATGTTGTTTTAACCCTATCTATCATCTCTATTGATGATTTAGTTACTTACATACACAACTGTACTACTCTAAGTCATTCTACTCTATGCCACTCCACTCTACGCCACTCCACTTTACTCTATACCACTCTACTCTATACCACTATGGTCTACTCTACGCCACTCCTTTCTGCTCCAATGTATGTAATTCCACTTGACAACACTCTAGGCAACTCTGCTCTACTTTTCTCTATCCCACTCCACCCTACTGTGCGCCACTGTACGCCACTCCACTCTATTCTATGCCATTCCATTCTATGCCACTCCATGCTACTCTACAACACTCTGCACCACTCCTCGCCACACAATGCCCCATCTATGCCACTCCACTTTACTCTATGCCACTCCACTGTATGCCACTCTATTCCACCCCACTTTGCTCAATGCCACTCTATTCCACTCCACCCCTCTCTCTATACACCTCTAGTCTATGGTGCGCTACTCTACGTTACTCCATCTTACTATACTTTATGCCATTGTACTGTATGCCTCTCCACAACACACAATGCCAATCTACAGCACTCTATGCCAATTCATTCTACTCCATGCCACTCTGCAACACTCTACTCTGAGCAACTCAACGCCACTACACCTTACTCCACCCCACTGCTGCTCCACTCTACTTTATGCCACTCTACTTTATGGCACTTCCCTCTGCAGCACTAAGCTCTACACAACACCACTCCACTCTACACCACTGTACTCTACACCACTCCACTCTACACCACTCCACTCTACACCACTCCACTCTACACCACTCCACTCTACATCTCACCACTCCACTCTACACCACTCTTCTCTACAACATTCTACTACACTCTATGCCGTCTCCTCTATGCCACAGTATGCTATTCTGCTCTATGCCACTCCACTCTAAACCAATCTAGTATATGCAGCTCTATTCCATCCCAGTCTCTGGCACTTTACCCCACTCCATGCCACTCACTCAACACAATGCCACTCTACGCCATTTCACTACACACCACTACACTTCACGCCACTCTACTCTGTCACGCCACATTATGCCATTAGACCATATGCCACTCTCCGCTATGCCACTGTACGCTACACCACTGTATGCCACTCCATTACAGTCTATGCCACTCCATGCAACTCTACTCTACTCCACAATGCCACTCTACAGCACTCTACACCACTCCACTCTATGCCACGCCACTCCACTCTATGCCACTCTACACTAACCCACTCTATGCTACTTCACTCTACGCTACTCCAGCATCCATTGGATCACCTTCAGGTACACTGACAAAAGAAACTTGGAAGTACATCTGTGGGAAAGTGCCATCTTTCTTGCATTGGTATGCCCCCACTTTTTTCTGAACTGCTGATGTGCTTTGACTGAGGGTGCTGCATACTTTGCT
Source organism: Lissotriton vulgaris (assembly GCF_964263255.1). Taxonomy (NCBI): domain Eukaryota; kingdom Metazoa; phylum Chordata; class Amphibia; order Caudata; family Salamandridae; genus Lissotriton; species Lissotriton vulgaris. The sequence continues at coordinate 36,941 of NW_028241612.1, forward strand.
TGTTTTGTTATAACACACAACTAGCCTGAGAGCGCTAGCGGCGACCTCCTGTTCAATTAATGTTTTAAAGGGTCACAAAAGATATGTCATCATTTGAAGAGGTGGTGTTGTTTCTTACCTCGCTTACGTTTTGATTTTGCGCCTTTGCAGCTGTTAGACTCCTCTTTCAATCGGAGTTGCACCCCTCCCTCCTCCAGCCCTGTCCACATGCGCACGCTGGTTCTTCTTGCAGAGAGTAAGGGATTCAGTTGCATATGCGAGATGCCAAAAAGTCGATAGGACAAATCATAATGGGTTTGACGTCTAATGTAACGGGTCTGTGCAGCATAATGGGCCAGGGGTGGGCGGCACGAGGAAAGCAGCTGAAATCTGAAACTGCTGCTGGCACTTAGAAGCTGCCGGTTCGGCCACATCTGTTGGCATGTTTGCGCAGATGGAGGATGAGAGGTCTGGCAAAAGGGGCTTGGGGGGGGGGGGCAGCCAACCGTAGGGAGGTCCCCCCCTGGGCGATTTGGGAGGGCTGTGGGGGGGGGTAATAGCTTGGCCACTGGCGATTTTAACTTTGGGTTTGTTTTAATTTATAGCCCAAAACAAGCCCAAGCATAAATGCTTTGGGCTCCTGCTCCCAGCCACCATTTTAGGTTTGGTAACCTGGTGGCTGGGAGCTTTAGTCAGGAATTTTTTTAGGAATTTTTCTGCTCTTGAGAGTTCGTGGTTTGTTCTTAATTTTGGGTAGCATTGCTCTATTTAGGGTTATTTGTTTTACCTGTATTGATGGAGGACTACAGAATTCTAGAAGCGCTTCCCTTGCTGAGCGAAGCCGGTAGGATGGACCTCGTCATGGGCGAAGGGTCGGCGCACCCACCACGTCAGGCTTCTGCTGGCGTCGCTGCCGCTGTAGCGGCTTGTACTTCCCCCAAAAGTCAGCGGGCGTCTCCAGTGAGTGAACGGGGCCGGTTCCGTACGCGGAACCCAGCCCCGTCAGGTGCAGGGCAGGGAGGGGGCGGGGAGTCCGCGGGCACATCAGCTAGGCCTGTGCAAGTTTTACCAGAGGCGTTAAGTATGTATCCGGCGGGTGTGGAAGATTCGTTTGTGGCTGCCCAGCCTCGCGTGCAAGGTGAGGGGGCGGGCACATCACCCGTAGCACACAAGAAGCGCGGAGGCCAGCGGGGGGGAGGGGCCAAGAAACACTTCTCGTCTTTATTGTCAGTGGAGCGTGTGTTTGAGGCAGGAGCTGGCAGTGCTGTTGTGAGCTTGCGCTTATTTGCAACTGTGCGGGGGAGGGGCGGAGCGCTTGAGAGGAGGGAGAGGAGCTGAGAGAGGCTGTCGGGGAGTTTCTCTGTGAGAGTAAGCAAGGCGTTTGGCCAGAGGGCTCAGAAATTAGGCAGGGTATGGAGCAAGAAGCGTTTTGGGGTAGATTCTTCGCCTCCTTCACATACTAATAAATAGTTTAGGCAAAATGTAGAAGTGGAGGAGGGGAAAATAGGTGAGGTTAAAAAGGTGGGCAGCCCCCTGTTATTTTTGCCCGTTCAATCCCTGAGGGGAGGGTTTTTTTCAGTAGGGGGAGATCTAACGTTGATGGTGAATGGGCACAAATGGTGGGGGGTGAGTGGCAATAAGAGTGTTTTGGGTTCAGGTGCAAGGGAGGCTGGGGAGAGGCAGCGGGGGTGCTTTTGGGGGCGCAATCAGTGCATGCTTGGGGCTAGTCTACAAGGGTTGGGGCTGTTGATTTTGGTTCAAGTTCTTTTTCGGAGGCACATAGGGATTTGGAGCCGGCAAGGGGAGGGCAGGATTGGGAAGGTTTAGACATTTTTCCTTCCTGGTCAGTTGGTGTGAGAGGTCGCAGTGGGACTGAGATGTTGGAGCAGCAAACACATATTGGGGGTTTGTAGATTTGGGTGGTCAGGTGAGGTGGCAGATGGAAGAAAGTGATGCTAGTAAAAGGGGTCAGAAGTGCGCCCCTGCTTCTGCAGTGGGTGAGTTTTTGTTGGATTGCAGTGATGATGAGATAGGAGGTGATTATCACTCAGTGGTAGGTAATAGCAGGACAGAGCGGTCAGGTCAAGTCAGGAGGCGGTCTGCGGGACTGATAATTTCTGGTTATCAGGGGTCAGATTCAGCGCTGTTTAGCAAGGGACCCAGCACATCAGTCCAAACTTTTTCATTTCAGGGTACAGATCGGCGCAGCAGACTCGGTAGGGCGTGGAACGGCCCAATTGCGCCGAGATGAAGGAAGGGTGGAGCCTTGCGCAGCACTATCCGTACCTATGAGGGATCCTGTCGCAGTCAGTGCACGAAGGTCTAGCGCGACCTCGCTGGCCCCAACGACTAGCAGGTTTAGGTGGTCTACCTTACCAACGGCTATGGAGCTTCAGAGTCAACGCATGGGGAAGTACTGGCAAGTACAGTCATATCTCCTACCAGGAGAACGCTCAGACGCCTTGAAGGCCAGTGTTAGTAATGTTGGGTCTCGTGGGACGCGTGAGGTGGATTTTGATACTGATGGTCTTCAGGTGGTGGAGCCGATTTTGCTTGATTATGATGAGGACAGCCCAGAGGAAGGGGAAGTGCAGGATATGGAGGGGGGAGGGCCTTCTCACTTGTCTCATAGTGTTTTACAGGTTTCAGGAGTAGTGCAGAAGCAACAGGTCGGGGCACCAGGAAATAGAAGAGAGCGCGGCCCCTCAGTGAGGCGTCCTCGAACAAGGGATAGATCGACTTTCGCGGCAAGGCGATCGGAGTCCGCTAGAGCAGCCTTTTTAGAGCCAGGTGAGACCGCTGGAACAAAAGCCAAACCAAAAATGGTGTCTGTGGGGACAAGGGAGGAGGGGGTTGGGGAGGTGTGGGAAGGGAGACTGCTCAAAGGCAAATATGTCACAGGAGTAGGTACTGATGACAGGCGTGTGGCTTTGGGTACTAAAGTGGAGAGCGGGACTAATACAGATGCAGCTGGGGGAGTTAAGGAGCCGCTTGCTAGTGAAGAATTGAAAATTAAAAAGTTGCCTCATATGGGGGTAACCAAGCCTTTGGGTGCTCATTTAATGTTGACAACCATGGAGCGCATATGGAAGGGTGAGTATGTTGAGATACTGAAACTCTTGCATAGGGAGGTCAGGTCTAAAGAGGGATCTAAGGAAGAAAAGTATGAGTTGGCTAAGCGCCCCAAAGTGCCATTGACCATTGAGAATTGGACGGCAGCGTTTTAAATTTGTGCTCGCGTGTATTGTGAGAATTCCCAGAGCGCAGCGTGTCTATTTTTAAATATATGGATGTGATACGGAAATTTCAGATTACTTGGGGGGGTTATGCTTGGGCTCAATCCAATGAAGAGTTTTGGGCTCAGGTGGCATGGGATCCGGAGGCGAAGTGGGGGGAGTTAGATACAGATTTATGGCAGCATACGATGGGGGCGGCGTCATGCGTCAAGACTATTTTTATAGCTCGTGATCTACCGTTAATATATCGGCCCTTTCAGGGGAAACCCACCTGAGGTGAGGTGGGAAGAGCAACGGCTACACAAACTGAAATTGGAGCATGCTGGGATTTCAATAAACTTTCTAAGAAAATAAGGAGTGTGGCCCAATGGACAGAAGTGGGGTAGGGCCCAGAAATACTTTTACAAAAAGAGAGACCCACACTTCCAAGTATTTCAAATAGTCTTATTCTAAATGAAATGATAAACAAAACCTAATATGTTTATCTCGGCAATTAATTTCGCCTTTTATTCATACTTTTTTTTAGAAAAAGAATACTATTTTTGACAAGAGAAGACAATGTTCACCAGTTCTGAACCAAACCAAGGGATGTACTGAGAGGAACTTATGTAAAAGGCAGCGATTCGTATATACAGTGATCGGGCGGCGGAAGCCCCGACCGGTGCGAGACACCGTTATTTACATGAGGAAGTCCACAAAAGAAGCACACTTGAAAACACGAGTGTTCCTGTTTTTAAATCGATGCGACAAACAGTTCACGAACGCGGTCTCTTCGAGACCAAGCCATAGAAGCGCGCACACAGTTTCATGCAAAAGTTGGGAAAGTGACCTTCACCTCTACATCTCTGAGGATAAAAGTTGAGAAAAGGATTGATTTGGCCCTGATGAGAGTCTGGGGACAACGAACCCAAACTCGAAACACGTCGGCAAAGGGAATTAAGTTCCATTCTTTGAAAACGTTTTTAGGCAAAGGAGATTAAGCCTTACTTTTCCAAAATAATTTTGGCATTTATTCTTACACCAAGTATTTAAATTCATTGACGATATTTCAATACCTAGTAATGAAATGTATTTATCCTTGAACATTTGATGATGTTGTTGTTTGAAATACTCTTTAGCGAGTCGATCGCTCAACTCGCGATCAATCACGCCAACATCTTGGTGATTGGCGACTTTAACTATTGGCCATCTTCCGCCCATGAAAGCCATTCTTCCGCGGAATTTACAGACCTTCTAAATAGCATGAACTTCTCCCAGCATGTTCACACCCCCACCCATCAAAAAGGGCACATCCTTGACCAAGCTTGGACGTCCAATCTCGACATCTCACCTCCCGATGTCCTCCCCTGCTCTTGGTCCGATCATTGCTCCATCTCCTTTCAACTTCATCTACACACTATGTGCCCTCCCCCCCGTGCTAAGAATCTTGTGGCTCGTAACTGGAAAAGGGCCAATCTACTTGAATTCCATGATCTACTGGCCTCCACTGCTCCCACTTCATCCAACTCACTAGGAGACAAGGCGGACCATCTAGATGATTGGCTACGCCAGGCTAGTAATAAAGTTGCTCCTTTCAAAAAGATCAACGCTAAGCGCCCTCACGACGCACAACGGTGGTTCACGGACCAACTCAAAACAGACAACTTGCCTTGCGGCAAGCTGAACGCCGTTGGCGCCGCAACTACGACCCTCAGCTTAAACTCGTTTACACTGACTCCTTAAAGTCTTATAAAAAATCGATTTTGATAGGAAAGACGGCCTACTTTTCTCAAAAAATAATGGACTCGAACAACAGAACCAAGGAGATTTTCTCTATTGTCAACGAGCTTTCTCTACCTGACAGGGTTACCCCCCAACCCCAGCCTACCCAAACCCTGTGTGACTCGTTAAACTCCTACTTTATTGAGAAAATTCAACTATAAAAAACAACATCCCAACCCCTGCGTCCACTACTCCCCCTCCCCTTCCTCCCAGTAACACCAGTATCCTGACGGAGTTTCCTCCTATCTCCCTACAAGATTTTTCCTCTCTCCTTCTCAAAGTCAGCTCGGGTTCTCCTAATGACTGCTGCCCCCCGCAGATCCTGAGAGAAGCCTTCCTTGCGTGTCCAGACCCACCTCTTGCATTACTCAATAATTCTTTGGCTACTGGGGAGGTCCCTCGCTCTTTCAAGCAAGCAGCTGTTTTACCCATCCTAAAAAAACCTAACGCGGACCCCACAATTCTAAGCAACTACCGACCCATCTCCCTCCTCCCCTACCTGGGCAAAATTCTGGAGACCTATGTCACCCATTGTCTGAGCTCCTTCATAGAGAATTCCTCCTTTTTGGATCCCCAACAAGCTGGATTTAGACCCCTTCACTCCACCGAGGCGGTCATAGTAGCAGTCATGGACACCCTTAGGAAAGGTGCAGACAAAAACATCTCTCAGGCCCTTGTCCTACTAGACCTCTCGGCGGCATTCGACACGGTCGATCATACCATTTTGATCGACCGTGTCCGCAATGCCGGCATCCAGGGGGTGGCCCTTGACTGGCTCAGATCATTCCTTGACCAGCGATCACAATCTGTTCACCTCTCCACCTTTTCTGCATCCTACACCTCCCTCACCTGCGGTGTCCCACAGGGCTCTGCACTATCCCCCCTTCTATTTAACTTGTATTTGCAACCCCTCTTAGCTTCCCTCCGCAACTCCCCGGTCACAATCTTCAATTACGCGGACGACCTTCAGTTAATTTTTCCCATCAACTCCCTCCCTTCCTCCCGTCTCAATTTTCAGTCGATTATGATGACCATCGCAGAGTGGATGTCTCACAGCCAACTAAAGCTGAACCCCACTAAAACTGAGCTTGTACTTGTGGGGGCTCCCAATCATCCATGGAATTCCACCTTCTGGCCAACATCCCAGGGGAAGGCACCCACTCCAGTGAGCACAGTGAAAAGTCTGGGGGTGATTATCTCTGATGACCTTTCAATGAGACCACAAATTAACTCCGTCACCTCATCCTGCTTCTTCCAGCTTAGGCGGATTCGCAAAATCAGCAGGTTTCTCACCAGAGATGCCCTGACTCAAGTCATCATTGCTCTCATCACCTCTAGGCTAGACTATGCCAACATGTTATACGTGGGGATCCCGGCATGCCACCTCCATCGACTGCAGCTGGTGCAGAATCAGGCTGCCCGCCTGATTTTCCGCCAGCCTAAACACCAGCATGTCACCCCCCTCCTCTGCAATCTGCATTGGCTTCCTGTTTCCAAACGCTGCACCTTCAAGCTGGCATGCTCAGTTTTCAAGGCCCTCTCTGATGAAGCCCCTGCATTCATCTCTTCCATCTTGACTCGCCACATTCCCCTTAGAGCTCTCCGCTCAGCATCTCTCAACCTCCTAGTGGTCCCCAAATTCAAACGCAAGAAGCACGGTGGTTTGAGTTTCTCTGTTTTGGCCCCCTCTACTTGGAACTTCCTGCCACCTTCACTTCGTCTTTGCTCCAACTATGACTGCTTTCATAGACTGCTAAAAACCCTGCTCTTTCAATCTGCCTATGAATAACCCCCCTCACCCTTGATCACTGCACCTGTCAAAGAGCGCCATGAAACCGTTGGTGAAAGTGCGCGGTATAAATAATTTTAATGTAATGTAAATAGTTTGACATCTCTCACCTTTTATTTCATTTTTGTTATGTCTTGTATAATATAATGATTTGTAATAATTGATTGTTTTCACTTTTTATGTATGTTTGATGAATATTTTGGTACAATTAAGACAACAAGATTGTTTGGCCATGTATGTGAAGAACATTGTCTTCGCTTGTCAAAAATAGTATTCTTTTTCTAAAAAAAAGAATGAATAAAAGGTGCAATTAATTGCCGAGATAAACATATTAGGTTTTGTTTATCATTTCATTTAGAATAAGACTATTTGAAATACTTGGAAGTGTGGGTCTCTCTTTTTGTAAAAGGGATTTCAATAAAGGATTATGCACAAGGGAGTACTGCAAGTACAGGCACGAGTGCTCCAAGTGTGGGAAACGGCATCCCCTTGTTAACTGTTGGGGGGTCAAATCACAAGGAGGTCAGCAGGGGCATCAGACTGGCACCCCACAGCAGTTTCAAGGTGGACGAGGGGGTAGAGGGGTGCAGGTCACTGGGCCAAAGGGTTCCTACAACAGTTAGGATGTTAAAGCTAGAACATGCTCTATGGGGGAATTGAGGATGAAGGGGTGAAACAGAAGCTTTTGCAAGGTTTTCAATATGGATTTCACTTGGATTATCAGGGACCAAGGCGGAGAAGGTGGGCCGATAACTTGAAGTCAGCGGCGAAATATAGAGGGGTGGTGCATGAAAAACTGAGCAATGAAGTGCACGAAGGGAGGATGGCTGGCCCGTTTGATGATTGGCCAATTGAGAACTTGATAATATCACCTATTAGAGTGGTGCCCAAAAAAGAGGAAGGGCAGTACAGCCTAATTCAGCATTTGTCATGGCCTGAGGGGTCTTCGGTGAACGATTTCATTGATGAGGAGGCTGCCTCGGTTTCATATTCCTCAGTTGACGTGGCCATGTCACTAGTAGTGACCGCGGGCCCAACTGCAGAGATGGCAAAATGTGACATTAAGTCTGCGTTTCGGTTGCTTCCAGTCCATCCAGATGATTGGGCTCTTCTGGGTATCCATTTTGAAGGTAAATGGTACGTGGACAAAGCATTACCGATGGGTTGCTCCATGTTATGTTCTCTATTTGAATGTTTCAGCACCTTTTTGCACTGGAATTTCACGCACCACACAGGTCATTCGTTGGCAAGACACTATTTAGATGACTTTTTCTTTGTTGGTTCCCCAGGCTCCGCGGAGTGCCAGATAGCTCTGGACACACTTACCATGAGCTCGTAGAGGATATGGAAGTGCCTTTGGCTCCTGAAAAAACAATGGGTCCATCAACAGTTTTATCCTTTTTGGGTATTGAAATTGATTCAGTGTCAACGTGGGCTCGCTTGCCGGATGACAAAAAGGTAAAGATGCTAGACTTGCTGGACAGTATGCTGTCGAAACAGACGGTGAAGGCGAAGGAGGTTCAGGTGTTGCTGGGACATCTTAACTATGCTTGTAGGGTAGTCAGGGCAGGGAGAACCTTCTGTAGGGGACTGGGCAGAGCTTTAGCTGCTCAGCATTTGCCTCACCATCATGTTCGCTGGTCAGCAGGAGTGAAAGAAGATCTGCTTATGTGGTCTTTTTTTTCTTACTTCATTTAATGGAGTGCCACTAGTCATGGAAGAGGATGTACAGTGGGAAGTTCAAATGATTTCTGATGCAGCAGGCAGTGACTGTTTTGGTATATACTGGCAGGTGGTGTGCAGAGAAGTGGCCACAGGATTGGAGGAATGGAGTGAGGAGCATTACATTTCTGGAGCTTTTCCCATTGTTGGTGGCATTGACCGTTTGGGGGAGGTGCTAGCACATAAGAAGGTTCTTTTTCGGGTGGACAATATGGCAGTGGTCGAAATTGTCAACAGGCAGTCGGCGAGAGAAGAACAGATTTTGAAATTGATGAGGGTGTTTGTGCTTGGCTGCTTAAAGCATGACATTACATTTCGTGCTTTACACATTCCTGGTGTGAACAATGACATAGCTGATGCTTTGTCTCATTCGCAGCGGGGGTGATACCATCAGCTGGCCAAGGAGGCAGACAGGACCCCGACCCCAATGCCGGATCATCTTTGGTATATAGGCAACGTAGGGTATTACAACTGGTGGTAGGCTCGTTGGCCGCATCCACTCGTACAGCTTATTCCCTGGCATGGAAGGAATTTTCGACGTCTGGGCCTTGTAGGAGGGAGGAAGCATGGCGTTGTCCCAAAGATGTAGTTCAGTTTATTTTGGACCTTATAGAGAGAGGGTGCTCCCAGGTTACCATCGCCAGAATATTAGCAGGGATTTCTTTTATGGGAAAACTTTTTGGGGGCTATTCTCCTTCTTCTGGCGAGGTAGGGAAGAGAATGCTGGAAGTGTTGGGCTAGGGGGCGGGGAGGTGTTCAATTGTCCCGCTCTCCTCTCTCTTCGCAGACTTTGGCTTGTTTGTCGGAAGTTTTACCTCTGGTGTGCAGGGATGACTTTGAGGCTTGTTTGTTTGCCGCTTTGATGGCTTTTATGTTTTTGGGGGCCTTTCGAGTCTCAGAGCTTTTGGGTACCAAATTAAAGAAGGGAATCACTTGGCAAGTAGTATTCTTCTCGGAAGAAGGTTTGCATATTTGGCTGTCTGGTTCAAAAACGGATCAGAGAAAAAACAGAAAAGGCATTTGGTTGTGAGCTAGGATTCCCAGGGCTACTTGCCCCTTGAGTTTGGCCCGTCGCTGGAAGATCCTGTCAGAGGGTCAGAGTGTGATTTTGTTTTTCAACATGTAAATGGGGCACGAGTAACTGCATACCAATTGTGTATGGTTTTGCGTAAAGCCCTGCAGAAGATTGGGTTGGATAGGGAGCAGTATGGAACTAACTCTTTAGGATTAGTGCAGCGACTGAAGCGCATAACAGGGGCTGGTCTCGAGGGGATATTATGCGGTTGGGGCGCTGGTCTTCAAACTGTTTTCAGCGCTATGTGAGAGGAAATACGGGGGAGGCGCATGCGTCATCCTCCTCGCTTTGAGATACATCGTATTTTTCTCTTGATAGGTTCTGTGGCTGGGCCCCAGTCTAATGGGCGCAGGTTCAGGCGGCCCAGAGTTATTTTGGAAAAATGTTAGGTTTTAATGATCAAATGTTTAACATTGTGTGGAAGGGAAAGGGGGGTATGCTTTGGAGGGAACTTTTACCATGTTTGAATAAAGCGTTAGTGAAGGGCCTATGGCCGGATATTTTATTGTTACACCTGGGGCAGAGCGATCTTTGTGGGGTAAAGGGTGTGGTTCTGCTGAGGGCAATGAAGAGGGATTTGTCGTTGATTAAAGAATGCTGGGCTGGTTGCCATGTGTTGTGGACGGAGGTGGTCCCGCGGAGGATCAGGAGAGGGGCGGTGAACCCCAGGGCCATTGACACGGCAAGGAAGAAGGTGAACTCAGAGATTTCTAGGTTTTGCCGCCAGTTGGGTTTCGGGAGAGTGTCTCAAAGGGATATTCTTTTTGAGTCAGTAGAATTTTTTAGGCATGATGGAGTGCATTTATCTAGGCTTGGTATTGACCTCTATATATATGTTGGAGAACAGAGACGTGTTGTCCCGATGCTTGAATGTTCAGAGGTTTGGAGTTTGAAGGTTTTTTCCTACTTGGGGGCAGAAAGTGGGGTAGTGCTCTCCCCGTCTTTCTGGGTGGCAGGGTCGATTTGCTTTTGGGCTGGTTTGATTGAGGTTTGTTGTGTAATGGTTAAGTTGTCTTATCGACAGGGAAAGGATAGGTTGGTTAAATTTAGTGCGGTTACACGTTTAGGGGATTGTCAGCTGTGAACGGGCAGGCAGGGGAGTTGTTTAACGGAGGGTTAATATTTATAGGTTAATACTGGTTGATATGGTGATGTATTGTTTTTGTAATATTTTAGATGTATTGTATGGGTGGGGGCGGGGTCATAAAAATTTTAGGGGAAGAGGCGGGGGCGGGGTTACGATGTGATTTATTTAGTGAGGATTAGTTTTGGAAGGCGTTTTGCCAAGGTTTATTTTATATGTGATGTGCACTTGTTCCAATAAAGCGGCCTTTCAAAAGATATTTCTTTTGTCCATGGTCTACTTTGCCCCCCCTCACCCCTCCCTCCCAAGGGGGGCTTGGAGGGGGGCAGCCGACCGTAGGGAGGTCCCCCCCAGGCGATTTGGGAGAGCTGTGGGGGGGCAAGAGCTTGGCCACCGGCCATTTTAATTTTGGGGTTTTATTTTATAGCCCAAAAGGAGCCCAAGCATAAATGCTTTGGGATCCTGCTCCCAGCCACCATTTTAAGTTTGGTGACCTGGTGGCTGGGAGCTTTAGTAAGGAATTCCTTCCCGTCCCTCCCTCAAAAAATGTTTAGTTTAGGGTTTTTTCTCTTTTTCTGTTATCTGGGTTCTTTTCTTTCTTCTTATTTCTAGTTTGGTTTGCTTTTTTTGAGCAGGTGAGCAGGATTTTTTTGATGTAATCTGTCACTTGGAGCAGGTGCTGTGTGGGGTCTATTTGCTTTAAGGCTGGTTTGACGGAGGTTTGTTGTGTAATGGTTAAGTTGTATTATCGACATGGAAAGGATATGTTGGTTAAGTTTAGTGGTTTGGGGGATTGACAGCTGTGAACGGGCAGGCAGGGGAGTTGTTTAACAGAGGGTTTATATTTACAGGTTTATACTGGTTGATATGGTGATGTATTGTTTTTCTAATATTTGAAATGTTGTATTGTATGGGTGGGGGCGGGGTCATAAAAATGTTAGGGGAAGGGGCGGGGGAGGGGTTAGGATGTGATTTATTTAGTGAGGATAAGTTTTGAAAGGCGTTTTGCCAAGGTTTATTTAATATGTGATGTGCACCTGCTCCAATAAAGCGGCCCTTTTCCACACATATTTCTTTTGTCTGTGGTCTGTTTTGCCCCCTCTCTGCCCTCCCTCCCAATGAGACTGGCTCAGCTGCTTGCGGGTGACCTTGCACCCCTCCTGCAAGTGGAGGTTAGCGGTGATCAATCTTCATTCGAGCCAGGCCCACTGTCTTTATTAGGAGGCGCCTCAGTGCCAGCAGCGGTGCGTCCATTGGGGCGTAGGGGCGTAGCCCCACCAGCCACCACATGGACCCGCATCGCTGCCGCCGGCCGCAATCCTTCTCTAATTAAAATAAATACATTGCAATACATTCATTGCAACAATCAGCCGCCAGGTGGCCTGCTGCAGTTGCGCAATCCCGATAGTTGCGCAATCGGGAACTTACAGTGCAGTGCGCATGCTTGGGAAAGTTGGGTACTTCCTCAAGCATGTGCACTGTAAGGTCCCCAGCGGGACCCAGGGGTGCTGTTCGCCTGCCACAGCCCGGGTTCACAAAGGGCGACAGGGCGAGCAGCAAAAATGCCCCTCTAGCCAATCCTGGCGCATCATGGAGCACCAGGATTGGCTTGTCAGCCCCGCAGCTTCCATCATTGGATGCCGCGCGTGGGGGTATTTGGAATTGGCTGGTTTTGTGACGTGGCAGCCGCAAGCTGAGGAGCTAACAGGATGTGGGGCGCATCGGAGCAGCGTGACTGCAGCAACACGTGGGTGGTATTTCGTGTCTGACTCGGCGCTGATAATTCCAATGCTGTGCCCCGGAGTTGCTGGAATGTTCACTCTCTCCAAGGTCAGTGCTGAGTGCCTCGAGCTAAGAGCAGGTGATGGGCTAGAGGTTGTTTATGTACCATGGTGCATTCTGTGTATCAGTCTTTTTTACTTTTCGTGTTTTCTTTTTCAGTTTTAGAAATAAGCTACAGAATAGACATAGCATCATATAAATATAATGGCGATTCAAAAGAAGTATTTTATTTAGATATATTTCAACCCCGGAACTCATTTGTCTTTTTCAAATGTACAATGCTGTGCATAGTGTTTTCTATTTACATTAAAAAAAGCTCTGCTGCTCTTTTACCCACCGCGCACATCGTGTTCCCCTGTGTGTGAAAGCCATTGTCGCAGAGTGAAAACATCCTTTCAGCCCAATGATGGTCATTGTCCCGAAGAGCGGAAATTGGTTCCACTCTGATAAGTTTAAATGTACCCTGAGCAGCTGTATTCCCTGTATGCAAGACAGTGCCGCAGAGAGGTCAAGCTAGAGAAGATGTCGCCTGCGAACTAGCGCCTAATTTTCACCACTTTCCTAGAGACGCTTAATCAGGACATAGCAGGTTGCAACTCCTGATCTAATTTAGATATCCCGATTTTAGAACAGCTTGCATTGCTTTAAAGCCTTGATTGTGTTTGCTAAATATCCCCAATGTTACAAAGCCCCCTCACCCACTTGTACACAAGCACTTCAATTGGAAGATGTTCTCTGAATGCATTTTTTCTCAGTCATAACGTTGCTGTTTTTTAGATGGCAACAGGCGATCAGAGGTCCACTTTTCATTACTGAAATAGATTTGTACCTCCATTTGCCTTTCACTTGTGAAAAATGCTCTAAAATAAGCTGTAACTGCTGAAAATTGAATAGTTTAAGGCCCCTGTGTAATCTTCCACAGCCTGAAAAACTGGAACCATTAGATAAAGAATTCACATTCTTTTGAGTTAGTGCTGCAATTTCTAAGGGCAGTGATTTGTGAAAATTGCTGCCTCGCAGTGCTGCCCTGATTTTTCTCACTGGGGATCCTCAATAGACTGAAAACTTTGGGGCAGATTTACAATAAGTGGCGCATCCCTGCATATCAGCAGGGATGCGCAACTTATTGTGCGCTGCTGCTACGCCACCATGGATGCCCCGCATTTACAATGCGGCGCACCATGGGGCAAAAACAGCACAGATGCGTGATGCATCTGTGCTGTAAAAGCGGCGCATTGCTGGAGTTGCGTCGCAAGCAGGACACAGCTCCAGCAGGGTTTTGACACAAGAAAAGTCAGCGAGTGAGAACACTTCGCTATTCTTTTGGTAGGTCCAATTCAGTTGTGTCTATTTTTATTAGCACGTTTGCTTAAAGCTCTGGATGCTCGCAGGGTGTTGTGTGTGTGTGCACGTGGTGTGTGGGTTTTATTTCATCTTCGGCTCTGAGCTGGATGGAGTAAGGCGCAGGCTTTTGTCAGGCAGAGGGGCACTGAACTCCAGAAGCTCATTCACGCCTCAGTGCAGGGGAACAGCATATGCTGCGGTGACTTGTTACAATATCAATTGTGAACTGCACGTTTTGAAAGTGCAAGGTGTCACTGCAGCTATATTCAAAGGTCTTTTTAATTGTACCCCATAAATGTTTAAACATCCTTTCGTTTTTTACTGCGTGTGTTGTACTAAAGTATGTAAACCTTTTGACCCCTTTGTTTACTGGGTACCAGTGAAGCCCCGGGTAATGTTTGTTGCCACCCTATATTCGTCCCTCTGTCTGTCCCTCTCTAAAAGATGCTGGAAATTCAGTTGTTTAGTTCGGCAGATTGTGGGTCCGCAATAGCTCTGATTCACTTATTTGTTTCAAAGTCAAGTTTTTTTCTCAATGGGCCTTTGATTAAGATGGATTAAATGATTTTAAACTGACTGGCAACAGGGTATTTACTCAAATTTGGTGATAAGGTTTATTATCAATATTATTAAACACAATTGTTTTATTACATTTATGTATCGTTACATGGAGCACAGAGGGGCTTCCTGGCACCTTTATTAGAAAACAAAAAAAATGACCACATTTCTTGTCAAATTAATTCACGCTAAGCAACAACCAACTGAAAATGAAAGTGACTTTTATTGGTGTGAAAGCTGTGGGGTTCTCTGAAAGGAGTGAAGCACTTTGAATTAAATAACTAAGCTCTGTGTATATGGTAAGGTCTTCAGTGTGTCTCACTCTCTCTCGCTTTCTTTTTCACACCATTTTCCTCTGCACTCTTTCTCTCTTTGAAACATGCTCCCATGTTCCTCCCCATGTATTCCTGGAATCTTGCACCTGCATGCCTCTCAAGCAGTCGTTCTCCTCTCCAACAGTTTCCAATCTCTCCTTTTTGTGCATACTTCCTTTCATCTCCTCCACCTTTCCATGTCCCATGCACACAGAACATGCCCCTCCACTCACCCGTGAGCACTGCATCCTCGTTTCCTTTCTTTGGGTGCATATTTGAGAGTAGTGTGACCCCCTTTATATGCTAGCTCACAATTGGCACACTACCATTTTCAAGATGCTCGCAGAGAGGCCAAGGACTGAATGTGCCTGTTGTGTGAATACCTTTATTAACAGTGCTCAATTTGAGCAGGTGCTTTCAGGTGCCCAGCACCAGCACTTCTTTTACAGGGCCGGGGCTACAATTTCTGTTCCTGCAGGTGATGGTTTCAATATTAATTGCCCAATTTAAAATAAAAAGAACCACATACCTTGCATGGTGACGGGCTAGTATGTTTTCATAGGGAGGCATACATCTGTTCAGCAGATAACACGTGCATGACCTCTTTTCAAATGTTTGGGTTCTAATGAGCACTAAATATACATTTCCTGCACAGACCAGCAGCCTACCTCACAGGAAGTTTCATTTAGTGTATAAAGTGCCTCGATTTTTTGAATAGCACACAGACTTTACTGTGAGTCCTCTTTCATTCACTCTTATAATTTCTGAGTGTTATGTTAATCAACATGCACGCCGAGGTCGCTGGTTCACCCAGTATGTACGATAATTGCTAAAATGCAAGGACCGTTTTAGACAGTCCTAATTGGGACAAAAAGAGCATGCAAGTTGTTCAGAGTACTGAACGAACGTTTCTTTTTGTTTTCTCTTCCCTTTTCCTTACCAATTTTACCTGCCAGACCCACAGATCTTCTTCTTTCTTGTTGACAAATACAGGTAGGATTTTTAGTACGGAATAAGGATATCAGCACGAATTATACGCACTGATACACAGGGGTATAAGGTTAAATTAAGGTATGCACAGATGTACTGATCCGACACATCCGCACAACCGTAGCTGACCCACATAATACACACGGGTGAGGAGCTTGTGTTTTGTTTTTGTGGGATCTCATTTCAAGGTTAGTTCTTAACAGTGCATACAAAGCAAGTTAATCAACACAACGTTCACTGCTCTAGATAGATTTCTGGTATGTATACATGCTGGAATTGGAGCCATGATCTCTTTTGTATGCAATTCATTCTAATTTAGAGTCTCACAACTCTCTTTAATTTCACCTGTTCACGTGGGCAATCGGGCCTGTGTAACTTTTTTGACCACATATGAATTTAATTTAATTTGATTTATGGAATGTCGTATTGAAATAATCACCAGTGCATGACATGCCTGTGGTATAGACAACCATTGATCTGTGCATGGTATGCCTATATGATTGCCATTATGAAATACATTCCAGCAGGGGCATTTGAAAGGTTGTATGTTCTAGTCCGCCTTTTTGCACGTGGCTTCAAAACGCTGTTATAATATGGATTCTTTAATTCTGCTTTTTGCATCTGGGGACACGTGACCAGCCCAGGCCTGTCTTACTTTTAAATGTTGTTCATGTGCCCCGAGGTTTATTCCCTTATAGATTGTTACTTGCACTTTATCATACATTGGTGCTGCGTGTCGTGAACTCTTTACACACATTTGTAAGAGTAGTTTTTATCTAATGAAATATTGTTTAGCCTGTATCATTCACAAAGGCAGTGTAGTTGCTATTCCCTTCTGCTTTTAATCATGTTGCTATTTTAACAATGTTTTAATTGTTTTGATGAATTATGAAACTGTACTGTATGTGGTGTTAAGGATTTTTGAAATCCGAAAAAAACTTGAGGATGATGACTAATAGTCGCTAAACAATAGTCTGAAAAATGATAGTGGTGAATTCACGGGCTGGTTTTTTATTGATTTGTTTTTTGTCTACTCCCTGACTGTTGGCCCTATGGTGTCGTTTGTCAGTGTTTTCTTTCTGTTTTTCTGTCTTGGCCCAAGTCTGGCTTCTGATAGGCTTTCAGTGTTAGCTGTTAACTTGCTGATCTGAAGGCTCGAGTACCCATTAATGTTTGCAGCACATGGTGGTTTCTCAAAGTACACCACATGTCGACTGCCCCTCCACCTTTATTCATGTTTAAGGGTAGGTTATGTGTATTTGTAGAGCACTCCACCGCCCACGAGGGTATCCAGGCACTGTGTACGGGTCCAGCCTCGCCTAGAGGACCTAGGGAGAGTTATTCGAAGGACCAGTGTTTCTTCAGCTGTATGTGTGGTGGGAGTAAAACACAACTTGTTCTTTATCCATCACATCTTTTATTTTTGATGTGCGTGTAAGCCACTGCTAATTGCCCAACATTGGCCTCCGAGTACCTGGAGGAGTACATACAGAGCCGGCTTTAGGGCGGTGAGACGGGTGCAGCAGCACCTGTTGCTGACCTTGGTTGGGGGCACGGTTTAAATTACTTATGGGTTTAAAAGGACTGTGATTCTGGGCAAATCACTTAATCTCCCTGTGCCTGAATGTGTCCCTGTGTAACATAACCGGTGCTCATGTAAAGTGCTCCAATACCTTTGGGTCGAGTTTGTGCTATATAAATCTGCATTAAAAAAAAGGCTTATTGTATGTTGATGGCAAGGAAACCAGTCACATCTTTTCTGCTGGTGCGTTTGAATTACAAGGCTCATCTCTCCCGTTTTGTCCCTTTCACTCAGAGTTTTTGGGGAATATCCTGATTAAGTGATTTGTAATGAATCTGTCACACATATATTCCTCATTGCCTCATTGCTTCCCCAGTGACTTCCCAGCCAAAAGACAACTGGATCCCCTTCCAGCAGTATCTGAGTCTGAAATGTGTCTCTGTTATGTAATGCTCACCTTAAATTTAGCCTTTACTACTCACATCAGTGGCACCTCCTGTTGTGGTTGTGGGCAAAGTTTTATAATTGGGTAGCTCATGTGCATTTTCATGACTAATAGGTGGGACAGATGCTAGTCTATAAGCGATCCTTGGGGATGGTCTGAGAACGGTTCAATACATTTTACTCCTCTGCATGTACCATTGTTGCTTGCTTGGCATCAGTCATGGGTCATTGACATCCCATTCTAGTTGCTAAATATTCTGATTTAAAGCTGTGAAAACACAAGGAATCTATGTACTCCACATCAAAAACTGTTTATTGGTAATGGGGTAACAGTCAGTACCAATGTTGTAGGGCAGGATCTTGATATGGCTGCCATCCTTCCATCATGCTGCCTTATCCATGGTTGCTGAGTCCATCTTAGAATAACTTCACTCTGTCAGTGCCACCAATTGCAATGATTTGATCTTTCCTTGTGTCATCACCCACAACAAATTCTTCTACTCTTAGGGCTGAGATTTACATGAAAGTCTTATAGTCTGAATTCAGCACCTGAGCGTAATATGACGGAATGTATGCAGGCTCTGTGGTTATACTGAATAAGCAGCTACCTATGTTATGCCATCTATTAATGTAATAACTGCACTTTCACAATTGCTTTATTAACCTTCCTGCTTTCTCAAATTTGCTTGAAAATGCGCGATTTTTCTTCTTTTTTTCAAAAAATTTCTTTTGGGGTTCAGGCTCGCTCGCTGCGCTCGCTCGCTACGGTGCTGTATGACAATCACTTTGCGCCCCACCACTTTAAAATCTCACCCACCGCTACTGCTCAGACTCTCTCTCCTGCACTCTTGGATACACCTCTGCGCTGATCACTTTGCACTGGACTCCTCTCCCCCACGAACTGTCTCCACCTTCCAGCTTCAATCTAATGGTTTCTGCCGCTCTAATACTCTTCATTCCACTAGCTTGTTCACTCTGTTTTAAATGTCTCTGTGCCAATGTCCAATTAACTCCAGCTGCTCCCACAGGTTAGTCCACGATCTCTCCTCCGTCTCTTCTAAAAGGCATTACTTCAGACTCCAGCTATTCACACCTCCTCCTGATAAGTAACTGCTTCTGACTGCTTCCTTCAGTTCCAGCTCACTGACTGTCTGTTTGTCTTCTCTCTGTTCCAAGCATGTCCTGTCTGTTCTCCTCTTGCAATTCCACTCCTCCAACTCTACCAACACTCTCTGCTCCTCCAATTCAACTTAGCTCTCTCTAGCTTGAACCCTCTCTCTCTCTCCTACTCCAACAGCTCCTCACTCTTCTACCACTCCTGCTTGACTCCTCTCCGCTCCTCCAATTCCACTCGACTGACTGACTCCGCCTCTGCACTTCACTGATATAGAATGCTGTTTCCTCATGGAAAGTTCCAGCCATCAGCCTGCCGCCCATCAGATCCCTGCACCACTCCGCGCCAAGGACACACACCCAGCCGGCCGGCCTTTTGTTGTGTCTTCCACACAGAGAATAATACAGCCTACCGATAAGGGCTGGCCCAGACCGGTTCTCTCCAAGTGAAAAACAGCTTTAACTATAAACTTTACCTTTACCCTTGAAGCCTCTCAGCTCCATCAAGATGGAGTCCCTCTAGTTCTAGGCCTGTAGGCCTGAAAGGGATGAAATACCCCTTAGCTCTGTCAGAATACCTACATAAACCATCAAGTATGTCAAAGCCAATAGGCAATAGACAGATTAGAGTCAAGAATAAGGGATCTATCATCATATTAAGCAGCTATCCTCTTCTAGGTCTGGAAAAAAGGGCTTAAAAGGGCCAACACAAGCTAAGAATACCTATCCTAGATGTGAGCAAGATTAAAGTCTATATCACTGCTAAATAGAGCCAAAAACCCTGCCAAGACATTCCACCCTTAGACTTTATTTTGCGAACATCTATAAACAACAACATCCATATAAACAAACATTAACATAATCTATCAACAAATCAAGAACCAAAAAACTCGCTAAAAAGAATGACAACTTAAAGAAATTCCACCTGAAACTCAATGTAGGGAATACAAATCTAACAATCAACTGAAAACAAAGCAAAGCACCCTTGACTTGAATGCTGAAACATATCTAAGATTGGATCTGATAACAACAGAAACTATCCAAAGCATCCTCAAACTAAATGTGCCTCAACTTCTAGTGATAACTGGTGAAGTCTAGTGATGTAGGGACTTATGTGTTGAATAAAAACAGCAAGGGGCCTAAATGGGGCCTACCTACTTCGGACAACTTAAGAACTAAATGTGTTTCAACTTCCAATTTAAAAAGACAACAAAGGGCCTAAATGAGGCCTACCTACTATGGTCAACTTAAGCTAATGATGACTCATGAAATCTATTGGTGTAGGGGCTTGTTTGTGGGATGAAAATAACAATGGACCTAAATGAGGCCTACTGACATTGGTCAACTTAAGGAAAAAATTTGGTGAAATCTGAGAAGTAAACATGACAAACGGTTCTCAAGGTCTGGGCAAACATTAATACATAATCATACTAAAAGACACACCTCCCAGGACAACTTAAAGTCTAGGGTAACCACCCTTTGATCAATCAAAGTGAAAGTGTAATAACAGGATAAACAAAGACAACCCCATTTCTACAAGATAGCTGGTGTATCACTAAGCATAAACGTGGTGCATACAGAAAAGCACAAAACAGTTAGCACCTAGTTTCTTCACACTGTGGAACACATGTGTGCACCACCATTCTTTTTTTTTTATCCCTCCATACTGTTTTGCAGAAAGCAAGAAAACTATAATAGGTGACTGCATCCTAAAAAGCAAAGATAGTACTACATAAACATCAAAACCATGATGACATGTTTTTTTTTTTTTTTTGTAAAGTGGGGCCTGTTGCCCTGTTCGTAGTGATTGCAAAGAAAAACATGGGAATAATGCAGGCCAAGGAATTACATAACAAAATCCTTTTGCGGGAAATCGTATCATGATGGATTCTGTCACAAAAAAAAAAATTGTTTTGGATTTGTCAAAAATATAAGTCCAATGTCAATTTTGGGACATCAGTGTAGGTCACCACCCTGCATCTTCTGTCACTTCCTCCGATGCGGCCATCCACCACCAATCCAGTCTGGTCTGGTCTGGTTCCATCTTCCAAAAATAATAAACTAACATAAAAACATGAAAGTAAAAAACTAAAATAAGAAAGGAAGTGGGGGGGGGGGGGCCGACGCACACACCAACACCACAACCCAGCAACCTAGGACAAGAAAACAAGTATCATTAATCTTGCAAAATAAAATGTTCTATTTAAAAAGCACCCCAAGTGCTTTTCATTATTGAAAAGAAAATATCCTAATTAATTAAAAACATTAGCAAAATCTAATTTTTAAACACATCCAGAAGGGCCTAATAATACCCTAATCCTCTGTGAGACAGCCCCTCCCTTCAGAAGGAAGTTCGTGCTCAGAGTTTTGAATCTGCTCCAAAAAAATACGCAGAAGCCAGGCTACAGTGTGAAGTAATTTGAATCACTGCCAAGTGATGATCTCATAGCAGGAGCAGGGCGCTGCAAGCCTCACTTTCCCCAATCAGGGAAGCCCGCCCAGGCCTACTGTATCTAACTAACTCCAAGGGCCAAGAGTCTGCCAACTACTCTGCATGTGCAAGAATCCCTTATCAGCAGGCAATGAAGCTGTCTGCGCCGACAGCCAGGAGGAGCGAGTTGACCCCCCCTTACATAAACATTCCGTCCGCGGAACAAAATTGGATTTTGGCCAATCATAACAAGACAGGCCGTGTTCGGAGCCTGCAGAGGAAAAAACCCGCCTTCACAAACCAGCTGGTCTGCCAAGGTCGACAAACACATTCTTTGTAAGCTGTTCCCAGGCCTGATTTCTCTAACTAACGAAAGCTAGCATTTTAAAAATAATTCTGTTACAATGTACTGCTACTTAAAAGCTCCACTTTCTAAAAAGACTTTAGTCTAACTAATTCAGCTAAAAGACAAGACATTTGAAACATGGGCATTTATTTAGCATGCAGATCAACACACAAAAAAAAGGCAATTTACTTCTGCACACAAGACTATACAGTCTGCATTCGAAAAAACGAATTATCATGGACTATTGGGTTTACCATTTCTCTGTACATATATCTATCAGGCAGCATGTTTAATAAACACTGATTTTACCGTGCAAGATATTACCTTTCCATCAACAGCTTGTCAAAGTACATAGGCGAGCCTTGTAACTAAATGCAAATTAAACTAATGTAAGGGACACATAGATAGATGGTAGTGTGTTATAGTTATCATTTTTAACAATATATTCTGCTCCACCCTAACTATACACACTATCATCCAAAAAAATAAAAATATATACTGTCAGCTGTTGAAAGAGAAATAAATTTACAACAACATAAAATGCAGACACATTTCACCATTGTATTTTGTTCAACCAGGGGCAACATGTAATTTTGCATTACAGCGTAATTAATCATGCAAGCTATTCAATCCAACCTAATAAAAGGGCCAAATTCATATATTATCAAACAGCCATTTATTTTATAACTGAGTGGGTTAACTTACATATGCCGGTTTGCTGCATATTAAAACATCTACATTTGAAAAAAAAAGGTTCAGCTTGCATTTGGGAAAATAATAATGAGAACACATTTATTTTAAAAGCGCACGGTTGCCTTTCACTAATTAAAAGCACATGTTACCATGCACTGTCGGGCAAGATTGATTATTCTCAACCTGTGATCATTGCAAAACATCGGCCAGCACATTCCTTTCTAGATGGAAAACCCTCAAAGAAATAAGTAATGAAAACAGCCCCGTAGCGCGCGCACACCAACTGGGACATCTTCTAATATTTCACCCATTTTAAATCATGCATTCAAAAATAATTCTCCACACGTCTGTGGATGCATATTAAGAAGCACATTTAAAAGAACACAGCTCTCTCCGTGCAAACCCTTATCTCAATCCGACTGGTTGATTTATAACTTACCGACCTCTAAGAGTCAGACACATGAAGTCATCTGTTCCAAGGCAAACCCACACAAATCCGTAGACGCATTTCAAAAAGAATGTTAAATGAACAGAGCCCTACGCTCAGCACAAGATGTTACCTTTCCTTCAAGAAACTGACAAAGCACGTAGGCAGACCCAGGAACCAATAAAAGTCAAAATCAAACCACCAATCATCAAAATATTCACTGACTTTTAGAGTCAGTTCAAAGAACCATGCATGTTAAACAGCATGTTAAAATAAAAACTGCCATCACAATTCAAGATATTAACCCTTTGGCAGCTCAAGCACAGTCATTCCCCAAGACTGCAGTACATGGGAAAGTCATGAACTCATCTCTCCACATTGTCAAAGAACACGCGCACACCTACAAAACAATTTCTCCAAGCATTTGAAAGAGAACCAGCTCTCTCCTACCTAACGCAACAATAACATGCTCTGTCCAAGCCATGACCACATGGCGCTATTCACAAGCCATATTTACAAGACAAGCTCTTCACAAGTAATATATCCAAGGCGCAATTCACAAGCAACACAGCAAGTCAAAATGAGAACATGCTCCTCACAAGCCACAATAACATGGCGCTAATCACAAGCCATATTTACAAGGAGCTATATGCAAAGAACTCCACAAATCATATAACAATGAACACATTTCACATTGCACAGCATAAGCAGATGCAGCAAGCAAGTTAATGGACAATTTAAAAGCATTTTTCACACACATCTGTACAATTGGACCATCACAAAGATGTTACTGGCTCCCTCATGTAATGCCATCCTTCAACCCTGACAGTTCAAACACCAAGATGAAAACCATTTCTTCCACCCTGAATAAGCCAAATGCCATGATGTAATGCAATCTCCTCACGCTGCAACTGTTCAAGCCCATAGGTCACACAGGCTACATAAACTGCCAAACTACGCCAGATAGAACTGGCGCTCAGGGCACTCCCTCACAACACATGGGAAACAATCTAAGCACATGGCCAGGCACACAGGATTCGTAAGATGTCGACTACGCCAGATGTAATGGCCGGATTTTCTGCTTAGATGGGATCAGCCCCTAGGGGCCCCTCTAACCCAGCCAGAACGTAACCACATCCCTCCTCAGGACCATCTATCCAGGCACCTGGGTACCTACCTGAGGATGGGGAACTCGCAATATACAAGCTCATATTATTAGAAACACCACTAAATCTATAGGGATACTAAGAATACTCACTGATTACTAAGGATATCCATGCCCTACACCACACTCATACCTTATAGTCTCGCGGCCACTCAGACCCAGACTAATCTACCCCAGGGCAGATATCACACACAATCCGGTGTGTCTACACATGGGCCTGCAGAACCCAATGCTCTCTTTTCCAAACGGTTTACAATCCGGCAAACCTCCACGTTGGTAATCCCCCCCCAACGCTCTCACTTACACAAGCCACAATCCTGTGGGTATACACGTTGGTAATCCACCCCAACGCTCTCACTAACGCCGTATATCAACGACGACCACATTCCTATGAACACCTTCAGTTATATGTTGGGAAGTCTCTCTCTCCCTATTCACTAAGGGCTTGCTACTACAATATTAGGAGTTAGCCAATTAATATAATGTACCTCTTATTCTTGGCATCAAAGGTTCACTCGCTCCCTATTTATTTGATCACCACTTACCTGATCGGGATTGAACATCCGTTCACATAAACAATCATCAACTAGGAACTACATTTACCCGGATTGAACAAGAATACAAGGCACATTTCAGTTCACTAATAAACTGGGGTTGGTTTATTTTAACAATATAACCCCCTACACAGATTTGTATTGTAATGGACACATCCACATGTAACTGACAAAGACTATAGATAGAACACACCGCTGCAAGGAAAAGGATTAGCAATACAATAGCCTAGGGAATAAAGACAAGATTAAGATGTAAGTGTAAACTAATATGACAGGACCGATATCACCTGATTAGTGTGAAGTCTTGTTCTAGCTGTCATCTGGGTTCCTCTCTCGTCTGTGCCTTGGCTCATCTCAGACTCTCTCTCCTGCACTCTTGGATACACCTCTGCGCTGATCACTTTGCACTGGACTCCTCTCCCCCACGAACTGTCTCCACCTTCCAGCTTCAATCTAATGGTTTCTGCCGCTCTAATACTCTTCATTCCACTAGCTTGTTCACTCTGTTTTAAATGTCTCTGTGCCAATGTCCAATTAACTCCAGCTGCTCCCACAGGTTAGTCCACGATCTCTCCTCGGTCTCTTCTAAAAGGCATTACTTCAGACTCCAGCTATTCACACCTCCTCCTGATAAGTAACTGCTTCTGACTGCTTCCTTCAGTTCCAGCTCACTGACTGTCTGTTTGTCTTCTCTCTGTTCCAAGCATGTCCTGTCTGTTCTCCTCTTGCAATTCCACTCCTCCAACTCTACCAACACTCTCTGCTCCTCCAATTCAACTTAGCTCTCTCTAGCTTGAACCCTCTCTCTCTCTCCTACTCCAACAGCTCCTCACTCTTCTACCACTCCTGCTTGACTCCTCTCCGCTCCTCCAATTCCACTCGACTGACTGACTCCGCCTCTGCACTTCACTGATATAGAATGCTGTTTCCTCATGGAAAGTTCCAGCCATCAGCCTGCCGCCCATCAGATCCCTGCACCACTCCGCGCCAAGGACACACACCCAGCCGGCCGGCCTTTTGTTGTGTCTTCCACACAGAGAATAATACAGCCTACCGATAAGGGCTGGCCCAGACCGGTTCTCTCCAAGTGAAAAACAGCTTTAACTATAAACTTTACCTTTACCCTTGAAGCCTCTCAGCTCCATCAAGATGGAGCCCCTCTAGTTATAGGCCTGTAGGCCTGAAAGGGATGAAATACCCCTTAGCTCTGTCAGAATACCTTCATAAACCATCAAGTATGTCAAAGCCAATAGGCAATAGACAGATTAGAGTCAAGAATAAGGGATCTATCATCATATTAAGCAGCTATCCTCTTCTAGGTCTGGAAAAAAGGGCTTAAAAGGGCCAACACAAGCTAAGAATACTTATCCTAGATGTGAGCAAGATTAAAGTCTATATCACTGCTAAATAGAGCCAAAAACCCTGCCAAGACAGTCCCCCAGGCCAGTGATGCCCCAACTGACTAGAAAGTTTCCCTCCCTTTCCTTATATTGCGTCAGTTGGCAGTTGGCAGTGGCAGTTGGTGTCACCTCCCCTGTTCTGGAAGGTTCCAGGAGCTTCCCTCATTCTAGCTATGGGCAGGCTGGTATTGCAACATTGTTTAAGGATTCCAGCCAGCTCCTGGTTACTAGAGTGCGCCTAAAAAGACCACGCTGCAGTAGCAGGGGTCAGTGGCAGCCATGTTAGGGGAAGAGAGCACCTGCACCCTGGCATTGATTAGCAATGGGAGGGTGCCCAGAGTCCTAAGGCCAACAAAAAGTAGGTGGGAAAAATGAGGCAAGGGCGAAAAAAATAGTGAAAGACCACCCTAGGGCTGACAGGTCTAACAATGGGCTTCTATGAGAAATCTCAAGGGCATATTATTAAGCCCATTATTGCCGCTTTAAACTGCCGCTAAACCGGCGATAATATTTAACGCCGTTCTTAAAAATATGCCCCTATACTTTTTATGTGACCAGAAGCTTCAAACTGCTTCAGAAATCCTCTGAATAGAGACATAATGCAGCCTCTGCAGCCCTCCCCACCTTAGTGCCCCTCCTTCAGAAAACATAGCAGGACTATGAATATGTGGAAGCTTCAGAGGCCCCCACCACATTCTGCAGGGGGCATCCTTCATGATATGCCACTGCTGCAGGCGGGCGGGCATGGCCCACCTCCAGGAAGATGCTGCGGGGGCGTCATCACTCCCAGCAGAGGGGCAGGTTCATGGTGCAGTCGGATGAAGTTTACAACCGTCTGCGTTCTGGTGTCAAGCGTGGTCACGTCATCTCTCTGAGGTTTGAATGTGGTCGGTCAAGGGGGGCCATCTGGCTCGAGGAACAGCAGAGCCCAGCCCCCCACTGGCCCCCAACCACAGGAAGACGTCTAGCAGGGTGTCATCCACAGAGCGATCAGAAGAAAGTCGAAAAATAGAGAACAACTCTAATGTTAGTAAAATAAGATGCAGTCCTTTAACTTAACACATATTTCAGTGCCTTTCTGCTGATTTAAGCTTCTGCCAAACCAGGCAATGCGAACTGCTGTCTTTGGAACTGGGAACCAGGGGGCATATTAGCAAGGAGTAGCGATATTTATCGCTAAATGCGCTTAGCGCACTCCGTTTTATCGCTGCCTATCGACGGATATTATCGCAGAAATGACGTGCTATTAGCAACGTTTATCTCCAATACGATAAAATATCCAGCGATAGCGGCTCAATGCGATAATATCGCTGGAAATCCAGCGATATTCTCACATGAACCCCAATGGGGGCTTAATCTAATAATCCACCCCCCATTGACTATACAGGTAAGTCAACTCTTTAGCAGGCGTTAGATTCTAGCGATAATCGCGCTTAGCGCAATTTTTTTATCGCTTCGCCTGCCTTGCTAATAGGCGATAGCTGTGTTAGTGACTTTTTTCAGTCGCTAACAGTTTGGGTACGCCCACTTTGCATATTATTAGCGATAAATATCGCTGACATGCAAAACGGGCTCCAAACCTGTAGCTTTCGCCTATAATCTGTTGCTAACTCCTGTTAGCGACAGCTTGCTAATAAGGCGATAAAAATATTGCTGCTTTAGCGGCAAAAAGTCCAGCTAAGGCGGCGATATTGCCCTTGCTAATATGCCCCCAGGTTCGATTCTCGCGTCGGCTCAACATCCCGTGATTCTGGGCAAATCACTTCATCTCCCAGAGTCAAAAAAATATATAAATGTAACCTTGTGTAATGTAATTATGTGTGCGTGTAACACGCTCCAATACCTTTGGGTCGAGATAAAACTGCAAAAATAATAACCATAAAGCATGTGAATCCGGAGTGCTTTATTTGTGCACGTGTGCACCCACACTCCGCAGAGGGGGTTGGTATTCGCTGTTGGCAGAGAGGCCACAGTCAGTGGCAACCAGTGCCCGAACTGTTGTGGAAAAAGGATTTGTGTAGGTTGAAAAAGCCTTCCTGCCACTGCCAACGACCGTAGTAAACCTGCACCATCAAAAAACACCAAGGGGCAGATATACAAAAAAGTAACGCATCTGTAAAGATGCGCCACCCTGCAATGGAGATCCAGTAGTTCTACCTTTTAGAATCCACAGTGAGATATAGATCCAGTAGTTCTCCTTATAGTATCCACAGTGAGTTGGAGATCCAGTAGTTATCCTTATAGTATCCACAGTGAGATGGAGATCCAGTAGTTCTACCTTATAGAATCCACAGTGAGATAGAGATCCAGTAGTTCTCCTTATAGTATCCACAATGAGTTGGAGATCCAGTAGTTCTCCTTATAGTATCCACAGTAGTTCTCCTTATAGTATCCACAGTGAGTTGGAGATCCAGTAGTTCACCTTATAGTATCCACAGTGAGATGGAGATCCAGTAGTTCTCCTTATAGTATCCACAGTGAGATGGAGATCCAGTAGTTCTCCTTATAGTATCCACAGTGAGTTGGAGATCCAGTAGTTCTCCTTATAGTATCCACAGTGAGTTGGAGATCCAGTAGTTCTCCTGACAGTATCCACAGTGCGATGGAGATGCATTAGTTCTCCCTTATAGCATCCACAGTGCTATGGAGATCCAGTAGTTCTCCCTTATAGTATTCACAGTGCGATGTAGATCCAGTAGTTATCCCTTATAGTATCCACAGTGAGTTGGAGATCCAGTAGTTCTCCTGATAGTATCCACAGTGCGATGGAGATGCAGTAGTTCTCCCTTGTAGTATCCACAGTGAGTTGGAGATCCAGTAGTTCTCCCTTATAGTATCCACAGTGCGATGGAGATCCAGTAGTTATCCCTTATAGTATCCACAGTGAGTTGGAGATCCAGTAGTTCTCCTTATAGTATCCACAGTGAGATGGAGATCCAGTAGTTCTCCTTATAGTATCCACAGTGAGATGGAGATCCAGTAGTTCTCCTTATAGTATCCACAGTGAGTTGGAGATCCAGTAGTTCTCCTGATAGCTTGGGGGCTCATCAGGAACTCGCCGTTTTTGGCCGCCATATTGGGTTGGGCTTTAGGAGGTCAACGCCATCTCTAGGCGCCATCTTGTGTGAGGGGCCAGTGGCTTGCCCTCACAGGACTCTTGTATTGGAGGAGGAGCCTACTTAAGTGAGCTGCTTCCCCTCAGTCAGGTATACTCATTAGCCTGCTACGCGACGCGCTACGCATGCTTTTATCATTTGCTGTTTTAAATATTTTAAATAACTTGTTAGGCTTTAATTGTATTTGCACTAATTCGTTTTGCGCTGTTTGTTGTTCGCGCTAGAACGCTGTCGCTCTCCTCTTGTGCTTGGGGCTTTTTAGTTAGAACTTACCCTCATATTAATCGTTTGGCACCCACACTTGCTGGGATAGAGGGATAGCTTGGGGGCTCATCAGGAACTCGCTGCTTTTGGCCGCCATATTGGGTTGGGCTTTAGGAGGTCAACACCATCTCTAGGCGCCATCTTTTGTGAGGGGCCAGTGGCTTGCCCTCACAGGACTCTCGCGATACTCTGGTATATAAGATGGCCACCTCCTTAGCTCACAGCATTGGCGCGCAGCGGGCGCGACGTAGGCGTGCCGGAGGTGCGCCAGAGGTAAGCCCGTTTGCACCCGTTCGCGCCTAGAGCCGGCCACTCTGCTCATTCGACTAGCCCACACATAGTATATTCCAGGGCAGATCTTTTGCAATTGAGACCTCAGCTGGCTGCTCCTTTGGACAAGCCGGAGCAGCTTTCATGTGGACTACTTAACGTCCGGTCCCTCTGTAAGCACCACATGGAGATTGTCTTTCTCATTGAGTCCTGTGGACTTGATGTGCTTTTCCTTACGGAAACATGAACTCGGGCTGACAGTGAGGTAGAACTGGGCCTGGCGTGCCCTCAGGGCTATAAAATCAGGCATACTCCTCGCCTGAAGAACAGAGGTGGCGGCATTGGTTTTATCTTCCGGGAAACCCTAGCACTTTCGCAGTTACAGATCAAGGAGGTGCCGGGCTTTGAGCTTATGGGCTTCTCTTTCAAAGGGCAGGAGAAAACGTTACATTCAGGGGGTTCTCTTTTAAAGACCACCTTGTAATGTCCCTTCTACTCTGCCGCATTTTATTGATCTCATTTATGATCTCTCCAATTCCCATAATAGACTGCTAGTACTGGGAGATTTTAATCTGTGGCCAAACGGGCCTCTGGACTCTGCCTATCATGATCTCTGCCAGGCCTGTAGCAATATTCAGCTGCAACAGCTGGTCCTCTCCGCGACCCACCAGAAAGGTCATGCTCTGGACCTGGTTTTTGCTGACGCCCAGCATGTAGTGGTGAATGACATCATGTCCCAATGCTGGACGGATCATGCGCTTGTTTCCTTCCACCTTTATCTACCTGCGGTCCCTCTTAGCGACACAGGGCTGAGTCATTCCAAATTAGGTAGACCTTGGTCTAGACTCCTAAAATCTCCAGTCCTGCCCACCCTCCTCCCTGAAGGTTTCACACTAGGAAGCGGTGTCGATGAAAGCTATGCCAGTCTATGTCGGCAGATATCCAACTCCCTGGATAAGGTGGCCCCATTGCGCAGATCAAGGGATAGACAGAACCGCGCCATGCCTTGGTATACCCCCGACCTCTTGCAGCTGAAGCTGAGATGCAAGCGGGCAGAGAGGGCGTGGAGGAGGCACTATTTAGATGCTGCGAAAACCACTTTTAGATTAGCATTACAGGAATACAAAGCACAGATCAAGTGTGCTAAAGCAGTCTACCTGGAGGATATGTTAAACCAGGCGACTAACAAGTCTCAGACCCTGTTTAAAATTGTGAATGATCTTTCCCACCCGGCTGGAGCCATGAATAATATTCCATTTTTTAGAAACAAGGGGAACCCAACGGATAGTTAAGGACCATGGGTATAACTGTGTTATGGAAAACAAAGGTGCCTAGCTTATTCAACATAAATGCAATACAGTATAGGAACACAATGGAATACTATACGATTAAGGTTTCCTGACCCAGCCGGGAAAGGAATTTATTCTCAAGAAACTATGTCCAATATACAATACAAATTAAATAGCATGACACAAGCCTGTGCCGTACCAAAAAAGGAAAAGGAAAAATAGGAGTAGAGTGAAAGGGGTATTTTTCAGGCAAAGGAAGGGAGCAAGAACAGGGCACTGTAGACAAATTACAGATCACTGACAGTGTCGCCTGGAGTGGAGTATACACAATCTCATTTGAAAATATTGTGAGTGTAAACCCACTCATAGGTGTCGACGTTTCGATCCCTATTGCTCAACAAGATACATGGGATCATCATCAGGATTAAAAATAAACAAAGCATGCCTGAATGTAATAAAGCCTGTTAGGAGAAACAAAAAAGATAAAGAGTTTTAAAGGTACCACTAAGGAGTAGTTTACACATGTCTGCCAACATTTGAACACAGTCGAATTCGCAGTGTGTGAACAGGTGCAGGGTGTCCGTGCCAGGTAAGAGAACATAGCAATGCTGTTTTGACAATACTCGGAATCGCAGTGACATGCGTGGTATGCTGCGTTATCGGACTGTGCAGTGATAGTGATTGTTCAAGTTCGTCTCAGGGCATGATGGTGAGTTGGGATTCTCATTTGTGCAGTGGTAGTGCAAGTGTTGAGTCGTTCAGATAGTTTAAGTGGCTACGAGTGGATAAGTGGCTACGGGTGAGACGCTCTATGATCCCTTTTGTTGGACTGTTTGGAAGGGAAATAAATGGTTCATACCTCTATTGTGCGAGGTAAGAAGCCTCACGTGGGAGGTTTCCTGCACTTCTGGGTTTTTCTGGCGGAAGTTGTCACGCCAGGCTGGGGGCACATATAAAAAGTGGAATATTACAGTTGCGAGTCCACTTGTTTATTGAGCAGAGGAAAGCAAGCTATAAATGTTAGAAACATACCACAGGGTTGTATGTCATGGAGGTCCTTATTGGGATCCATTCGCAATGTTAGTTTTTAACAATTGAAAAAACTCATTACCCGTTTTCGTTTTCGTCTGGTGGCCGCACTGAAAACAATTGTAAGCGGGAAACCTTGTAAGAGTTTTAAGGATTGGATTTAGTACAGAGTGTTTAAAACAGGGCCTAGGGGCTCCAAGCAATAGTAGGAGGGCGTGGAGGGACCTACCTTTTTCCACTCTGCGTGAGAGCGGGGTACGGGATTTAAAGTGTAGGCATCAATGGCCATACACGCAGTGCACCAACAGTGTGGTGTTCAGGCGCTGAAATGAATAAGGGAGATCAGATCAGTGCGCGGCTCAAAGAAATGGGCCATGACAGGAAAGGCTTTCTAGTTCTGGGTTACTTACTCAGTCTGAATGACGACTCGCCTCTGCTGTGGATACTCGGTCAATGCCGGTTCCCTGCAGCGACCAGTGTGTGGGAGCGGTTTGTATACTCCCTCACCGGTCACGTGATTGCCGCTGTGGAAGCCATCTTGGAAAGGTGAGAAAGGGCATTGGTAGCAGCCATCTTGGATAGCTAAGTGGGCTGACCATTGGGGTATGGGGGTGCGTGGGCATATTAACAGTGACAGTGACATTGTGGTAGTGAAAAGTGACTGGTGTTATAATTAACATTAAAATAGTTTAACCCCAAATGTCCAGTTACATTTTTTCATCATAATGCAACCATTTAAGGAATTCGTCTTAACGCATTCACGAAAAAGTTTTTAACATCAAACCAACTCTCTCTCTGTTTCGGGATAATGTTTTCATAGACCATTAGTCCAATCAAAGTAGAGTAGTCCAGTCCTCACTCCGATTGAGACCTGTATGGATGGTGTTGAATTGTATAATAGATTTCAATTCCTCCCGGTTTAGCAGTTGCTGCAAGTTGCCACCTCTCTGTGGTAGTTTGACGGACTTCAGGATGGTCCACTTCAGGTCATCTGCTGTGTGATTCATGCTGGCAAAATGTTCAACCGACGGGGCGTTAGGGGTTCCACATCTTATGCGGCTCCGATGTTGGCTTATCCTTGTCTTTATTTTTTGTGTCGTTTGCCCCACATACATACGAGGGCAAGGGCATAGAACCGCATAAATTACATTGCAGCTGTTGCAATTTGTGAAATCTTTCATGTGGATTGTGACATTATTGTGACTAAAAGTGCGCCCCTCAAGTGTCAAATCACAAACAATACATTGTCCACATTTAGCATGCCCTCTCAGCGGTGGCAGACCCCAGTTTGACTCAATTGTGTTATTTGGAGGTGGTGCAGGTAGGGCAGCCCGGACAAGGTGGTCTTTTATATTCTTACTTTTTTTTAATGCAAACAAGGGTTTGTCAAACGTAAGCTGACCTGAATTTAAGGTTGGCCAATGCCGCAGAATTGTTTTTCGGATTTTATTCGAAATTGGAGAAAAGGTTGTGACACAGGCTATTCTCTCTGACTTTGGCCTAGTCTTTGGTTCGAGGAGGGCCTCCCTAGGACAGTACCATGCTCGTTTTGAGGCGTTTCTTACTATTCTGCTAGGATAACCTCGTGTTTTAAGTTTTGAACACAGGATACCTACCTCCCTGAAATAATCAATTTTTGAAGAGCAGTTCCGTCTGATCCGGAGGAACTGCGAGTACGGGAGTGAGTCTTTGAGAGCTTTGGGGTGGTTACTGTCGTATCTCAGTAAGGTATTGCGTTCGGTCGGTTTCCTATATAGGCGAGTTAGTAACTCGCCTGCCTCATGATAAATCGCGAGGTCCAGAAATGGTATCTCAGTTTTGTGATGTGAGAGAGTGAACTGCAGGTTGTCACAGTTATTTTTCAGCCAATGTAGAAATGAATCTAGAATCTTTTCATCTGAATTCCAAATCAGAAAGATGTCATCTATATAACGGCGCCAAATCCCAATGCTGGTTCTAAATGGGTTGGTGTCAGCTAGGATTGTGCCTGTCTCTAGTGCATCCATATACAGAATGGCCAGGTGGGGAGCAAAAATCGCTCCCATCGAGGTGCATTTTATCTGCTGGAAGAACACCCCGTCAAAAACAAAATAGTTTTTTGTGAGACATAGTTCAAGTAATTGTAATATGAACAGTGTCGGTACTCTGTGTGGTCGTGGTCTGGAGTCAAGTGTTCTCTCAATGACTCGTAGAGCCGCTCCCTGAGGTATATTAGTGTAGAGCGACTCTACATCAAGGAATGTAGCTTCACCAAAATATTGCACGGTCGCCTGCGGAGTCCCGTCTGCAAAGCCCCCACCCGATGTCCTCTGTCTATCTTAATTTTAAGCTGCTGAGGGGCGAGGATCTCAGCAAAAAGACCAGACACAAAGACCTCCAAGTCCGGTCTCTCCGCTCCTTCCTCCAGGTTCCGAATCCGTATGTTCTCCCTCCGAGTTCTGTTTCCAAGGTCTTTCACTTTAAGCTGAACCTGTTGCAACTGAGTCCGGAGGGCTTGCTGGTCGTCGCTCATCGTGGCCTGGGTGGATGTGAGGCTCTGCGTCTGCCCTTCAACCTCCAACAGATGAGACCCTACGGCACCAACATCCTACCGCAGTGTAGCAAGCTTCTCGGTAAGGTCAGCCTTCAAATGATCTACTGATGTTCTGAGGTCCTGTTTGAGGTCCCTGCATAGCTCCACTTTGAAGTCCCGGAGTGACGCCACAAGGTCTTCGCGAGTGGGCACCATATCTTGTGATGAAGCAGGATCCTCTTGGGAAGGTACCCGACCAGAGGTCTTAAAATAAGTGGAGACTTTGTTTGTTTGTTTCTTAGGAGGCATGGGGTCCCTCCCCCTAAAACCGGAGGAAGGCTGGAGGATAGCCACGTCAAACCAGAATCAAGAGGGAGCCCAGGCGAGGATCCAGGGAAGGCCAACACCCATGGGCGTCCGCAGGGGGGGGCAAAGGGGGCGCTGCCCCCCCCCTAGATTCAGGCCTGGTTCTAGAGGATGGGCCCACATACATGGGCCAATTTTCCTACCTGAAAGGCTGCTACAGCGCAGAGTGTGACTCTCAGCAGGTCACAGAGTGAGGCCGGTTCATTGCCATGGGCAGTATGACAATGGACCGGCAGAGGAGACACAGCATGAAGCATCTCCGCCCATCCCAGGCCTCAGGAGGTAAGCAGCACAATTATCAAGTCTTAGGCAGGGGACGGGATCTTTAGTCTCTCACAGCAGGCCACAACAATCAGATAAAAAGCTATGGGGCGCGGGTGGGGGCGTTTGGGGAGCGGGGTTAGTGCAAACATTCTCAGTTTAAAAACTGTGAAGTGACAGACCTGATTGAAATTTAAACTTTATTATTAAATTTCATCCGTTGTGCAATGGGGAGAATGCTGTATATAGCTAACAGTGAAAAAACTCTGCAAAAAACACTAAGGACTGAAATAACTACATTTAAAGAACAATATGACTAAAAATGGAAAAAAAATGAAAATTCTATTTTGACAATGTTGTAGTGAAAAATTTAATTTCTCCTCCATGTTGTGGCCAAGGGAGACGTAAGAGCAGAGGAGAGATAACGAGAGAGACAGAGCCAAAAAGAAAAATAAGAGACGTAGTGGGGAGTAGAGACAAACGGAGAGGGGGAAAGGAAAGAGGGAGAAATGATTGATGAGAGAAGATAGGAAAAGAGGCGAGAGGGGGTGACATAATTATAGATAAACACAATGAGGGAAGGAGATGGAGAAAGACAGAGGGCGACAGACAGAGGGAGTAAGACAGAGGGAAGGGGGCGACAGAGGGAGGGAGACATATAGAGGGAGATACAGGGTGGGATACAGACAGAGACAGACAGAGGGAGGGAGACAGAGAGAGAGGGAAAGAGAGGGAGACAGAGAGAGAGGGAGACAGAGAGAGGGAGACAGAGATAGCGAGGGAGACCAAGAGAGAGGGAGACCGAGAAAGAGGGAGACAGAGAGAGAGGGAGACCAAGAGACAGGGAGACCGAGAGGGAGGGAGACCGAGAGAGAGGGAGACCGAGAGAGAGGGAGACAGAGGGAGACAGAGACAGAGGGAGGTAGACAGAGGGAGGGAGACAGAGAGGGAGGGAGACAGAGAGAGAGGGAGACAGAGAGGGAGGGAGACAGCGATGGAGGGAGACAGAGAGAGAGGGAGACAGAGAGAGAGGGAGACCGAGGGAGGGAGACAGAGAGAGGGAGACAGAGGAAGGGAGACCGAGGGAAGGAGACCAAGGGAGGGAGACAGAGACAGACAGACAGAGGGAGACAGAGAGAGAGGGAGACAGATAGGCGGGAGACAGAGGAAGAGAGAGAGAGAGAGAGAGAGAGAGAGAGAGG
Organism: Lissotriton vulgaris; assembly: GCF_964263255.1. Taxonomy (NCBI): domain Eukaryota; kingdom Metazoa; phylum Chordata; class Amphibia; order Caudata; family Salamandridae; genus Lissotriton; species Lissotriton vulgaris. Next base: position 72,979 of record NW_028241612.1, read on the forward strand.
GTGGGAGACAGAAGGAGGAAGACAGAGGGCGACAGACAGAAGTAAGGGGGTGACAGAGGGAGGGAGACAGAGAGAGAGGTAAAGACGGAGACAGAGAGAGAGGGAGACAGAGAGAGAGAGAGGAAGACAGAGAGAGGGAGACCGAGGGAGGGAGGCAAAGGGAGACAGAGAGAGAGGGAGACAGAGAGAGAGGGTGTCAGAGAGGGAGGCAGAGGGAGGGAGACTGAGGGACAGAGACTAAGGGAGGGAGACAGAGGGAGGGAGGGAGAGAGACAGAGAGAGGGAGACAGAGAGAGAGAGGGAGACAGACAGAGTGAGTGAGACAGAGGGATACAGAGGGAGACAGAGAGAGAGAGACGGAGAGCGAGAGAGAGAGGGAGACAGAGAGGGAGGGAGACAGAGAGAGAGAGGGAGGGAGGGAGACAGAGACAGATAGAGATAGACAGAGACAGATGGAGGCAGAGACAGGGACAGGGGAAGACACGCAGAGACAGACCGAGAGGGAGACAGAGGGAGGGAAATAGGGATAGATAGAGACAGACAGATAGAGGCAGAGACAGGGACAGACAGGTAGGGGCAGAGACTAAGACAGACAGAGAGACATAGAGGGAGACGGAGGGAGAGAGAGAGGGAGGGAACCGAGGGTGACAGAGGGAGACAGAGAGGGAGACAGAGAGAGGAAGATAGAGGGAGGAAGATAGAGGGAGGGAGAAAGAGAGTGAGACAGAGAGAGGATGACAAAGGGAGGTAGACAGAGGGATGGAGACAGAGGGAAGGAGACAGGCAGAGGGAGACAGACAGAGGGAGACAGAAAGAGGGAGACAGTCAGAGGGCGACAGACAGAGGGCAACATACAGAGGGCAACATAATGAAATGAAATTAAATTAAATGGGTATTTGTAAAGCGCGATTGTTGCCCAAGGGCGTCCAAGCGCTAATAGAAGGTATGTTTGCTGAACAAAAGAGGGGTAGCTGGGAAGGAAGATTAATGGTGGACATGGAACAGAAGAGTTTTTGACTGTTTCCGGAACAATAGAAGATTGGGGTTGAATCTGAGCTTCAAGGGAAGGGAATTCCAATGTTTGGCAGCATTGAGAGAGAACATCCTGCCACCTGCTCTTGCTCTCTTGACTCTGGGAACCACAGCCAGAAAGGACTGGCTACATCTAAGGTTTCTAGTGGGGTGGTATTGAGTTATAAGTTGGCGGCCAATTACTGGACCTGTGCCCCAAAAAGACCGGTGAGAAATGCACATTGCCTTAAAGATGATTCTCTGTCGTACAGGTAACCAGTGTAACTTGATCAGCCCCGGTTTGGCTGATTGTCTGCGGGGCAGCTGGAGCAGAGTTCGAGCGCTGCAGTTCTGCACAATCTGCAGCTTTCGTAGCGTATAGTCTGGAGCGCCGAGATATAGGGCATTATTGCAGTCCAGCCGGGATTGAACAAGGCCCTGGACGGCTACCTGTTTGGCCTCCATAGGCAAGAGAGGAAGAACTTTCCTCAACATCCGAAGAAGGCCAAAACAGGTTGCAGACAATTTAGTGGCCTGAATGTTAAAAGAAAGAGCCTTATCTAACCAGACTTCTAAGCTCTTTATGGTATCCTTGGGAGTGGAGGGCTGACTAGGCTGGGGGGCCAAAGAGAGTTGAAATGTTCCGGAGATGAAGGTCCCAGGAGTATCAGCTCCGTTTTATCCCCGTTGAGTTTAAGGGAGGATGATGTCATCCATCCCTTAACGGCTTCCAAGCAGTTCAGTAGTCCTGATGTAGCAGATTGATCTCCCTCCTGCGACAGAGAAACCACTAGCTGGGTGTCGTCTGCATATGAGATGATTTTAATGCCAAACGGACGAACAACCTCAGCTAGTGGTCTCATATAGATGTTGAAAAGCGCAGGGCTTAAAGAGGAGCCTTTCGGGACTCCTCAGTTAAGGGGCCTGCTTGTTGAGACAGCATCTCCATCAAAGATCTGGAAGGAGCGAGAGCTCAAAAATGATTGGAGCCACTGTAGTGCCCCACCTGCTATTCCTACCTCAGGTAGACGGCTCAGCAGGGTGACATGGCTGACCGTATTGAAAGCAGCACTGAGGTCAAGGAGGACCACTGCCACTGATCCCCCTTGATCCAGGATCTTTCGGGTTTCCTCAGTAACTGCTGTCAAAGCGGTTTCTGTTCCATGCTTAGGTCGAAAGCCCGTTTGGGTGGCATCTAATAGTTGGTTTTTCTCGAGAAAATCCATTAAGTGGATGTTGACATGTTTCTCGAGAATTTTGCCCACCCATGGGAGCTGAGAGATGGGACGGTAGCTCCCGTGATCCTCAGGATCGGGGTTGGGTTTTTTCAGCAGAGCCCGGACCTTGGCCTTCTTCCAAGCAGGCGGGACAGTGCAGGAGATGATGGAGGAGTTTAACAGGTTCATAATGATGGGAAACACAACTTGTCTAGCCAACAGTATTATTTCTGGTGGGGCTGGGTCGCTTGGTGATCCTGATTTTACTTGGAGAGCCAATTGATCCAGATGTTAGGGATCTAGCGAAGGAAAATGGTCCAGTATCGCGAGAGGTCGAGAGGATGCCGCCTCCCGATTCCCCTGTCCCATTGTACTGGGGTTAGCTGCTGCGACCGGGAAGGAGGAATACATTAAATTTACCTTCTGGTGAAAAAATTCTGCCAGATCGTTGCAGTGAGCTCTAGTTTTGGCTATAAGTTTAGGAGAGGTAGAGATTTTGGTAAGGCTTTTTACTACATGGAAGATTTCCCTGGGTTTAGATTTAGCTTCCATGATCTTTCCTGAAAAATAGGCGGACTGGGAGGCTTTTACATCGCGTTTGTATGAGTTAATTGCCTCTCTATATTGAGTTTTAGCATCAGGTGCGTAATCCAGATGCCATCTTCTCTCTAATCTCCTACAGAGGCGTTTTTTTTTATCTCTGAGGGCTTTTGAAAACCAGGGGGAGGTTTTTTGTATACGTTTTGATGTGACTTTACGGATAGGTAGGGTAGCTTCAAGAGATGTGGATATCCAATCCTCATATTCTTGATTAGCTATACTCGGGTCATCATTGCGCGATGGGCAAGTATGCATCAAGTTATGGATCCAGAGGTCGACTGGTAATCTGGCCCAGTTTCTAGAGTTCCTGGTCAGGGGAGCAGGGGGTAGTGATTTGCACGTTTTCCATGTAAAAGGGATGAGGAAGTGGTCTGTCCAGGGTAGACAGATGGATTGACTGACCACTAGTTCAGTGCAATTACTGAAAATTGGGTCTAAAAGGTGCCCTTTGATGTGTGTGGGTACTTCAACCCGTTGAACTAGTTGAAGGGCTGCTAAATTGTCCATCAATTCCATAGCTGTATGATCACAGAGGGAGTCAAGATGTAAATTGAGGTCACCTAGCAATGTAAAATTAGAGCTAATAGTGACCTGTTCAGCTAAAATAGTTGGGAGTGACTTGTGGAATTGTTTTGGCAGGCCCGGGGGGCGGTAGGCGACAACACCGGAGAAACAATTGTTAGGGGAGAAATCAATGCTGAAAGCAAGGCTCTCGCAGTCCGGGATAGATTCGGGGGTGGTACGACAGCGATACTGCTCTTTACATATGATAGCTAGGCCTCCTCCTCTCCCTTCCACCCGATCTAAGCGGGTAATTTGGAAGCCTGGGGGCAGGGCTGCTACGATATCAGGCTAGGAGTCTAGTGTCAGCCAGGTTTCTGTCAGGAACACTGCATCTGGCATGTGTTCTTCTAACGTAAGAGCAATTTCCGTTTTGTGCTTAGGTAGAGACCTACAATTCAACAACAACATATGGTAGTCCTGTTTCATGACCCGTAGCTGACTATCATTGAATATGTGTCTGCATCCTGGACAGGTTGATGGCAGTTCGGTAGGCACGAAGATGTGTGGACATCCATACGTCCCCATGATTCTCAGGCTGTAAAGGGTGTCTGAACTATATATCATTGAACTAAATATCATTGTGTGAGGGGAATGAGATACAGGGGGTATGGCCCCGGGTCCCGTTCGGTCGTGGACGGGCGCAGACGGGTTTGGCTTTGGCGCGCCTTCGGCGCACCGCCGGCACGCCCGCTGCGCGTCCGGAAATGGCACATCTTGAAATAGGAGGGAGTGTTGGAGGAGGGCGTGGCCTCAAGCAGTGGGCGTGTCCTCGAGGCTCAGGGCTTCCTCGGGAATGGCGTGGGTCCCTCTGCAACCCGCTGCAGCGTCTAATCGGCTGCACGGGGAGAGGTGATTAAATGACTGAGAGTTTTCCAAGAGGTATGATCGTAATTAAAAACACAGCAATAGTGACACAATTTTTAAAAAAAGATCATAGCTCCCGGCTTTCCGCCTCAGGAGTGAGCAGCACCAAACCTACAACGCGTGTGTGCAAAGGCGCGATTTATGTAGTGGTGGAAGGGGGTGTGGCCTCAAGCAGTGGGCAACAGACAGAGAGAGACAATCAGAGGGAGGGAGACAGAGGGAGGGAGACAAAGGGAGGGAGACAAGGGGAGTGAGACAGAGAGGAAGACAGAGAGAGAGAGGGAGACAGTGGGAGGGAAACAGAGGGAGGGAGACAGATAGACAAAAGGCGACAGACAGAGGGTGACAGACAGAGGGCGACAGACAGAGGGAGGAGGGCGACAGAGGGAGGTAGACAGAGGGAGAGAGAGGGAGGGAGACAGGGAGAGAGAGCGAGATAGACAGACAGAGTGAGTGAGACAAATGGAGACAGAGAGAGGGAAAGGGAGGAAGAGAGAGAGATAGAGAGAGAGAGAGACAGTGAGACAGCGAGGGAGACAGGGAGAGAGAGAGGGAGACAGAGGGAGGGAGACAGACATAGGGCGACAGACAAAGGGCGACAGACAGAGGGAGGAGGGCGACAGAGGGAGGTAGACAGAAAGAGGGAGAGAGGCAGACAAAGGGAGGGAGGGAGGGAGAGGGAGGGAGGCAGAGGGAGAGAGAGGAAGGGAGACAGGGAGAGAGAGGGAGGGAGACAGGGAGAGAGAGGGAGGGAGACAGAGATAGAGCGAGGGAGAGAGAGAGAGAGAGAGAAAGAAAGATCTGTGTATGCCGGGTCTGGTGGCTACGTGGACGAAGGCGTCCGCTGCAGGGACTTGTGTTCAACCTCATGGTCATAGTTGTTTTTGTTGCTCTAGCCTCTCCCCCCTCCCCCACTGACCCCGCCTCCACCGGTGCAACCCTCGGCCACAAACCACACTTTAAATTTGGCCCCTGAGAGAAAGTTTGTGAGTTCCCATCCTCTAGAACCGCATCAACATGATTTAAAATGTTTTTGTTTTTTTCCGGTCATTTTTAGTTTTTCCCTCTGTTTTATTGTAGTTGCTGGGTCGTCTGCTGTGGCGCCTCACAAGATTTTTCTCTTCCCCCATGGGTTTCTTTGTTTATTTAAGCTGTTTGTCTTATTAGATTTTTTTAATGTATTTAATACTTGTGCTCAATCAAGTCGGAGGATGGTGATGAAGTTAAAATGTTGCCCCCCCCCCTGGAAACATTTCTGCGGATGCCCATGCCAACACCTGAGCCCCTGCACTCTGTCCCCCAAAGCCAGTAGTAGCTACTAGTACGCCACCAGAATAGCGGGTATCATATGGTGTTGCCGCGAAGAAAAGGAACTTACTTCAGGCCCAGACGTATCCCTGCTGCTCCACCCAGCCTCCGTGGAACGCACCGCCATCACTCCAACATTTGTCCAGGGTTCCCCGCTGCCTACGCCGCTGCTGACAAACATGAGACGGCCCCTGTCGCCATGTCAGGGTCAGGCATAACCATCAAGAGGTGCGGGCAGAAAGCATCATCAAGTAGCCCATATGAGGCAAGCAGGGCGCACAAGAGCACTATTGTAGCTGGGCAGGGGTTCAAACACCACCCCCAACACTGTTACCGCCTGCTGCCGCCAATATTTCAAACTCCTTGTTGCTGATATCAGGGGGGTTTCTCCGTCACACTCTCTGCACCCCCAGCGGGCCAAGACACCGACTCCGGCCATGTCCTCTCAGCTGTCCGCCATCGGGGGTCCCCCGCAGCAGCCCCCCGAAACCTCCCTGGTGTAGCATCCTGCTACAAATAACCACAGACACACTTATTTATGATACTGGAGCTTTATTCTATTGCGACCAGCCTGTCTCCTGTCCCTACTCTAACTGCCCCTTCCTCTGTCCGTCTCCTCCTCTTCCTGTTCTCCCCTGGGCTCCACCCACAACCACTAGCCTGCTAACTTCATAACATCTCCCCCTTTTGTAACAAAACAAACAAACATACTGATTTCTCAGTCCATGTCTTCAATAAGTCTTTTGGGTGGACGTGTGTCGCGATGAGGTTGTGGCGACCTGGCTCTCGGACTAGTATTACTCAGTGTCTCATTGATCGGATCAGTGTTCTCACAACCAACTGAATGTGGTTCTTCCGAACTGGGAGTGTCCATTTCACTCATCATGGTTCTGTTGGTATCTCTTGACAATTTCTTAAAGTGTGAGATATTTCTCGTGACTCGCCGCTGCTCGGATTCCGCTGTCAGCATAGTTCCTTTTCTCTTTGTGATCAGCAATGGTTCATCCTTGAACAGACAGTCGGTCTTTCTCTGCTGCTCTTGCTTGACGAGAACATGGTCCCCTTCATGTAATGATAGTGACCTCGCTCTTCTCCGGTGATCTGCATATGACTTCATTTTATCTTTATTGCGCTTGTCGGTTGCCCTCATTTCTTGATGATCTCATGCGGATGATGATGCTCTCAAGGCCCCATCCCACGTTGGACTGCGATTCCTCATGGGGCGTCCCAGGCCAGCATGAGTGTTGCTGGGCACTGTCCAGTCGTTGCGTGAGGAGTAGTGCGGTAAGCTCGGAGGACCTCATTGAGTGCCACTTGCAAATCTCGTCCTTCCGCGGTAGCATGTTGAAAGGTCTTTTTGAGCGTGGCCATGAATCTTTCGATTGTCCCGTTTGCCTGTGGCCAGAGGGGTGTGATCCTACGATGATGAAAATCTAGGTGTTTCGCAAACGCTGCAAAGTCTTACCCATTGAAAGGGGGCCCATTGTCTGTTTTCACTGTCGTGGGAACTCCCCATGTTGCAAAGACTTCATCAAGTACTTTGAGAGTACTAGAGGCATTTGTAGACGGTACGAAGTATGCAATGGGATATCGAGAATGCTCATCAATGATGGCCAGCACATATTTGCCCGATGACAGGTGTCCATAGAAATCAATGGCGATCTCTTGCCACACTCCAAGTGGCAGGGTGGTCATGTGCAATGGTGCTGGAGGATCACTTTTGCCGGTGAGCTGACAGAGGTGACAGTCCTTCAAGGTGGCTTCCACCAATTGATCAAGATACGGAAACCATACTCGTTCCCTTAGCGCACATTTGGTTGACACAATCCCCTGATGCCCTTCATGTGCAAGAGCAACCACTCCTTGTCTCAGTTGAGTGGGGATCACGATCCTCTGGTCTCGCAGTAGTATGCCGTCAGTGGTGGCCGACAGTTCACCGCATACATGCCGGAAGGCTTGCATTTCACATTTAACAATGGGATCAGTATCTTCATCCTGAGGGTCGTGTCTCCACCGATTGTTTCGAACCCTGCGACGGACTTTCTGCAGGATGACGTCGTGGGCCGTACTTTCTCGAATGATATCCATGGGGATAGCTGGAGGTAGGGCTTGGTCAGTCACAAAATGTATGTACTCTTCCGCAATGGATGGATTAGAGACTGACGATGCAAGTGGATGCCGGGACATGTATTCCGCCGGGTTTTCAGACTTCCCAGGTTTGTGGATTATGGTGAATGTATATTCCTGTAACCGTAGGCCCCACCTTTCAATCCTCAGGGGCATCTTGGATCGTGGGTTTCCATAAATGGTGACGAGAGCTTGATGGTCTGTGATTAGGGTGAAATGTTTACCGTATATGAAAACATGAAAATGTTCACATGCCCACACTACGGCAAGGCTCTCTTTCTCGGGCTGTGAGTAGGCCCGTTCCGGGTCAGTCAGACTACGACTCGCATATGCAATGATACGGCGTTGATCTGAGTCGTTCTCATACTGTGCTAGGATGGCTCCAAGCCCAACGGGGCTGGCATCCACAGTTATCTCAGTCTTTCGCTTTGGGTTAAAATATGACAGGTGATCCGCAGATTCCACCGCTCTCTTGATCTCCTTGAATGATTGCTCGCATTGGGGAGTCCATTCGAATGGTTGACCTTGTTTGGTCAAGATGCGGAGGGGATGACTGATTGTTGCGTAGTCCCTGATATAGCGAGCGCAGTAACTGGCCATTCCGAGGTACGACCTGAGCTCACTGAGATCCTGGGGACTCTTGGTGTTGTTTAGAGTCACAATTTTATCAGGCTTCATGCCAGCGCCAGAGAAGATATGGCCAAAGAACTTCAGTGTGGCCTGGTGGAATTCGCACTTCTCTTTGTTTAGAGTCAGGTTCGCCTCCAATAAGGCATGGCAGACACGATTGAGTGCGATATCGTGCTCTCGTAGATCGGAACCATAGACAAGGATGTCATCGCTATAGTTGAGCGTGTTGGGAATGTTTTGAATGACTTGCCGAATTGCTTCCTGAAATATTTCGGCCGCTGAGGAAACTCCAAAGCTCAGTCTTTTATATCTGAACAACCCCAGATGGGTTGCAAAGGTGGTGATATATCTTGACCCTACCTCCAGTTCCAGCTGATGGTATCCTTTATTTAAATCCAACTTGGAAAACACTGTGGCCCCATTGAGAGCTGCGATCATATCGCTCAGATGTGGTCCCGGGTGTCGTTCTCTTTCGATTGCAGTGTTGGGCAGGCGCATGTCCACACAGGGTCTGACTTTGTTGGCCGTGCCCTTCTTCGGGACAATAACTAATGGTGATACCCATGGTGTTGGGCCATCAGTGCGCTCGATGATATCTGCAGCTAGCAGATCCTGGAGCACCTCCTCGATAGCGGTCTGTAGATGGAATGGTACCCGTCGAGGGTGTTGAGCGACAGGTCTGACTTGTTCATTAATGTGCAATCGCACTTGACAGTCTTTCAATTTGCCTTATCCTTGAAATAGTCTGGGAAACTGGCGGGTCACATCTTGGTTGTCGCTGACCATGAAAAGGATTTCCACTAGATGAAGACGTTCAGCTGTCGGTAAGCTCAGTAGACAGTCTGCTTCTGGGCCCTTGATAACGTGGATGACTGTTGATATGGTTGTGTTGTCATGTTTAAGGGTCGTCGAGAACTTCCCAAGGCAGGGAAGTGGCTTCTTAGCCATCCACATGAAGTCTCTAACGGGTGCAAATGTCAGAGAAGGCCGTGGACTCATTCTTTCGTATTCGGTGACCGGAATGTAGTTTAGGGATGCGCCGGAGTCTAACACAAACTTTGTGTCATGATTGCCAACTTTTATATCCAGCCGAGGATATTTCTTAAGCTGGTCCGGATCTGCCGCTAGGTTCAAGTATTCGATGGTGTATGCTGAGTCTCGGAATGACGGTCTGGATTCCTTGGATGGTGACCTCCGTTCCCACCTGGACCGACGTGATTCTCGGCTAGAGTGTGACGACCCAGAGGACTGCTCAGTCTGGTCTTGGACAGCTCGCGCATGGTGTCTTCGGGTGTTGGACCGAGACATTCTTGGGGCACTGCTTCGTGTGTCGGGCTGGGATGTCCTTGTGGCACCACTTCGTTTCTCCTTGTTGTAATCCCCACACATCACTTCGAAGTGATTAGTTCGACCGCACTTCCGACATCTCTGACCCATGGCAGGGCAGCTGTCCAAATGGGGGTAATCATACCCACATCGGTAACATTTCCTCACTCTTTCAGGTTTTCTCTCTTTCTTCCACGGCTCTCGCCGCTGATATTTTGATTGTTCTTGACGAGAGGACGTGCGTGACCTCCATTGTCTGTCTCTCGAACTCCTTCGACTGTCACTTTTGGCGTGCACACGTCGCACTTGTTCATGACTTCCTTTGTGCCCTGTTTCAATATCAGCTGCATTCTCCTCCGCTTGATCATAGACTCGTGTCATCTCCTCTATGTCATCTAGTCCATGTACTTTTCTCAATAGTCGCCTCCTAAGTTGGTCGGAGAAACATCCATCTATTATTTGTGACTTAATTGCAGCATCTGTTGAGAAATTATCAAATTCACAATGTTTGGCTAGTCTCCGCAGGCGCATCATGAAGGCACTCATGGGTTCATCCTTCCCTTGACGAGCCAAGTGGAACGTATGGCGTTCGTAGTCTACATTCTTTTTGTGAAGAAATCTTTTATTCAAGGCGTCACGCACTTTGTCATAAGTATCCGCCTCAGTAGCAGGAAGGTCCTTGATTATTTTAACTATCTCTCGCCCCGCCAGGTTGCGCAGGGCAATCAACTTCTTTTTGTCCACAATCACTTCAGATCCTTCGATGTAATCTTCAAACTCTTCCAGCCGTTCTTGCCATCTGGGACCCATGCTTCCCCCAGTGGTCACTTTGAGAGGCTCGGGTGCTCGCAGGTGCGACCCACCTGTAGCCTTGGGACTGGCGTCATTCAGTTGAGGCGGATTACCTTCGTTGTCGGACACCATTTTGCAGTAGGTGTCACCCGCTTCCTATTTGCTTCTACGTAATGCTTGCTTAGACGTTGAGTCCAGTGCTTATTTGTGTCTTTATCAATCTCACTTGGTCTCACCAAAGGTTATTTTTTTTGCCAATGCTTGTTTACTTGCCAATGCTTGTTTATTTGCCAATGCTTGTTTAGTTTCTGGTGCCAATGCTTGTTTATTTGCCAATGCTTGTTTATTTGCCCAGTGCCTGACTTCAAAATGGCCGCCGTGTAACAGTCAAGGGGTCTGTCTTGAAACGTGCCTGACTTCAAAATGGCCGCCGTCACTGCAGGCACACGAGGCTCTCTCTCCCTGCTCACTCGGTCACTCGTCTGCTCTGGACTCACCGGTTGGCAGTTCTCGGAGGCAGCACACTTCAGGGTCTTCCTCTCTTCGTCTGTTGCTGCGACCAGGTAAGGCTGGGGTGGGCTCCCACCTTACTCTCAGTTTCCCGCTTTTCTCCGCCGACCGCGTGCCAAAACCCACGCATCAGGCGTGAGGTAGGCACCTCCAACGGCACAGGCTCCGGTTCTGGCGCGCTTGGCCGCGCTTGGCAGCAAATTCTCGGGGCAGCGTCTTCTCCACCAGGGCACCTCTTTACTCACTGTGGGGCACTGGACAGGGTCGGAGTGGGCTCCCGACTCCTGTTTCATCACGGCTGCTGGGCGACACACCCCCGGTGGGACTCGCGCTTTCGGCGCTCAAGGGTTTCTTCGACCGAGCGTTTCAGCGCTCGCAGGTCGGTATTTCCTCAGGATTCCCCGGCGTCTTTAGGGTCGCGGTCGCTTGCTCTCGATCTCACTCATCAGGCCTCAGCTTCACTCGGCAGCGGAGCTCTTCCCTCGACGCTGCAGGGGACAGGGTGTCTTTACACGATCTTGTGGGATGCAGTCAGTGACATCCCACCCTTGTCGCCAGTTGTAGCATCCTGCTACAAATAACCACAGACACACTTATTTATGATACTGGAGCTTTATTCTATTGCGACCAGCCTGTCTCCTGTCCCTACTCTAACTGCCCCTTCCTCTGTCCGTCTCCTCCTCTTCCTGTTCTCCCCTGGGCTCCACCCACAACCACTAGCCTGCTAACTTCATAACATCTGGGCCGGCTCACCCACCGCACGCCGCCCGAAACTCCTGGTGCCGCACTACACAAAATGGCGGCCGAGGTCCGCTGGTGCCTCCGTACCCCCGCTCTCAGCGCTGCCTCTGTCGTCTCCCGCTCTCACCGGCAGCACTCATCCGACCGGACACCTCCGGGAGGCTCCGGGTAACTGAGGAGCAGCGTCCACCTTCCCAAAAGTGCAAGTAAGAGCCAAGTACCGATCGGGTGGGCGCGGAGCTGAGCAAGATCACGTCCGCTCCGCCATCTTACTTGGCCACGCCCCCCAGCATTGGATTTTTAAACTTTTTCATCTGTTTGCCTAGATCTTTTTTTGTAAGGACATGTGCTGGAACTTATTTTGCAGGTTTTATTTTTTTTTTTGCAGTTTGGTTTTTCCCTGGTAGGAGGGGGTGGGGGGCTGGGGGTGCTGGTCACCTGCATAGAAAATATGGCATAACATTTTATAGGAGATCTTTTCCTTCTTGATCAGCCAATGCCAGGGTTGATTTGTTAGATATTGCAACTTCCCTCCGTCCCACAACGAGAGCAGCTTCGAGTCACACTGTATGCCTTTGAGGTATGTTTTAATGAGATTAAGATGACCCTGCTGTGCTAGTCATGGGGCTTGTGTTTTTGGAACATAGTAATAGTATACTCTCACTTCTTTGGCACTGAACCACCATCAGTAACCAGAAAATAATTACATAACATTAAAAACAAGCATTTAAAAAGCAATAGGTCTAGCCTTTCGTTAAGTTAAAGCAATTTGCTTTGCTATACAGTACCATTAGCAAAACAAATGGCTTTAACTTAATCAAAGGCGAGACCTGTTGCATTTTCAATGCTTGTTTCTTTTTGCAGTTAGTATATAGCACGAAATCGACCAGAGGGAGAGGTTTGCACGAGCACCAGTTACATTACACAAGAACACTTGCACCATATTGTAGACACGGGGAGATGAAGTGATTTGCCCAGAAGCACAGCATGTTGAGCCAATCAATCAATCAATCAATGACATTTATAGAGCGCGCTACATACCCGTAGGGTCTCAAGGCGCTGGGGGGGGGGGGGGGGGGGGGTGCCGCTACTGCTCGAACAGCCAGGTCTTCAGCTTCTTCCTAAAGCCGACGCTGTGACTCGAACCTGATATAGTTCCAATGTCAGCAGCTCAGTAACGGCCCTTCCGCTCACAGCCACTAATAACATCCAGGGCTTCTTGGCACTTTAGAGTCAGAGCACAGGCAGCGCTCACCCAAAGGAACAAAGAGAGCGAAACAAATACAGAGAGAGGGTGAAAACCGGAGGGAGAAATAACGAATGGGTATGGGGGCGGGGGGTGACACCCCTGTGCAGACTCCTCACTGTGGTCTGCAGCCAGGACAGGTGACGGGGGCTTCTAAGAGCTGAGAAAAAGATCAGAAGGGAACTCAGAACGAAGGACAGAAGCCAGGTTCTACCTGAAGAGTGATGACGCGCAGCTGTTCTGCTTTTGATTGGTGGATTCCCACCTCAGATCTTGCTTAGTCCCTCCCTCCTCCTCCCCTCCTGGACCAAAGCCTCCGTTTCCAGGAAATCAGCCCATCTTCTTGAATAGAGGCGCTATCCGTCCGCTGGAGGCGCTAGAGCCCGCATGTGAAGGGCAACCATTCAACTCAACCGAGCTCTGTCACCCGAGCGGGGGGGGGGGGGGGCTACAGCCATTTACATCTGAGTCATCACAACACAATTTTTACTACCTCATGTATTCTTGGTTGCTCACAATTATCACTTTACCGTATGTAACGTAACGAATGCCTCTGCAATCTGTTGCTCGTGTAACGTTCTCAGTTTGTATCTTTTCTGTTCCTATTGTGAAGCGCTCTGACACCTTCGGGTAACGTCAGCGCTATATAAAATTGCATAAATAAAAAATAAATAAAAACACAGGCTTCTAAGCACTAACAGCGCTGAGGGAAGAGAAGGCGGAAAATCCGTTTTTTAACAGTTATTCTATAGCGCCACATCGGCCCAAGGGAGCGCTTTAAACGAGCACCGGTCACAGCACACAGGTCGCATTCATATATCGGACAGGGGAAGGTGAAGTGATCACCCAGAATCACAGGGTTCTGAGCGAACGCTAGAACTCGAACCTGGTACCTCAGCTCCAAAGTCGGCAGCTTTGGCCACATCGACGCATCCTCCCCACCCAATAATAGCACCGAGGGCTTCTAAGCACTTTAGAGTCTGAGCACAGGTAGCGCTCACCAAAGCCAGAAAGAAAGGGAGCAAAACAAACAAATACAGAGAGAGAGGGTCAGAATTGGAGAGGAGAATAACAAATTGATTGATTGGTTGATTAATTAATTGATTGACAAATGGGTAAAGGGGAGAGGTGTTGAAACGCCTGCGCAGACTCTTAACTGTGGTCTGCAGCCAGTATAGGCACGAGAGCTTCCAAACGCTATAAAAAAAAATCAGAGGGGGAACTCAAAAGAACAGAAAATGAAACTTCTGTCTCTTCTTTACTTTCCCTTTTAATTGCCTCATCTACTCCTCGCAGCGAGGCTCTCCTGTGAGTCATGACGCGCTGCTATTCTGCCTTCTGATTGGTGGGTTCCCTTCTTCCTCCGAGCCCTGGGGCGGGCTGAGCTCAGATCTGGAGAAGTTCTCACCAGAGCTCGGACTCACTTAAGGCTGGGAATATTGTCCCCTCTGTGACCTTACAGCCGCCCCCTCATCATGACCTGGGGTGCCCCCCTCCTCCTCCTCCTGGGGGGGCTCTGGCTGCAGCCGGCCCTGGCAGGTGAGTGACCTGTGGTGGTGGGGTGGGGACACATCGTGGGTGGGGAATAAACAGGCAGGTGGACTCCACAGGGTGTGTGAGGGCTGTGTGTGGGGATCAGTGTAACACAGGGTGAGGGCCGTGTGTGGGGATCAGTGTAACACAGGGTGAGGGCTGTGTGTGGGGATCAGTGTAACACAGGGTGAGGGCTGTGTGTGGGGATCAGTGTAACTCAGGGTGAGGGCTGTGTGTGGGGATCAGTAACACAGGGTGAGGGCTGTGTGTGGGGATCAGTAACACAGGGTGAGGGTTGTGTGTGGGGATCAGTGTAACACAGGGTGAGGGCTGTGTGTGGGGATCAGTGTAACTCAGGGTGAGGGCTGTGTGTGGGGATCAGTAACACAGGGTGAGGGCTGTGTGTGGGGATCAGTAACACAGGGTGAGGGTTGTGTGTGGGGATCAGTGTAACACAGGGTGAGGGCTGTGTGTGGGGATCAGTGTAACACAGGGTGAGGGCTGTGTGTGGGGATGAGTGTAACACAGGGTGAGGGCTGTGTGTGGGGATCAGTGTAACACGGGGTGTGGGCTGTGTGTGGGGATCAGTGTAACACGGGGTGAGGGCTGTGTGTGGGGATCAGTGTAACACGGGGTGAGGGCTGTGTGTAGGGATCAGTGTAACACGGGGTGAGAGCTGTGTGTGGGGATCAGTGTAACATGGGGTGAGGGCTGTGTGTGGGGATCAGTGTAACACAGGGTGAGGGCTGTGTGTGGGGATCAGTGTAACATGGGGTGAGGGCTGTGTGTGGGGATCAGTGTAACACAGGGTGAGGGCTGTGTGTGGGGATCAGTGTAACACAGGGTGAGGGCCGTGTGTGGGGATCAGTGTAACATGGGGTGAGGGCTGTGTGGGGATCCGTGTAACACGGGGTGAGGGCTGTGTGTGGGGATCAGTGTAACACAGAGTGAGGGCTGTGTGTGAGGATCAGTGTAACACGGGGTGAGGGTTGTGTGGGGATCCGTGTAACACGGGGTGAGGGCTGTGTGTGGGGATCAGTGTAACACAGGGTGAGGGCTGTGTGTGGGGATCAGTGTAACACAGAGTGAGGGCTGTGTGTGGGGATCAGTGTAACACAGGGTGAGGGCTGTGTGTGGGGATCAGTGTAACACAGGGTGAGGGCCGTGTGTGGGGATCAGTGTAACATGGGGTGAGGGCTGTGTGGGGATCCGTGTAACACGGGGTGAGGGCTGTGTGTGGGGATCAGTGTAACACAGAGTGAGGGCTGTGTGTGAGGATCAGTGTAACACGGGGTGAGGGTTGTGTGGGGATCCGTGTAACACGGGGTGAGGGCTGTGTGTGGGGATCAGTGTAACACAGGGTGAGGGCTGTGTGTGGGGATCAGTGTAACACAGAGTGAGGGCTGTGTGTGGGGATCAATGTAACACAGGGTGAGGGCTGTGTGTGAGGATCAGTGTAACACGGGGTGAGGGGTGTGTGTGGGGATCAGTGTAACACAGGGTGAGGGTTGTGTGTGGGGATCAGTGTAACACAGGGTGAGGGCTGTGTGTGGGGATCAGTGTAACACGGGGTGAGGGCGGTGTGTGGGGATCAGTGTAACATGGGGTGAGGGCTGTGTGTGGGGATCCATGTAACACAGGGTGAGGGCT
The DNA here is from genome assembly GCF_964263255.1 of Lissotriton vulgaris. NCBI lineage: Eukaryota > Metazoa > Chordata > Amphibia > Caudata > Salamandridae > Lissotriton > Lissotriton vulgaris. The sequence goes on from NW_028241612.1 coordinate 89,098, forward strand.
GTGTGTGGGGATCAGTGTAACACAGGTGAGGGCTGTGTGTGGGGATCAGTGTAACACAGGGTGAGGGCTGTGTGTGGGTATCAGTGTAACACAGGGTGAGGGCTGTGTGTGGGCATCAGTGTACCACAAGGTGAGGGCTGTGTGTGGGCATCAGTGTAACACGGGGTGAGGGCTGTGTGTGGGGATCAGTGTAACACGGGGTGAGGGTTGTGTGTGGGGATCAGTGTAACACAGGGTGAGGGCTGTGTGTGGGGATCAGTGTAACACGGGGTGAGGGCGGTGTGTGGGGATCAGTGTAACATGGGGTGAGGGCTGTGTGTGGGGATCCATGTAACACAGGGTGAGGGCTGTGTGTGGGGATCAGTGTAACACAGGTGAGGGCTGTGTGTGGGGATCAGTGTAACACGGGGTGAGGGCTGTGTGGGGATCAGTGTAACACGGGGTGAGGGCTGTGTGTGGGGCTCAGTGTAACACAGGGTGAGGGCTGTGTGTGGGGATCAGTGTAACACAGGGTGAGGGGTGTGTGTGGGGATCAGTGTAACACGGGGTGAGGGCTGTGTGTGGGGATCAGTGTAACACGGGGTGAGGGCTGTGTGTGGGGATCAGTGTAACACAGGGTGAGGCTGTGTGTGGGGATCAGTGTAACACGGGGTGAGGCTGTGTGTGGGGATCAGCGTAACACAGGGTGAGGGCTGTGTGTGGGGATCAGTGTAACACGGGGTGAGGGCTGTGTGTGGGGATCAGTGTAACACGGGGTGAGGCTGTGTGTGGAGATCAGTGTAACACGGGGGAGGGCTGTGTGTGGGGATCAGTGTAACACGGGGTGAGGCTGTGTGTGGGGATCAGTGTAACACGGGGTGAGGGCTGTGTGTGGGGATCAGTAACACAGGGTGAGGGTTGTGTAAGGGGATCAGTGTAACACGGGGCGAGGGCTGTGTGTGGGGATCAGTGTAACACGGGGTGAGGGCTATGTGTGGTGATCAGTGTAACACGGGGTGAGGGCTGTGTGTGGGGATCAGTGTAACACGGGGTGAGGGCAGTGTGTGGGGGTCAGTGTAACACGGGGTGAGGGCTGTGTGTGGGGATCAGTGTAACACTGGGTGAGGGCTGTGTGTTGGGATGAGTGTAACACAGGGTGAGGGCTGTGTGTGGGGATCAGTAACACAGGGTGAGGGTTGTGTGTGGGGATCAGTGTAACACGGGGCGAGGGCTGTGTGTGGGGATCAGTGTAACACGGGGTGAGGGCTATATGTGGTGATCAGTGTAACACGGGGTGAGGGCTGTGTGTGGGGATCAGTGTAACACGGGGTGAGGGCAGTGTGTGGGGGTCAGTGTAACACGGGGTGAGGGCTGTGTGTGGGGATCAGTGTAACACGGGGAGAGGGCTGTGTGTGGGGATCAGGGTAAGAGGGTGAGGGCTGTGTGTGGGGATCAGCGTAACACAGGGTGAGGGCCGTGTGTGGGAATCAGTGTAGCACAGGGTGAGGGCTGTGTGTGGGAATCAGGGTAACACAGGGTGAGGGCCGTGTGTGGGAATCAGGGTAACACGGAGTGAGGGTTGTGTGTGGGAATCAGGGTAACACGGGGTGAGGGTTGTGTGAGGGTATCAGTGTAACACGGGGTGAGGGCTGTGTGTGGGGATCAGAGTAACACAGGGTGAGGGCTGTGTGTGGGAATCAGTGTAGCACAGGGCGAGGGCTGTGTGTGGGGTTCAGTGTAACACAGGTGAGGGCTGTGTGTGGGGATTAGTGTAACACGGGGTGAGGGCTGTGTGTGGGGATCAGTGTAACACAGGGTGAGGGCTGTGTGTGGGAATCAGTGTAACATGGGGTGAAGGCTGTGAGGGGATCAGTGTAACACGGGGTGAGGGCTGTGTGTGGGGATCAGTGTAACACGGGGTGAGGGCTGTGTGTGGGGATCAGTGTAACACGGGGTGAGGGCTGTGTGTGGGGATCAGTGTAACACAGGGTGAGGGCTGTGTGTGGGGATCAGTGTAACACAGGAGGAGGGGTGTGTGTGGGGATCAGTGTAACACAGGGTGAGGGCTGTGTGTGGGGATCAGTGTAACACAGGGTGAGGGCTGTGTGTGGAGATCAGTGTAACACAGGGTGAGGGCTGTGTGTGGGGATCAGTGTAACACAGGGTGAGGGTTGTGTGTGGGGATCAGTGTAACACGGAATGAGGGCCGTGTGTGAGGATCAGTGTAACACGGGGTGAGGGCTGTGTGTGGGGATCAGTGTAACACAGGGTGAGGGCTGTGTGTGGGCATCAGTGTAACATGGGGTGAGGGCTGTGTGTGGGCATCAGTGTAACATGGGGTGAAGGCTGTGAGGGGATCAGTGTAACACAGGGTGAGGGCTGTGTGTGGGGATCAGTGTAGCACAGGGCGAGGGCTGTGTGTGGGGTTCAGTGTAACACAGGTGAGGGCTGTGTGTGGGGATCAGAGTAACACGGGGTGAGGGCTGTGTGTGGGGATCAGTGTAACACGGGGTGAGGGCTGTGTGTGGGGATCAGTATAACATGGGGTGAGGGCTGTGTGTGGGGATCAGTATAACATGGGGTGAGGGCTGTGTGTGGGGATCAGTGTAACACAGGGTGAGGGCTGTGTGTGGGAATCAGTGTAACACAGGAGGAGGGGTGTGTGTGGGGATCAATGTAACCCGGGGTGAGGGCTGTGTGTGGGGATCAGTGTAACACAGGGTGAGGGCTGTGTGTGGGCATCAGTGTAACACAGGGTGAGGGCTGTGTGTGGGGATCAGTGTAACACAGGGTGAGGGCTGTGTGTGGGGATCAGTGTAACACGGGGTGAGGGCTGTGTGTGGGGATCAGTGTAACACGGGGTGAGGGCTGTGTGTGGGGATAAGTGTAACACGGGGTGAGGGCTGTGTGTGGGGATCAGTGTAACACAGGGTGAGGAGTGTGGCACTCCCACTCCTCGTCCTTTCGCTGCTGTCTCTTTATATCTTCCTCCGAGGACCTCCTCTCCCTCTCTCAGAATCCCTTTTCTCTTCCCCATCTTCCTTCTCACCCTCTCCTCTGATCCTAACCTGCCGTCTTGTTCTTTCCTTTCTCCCTGCTCCCCCTCATTCCCACTTTTCCCTTCTCTTCTCCCCCTTTTCCCTGACCCCTATTTTCCCGCTCTCCCATTGCACCTTAATATCTTTTGCTTTTGTAATGATCTAATCATTAGATGTATTTGTATAACCTTGTTTTCCTCTTCCTCGAAATGATCTTTCATGTAAATTTTGTAACGTTTGTAATATACTAAATGCTAAATTCCTCATGTCCTAGCCCTAAAACTGTCCCACCCTAAAACTACCACACTACCACAATCCCAGTCCCACCCACCTTGAGCCCTTCAAACTGTCCCCTACCCCCATTAACTACCTCAGCCCTCCTTGACCTGAGCCCTAAAACTGCTCCCTGCCCTACAAATGACCATGACCCCATCCTGAGTCCTAAAACCTTCCACCACCCCCAAGACCCAGCCCAAACAGCACTTACCTCCTCTCCCGATTCCCAATCATCCTATCTCTTCCTGTGATAGTCTCCAAACATCCGCTCGGAAACTAGACCGTGCATTGCCTTAACCAGGCATATGCGTTGTTAAGGCATATGTGTGGTTAAGGCAAGCGTGGTACATCTTGCAGGGAATTGGGATGCGTGGCTGAGCCCTCGTTGTTAAGGCCATTTCCCCTTCTAATTGGCCAGTGCATGCTGGGCATCACTTCCTTTTCTTTCTTTGAAGCATGGATGAAGCACAGAGTGCGTCCTCTTGATTAGTGTCCATCCGCTGATCGTGCTGTGAATGAGGTACTATTTCTCATTTCCCCTCTCACCTAACCCGTATGCCGTGTTCCTTCTTTCCCTCCCAGCCCCCCTTGTTTTGAGTGTCTGCCCCTGTCAAGCTCACTCAGCCGGCTTTGCTTGCCTGTACCCCCATTCCTTTCCACTCATTTCCCTTTCTTTGCTTGCACATCCCACCCAAAAAAAAGTAATGACGCGATACCAGCACTGGCCGCATCTTAGCATTTTATTAACTTTACTTATAGCCACGCTGCACAGCCAACACGCTGGACAACATGACTAAAAGACATTGGCAAGCCAATAGTTCCTGCATAGAGATCCATTGGCTTTGGCCATTATGACTATACAAAACAGTATATAAAATGCAAACAAGAATACATTATACACAAATCATGAAATATTTTATTTAATTTGCAAACAAAAAAGTTTAAAACATTTTTTTTAAATGGGAATAGGCAAGATTTTCAAAATGTGGTTTTATTTGTAACAGACAGTATTATGCTAGACTATTGTGCCCGTCTTTCTTCCTCTCCTTTTTTAGGTCTCACATAGACAGCGCTTACACTGTCTCTTCAAGGTATGTTGTATATATTGTGTAGGCTTGTAACCCACTCATTGCTTTCCATTTGTTTTTTTTGTTAAGTATCTTTTAGAAAGCCTTGCTTCCAGGGGTTAATCTTTCCTATTTATCCTGCCCTTTTGTGAGTTGTTCCCTCCCACAAAGCATTTCCCCATTACTTGTAGGCTTACACTTGTCCCAATTTCGCGACTGCTTTTGGAACTCCTTTTTTCTTTGTCTAAGAGCACTTCACATGAGAGCACTCATGTTTTTTCACTGCTCCGAGCTTTTCTGTAAACAGGACTGTAATTCTTGCTCTTATCTCCTTACATTTTCTGCTCATTCAATGACCGAGATCAAATGTCAGAGGCTGTTTCCCAGAGAGTGCATGTTTCCATCCTCCCACCCCCTCATTCATTGCTGCTTGTTCTCTGTTTACCGTCTACCAAATATCACACACCCATCTAGTACCAGGAAGAACAAACTAAAGCTGTTCTTTTGCACCAAACAAATGCTTAATATTTGGTTTTTAACTTTCGTCCAATTTATGCTGTCTATGGCATTTGCTATGACGCAAGAACGGTTGAGGGGAAAAAAGTGGGAGACAAATTCCCAGCAGGCTGCTCCTGTTCTCTCTGTCATCCCCGTCTGAAAAGCCATATTGCAGCACTTTCACGCTCTCTTCCCTTCGCCCCCCCCGCACGTAGGCTCGTGGAGAAAAAAGAAAAAATATCTCCCAGCCTGACTAGAAAATCAGCCTAATTTCCTTAGTAACCACAGCTGCGGCTAGAGCAGAAACTAAGTCGGGCTGGCCCTCCAATACACACATATGAGCCTTTGTAAATCCAAATAAATGCAGGGAAAGGGTTGCCTTTTGGAGCAAAAAAAATAACGTGTAGGAAGGGGCGAATGTTTTGTGCAGGCCATGTTTCTACTCTCAACGGCACTTCCTCACCCCACCTCTTGGCCTTTGCTGTAAATGTATTATGTTGGTTCTTGCCATAGTTCTCAATGATCCTTAGTCTTAGTATTTCTCTGTTCTAGAGTTAGTATGCTGACTTTCTACATTCTATGTTCTGCTGTTAGTCAGTTGTGAAGATTGGTCAGCAGGCATTGGGTATTACTTTTGCTGTACTCCTGATTAAACTCATAACTGTTCCTCCTTAACTCATTAAAGTCTGGACTCTTCATCTACAACAATTTTGGCCACGATTTTGTCTGTCCTACATCGGAGAGAGTTGTTTAATCAGATACATGCAAATTTAGTGCATGTTTTGTGTCAGCAGAGATATCCGACAAGAAACAAACCCAGTGATTTCCTCCTCCTTTCAAATGGTGAGGAGTCAAGTATCGGAGGGTGTTTTGGTCGATTTCAGACCTAAGGAATTTAAATTATCTAGAAGATTGCATCGCAACGCCTTACCTGTATGTAGTGCGCGATCTCCTAGCAACGCTCGAGTGTTCCTTCTGCAACGGAAAGCTTACACTTTTCAACCCGGATGACGATGTGCCAATGTGACGCATCACGTTGACCTCTACGCGCGCTCCTGGCCTCGTTTTCATCTAGCGGCAATTTTCAATGTTGATTTCATATTTATGCCGATCAGTTTCAGCGATTTTTATCGGAGTTTGCACAATTCTCTACATTTTGGGATAAATTCATCTCTCGAGTGCTGTGCATGAGGTAACTTTATCTTGAATATTTTGTTTATTCATTTTGATCGGAAATTCGAGGTGGAAAGCGTTTAATTTACCTGTTTACTGTGGCAAAGTGAGAGTATTTATTTGGTCATAATACAAGAGTATATTTTCATAATTTAACTAAAATATGGCACAACAAATTAATGTCACTCTTCCTTCTCCATTTTTAAATGAACCCAGAAATCCTTTCATTTCATGGGAGGACTGGCATATCATATTGGATAATTATTTGGAGGTACTTGATGGGCAGGAGTTCTCTGCAAAGAGGAAAAAAGCTATCCTTTTAAGTACTTTGGGCAAGGTAGGACAAAGGATTTTTAGATTTTTACCGATTGCCTTGCAAGCTAATGGCCAGGCCATGCCTGATGAGTACAAGGAAGCTATTTCAAGGCTGGAAGTCCGATTCTCTAAAGAGGAGAACCTTGCTATGAATCATTAAAATTTTATACGGAAAAGCAAAAGGTGGAGGAGTCTATTGATAATTTTGTTGCACGTTTAAGAGAACTTTCCATCAAGTGCAGATTTGGAGCTATGAGTGATGAACTTATTCGTGATCAGTTGATTGTGCAGTGCAACAATCGCAAGATTCAAGAGAGATTGTGGGTAGCAAAAAATCCAACATTAAAAACGGCTACAGAACAAGCAAAAGTGATTGAAGAGTCTGAAAAGTGTATAAAGGTTATTGAAAATTCAAAGAAAAAGAACATGGAACAAGAAATGTCAGAAGTTTCTGAGAAGGAATGTGACTGTGATGTTGAGCATAGTGTAGATGACTCAGTGGCTGTTGTTAAAAACAAATTTAAGACCAATGTCAAAAAGAGTATCTCCACTAATAAGTTTTGTACAAGGTGTGGGAGTAACTCTCATTCTTCAGGGGCTAGGTTCTGTTTTGCAGCCAATAAGGAGGGTCAAGTGTGGTCGTCTTGGTCACTTCTCAAAAATGTGCAAGACAAAAAATAAACAAAAGGTTGCTGTAGTGCAAGATTACATGGAAAATTATCCGTCTGTGAGGAACAAACTTTTACTAGTTAATGATGTTGTCAATGTTGATGACAAAAGACAAAATAGGCCTAAAGCTATCTTTAGGATAGATGGGTGTGAAGTTTCACTCATGGTGGACACTGGTTCATGCTACACTATTATTCCTCAGTCCACATGTAAAGAGTTGTGGGATAACACGCCTTTACTACAGAGTGACATTTCTCCTAAGGGGTTCCAGGTAGAGACCATAGATATTGTGGGGTATTTTGAGTCTGACATAATCTTTAAAAATAGATCTACTCATGGTAAGGTATATGTATCATTTGATGTTCCTCCGATCTTGGGGTGGATCCATCAATATGATTTGTACATTATCATTAACCCAAGAGCACGTGACTAAGTCAAGGGTTTGGAGGATTTTCCTACTCAGTTAGAGGACATCTCTGTCAAGACTATTCTTAATGAATTCTCTTCTATGTTCAAAAATGAGTTAGGTGAATTAAAGGGTTATTCTCATCTTATAAAACTAAAAGACAATTGTCTACCTGCTCAGCACAAAATGAAAAGGATTCATTTAGCTATTAGGCATGATGTGGAAATTTTGATTTCAGAGATGTTACAGAGTGGAGTCATAGAACCGGTGGAAGGCTCTTCATGGGATTCTCCGGTCGTGATTTCTAAAAAATCTGATGGAAAATTGAGTTTTTGTGTTGACCTTAGGTCCTTGACTAAATGTGTCATCGCTGACACGTTTCCCTTGCCAAATATAGGCGAATTGGTCTCCACTCTTGATGGTGCTAGATTTTTCCCTAAACTGGACCTCAAGAGTGCTTACCATCAAATTAAATTACACGACACTTGCAAACACTTAACTGCTTTCGTCACCACTGAAGGGATTTTCCAATTTTCATGTCTTCCCTTTGGCCTCATTTCAGTGGCCAGTGTATTCCAGTGCATGGTTTCAGAAATTTTTAAAGGGTTAAAAAAAGTTGTTTACTTTCAGGACGACATACTGGTTTTTGGTAATTCTGTTTTTGACCACAATCATGTGTTAAAAGAGGTTTTGCATAGAATTTGTGATGCTGGTCTTACATTGCGTAAGGAAAAAATGTGGCTTTCTCGTGGAACAAATTATGTATTTGGGTCATGAGATCTATGCCCTTGGTATCAAGCCAAATAAGGATCTTTTGTTAGCTATTTGTGCAGCTCCTCATCCTGTGGATAAGGACCAACGTAGGTCATTTATGGGGCTAATAGAGTATTACTCTAAATTTGAAAAAAAACTTCTCAGAGAAAACCATTTGTTTGAGGGCCCTTCTCAAGAAAGGGTGCAAGTTTGTCTAGTGTTCAGAGCATGACTACCTTTAATCAAATCAAAGATGATATTTGTGTGGCCAATGTGTTGGCACCTTTTGATACCAAGCGTGTCTCTATACTTCTGGTTGATGCGAGTGCAGTTGGTTTGGGTGCAGTGCTTTTACAAAGATATGGGTCAGAGGAACGTCCTATTGCTTTTGCTTCAAGGACTTTGTCAGTGTCTGAACAGAATTATAGTGTGATAGAGAAAGAGGCTTTGGCAGCTGTTTGGGGTGCACACTATTTTCGCACATACTTATGGGGGTTCAGTTTTATTCTAAAAACAGATCTCAAGCCATTGATTCGTATTTTATCACCGGGTGGTGCGATTAGAGGTTCACCTAGATTAGCAAGATTAGCGGCAAAGTTGCAGTATTTTCATTTTGAGACTCTGTATGTTCAAGGTTGGAGGAATGGCCAGGCCGATTGTTTTTCAAGACTTGCTATCAATAATGAGGAAGAAATTTCACAGCTTGAATGCATGGATGAGAGTGTAGCTTGGCTTGAGGATGTTGTTTCAATTGGTGAGGGTTCTTTTTCGCAAGGTGAATGGATCAAAGCCATGCAAGGTGATCAGATCTTGAAGGAGGTCATTACTATGGTTAAACAAGGCTCTAGGAGGGAGATTTGTCTTCCAGTGCTTGTTCGGTCTTATGTTAAGGTTTTGGATGAACTTTCTACTTGTAGTGATAATTTGCTGTTGCGTAATGACAAAATTATTCCTCCTTCAGGTCTTAGAAACAAGCTTTTCTCAATTGCCCACGAGGGGCATCTTGGTCAAGCGTTAACTCAACAAAGATTGAAAGCAAATTTTTGGTGGCCCGGAATGGATTCCCAAGTTTCTCTTTGCGTTGAACGTTGTGAGACTTGTAAGGAGGGTAAAAAGAGGTTGAAGGTTGCTGTTGGGTCATCCATGGGAAAGATTTCTTCTCCTAATATTCCGTGGCATACTATTTGATTGGATTTTATTGGACCTATGGAGGAACTTAAATCACACCAACGGTTTGCTATAGTGTGTGTTGAAGTTTTCAGTAAATGGTTGGTTGTTGAGTTTGTGAAGGATATTACCAGACACTACTATCAAATTTATGAAGTCACTTTTTCAAGCGGAAGGTTATCTCAGTGTCATTGCCACAGATAATGGTACTCAGCTTGTTTCACACAGTATGTGTTCTTTTTTGTCTTATTGCGGTGTGTCTCATCATCGTACTTCTCTCTACAATCCACAAGGCAATGGCCTATGTGAGAGGATCAATAGCCTTGTCAAAGGCACTATTCAATTGGCCTTATCCAAAGAGGGTAATGTGTTAGACCTTGTTCATGAAATGATTTCTGCTTATCGCACCACTGTTCATTGTGGAAGGAGTAAGTCTCCTTTTGAAGTAATGCCCCGGTTACTTACCGGTAATCTTCATTACTCCGAGTATAGTCTTCCTCGCCACATGATTTACATAGTGAGCTTTAGCTCCACAACAGAACCCTCCAAAGCAAAAGAAAAAACCTCCCACCCCCTCCCAACATGGCCGACCAGTCCCACCTGACCTCTATAAGAGGCGGACCGGCCCAACCAACAGCCTGATCTACCAAGCAAACAATGAAGCCGATAGCCAGACAGGGAGGGGGGGAGGGAACTCATGTGGCGAGGAAGACTATACTCGGAGTAATGAAGATTACCGGTAAGTAACCTCGCCACATGATTTACATAGTGAGCAAATACCCAAGCCAACAAGGCTTCATTGACCACCAGAAGAACCACACCACACGGTGATGCAGGTAAACCAACATAAGGTTTTAATCAGCATAAAGCAAAGCAAACAGGAATTACAGCAAACCTGAATCTAGACATAACAGAAACACACCTCAAGGAGCCACCGCTCCCGCACTGAGAACGGCCCCCGCGAAGTCCCCATGGACAGACCCACCCAAGACAACGCGATAGTGTTCCATGAACATGTGGGGGGACGACCACGTCGCCGCCCGACAAATCTCCTCCGTGGAGACACCCTTGAAGGAGGCCCAGGACACAGCGACACTCCTCGTGGACCGCCCCTGGACCCCCGCCGGAACCCCCGAACCCAGCGAAGCATAGGAAAGGATGATAGCCTGTTTAAGCCAGCGACTCAAGGTGGAGAGAGAGGGCTTGTGGCCTGATCGGACTGGACCAAAAGTTACGAACAGGCTATCACACCGGGCCAGGGGAGATGTGCGTTCAAGGTACACCAACACTGCCCGCCGGACATCCAGCAAAGCTAAGGCAGGATCCCTGTCGGGGGGGAACGAAGGTAAAGACACCTCCCAAGCCCGGTTCACCAGGGAAGGAACCTTGGGCAGGAACCGTGGGTCATGCCGGAGCAGCAACCGGTCCGGCAACACCAGCAAGAAGGGTGGGGAGCGGAGGAACGACCCCAGCTCGCCCATCCGCCCAGCAGACACCACAGCAACCAGGAAAACCACCTTGAAGGTGAGAAACCGCAAAGCCACCGAGGCTAGGGGTTCAAAGGGAGGACCCTGAAGCGCCCGCAGCACGAGAGGCAGATCCCACGGGGGGGACAGGCAGAGTGACCGCGGGCGACAGAGAAAACAACTCCGGAGCAAGCGAGCCACCAGGGGATCCAGCCCGTCGAAATCCGGACTGCGGAAGGCCCGCAAGGCCGCCCACTGGGCCCTCAGGGAAGAAGGGGCCAAGCCCAAGGAAAACCCCTCAGCCAGGAAATCCAAGACCCGCAAGGGAACAACGGTGGCGGGGTCAGTACCCCGCAGCCGCACCAGCGTGTGAAAGAAGCCCAGTGCCGGGCATAGGACGACAAGGTGGAAGACCTGCGGGAGCCCTGCAGCAAATCCACTACCCCAGAAGAACACCCCCGAGCCAGCAGCGTCACCCGCTCAAGAGCCAGGCCTGCAGATGGAGCCGGCGCAAAACCGACTCCGGGAGCGGGGGGCCCCTCAACGGAAAGGGCAGATCCGGGATCGGCCAGCAGGCCTGAACCGCCAGATCGCAAAGGAGAGGATACCAGGGGCGGCGGACCCAGCCGGGTACCACCAGGAGCACCCTGGCCTTGTCCAAGCGAATCTTGCAGAGGACCCGGGGGTTCAGGGGGAACGGGGGGAATGCGTACAGCAGACCGGAAGGCCAAGCGAACGACAGGGCATCCACTCGCCATACCCCCGGACCCGGGAGGAGAGAGCAGAATTTGGGCAGAAGGGCCGAGTCCCCGTCCGCAAACAGATCTACCAGAGGAAGACCGAAACGGGACACCAGGCGTTGAAACACCCTCGGGGACAGGGAGAGACAAAGAAGCGCAGGAAAGATCCGACTTAGTCGATCCGCCTCCACATTGTCGGACCCGGGGAGATAGACAGCCCGAAGCGACAGGACCGATGTCTCCGCCCACGAGCACAACTCCTGAGTCAGCAACCAGAGGGAGCGAACCCTGCACCCTCCCTGATGGTTGACATAGCATCTCACCACCTGGTTGTCCGTCCGCACCAGGACATGATGACCCAGCAGTGACGGAGCAAAATTATGGCAGTCCAGGAGGACTGCATTCAACTCCCGATAGTTCGAGGAGCAGCGAGACTGAAGGGGATTCCAACGACCCTGAATCGACTCCATGCCCAAGGTCGCCCCCCCAGCCGAGGAGACTGGCATCGGTCGTGAGCACCCTGGATGGGGATACCAAGAAGGGAAGCCCCTCCGAGAGGTGAGCCTCCACCAACCACCACCCCAACTCCGTCCGGAGCCGAGGGGAGACCGGGACCAGAAGCTCGTAATCCTCTGAGCGGGGGTCCCAGAAGGACAGCAGATGGTTGATCAAAGGATAGAGGTGGAGGCGAGCCCAGGGGAGCACATTGATGGTCGCCGACATGAGGCCCTGAACACGTAACCAAAGGCGAACCGGAGCAGACCCCTGAGCCAGCAGGGACCCCAGATCCCGCCACAAAGTGTCCCGGCGCCCTAGAGGCAAAAACACCTTCCCCAGCACCATGTCCAGACGACCCCCAATGAATGCCAAGTCCTGAGCGGGCAACAGATGAGACTTCCGCTCGTTGATCAGGAAGCCGTGGGTGGACAGGACCTCGCAGACCCTTCTGACGTGTAGCATCCCCTTGGAAAAAGAAGAGGCAGAAATTAGCCAATCGTCCAGGTACGGAAACACCCTGATCCCCTCCCGGTGCAGAATACCCACCAGGGGGGCCAGGATCTTAGTAAAAACCCGCGGGGCAGATGATAAGCCAAACGGAAGTACCTGGAACTGATAGTGGGAGCCAGCCACGCAGAACCTGAGGAATGACTGGGAAGACGGATGAACCGGGACATGGAGGTAGGCGTCGAGGAGATCCAGCGAAGCCACCACCTCGCCTTGCACCAGAAGAGGCAGAATCTCCTGCAGAGAGATCATTTTGAACTTAGTATGAGGAACATAAGCATTCAACCCCTTCAAATCCAACACAGGGCGGAAATCCCCAGACACCTTTCTTCCCAGAAACAGGATGGAGTAGACGCCCAGGCCCCGCTGAGACGGAGGGACCGGGCGGATGGCCTGTTTGTCCAGCAAGTCCTGAACTCCGGCCAGCAATGCCCGTCTTTTGATCAGGGAGGAAGGAAGGGGCGTAGCGCGGAAAAAATCCGGAGGAGGGGAGGAGAAGGTGATGGATAATCCTTCCCTCACAATCCGAAGAGCCCAAAGATCCGTGACCGAAGACTCCCACGCCTGGATGAAGTGGCGGAGACGGCCCCCCACAGGGAGCACCCCTGAGGGAGATGGCCGAAAGTCAGGACTTTTGGGCGGCAGAGGAAGCGGCAGCCGCCGGTTGAGACCGGGATTTTCCGAAGTAAGGTGCGCCCCGGCCGAGACCCCTTCCACGAAAGGGCGCGCCGCCCCTACCCCTGGAAGCTGAGGGAAAAACCCGGCCGCGACCCGGGAAGCGGGGCCCAGATGACCTGATGGGAGCCAGCAACTTGCGGTCCTCAGCCGACTTCTTAATCATCGCCTCCAGAGGTGGACCAAACAGCTTAGCCCCTGTAAATGGAATTTTCATGAGCAGAGCCTTCTGGGCCGCTTCCGACTTCCAATGCCGCAGCCAGATCTGTCGCCGGGCCTGAATCGCCGCACCCCCGCGGCAGCCGCCGCACCCAGGGTGTCAAAGGAAATGTCCGATAGTAGGCGAGTCTGCTGTTCCATCAGGGCTAGCGTGGGCACCACATCAGCCCCTTGATCCAGGAGTTCCCCCAAAGACTGGAAGTCTCTTAACAGAGACTGAACCGTGCACGATAAATATGCCGAGGCCCGGATGGAGAAATTTGCAGCCGCATAAGAGCGCTTCGCGGCAGCCTCCACGCGTTTGTCCACCGGGTCAGAGGGAGAGGCGTCTTCCGAAATGATGGAACCCTGGGACGACAGACCCACAACCAGTGAGTCCACCTTCACAGCCGGGGGGAATTCCTTGGTGAACTCCTCCACCGCGTAACGTTTCGTCAGATAACGCGGAAAGGCCTGTTTATCAATGTCCAGCCACTCCCCCTCGATGACCTTCTTGACGGAGGCATGCAGTGGCAGGGAGTCCGGCGCCTTGCGCTGATATTGGACAAAGAAATCCTCGGACGCCTCCTCCGTAGCAGGTGGCGGGAAGGCCAAGTTATCCTTAATGTGCGCCAGGACCTCACGCAGTTCCTGGCCCTGTATGTAGCGACCATGGAGATCCTCCTCCTCCCCCTCCGCATCAGAGACAGGGGAGGGGTCCCTGCGAGGCCATTTCGGCGAGGAAGGACCCTGCGCATCTCGTATCGCCAGGGCATCGGCGACCGCTGACTGGATCATCAGCTGTAAGGCCTGAGCCGAAATGGGCAAAGCAGAACAGGGGCCAGGTCCCTGACCCGCTGTGACATCCTTTTGCTCCATAGCGCCAGAGAAAAACACCACAAACCAAAGCAAGCGGAGAAACTCAATGACCCCTCGGATCAGGGGACCTAATAAACCGCCCGAGGACACAGCTGCAAGTCCTCAACTCATGCGCTGCACCTGGCGCGAAGCCCCGCCCCCAAAAGGCGGGACGCGACCTCGGCCAATCAGGGCACGGCACTGACTCGCGTGCCGTCGCTGAAGAACACCCTGTCTGGCGGCAGCGTCCAGCGCTGAAATCTGCCTCACCCGCCGGTGTTCAGGAGCCCCCGGGGAGTCGACCAGGAAGACCCGGAACCGCCGAGGCGGGACGACAGTCAACCCCCGGCCCGGCGTACACCGGTAAGCTGATAGTCAGGAGGCGAACCCGGAGTCTTCTGCTCCGTAGGTAGTCTTTCAACAGAGACTCTACCGCGCGGCAGCCTCCTTCACCAGCCCCGAGCGGGGAGCGCGGAATCCCGCGAGCGAGACCCCAGGCTCAGGCCAGACGCGGCAGTCCCAGCCACCGCCGAACGGCCCCACGGGGAGACACTCACACGGCGGTCGCATCAATCAGCGACCGGTGCCGCGTCTCCCCACCCCCTAGAGGCAGTGATGGGACCCAGAGCCCGAGAAACGGGCGAGGGTCACCCCAAACGGTCGGTACAGGGGAAAAGGGCGCACCTTAACCCCCCCTCCGCCGCCCCCCCCCACCCTTCCCCCCAAGAGCCCAGGTACGCTAGAGCAGCACCTCACCCGTCCTATAGGACGGGGGACGGAGGAGGGGGAGGGGGCAGGGTCCCAGGTCCTAGGGTCCGCTAGGGCAGGACCTCCAACCCAAGAGCCAAGGACCAGCTAGAGCAGGTCCCATGTCTTACCTTACGGCGCTCTGGAGTAGAATGCGCAGAACAAAAAAAACAGGCTGTTGGTTGGGCCGGTCCGCCTCTTATAGAGGTCAGGTGGGACTGGTCGGCCATGTTGGGAGGGGGTGGGAGGTTTTTTCTTTTGCTTTGGAGGGTTCTGTTGTGGAGCTAAAGCTCACTATGTAAAACGTGTGGCGAGGAAGACTTACGAGGAGGTAATGCGTGGCAGAATTCCGGGGACTAAGTTGGTTCCTTGTTGGGTGAAGGATCTTCTCACCAGAAATTTCTCCCTGGATACCAAGGTTTCTGGTGCTAAAGTTTCTTCTAAAATTACAAAAGGTGATTTTGTTAAAGTAAAACCAGGAAGGATTTCCAAAGGTTTGACTAAGTTTAGAGGTCCTTTCTGCTTAAAGAGGTGTTTCCTCATTATGTTGTTCTCTCACATGGGGAAAAATGGAACTTGAGAAGAGTTGCTTTATACAAAAAAAATAATTTGTCTGATTCTAATGTTTGTTTGAAAGATTCTTTACCCAATTCTTACATTAATAACAGTAGTGGTTATATGTTTTCATCCTCAGAAGATGTTGTTCCATTCTCTTCTCCTTCTGACAGCTGTAATGAAGGGGGTGGTGATGTCTCTGATTCTGGTTTTGCAAGTTCTCATAATTCTATCATTGAGAATGTAAATGTAAATGTATTTGAGCTTATATAGCGCACAGCTACCCACAAAGGGTTTCCCGGCGCTTGCTTAGGGAACCCGTCCTGGTATTCCCCTGTGGGATAACCCCGGCAGGGTATCCACAAGGTGAAAGCCAGGCATCCCGCCGCGAGGGGCCGTTGTGGAGATTAAGCAAGCTATTGCCCAGAGTCGCAGAGTGTGAACCCGTGAGTTGAGAAGGAACCGGAGCGAGAATTATCGAGTCCGTGGAATTTTGAGCCCAAGACCCGCCGAGGCGGGGAATTGAACCCTGGTCCAGGGCCGATCTCAGCTTCCGGGTCTGCCGCCTCTAACCCCTGAGCCACACTTCTCCACAAGAATGTCAGTACAAAAGCTCAAAGGTGTCGCAAACCACCTGCTTACTTAAATGATTATGTTTGTAATTAGTGTATGGTTTATAGTTTTGCAAAGGGGGGAGATGTGTGGTAAATGTATTATGTTGGTTCTTGCCATAGTTCTCTATGATCCTTAGTCTTAGTATTTCTCTGTTCTAGAGTTAGTATGCTGACTTTCTACATTCTATGTTCTGCTGTTTGTCAGTTGTGAAGATTGGTCAGCAGGCATTGGGTATTACTTTTGCTGTACTCCTGATTAAACTCATAACTGTTCCTCCTTAACTCATTAAAGTCTGGACTCTTCATCTACAACAGCCTTCTATAACATAGTATTTGAGCTTCAAGGTTGTATTTACTGTTGGTGACTAAAATGATATAGACTCCGAGTTGGAGTGTGTCATGATCCGCCTTAAAGTGTTTTTTTTTTATTTCTGTGTTTATCATCTTATGGTGTTTCATTATTAAAAATTATTATGAAACCCACATTCCAAAATGTTTTGCTGAGGCCAAAGGCTTTTAAAAGGACTCTTCTTTCACAAGCCATGACGTTTATCAAGCCAGGCTCCATCCACGTCCACTTCTTTTCTTTGTTTGCTTTATTTTTCACACACTCTGTTCACCGAATGTACCACTCTCTTTTAAACATAATTTCCGGTGGGAAGGAGGGGGGGGGGGGCAGATGATCAGCAACTCGTTCTAGGTACGTTAAATGAATTGCGATGGATCTCGGAGCGCACTACAGCTGAAGCAGAGAAACACAGGTTGTCGCTTGGGTGGTAGGTGCCCACCCATGGTCTGTCCGTGCTGTTGGATGAGGAGCATCAGTAATCAGATCTTGCCAACCCAGCTCCGTGGCAGCAGCCTTTGCACAGTAGAATGAATACAGAGATTCTCCAGAGGCTGTTTTTAGGAGGCGATCTTCCGCCCGATCTTTGTTGGTGCAATAGATATAAAAGCACCGAGCTCTCGAAGCTGTCTCTAAGAGGTGATCTTCCACCCAATGTTTGTTGGTACAATAGATATAAAAGCACAGAGCTCTTTTTGTATCTGGGCGATGTAGCATTTCTTCCTCCTTGGATGGGTGAGGTGGGACAAAGAAGACTGGCAAAGTGATAGACGGACCTATGTGGAAAGGTGTGATGACTTTCAGGAGGCATGCTGCTTCAGTATGTAGGTCTAATTTGTGTGCAAAGTTGGTAGTATATGGCTCGTGCTTGCAATTCACTCATGCGTTGAGCTAACTTTATCGCTAAGAGGAAAGTTATCTTTAAGGAGAGTTATCGGAGAGAACAGCTGCATTGGCTCAGGCGGAGTGCACATGAAAAAAGTAAAAGCCAGATTGAGGTTCCACTGTGGCATCACAAATGGTGTTAATGAGAATATATGGATCAGCTCAGAAAACACATCACAGCAGTTGATTTAAATAAGTATGGCTGATCAGGTAGCCGTAAGAAGGTTGACAGACCTCATAAATAACCTTTGACTGTTGCCACACCAAGGACGTGCTGGGCTAAAGATAAGCAATAATGACAAAATATCAGACAGCTGTGCCTGAATCAAACGAGAGACCTCCTCCAGAATCACAAATAGATTGTGTTAGTCGAGTGTCACCTAGCTGCCAAGATGACATTCAGTACTTCGGAAGGTAGATAGAAAGCCTTTGACTGTCGCTATTCAATCGCCAAGCGAGGAGGTGTGGATTGTACAGGGTCCGGTGCAGAACACTGCCCTGCTGCAGCGACAGTAAACACTCCTGAAAAAGCCACCGTATAGGAGGACAAATACTCATAGGCAGAAGTTCTGTGCACCACACACTCCTCGACCAGTCCGAGGCCACAAGGATCACTTGGGCATGGTCATTACTGGTCTTTTTCAGAACTTGGGCAGGGGAGGCAGAAGTGTGAAGGCCTATAGGATTCCAACATTCAATCCAGATGAAAGACGTATCCGAGTGAGAACTTCCTTCGGAGCTCCACGGTGCAAACATTTGGTCACTGCACATTCTTTGTGGTGGAGAAGGGATTGAGCTAGGGGTCTCCTCTTTGCTGGAATACACCTTGTGCCATCTCTGAGTGCATCATGGGTTGTCTCCCCCCTCAGCCCCCGTCCCCTCAGATGTCCTCCCCAACCCAGCAATGTTGCATCCATTGTGATGTTTAGCTCTGGGAGGGTTGGGAGAGGGGTCTTTCACTGGTCAAATTGTGGTCCAGCAGCCTTAACTGCAGATCTTTTGCAGTCTCCTTAGACACCTCTGTGGATCTGGAAGGTTTCCATAGAGCTGCTCCCACTGAGACTTCAGGTCCCACTGCAGAGCCTACATGTGCCACCTGACGTGTTTCATAAGGAGGATGCAGGAGAAAAGTAGGCCTCTGAACTGCTCCCACTGAGACCCAGGTCATGGGTTGAAACATCTGAATCATAACCCAAATGTATTGGAGACACTGAGGCAGAGGAAAGGCTCAGAACTGCACCCTATTGAGGATGGCTCCAGTGAGGGGCAGCCTCTGTGAGGGAGTCAGGTGAGACTTCAGCACATTGATGGAAAACCACAGCAATGTCAGAAAGTCGGCCATTGTCTGGAGGCGGTCCACAAATGTCTGAGGCAAGCTCGCCTTCAACAACCACGTGAGGTGCACTAGTACGACTAAAGGGAAGCACGGACACCTGAAAGTGCACATGGCCTGCCTGAAAGCACAGTGAACACCTGTGCAGCTGCAGGACAAGGATATGGAAATATGCATCCTTCAAATCCAGCATTTTAAACTTGTCCGTTCTTCGGCAACAGGAAGTAAGCGGAGTAACAAGTGCTGACCTCTGCTGCTTGCGCCCTCTCTATGGCTCCCTTTTCCAAGAGAGTCTGAACTTCCTGTCACAGAATGGACAAGTGATCCTCTGAGAGGTTGTGAGGTAGGGGGCATGTTTGGAGGAGTAGTGAGGACGGCAGTGTATCCATTTTGGATGATTTTAAGCACCATTAACTGTTGAGGTAAAAGGTGATCCTACCTCCTGCCAGGAAAAGAAAACGGCTTTAGGAAGGAGGGAGCAGGGATCGGATAGTTTGTTGCCTCTTAGGGTCTGAACTCTGGCAGATAAATTCCCATTGTCTGCCTTGAAAGGCTTCGAAGGTCTGCTGCTGCTGAGCCGAGGTCTGGTGAGGCCTCTTTTGGAACATATTGGAACCCTCTTCCAAAGCCTCGAAAGGAGTGAAATTGCTGTTAAAGCTGGCATGTTGGCACTGCCAGCCCAAGGGTGCGCGCTGTGACCTTGCTCTCTTTGAAGTGCTCCAAAGTTGAGTCTGCGTTATCTTCAAAGAGACTTGTCATCAAATGGAATGTCCATCAGGGATGTTGTACGTCATTACAGAACCCTGGAACGTATCCAAAAGTGACTCCTGGGTACAACACTAGTCTTATATTCCATACCCAAAGTGAGTAGGGTCCATGCCTGAGCAAATGACATACATCACTCTGTTCTGTCCTTCATAAATGACCTGTTGGAGCTTGGTTCTGAGGTCCTCTGGGATGGCTGGCAAGATCTCCGCCACTGTGTCTCATTATGCATGTGAATAGCAATCCAGGAGGCAGCTGGCATTGGCAGTATGTAAGGCACAGCTGCTGGAGGAAAACGTGTGCTCCTCAAAAGTCTCAATGCCCTTCCATACTCTCTCATGAGGTGGTCGGAAAGATATGTGGGCTGAGACTGCTTGGACCACTAGACTTTCCGGTGTGGGATATTCCAGGAGTAAATCAGGGTCTACCGGAGCTGGTCTGTGTCTTCTCACTATCTGGATTAATAATTGAGAGAGACCCCTTGACACACCAGGGGATTAGAGTACTTTGGAACAGTAGAAAGAAGAACAATCCCTTGGTGGCCAAAATTTACAACGACTATTCTGTGTGTTAATCTCACCAACTATAAGCCATATATTAGAATAAACCATGAATCGCAAAAATAGGTAAATGCTTGCACTTTCTTTTTATTTTCTGATTAAAAACAACATCCTAAAAATTACAATCATCAATTCTAAAAAAGGAAATTTATCAATCCAGTTAAAAACTTATGCAACAATATTTCATTTATATACAAATCTATTACACATATGATTCCTACGACCAAAGTTTTCTTCAAACAAATAAGCTGAATCTATCCCGATTTACAACATATCTAACTATGCTCCAACCAAATCTGAATTATCGGTTTTGGCTAAAGGACTTACATTTGTACCAACCATGCTACAAAATCCAATAGATACAAAAACAGAAGTGTTGGGTTTCCTCAGAAAAGTTAGATTGAAAGCCTACTTTATAGAATGTGAACGTAATGAACAAAATAATATAAGTGGTGTAGGAGAGTAGGGTCTGCAATCCTATGATCACCCAGATTTTTTGCTTTTGTTTCACTGGTTTACGACTTTCTCTGGCTGCGGGCCTGCCAATCAGACCCACAGCCTGGCTGTTCTCTTTCTAAATTACGATATGTACCCTAGGTGCATTTACCAATTGGTATTGGGCCACCTTATCAGACCCTGTAACTCAGGGCATAGGTGTACCCAGGGCCGCCAGGGGCTGCAGCATGTATTATGCCACCCCTGGCTGGCCTCCTAAATTTGACACAACTGGCTGCATGACAGCTGGGGCGAAGTCGTGTAATCACCCTTTGCTTTAGATGTAGTAGCTCTATATCTAACCATACAATGGACACCCGAGTCCCTATCAGTCACTCCTATGGCAGGCCTTGACAATCCTGAAGGCAGAGTGCATGGGCTCGCGTGAACTGTGTTCTGGCCCGAGCCGAGCCGGTTGCAGCTTGCGGAGAAAAGACCCAATGGCTGTTCCATGATAACGCGTGCCACATCGGTAACTTCGGTGTCGCGTTATCAAGACATGTCGAGTAAGGTGTCATACGAATCGGGATGCTGCCCTCTCACCAACCCTGGCGACGAGGTTAGCATCCCGCCCTTCTAGAGGGACACGACATGTACGTAACTGTGAACCCCGGTTAAAGTTAACGAAAGCCTCAGCTCCACAAAATGGATGCTGCCACCACAGACACAAGTCTGACCTCCTGCTGCTGGGAGTCCTTCCAGCGAGGAGCACTTGGAAAAAGGGTTTCCTGTCGAGGGCGGTGTTCGCACCGTCCCAGACAGGGTTTGTGTATTCTGGGTAGGTAGGGCTTTTGCGAGAAGGTGACTGCGGAGTGGCACCCCGGTGCTCACTACGCATCTGCCGGTTAGAACCAGTTCCAGGGGCGACAGCCCTGGCCTGGGGAAAGTCCGGCAGGGGAGAGGGGTGTAACTACCTCCCTTCCTGGTCCCACCCTTAGGGCAGGACCTAGTCATGTACCCACCCCTTTCTTTAGGATAAAGGCCGGAGCGGGGACCCTTCCAAATTAGATCATCTTTGAATCAAGAATACTTTCTACGAAAGGACTTCAAGACTCTTCTCAAGATTTCTCCCTTGTGACTAAGGAGTAGTCACCCTGCATCAGCGGGCACCATCTAAGAACTCTGCGGTTTGCTGTAAGTCCTTCCTCAAGGAATCCGACGGCCCAGCTCGACGAGAACCGGCTTCCCTGGCACCTCTGACCTCTACCCACGTCATCAGCTCAGCTGTGATCTGTGGGTGCGACGAGACCTCGAGGGACCGGCCATCATCAGAACCTGCACGCTCTTAAAAACCAGCACGACCATCGAGGTAACTCTCTGGTGAGTGCTCTGGGGTCCGAGAAGCCCCGACCCTGAGCCGCTCCAGCACCGAAGTGCAGTCTCCCAGCATCTCCACGATCTGCGTGGGGCCCTTCTGCTTGCTGCTCAGCACGTTGTCTGGTCACTAGCCGCTGGCTTGTGTCCTTCTGTGACGACATCCGAGAATCAACACTGCCGGTCTGGTTGCTCCAGACTGGCCCTTGCTTCCATCTCTTTGAGAAGCACCCCGGACCCTCCTGGTCCACTCAAGACGCCGACAGCGACATCCGTCGTGGGACAGCTCGCACCTCCACCGTGGTCGCCGACAACGCCTCCTGGTCCGTGAGACTGCAGAGCCTAGCGTCGCCCACTCACCTGGTCGAGGTGACGGCCAACCGGTGCCTTCCTGGTACCCTCTGACTACTGGCTAGTAGTACGAACTTGGTCCCCTCTGCTTTCAGGTTTCATCAATCTCCGATCCAGGCTTGGATCTCTACGAACTATTCATCACTGGTCGCCGGCCAGCAACTCCTTTTCTTCCGGCTCCTGGCTCGTCAGCGAAGACCCCGACGCCTGTAAGACTTGCAGCCGCAGCCCTCGTGGCTAGGTAACTCGGCATTTCGGTGCCTGCATAGCCTCCTTACTCTAGGGTCCCGAGTCCCTCGCTTCCGACTTGCCTTAACCTTTCCGTGTCCCCGGACACTTGTTTTAAACTGTGCACTTGAAGTATTTGCTAAAGAGATTTGGTTTGTGCTTAGTACCCTGTCCTCATAAAGAGTACAGGGCTGTTGTGATTCTTAATAAATATATTGTTTATTTTCATAACACTTGTGTGGTGTCCTTTCACTGGGTGTTCAAGGGGTACATGTGTGGTAAACAGCTGGCTTAACGCGCCCTCTCGAGTCTTTAGCCTTAGACTGCTCGTATCCACGCTACTAGGATAGCTGGTCTATAGGTTGACTTACAACCAAACACCATAAGGGTCGTTGGAACGATACATAGCGGTCGCTAGAATAGCGAACGTTGCATATCGGGCCAACTTCTCACATTGGTGAGCAGCGGTTGGGATTTGAGCTTGCTGTTGTTTTACCACACGTATCCTAAGAATATCTTGTTGAAAGATCACACAAGTACTGTTAGTACATATAACTAAAGCTTAGAATACTCTGAGTTCTACTGAACCAGCTGTTGTAGCTCCTCAAGGCTTAGCACACCTTGGCTACAACTCTTAGCAAGGGAAAAGTAGGTAAACACATAGTGTAGGTAGGTGCATCACTTACACCACACTAGAAACAGTATGTCGGACAAAGGAGGAAACTCTGAGTCTCCCCTTGTGTCAGTTGACCCTCCACAGGTCATCCCGTCAAGATATACTGCGCTTAACTTCCATGAGTTACGACAAGTATGTACCTCTAGGAAAATTAAGCAAGGGGCTAACCCCACCACCTCCTTTCTGATTGGTCTCCTAGAGACTTATGATGCCAGAAAGGCTGAGAAGCTTCTTAGCCCTTCTAATCCAGAAGGAGGCATGCCTCCGCTCGAGGGAACCCGGGACGATCCTGACCTCATTCACCTCGCAACTGAGAACGAAGATGGCGAGGAGGATGAGGATGAGGATCTCTCTGGGGATGAGGCAGATAAGGGACAGGTAGAAGTCGTCAGACTGACACGGTCCAACTTAAGCAGACATGATAGTGGTACTGGGGGACCCCCGGCGCTACTGTCAGGTGCGCTTAACATTGGGAATGGACGAGTTAGGTCTCTATCAAGAGGCTCTAACAGATCCGTTCGAACCAATGGCTCTCGCAACTCTTCTCAAAGAGGGATGACGTCCCCTCAGAGGAGAGTGTACGAAGCTAAGGAAAGGGCAGCTAATCTGAGGATCGAAAGGGAAGAACTTGCCCTGGCCAAGGAAAAGCTTGCTTTTGCTAGAGAGCAACAGTTAAGTGGGGCAGTCCCCACTGGTGGCAGCAATGTACCTAGTAATAGGGAAAAGAGTTTCGATACGAAACACCTTGGGAAGATAGTGCCCCCCTTTAAACAAGGGGACGACATCCACAAATGGATTACTGCTTTGGAGAGGGCCTGCACTGTGCAAGGTGTTCCCCAGAGTCAGTGGGCAGCTATCTTGTGGCTCTCCTTTGAAGGTAAAGGAAGAGACAAGCTCCTCACCACAAGGGTAGAGGACGCTAACAATTACCAAGTCTTGAAGAATACACTCGTTGAAGGGTTCGGCCTAACCACTGAGCAGTACAGGGTGCTGTTCAGGGATACCCAGAAAACGCAGGCTCAAGACTGGTCTGATTTTGTCGATTGTGCCACTAAGGCTTTTGAGGGCTGGTTGCTGGGCAGTAAGGTTACTGATTACAAAGGATTGTACAATTTGATGATGAGAGAACAAATTTTAAACAATTGTCAGAACCAGTTGTTGCATCAGCATCTTGTCGACTCGGATCTGACCTCTCCCCAAGAATTGGGACAGAAGGCAGACAAATGGGTTCGTACGAGAGTTAAACAGAACCAGGGCCAGAATCAAGGTGGTCAGAAGAAAGCAGACCAGAAGGGTAAAGATTCTAAGGGGGAACAAAATGACCAGAAGTCTTCGACAGGTCCCCAACAACCCAAAGAGGGTGGGGGCCAGGCTCCCCAAAAGAAGAAAGAAGGCCAATCCAAACGATGGTGCCAGTACTGTAAAAGTAAGTCTCACTGGTTTAGTGAGTGCACCAAGAAAGGAGGAGGGCAGCCTCCTGCCACTGCAGCCCCTAAGGCACCTGTGCCCCCTAGTACAGCCAGCAGTGGTAGTGCACCTCCCAAGGGTTTAGTAGGGTTAACCCTGGGTTCTGAGGGGCGTGACAACTTAGTTGGTACACTCACTCAGGCCGTCCTTGTCAGTACAGGGGACGTGGACGTGTCCCCTGACGTAAGCCCCAATACGTTGGGCAAATACAGACAGACGCCTTTCATAAATGGAAAGATGGCTCAGGCCTATAGGGACACTTGTGCCAGCGTCACCATGGTGACGCCTAACTTTGTGGACCCTGGACAGATCATGCCATGTACAGAATTCCTGGTGACCAATGCAAGCAATGTCACTACCAATCATAGTATGGCAATTGTAGCTTTCTCCTGGGGAGGGGTAACTGGCCAAAAGAAGGTTGTAGTTAGTCCAGACCTCCCAGTGGATTGTTTGTTGGGCAATGATTTGGAGTCGTCACAATGGTCAGAAGTGGAGCACCGGACTCACATGGAAATGTTAGGTTTGCCAGCACATGTGTTCGCTGTGACTAGGTCACAGGTCAGGAAATGCCCCACTGAACAGGTGCTGGATCCTGGGACAACGGACCAGACACCTCCCAAGAAAAAGAGCAGTAGGGTTAAGGCTGCGCCTTCCCCCTTGCCCCAGGTCGAGGATCAAGTCTCAGAGGAGGCTGACCTACAGGAATTGAGGGAAACTGAGCCGAGAGAGTTCGAACTTGATCAAGTTGAATTCTTGGGCTCAGGGGGACCCTCAAGGGAAGATCTGGGGAAGGACCAGTTAGACTGCCCTTCTCTTGAACCCCTCAGACAGCAGGCTGCTGCTGAGGCTGCTGGGAACGCCACAGGTACCCACAAGGTATACTGGGAAGATGGACTCCTGTACACTGAGTCAAGAGACCCCAAGCCTGGCATGACCAGGAGGCTGGTCGTCCCCTTGTCTCAGCGTGGTTTCCTACTTACCTTGGCCCACGAGATTCCCTTAGCAGGTCACTTAGGCCAGACGAAAACGTGGGACAGGCTTGTCTCGCACTTTCACTGGCCTCACATGAACGAAGATACCAAGGAGTTTTGCCACTCCTGTGTCACTTGCCAAGCCAGTGGTAAGTCAGGTGGCACGACAAAGGCCCCCCTTATACCAATGCCTGTGGTGGGGGTGCCCTTTGAACGGGTGGGGATCGACATCGTCGGTCCCATGGAACCACCGACAGCATCAGGGCACAAGTTTATACTGGTGGTAGTGGATCATGCCACCAGGTATCCTGAAGCTATTCCCCTTAGGACCACTACAGCACCTGTTGTGGCAAGAGCCCTAGTTGGAGTATTCTCCAGAGTGGGCTTCCCTAAGGAGGTCGTCTCCGACCGAGGTGCAAACTTTATGTCGAGCTACTTAACTGCTATGTGGAAGGAATGTGGTGTCAACTACAAGTTCACTACACCCTATCATCCACAATGCAATGGGCTTGTTGAGAGATTCAACAGGACCCTAAAAGGGATGATTCATGGACTACCGGAAAAGCTTCGGCGTAGATGGGACGTCCTGATCCCCTGCCTCTTGTTCGCCTACAGAGAAGTCCCACAGAAGGGGGTTGGCTACAGCCCTTTTGAACTTTTGTACGGGCATCCTGTAAGAGGACCCCTGTGTTTGGTGAAGGAAGGATGGGAGAGACCTCTCAAAAAGCCTGCAACCAACATAGTGGACTATGTGCTCGGCCTCCGCTCGCGGATGGCTGAATACATGGAGAAGGCATCCGAAAACCTTAAGGCCAGCCAAGAACTCCAAAAAGCTTGGCATGACCAAAAGGCTGTCTTGACTGTTTACCAGCCCGGACAGAAGGTGTGGGTGTTGGAGCCAGTGGCCCCAGCAGCACTCAAGGACAAATGGTCCGGGCCCCACACCATCCTGGAGAAAAAGGGAGAGGTCACCTACCTGGTCGACCTGGGAACTCCCCGGAGCCCCCACAGGGTGCTTCATGTCAACAGGCTAAAAGCATATGTCGACAGGAAGGACATGAGTTTGCTCATGGCCCTAGATGAGGGACAGGAAGAGGAGAGTGACCCTCTCCCCGACCTGCTCTCTCAGAATCCTGACGATGGCTCGGTAGATGGTGTTGTCTTTTGTGGCAGCCTCTCCGAACATCAACAGAACGACTGTAAACAGGTTCTTCAGTCGTTCCGACATCTGTTTTCTCTGACACCCAGTCAGACCAATTGGTGCACCCATGAGGTCGACACTGGTGACAGCTTGCCCGTAAAGAGTAAAATCTACAGGCAGCCTGATCACGTTAGAGACTGCATCAAAAGTGAAGTGCAGAAAATGTTGGAGCTGGGAGTCATTGAACCCTCGGATAGCCCTTGGGCTAGTCCCGTAGTTCTAGTGCCGAAACCTCACACCCAGGGTGGTAAGAGAGAGATGAGGTTTTGCGTAGACTACAGGGGTCTCAATGCAGTCACTAAGACTGACGCCCACCCAATACCAAGGGCAGACGAGCTTATCGATAGATTGGCTTCGGCCAACTACTTAAGTACGTTTGACCTGACAGCTGGGTATTGGCAAATCAGGTTAGCTGAGGACGCCAAGCCTAAAACCGCATTTTCAACCCCTGGTGGGCATTATCAGTTCGTGGTGATGCCCTTTGGTCTGAAAAATGCACCTGCCACCTTCCAACGGTTGGTGAATCACGTCCTTACTGGGCTGGATGACTTCTGTGCGGCGTATCTTGACGATATTGCTGTCTTTAGCTCCACCTGGGAGGATCACCTGGTCCACCTGCGGAAGACGTTAGAGGCACTGCAAGCAGCAGGTCTCACTATCAAGGCCACCAAGTGCCAGATAGGGCAGACACAGGTTGTATACCTGGGCCACCTTGTCGGTGGAGGTCAGGTTCAGCCACTGGAGAGCAAGATACAGTCAATCAGGGACTGGGCTCCTCCAACCACCCAGACTCAGGTTCGAGCTTTCTTGGGCCTGACTGGTTACTACAGGAAGTTTGTCAGGAACTACGGTTCCATCGTGACACCATTAAATGAACTGACAAGTAAGAAAATGCCAAAAAAGGTTCAGTGGACAGCGAGCTGTCAAAAAGCATTCGATGACCTAAAGCAGGCCATGTGCACGGCGCCTATCCTCAAGAGTCCGGACTACTCCAAACCATTCATTGTCCAAACAGATGCTTCTGAGTTGGGTGTGGGAGCTGTTCTTTCTCAACTGAATTTTGATGGTCAAGACCAGCCCATTGCTTTTATAAGCAGACGGCTGACCCCTAGAGAGAAGAATTGGTCAGCTATTGAGAGGGAGGCCTTTGCTGTGGTTTGGGCCCTGAAGAAGCTGAGGCCATACTTGTTTGGCACTCACTTCAAGATTCAGACCGACCATAAGCCCCTCTTGTGGCTAAATCAGATGAAGGGTGAAAACCCCAAACTGCTTAGGTGGTCCATTTCCCTACAGGGGATGGACTTCACAGTGGAACATAGACCTGGTACTGATCATGGCAATGCCGATGGGCTCTCCAGATATTTCCACTTAGAACAAGAAGACTCACCTGGTCAAGGTTAGCTAGTTGTTCCGACGTTTGGGGGGGGGGTCATGTAGGAGAGTAGGGTCTGCAATCCTATGATCACCCAGATTTTTTGCTTTTGTTTCACTGGTTTACGACTTTCTCTGGCTGCGGGCCTGCCAATCAGACCCACAGCCTGGCTGTTCTCTTTCTAAATTACGATATGTACCCTAGGTGCATTTACCAATTGGTACTGGGCCACCTTATCAGACCCTGTAACTCAGGGCATAGGTGTACCCAGGGCCGCCAGGGGCTGCAGCATGTATTATGCCACCCCTGGCTGGCCTCCTAAATTTGACACAACTGGCTGCATGACAGCTGGGGCGAAGTCGTGTAATCACCCTTTGCTTTAGATGTAGTAGCTCTATATCTAACCATACAATGGACACCCAAGTCCCTATCAGTCACTCCTATGGCAGGCCTTGACAATCCTGAAGGCAGAGTGCATGGGCTCGCGTGAACTGTGTTCTGGCCCGAGCCGAGCCGGTTGCAGCTTGCGGAGAAAAGACCCAATGGCTGTTCCATGATAACGCGTGCCACATCGGTAACTTCGGTGTCGCGTTATCAAGACATGTCGAGTAAGGTGTCATACGAATCGGGATGCTGCCCTCTCACCAACCCTGGCGACGAGGTTAGCATCCCGCCCTTCTAGAGGGACACGACATGTACGTAACTGTGAACCCCGGTTAAAGTTAACGAAAGCCTCAGCTCCACAAAATGGATGCTGCCACCACAGACACAAGTCTGACCTCCTGCTGCTGGGAGTCCTTCCAGCGAGGAGCACTTGGACAAAGGGTTTCCTGTCGAGGGCGGTGTTCGCACCGTCCCAGACAGGGTTTGTGTATTCTGGGTAGGTAGGGCTTTTGCGAGAAGGTGACTGCGGAGTGGCACCCCGGTGCTCACTACGCATCTGCCGGTTAGAACCAGTTCCAGGGGCGACAGCCCTGGCCTGGGGAAAGTCCGGCAGGGGAGAGGGGTGTAACTACCTCCCTTCCTGGTCCCACCCTTAGGGCAGGACCTAGTCATGTACCCACCCCTTTCTTTAGGATAAAGGCCGGAGCGGGGACCCTTCCAAATTAGATCATCTTTGAATCAAGAATACTTTCTACGAAAGGACTTCAAGACTCTTCTCAAGATTTCTCCCTTGTGACTAAGGAGTAGTCACCCTGTTGGCACTGCCAGCCCAAGGGTGCGCGCTGTGACCTTGCTCTCTTTGAAGTGCTCCAAAGTTGAGTCTGCGTTATCTTCAAAGAGACTTGTCATCAAATGGAATGTCCATCAGGGATGTTGTACGTCATTACAGAACCCTGGAACGTATCCAAAAGTGACTCCTGGGTACAACACTAGTCTTATATTCCATACCCAAAGTGAGTAGGGTCCATGCCTGAGCAAATGACATACATCACTCTGTTCTGTCCTTCATAAATGACCTGTTGGAGCTTGGTTCTGAGGTCCTCTGGGATGGCTGGCAAGATCTCCGCCACTGTGTCTCATTATGCATGTGAATAGCAATCCAGGAGGCAGCTGGCATTGGCAGTATGTAAGGCACAGCTGCTGGAGGAAAACGTGTGCTTCTCAAAAGTCTCAATGCCCTTCCATACTCTCTCATGAGGTGGTCGGAAAGATATGTGGGCTGAGACTGCTTGGACCACTAGACTTTCCGGTGTGGGATATTCCAGGAGTAAATCAGGGTCTACCGGAGCTGGTCTGTGTCTTCTCACTATCTGGATTAATAATTGAGAGAGACCCCTTGACACACCAGGGGATTGGAGTACTTTGGAACAGTAGAAAGAAGAACAATCCCTTGGTGGCCAAAATTTACAACGACTATTCTGTGTGTTAATCTCACCAACTATAAGCCATATATTAGAATAAACCATGAATCCCAAAAATAGGTAAATGCTTGCACTTTCTTTTTATTTTCTGATTAAAAACAACATCCTAAAAATTACAATCATCAATTCTAAAAAAGGAAATTTATCAATCCAGTTAAAAACTTATGCAACAATATTTCATTTATATACAAATCTATTACACATATGATTCCTACGACCAAAGTTTTCTTCAAACAAATAAGCTGAATCTATCCCGATTTACAACATATCTAACTATGCTCCAACCAAATCTGAATTATCGGTTTTGGCTAAAGGACTTACATTTGTACCGACCATGCTACAAAATCCAATAGATACAAAAACAGAAGTGTTGGGTTTCCTCAGAAAAGTTAGATTGAAAGCCTACTTTATAGAATGTGAACGTAATGAACAAAATAATATAAGTGGGTTAAGAAATAAATCTAAATTTTTACCTGAAAGCCTCCTGGGATTCTAGTTTTTGAAAATCAAGTGTTACGTGAATTAGATGAGTTACAAACTAAAAGGATCTTTTACATTGTGAATTGCAGTAAATCTGAGATGTTAGCCCTTAAAAACTTGTCCTCCAATCCGGCCTGACAATCAAACCGGCGGATAAAGGGGGTGGAATTGTCCTGTGGGACACATCCAAATATGATCTTGAAGTAATGGGCCAATTGTCGAATCAACTACACTATAGATCACTGGAAAAGAACCTTACCCTAAGGCTTAAAGAACACATTTTTGAAATAACAAAGGACGGCCTAGATGAAGGATGGCTATGTAAGAATGAATTTGAACTTTTAAATAGCGACCAAAAGAAAATTACTAATATCTATGTACTTCCTAAAGTACACAAGTCAATGACCAATCCGCCTGGCAGACCTATTGTGTCTGCATGTGGCTCTATTTTAGAGCCACTAGCTAAATATGTGGACTTTTTTCTAATTCCTTTGGTAAAGAACACCTCAGCGTTTGTGAGAGATACTATGGATTTGATATCAAAGGTAGAAGGATTAGTATATAATCCCGAAGCACAAATCCTTACTACCTTCGATATTGAATCATTATACACGAACATACCCCAGGATCAAGCCTTGGGAGTGATGGAATATGTCCTGGATTCGCAAGACCGTCCCCACCAAGTTCGAACTGAATTTATAATCGCACTGGCCAAACTTTGTTTAAAGAACAATTTCCTTAGTTTTAAAGACAATCTCTATCTTCAAATATCTGGAATGGCCATGGGGTGTAGTTTTTCTCCAGAAATAGCCAATTTAGTTATGTCTCAATTTGAACAAAAGTGGATATATAGGGACACCAACCCATTTATCATGTGGGAATTTTGGTGTCGCTATATTGATAACATTTATATGATTTGGAACGGGGACGAAACGCATTTAACAGAGTTCCTTAATTGGCTTAACTGTCGTACTCAAGAATTTAATTTTACAGTTTCGAGTGACTGAAATAAGATACATTTTTTGGATGTTTATGTCCAACATGAGGGAGGTCAACTACTAGTCAGTCTGTATACCAAACCTACAGACCGAAATACATTGCTACATTTCCCAAGCAGCTATCCTCGCACCTTAAACGAAAATGTCCCTTATGGCCAATTCCTCAGTGTGAGGAGGAATTTTAGTACCAAGGAAGATATTTTTTTTACATGCAGAAAAATTCAAAGAAAAACTTGTGACTCGGGGTTACCCAAAAAGAATAGTGAAAGTTGCCCTCAAAAGGGCCTGGTATACTCCGAGGGAGACACTACTGGTACCTAAAACACAAGAAAAGAATACTCCACTTACATGTGTACTTACGTGTGATCCAAGAGCTAACAGAGTAAAAAAGTTGATTCAGAAAAATTGGAAATTGGTGGAAAACCTAGGAATACCAAAACCTCTCTTCGTTTTCAAAAAAGGTAAAAATATTCTTCATCAACTAGTGAGGACGGCCGCTAAAACAGAGCCCCCACCAAGAGATATTAGAGATCTTTTTAAGTTGCCACCTATAGTTGGACATTTTCGATATCACAACTGTTTGGCATGTGGATTGACAAAAGATTCTAAAGAAATAGAGATAAATGGTAAAATCCACTATCGAAGATCCTTCTCTAACTGCAATTCAAAAAACACAATATATTGTATCAAGTGCCCTTGCAACAAGTTTTATATAGGCCAGACCATCCAAGCCGTAAAAAAACGAATTCTACACCACAAATCAAGGGTAAAATGTAAAACCCCGGGGGCTCCGCTGGTGAATCACTATCAAATGAACAATCACTCAGAAAAAGATATAGAGTGGTCAGTATTGTGTACAGTGGCGAATACAAGTAGAGATGAGACTGAACCGACTAGAGGCGAGACTAATTGAAAAATACTGTACAGCAAGGACAGGTCTCAATGATAGAGATGAGATTTGGGCTCTATTACAATAAGTTGTTTTCCTCTTATGTCCCTTATGTGGATTGTTGATGTACATGACCATTATAAAATTTGAAAAGATTGCGAGAGGTGTAGGCATAATACGGGGTTATAAGGTTGTGTATTGGCTATATGTAGATTTATTTCACATTAGTCATCTATATCATTTTAATTTATTATTTATTGTTTCCCTTTATATTATTATTAGTTATTGTTTCTCTTCATCAGTAACGAGGACGGGGGCGTGGCTTGGGCGCCGATGGCGATGGTCGCCTGAGAGCTCGGCTCCGGGACTGAGCCCGGAATTATCCTGTAAATCGGAGGCTACGGGGCACCCCAGACCCCGCATTCTGCTGAGCGGACCGACGGAGACCTGCCGGGGCCCCTGGCGGGGCTCGGACGAGGGTCGATCCGGAGTGAAACCGAAGTTTGCGGAGTTGCGGAGTGTGACCCAACATGGCGCCCGGACTTCTGTGTCTCCCTGGTCGGACCCACTGATTCGGAGGAGCGTCGCGAGCAGCGACTTGCGCCCGGCTTTGCCATCCCCGGCTGCTCTGTGCACTAGATATCAATTTGATCGGAATTTTTACAACGAGTCTGCACTCGGCTGGGTGACTGGGCGGATGCCCACAGTATAGGGGACCCCGGGGGCGGACGCCCTATGATCCAGGCGGTGGCCCAACTCACGACACCGCACCTAGCTACGTTTTCCTACCCAGTCCACTTCCATGGGAGGCGCGACACTTTGGCGCCACAAATCATCCGGTGGAGTTGGTGACCCTCACCCCGGGTCTTTAGCGGCTGAGCGGGCCTGCCCGACTCGGCGGCGGTTGTCTCCGCCCCCTCATCGGTGCCCTCGGACGCCGTGGCAGTGGCGTGAGCCGAAGCGGAGAAGTCTCCACAGGCCCTGGAGAAGGAGATCTCCCATACTTGATTTGAGGACCAGTAACCGGGAGGGTCGTGGTCGGCAGCTGCACCCGGAGACGCCTACTCCGGGACCTTCACGGAGTGCCCCCGGTGACATGGGGAAACCTAGAGGAGCCAAGGGGACTACCCCGACTGCCTCGGACTCGGAAGCCCAGGACAAGGAGGAACATGGGGACTCAAAGAGTTCTGGAGGCGCAACGATGCAACAACAGTTCGACCGCGTCCTGGAGGCGATAGCGACCACGAGATCGGCCCTCCAACAGGACATTGCCCAGGTGGCGACGAGCCTAGGCCTCCTCAGAGCGGACCACGGTAAACTGTCGGACCGGGTCAAGGAAGTGGAGAGCTCGGTGAAAACCTTGGAGCCGGCGCAGTGGACCTTGGCTGCAACGATGAAAGATGCCTTGTCCCGAATTGCGACCCTGGAGCAGAGGGCGGAGGATGCGGAAGGCCGCAACAGAAGGAACAACATCCGTGTAGTGGGGCTCCCGGAAAAGATCGAGGATGGCGACATGGTGACATACTTGGAGACCTGGCTCCGTGACACGGTGGCCCCGGAGGGGCTATCCTCCTTCTACACTCTGGAGCGTGCCCACAGAGTCCCGGCGCGGCCACCACAACAGGGACGCGCCCCGAGACCGGTGGTGGCGCGGTTGTTGCACTTTCAGGACAGGGACTTGATCCTTAATGCCGCCAGACATAATGGGCCATTCAAAGTGGCGAACAGTCAGGTGAACATCTTCCCGGATTACACCTACGAGACTCAACGCAAGCGGTTCTCCTTCCTGGCGGTCAAGCGCGAGCTCAGGAGCGAGGGCATCCAGTACTCGCTCCTCTATCCTGCAAGGCTCCGCATCATTGTCGATGACAAAACTCAGTTCTTCGACACCCCGGAGGATGTCTGTGCCTGGCTTGAGCTTTACAGGACAGGGAAAGATGGCTTCGGCTCCTCGTCCCAACAGGCAGATGAGCCAGAACAGAGACGGCGTTCCAGGAGGATCAGGAATCGCCGCGGCCGCACGGGAGGGCCCTCAACTGCAGAGACGTCGTCGGAACGGAGGGAAGTGTTGGAAGTCTTGTCGGAGTTGTCTGGGGCACGGGACGACGCCATTGCGGAGGAAGACAACCCGGGTGATGAGGAGGCACCATCGGAATCGGAGGACTCAGTGACTGATAGTGCCCATACACCGGTGATCACGCCGAAATCGGTGGAGGACCTTTTGGATGGACAAGGGTAACGGGGTGTGCTGCCTTACTTTGGGTGGGGGCCCGGCAGGGGGGAGGCGGTTGCCGTCCATTGATGCTGACAATGAGAGAGGGAGGGGTGGGGTGCCCCTGTTTCTGCCCCGAGGGGTTTTTGGTACTGTTTAGGGCTTGGTTCTAGTCCTGGTGGCCTGAGCGTCGAGGGCCCACTGCCTCCGCCCGGCCCGCACCTGGCCCTTAAGGCCTTCCTACGGTGGCGACCGTAGGAGTAGTAGGGGTTATTGGGTTGATGGAAAGCGAGGTTTGGATGGGATCTGGATGGTGCAATTTGGGTCCTGTTCTGGGGTGGATGGGTGGGGGTTCGGTTTGTTCTTGGGTTGTTTGGTTTTGGTTGGGGAAAATGGCCGCCATCAGTGCTGGGATGGATGATGTCTTTTCTTTGTGGGAGCCCGGACGGGGAGACTGTGCGAGAACAATATGGGACAATGGCTGATGTTGCTAACTTGAAATGTGTTACTTGGAACGTAAGGGGGCTTCATACTATGTCCAGGCGCCACAAAGTCCACGCTTATTTAGTGCGTAGGGGAGTGCAAATGGCGCTGCTGCAGGAAACTCATCTGACCAAGGCGGAAGGGGCGGCGCTACAGCGTAGATGGAGGGGGCAGGTCTTTTCCACGTCGTACTCCGCGTATGCCAGGGGGGCGCTAATATGGATCAGAGCAGGGGTCCCCTTCCAAGTCACGAGAACAGCGATAGATCCAGAGGGGCGTTACGTGGCTATCTCGGGCACTCTAGGAGGGAGGGACTTGAACGTTTGCTGTGTGTACGCTCCTAATGTGGACCAGACTGCCTTCCTTTCCAGGTTATCGGGCTCGTTGGCCCACTTCTTCTCCGGGCCCCTTCTGCTTGGGGGAGACTTCAACTCCGTAGTGGACGTGGATATTGACCGCTCCCATCCACCACTTCCCGATTCTCCGGTTCGTCGCACGGCTCAGGGTCGCCAGGATTGGCAGACCCGATGGGGTTTGACGGACATCTGGAGGGCGCATCACCCCGCATCTAGGGATTATTCATACTTCTCGGGCCTGCATGAGTTGCATGTCCGACTAGATGGCTTTCTTGGGTCGCCCGAACTGGTTTCGGCAGCGGTCTGATCTGAGTACTTGTCCAGAACCATTTCAGATCATAACCCGCTCCTACTGGACCTTCGCTGGTTCCCCGGGGCGCCGGCGGTGCCCACCTGGAAGCTGCGACCCGAGATTCTTGAGGACAGTGTCTTTAGAGCGGACCTGGGAGACAAGGTATCGGAATATTTTGCGTCCAACGGCGGCACCGCGAGTACACGAGCGTTAGAATGGGACGCTTTTAATGTAGTGGTGAGGGGCTACTGTATTTCTAAGAAAGTGGGCATGAGGCGCGTTATTCTGGCTGACTTAGATGCAGCGGACCAGCAACTCCGCGAGCTTGAAATTCGCCGCCCTGAACACCCGGAATTGCAGGTACGAACGGCGGAGGCGAGGGAAAAGGTAGCGGCAGAGGTCGAACGGCTCCGCTGTTTTGATTATAAAGCCTATACGGTCCGATCCATCGCGGAGGGGGACAGATCGAGCGCTCTGCTGGCATGGCTGGCCAACCCTACGCGCCAGTCCCAATTGACGACAAGTATGCGTGAGGCAAACGGCACCCAGGTACATACTCAACCGGAGATTCTTAGCTGCTTCCGGCATTATTATGAACGTTTGTACCGCAGTCGCTCCGCACGAGACCCTGCCCGGCTCGATAACTATCTACGTCCACTGGAGCTTCGCGCAGTGGAGCAAGAAGTGGCGAAGGTCCTGGGGTCCGACATTGAATTGGGGGAGATCCGCGGGGCCATTAAACGGATGGCGAGAAACAAGACCCCGGGCCTGGATGGCCTACCCGTGGAGTTTTATGCAGCTTACGCTGATCTCCTAGCCCCTCGATTGGTGGTGGTCTACAGGGAGGCGAAGAGGCTGGGGCGACTCCCGAGCTCGATGTGTGAGGCGCTGGTGGTTCCTCTCCTCAAACCGGGACGAGACTCGTCCGACCCGGGGTCTTACCGTCCCCTATCGATGTTGACAGTGGACTATAAAATACTGAGCAGCATCTTGGCCTCGAGGCTGCTGGGACACATGAGTTCCCTAGTGCATGAAGACCAAGCTGGTTTCATCCCACGGCGAAACACGACTATGAATATTCGCAGGCTGTTCCGTTTGCTGGGGGAACCATTTGTGGATGCCCCGTCCCCGGTCGTCTTGTCGGTGGACCTAGAGAAGGCTTTTGATAGCCTCAAGTGGGACTACCTCTGCACGGTGCTGCGGAGATTCGGCCTCGGGGAGGGCTTTGTCAGGTGGACCGCGGTTCTCTATGCCTCTGCATCAGCCAGGGTCCGGGCGGGTCCACTGATTTCCTCACAGTATCCGGTAGAACGAGGCACGCGGCAAGGGTGTTCACTGTCCCCACTTCTCTTTGCGCTGGCGGTGGAGCCACTCGCGCTGCACCTTCGATCGGGGGCCCACTATACAGGCTTGTGGACGCCTGCGGGCCCGAATTATGTTTCGCTGTATGCGGACGACCTGTTGCTCTTCCTAGAGGACCCGCTCAACGCTTTACGTGGAGCGGCGGTGGCGCTCACAGAGTTTGGGGAGGTTTCGGGCCTCCGAGTGAACTGGTCCAAGACCTGTCTCTTTCCGGTACGCAAAGGTGCTCCCGCCCCTACCCTGCATAGGGAGATTAGATGGGAACCCGACTGCTTTAAGTACCTTGGGGTGTTCGTCTATCACGACCAACCCGACCTCCTGAATGGGAACATTGCCCGCAGCATTCGAGCACTTCGAGGCTGCATGGACTTTTGGGCCACGCTGCCGCTTTCGGTGGCGGGACGGATCGCCCTGCTTAAAATGGTGGCGCTTCCCCGGCTATTATATTACTTTCGGACTCTACCGATCTGGGTCCCACCGGCCACGTTTCGACTGTTACGCTCTATGGTGGTCGGATTCCTTTGGGGGTCGGGCCGCCGGCGGGTAGCCCTCAAAACCCTGATGAGGCCGAAGGACGAGGGGGGGCTCGCGGTGCCGGACTTTGAAAAGTATTATCTGGCGGCGCAGCTCCAGACCTTCACCCAGGAGATCGCCAGGGAATTCCGGGGCCCGGAAGACAGGAGGGGAACGGGCATGGCCAGGCATGTTCTCTCCTTTATAGCGCTGCGACAACGTTTGGCCCTGCGGGATTTGTCGATGGAGGAGCGGACTGTCCGCCTGTGTTGGAATCGGGCTCACGCCCGAGGTCAACTGAGAACACCATATGCGCCTGAAATACCGTTGGGGATGCTGACGGCCCTCCCCCATGGAGGGGATTGGTCACGTTTGGTGGCCTGGGAGGATGCCGGCTTACAGCTGGTTGGAGATCTGTACGAGGACGGAGCGCTCTTGTCCTTCCAGGATCTAATCGACCGCTTCGAGATCCCCCGCGGTGATTTTCTGCTGCACTCGGCCATTGTCCGAGCAATCCAGGCACACTGGAAGAGCGGGCAGGAGGAACCCTCTTGTCTCAGGTGTGCCAGTACGTGATGATGTCTGCGGGCACGGTGAAGGCGGTCACTTGCCTTTACGGCAGGTTGATTAACGAAGGGTTGGCTCCCCTCACCACTCTAAGAAACCGCTGGGAGGAGGACATTGGCAGGGAGATCCCGGAGACGACCTGGGCCCAGTTGGTGAGACGAGCCTGGAAGGGCACACGTAACGCCCGTTTCCAGCTGGTCCACTATTACGTTCTCCATAGAGCGTACCTGACCCCAGTGGAAATTAGACGGTATTTTGCCACGAATTCGGCGGAATGCCCTAGGTGTCCAGCTCAGGAAGCGGACCTCCTACATATGTTATGGGCCTGTCCGGGATTGTCATCTTACTGGCAGGAAGTAGAGAAGACCCTGGAGGAGGTGACGGGGAGATCCTTATCATTTGATGCGGCGGTGGGGCTCCTGCACTGGTTCCCCCATACCCCCAGGAATAAAATTTCTAGTAAATTTATCGACCTAGGGCTCCTCCTTGCTAAACGAGAGGTGATCAGGAATTGGAAGGCACGAGTTGGTCCGACAGGCAGCAGGTGGCATAGTGAGCTTTTGAAGTGGGCGGCGGGGGAGAGCGCGCTGAGATATCAACTAGCTTGGAGGCAGCGTAATGAGAAGGCGCAGGAGGCCGCGTTGGAGTGGGAAATGTTGGTGCAGGCCCTCAGGGATTATTGTGCCCCCAGCGACTCTGAAGGTGAAGAAGCGACTCGCCCTGAGTCCTGGTAAACATTTGCACTGTTAGTCCTATTGCTTTCCCCGTGGGTCCCATGGCAGATCCTGTGGCGGTGGCTCCCAGGCGCTGGTGGCGGGGTTGGGTGGGGTTTCTTTTGGCTAGTAGTATTTTGAGGGTGGGGGGTTTCTTTTGGGTTTGTAGGCTTGTTTGGAAAAGCAGATGACGGACAGTGGATCATCCGGACCAGCTCAAGCATCCTACTGAGCCCCCATTGCATATCGCCGCCCGACCCCAGGGTTGTGGGCCGGATGGCTGTGTACGAAACTTACGGTGGGGGGCCAGAGGGTTTTACTATGTTGATATTGCTTGTGATACAATGCTGGTCGATATTGTAACGATATACTAATTCCTGCAATAAAAATATATTTAAAAAAAAAAAAAAAAAAAAAAATCAGTAACGAGGACATCCTCGCCCTGAGTATCTATATTTAATAAGGAGTCGGACATTGCAGACATTCGATATTTAGATGCGGTCTTCTTTCTATTGCGGTAACTAGACCGTCTTGGAGAAAATGTGTTGCTTTTAGTCCTGCGTTTGTGTCTTCTAGGGAAATGCCTATGATTTAAAATATTGCGATATGTGCAACTGGGTTTCACTTGGGATCGTGATGGTGGCCCGGGAGTATGCGTGGAATTAACGTGCACCTAAGGTAATTCAGTTCCCCTTGAGGAGTTTATTAGATACTCACATTCGTTATGAATGTTTTCTCCAGAGCCAAAATAGAGTGTAATTCTGATATATTATGACTTTCAGGAACCCCGTATTTAAATTACGAAATACCGGTCTAAACGAGTTGATGAAAGTGTGAGCCCACATTCTGCTGACAGAGGGTAAGCCCAAGAGAGAACTAATCGTAATAGATAGATTATACGGATACAGACTTTTGCAACTTGGGCATTTGGTTTTTCATTTTTCAGTATCATCAAGTGGTCAAAGCTGGGATTTAAACGAGTCCTTGATACCGAGACAGCACGCGAGTGTACAATATGATGGTATGGAATTTAGAGTGCCGCATTATAGCTTTGGGTGTTACTACCGCCTCTATGCTTGTACTTGCGTTTAGTTAGTTAGTTTTCTTGAATCAGTTAGGAAGTATCTATACCCTCACGAACATGTAGGGGTGACTAAATGTTAACATCACTATGCCTTTCACCTCGAGGAGTTCGACATATCTATTATAATGACATTCTCTTTGTTAAATATTCTAAGATGTATAATTGAGTGTATACATTTAGAATGATCTCCCCAATATGTATATATAGGTAAATATGATCTATTTAATTTCCTAGGCAGAACCTTGATTGCCCTAAGTCCTGATGATGCCTAAAATCTTGAAAGGCTGAAACGCGTTGACAGTTTGTTGAAGGCACCGTTATAAAATTCTGAATATATAAAATGAACTGAAAGGAGTACAAAAATAATAAAAGGTTAAAAGGATTAAACCTTGGATGCTCCTATTTTGTTTTTTGGTGACCTGTGTATAAGTAATGTATTTTTATATTTGATTGGAAAACATCCTTTTGATATAATTAAGGGCAAAGAACCCTGAAAAAGGTTCAAGGATATTTTTGTTTGTTTGTATATAAATAAGTTTCTTTGTACATTGTGTATATATATATATATATATGTATGTGTGTATACATATATATGTATGTGTGTGTGTGTATATATATATGTGTAAAAACAGTAACAAATGATACATAGTAAATTTCTTGAGGAAAAGAATGGTTTATTAAATGTAATATGTAAACCAATAAGTGGGGAATTATCTTTTTGGATTGCCATTTAGTTGAAGGAGTGTAAAAGAAGCTCAAGATGTATTTAAAAAAGAATAACCTTATTTAGGAAGAGATAATCAATTGTATCTGTTTCCAGAAATTATGTGTGCTAATGTCCAGTAGGCATCACATTTATTACCTCATGAAAAGCAAAGCCTGTCAGGCCTGAGGAAGGGGGCGAGCTCTGGATCTACAAGGGAAGGAATGGAAGGAAAGGAACTGTGCGGCAGTGGCAGCTATGCAGGGGCCCAACGTCATAACTGCGGGAGGATCAGGCCCAGAGTCATATGACACCACCTGCCATCTGACGAAATCAACCCCCTGTGTATTATTGCAGAAAGAACCAGAGGTGTCACCTATTGCAGGTTTAGCTATAATCTGACAGGTACTTGTCTGGGTTTGTTTCAAATTTTACATCGCGAGCAAAGGGAGAGGTACTCGAGGCACTTGAAGCCTTTGCTGAATGAATTGCGCGTTCATTTTTGTAACGAGCCATTAGAACTATGTAAAGATGCGAGCACTGAGAGCGTGGGAGCCTCGCATAGCCTTTGTACAACATTGTTGTAATTACTTAAGAACTGAATAAAGTATTTTTGTAATTAGTTTTTCCTTTTCATGATTTTTAGGTATCGCCTACGCAGAGCGCATTAGCTGCATAGGAGAGAGACCTTTATCCTTCGGCACAGCTTTGGGGGCAAAAACGTGCATGCGTTGCAATGCTTGCAATGGCAACGCACGCACGTCTGGTTCATATAGTCTCAATCATCGCCCCTAGCTGTACACTCCTGCAAGGGAATCGCGCAGGCCCCCCTCCCCCTCGCGCTCCCCCCTCCCCTCCCTACCTCCCCTCCCCTCATCCCCCCCACCCTCCACCTCCCCCACCCCCCCAGGAAACAAAATTAACAGCTTTATTCACTCGAGCCCCCCACTCCCCCACAAACTCTCACCCCTTGGCATTTGCTGCTCCTATGGTGACTCGAGTAAGCCACAGATTAACGATAGTCACAGCAAGTCAAATGGGAGCAAAGCGAGGTTACGCTACTTTGCCTCGTGCTTAGGACATCTTACGTTGGCTTGGCTTGTGACATCTTACGTTTCTGGGCTGGCGCATTAAACAAACAACACCACAGCCCTAGACAAATTAAATTATGACCACTGCGAATAACTGCACAAGTGGTGAAGCTACACAGCACTACTGGCATGGATGAAGGTCAAATGACCAAAGACCACACTAAACCAGATATGCCCGCTATTTAGATGAATTTGACCTTATTCCCATATGCTGATGTAATTAAGGCTAGACATCGCATGATTTCCTAATTAGTGGCCCTCTTGATGTCACCACCAGCTGGGGCTTATCATACCTCGCATATAATGAAATCTGTTGTTAAAAGGGTTATTAAGTACAATTCCAATGCTTAGAGAAGTCTTTGGTCCCGCCCTCTGATTATGGTTGGTTGGCCAGGCTTTAGTGTATCTCCTTGCTTGAGTCTTAACCAATGGCTCTCCTTCCTCTTTTAGTAATTTTCAATCCTCTGTATCATAACTTCTTTAACCTCTTTTTGATTAGGTGACTTGTATTCCTCCACTACTGACATCATCTAACTACTTTTTCTTTCAGCACTCCATGGGAGAGCAAGCGTTTTCTTCCTCTGTCCCCTTTGTTTAACCCTTCAAAAAATGCTCCCCCACTCATTCCTGCTCACTGCTGCTCCACAGCATTGAGTTGCTCTCAAACATCCCACTGCCCTGTTGCTCCCCCAACCTTCAGTGTCCTTTCTTTGTATTTTATTTACATTTTTCTTTTTCTGAAGTTAGGGCAGATACAATTTGGTAACACAGGGCTCCTTTCTCTGAAAACGATTGAATGCACTTTTTAAATTTTTTAATTTACTGCTGAAAGACAGGTGTCCACCAACTTCAAATACTAAATTATAAGTAAAATTTATGAATAAATCAATGGGTATTGCAAAATCATTACACGCGGCATGCGTAGTGGCACATATGTGTGTATACGTCATGATGTTGCAGCCAGCTATATTATGAAACAAGCATTTGCAATGCATTAAGTTTCGCTTTTGAAAGAGTTTGAGCTATTTTTATTGCAAATGACAATGCCTTTTATTTATGTTTTGGTTTTTGAAATATAAATAAAAGCCATTGTCATTTACAATGCCAATAGGTCAAACTCGCATAAATGCGAAACCTATTGCATTGCAAATGCTTGTTTTTTTTGTTACCAAGACATCTTGTTCCAACACCGTGACCCAAGTCGAAGGGGTGAGAGGCCCCTCAGGAAAGGGAGAGAGAAGTTTCTGGCCTCCCTCAACATTTTTCAAAATGTTCTATTAAACCTGCCATGTGAAAATATGTCCAGACATATTTAAACATTGCAGGTAAGTTCTGTTACCGTTTTAAAAATGAAATCAAATACATGATTGCCAAACCTACTATTCTGGTCTTGCAGACCTTACAAATGTGTAAAAGTATTTACAGTGTGATTATTTGAAATGGGGGTGGGGGTTTTGAACAATCTGAGTCCCTTCACTTTTGATACCTTCTCCTAGTCAGGATGTAAATGACAAAATATGTTAGTGATGGCCCCTTGCAGAGCTGCATACTGCCCCTCATCCCCTCTCCCTGCTGAAAACAAAGCACTTTTATTATCATAATGCTTCTTTTAGCTAGAGTCTGGCGCCCCTCCTGGGATCACTTGAGGCCCACCTAGGAGGGCCTGCCCCCCAGTTAGACGACTCCTGCACTAGGGTATCCCACCCCTGGGAGTCCACACCCAAATGAATTCACAAATAGATACTCACTACATCAGAGAACTGAAAGGTTTTTTTGTCAGACCCTCACCCAGGCTTTTTGGGGCATGCTTCATCATCAGGTCTCGTCCTGGTACCAAATAAACCAACAGGGTGGGCTCAGCCATATACCAGGGAGAACTTTTGATATTATCGCAGCCTGGGTCTTGGAGTAGATAAAATGACCTCAGTATCCCTTTATTATCGGTTGTTCAGGTAGGTCTAAAACCCAATACTCGGGTAAGATAGGGACATGATTTTAGAGTTGCGCTCTAGTGGTTGAGTGCTACGTCCCCACGTAGCGCGAGAGGCGGCCATTTTGGATCGCGCTGTGAAAGCACCTTTCGGCCGGAGCAACCCGAGGACACAGCACGCCTGGCGCTCTCCAGCTCAGCAGTATTATAATAATAAATACTTTGGCCTCATATTCCCTGTGTCCTGTCATCTGTACCACAGGGGTAATAGCATCATCACAGTGGCGACGAGGTCGGGAAGAAAAAAAAGACAAAAACGAAGGAAAAGAAAGGACCAGCATCACGTGGCCAGACACAGTCACAAGAAGCAGGCAGAAACACGGAGGAGCAAAGCACAGGCACAGCAGGAGAGCATGGCAGAGGCACAGGAAGACGCACCTGAGCAGAGCACACACCAAAACAACCAGGTACAGAGACCCAAGGAACGGGGAGACAGTATAGGCCCCTAAGTGACCCCCATCAAGAGAAACGGGGACGCAGGACACGTAGACAAGAACAGGCCCTGAAACTAGCCCAGCAGAGAAGAGAAGGAAGAATACTGGGTGGAAACACTGAGGAAGTAACCAGGGAAGGAAGACACAAACCAGACAGAGGCCCTGGCGGAGTCAGCGAGAAGCGGAGCAAGGGGCGCAGAGAGTCCCCAATTCCAACCAGAGCAGGGCGAGGAAACAAGTGCACCAGGCAGCCGGAGAAGCCAGGAAATAGCACCGAAAAAGTGCGAAGAAATGTGTGCGCAGGCGTCATCAATGACGACACCGATCCCGTTTCTACCAAAACCGGGAGAGCCCCTGATGAAGTGGGAGAACTGGAGAGAGTACATCCTAAACTATATAGAAGCCCTAGAGGTCGAGAACGAAGAAGCTTTCACGAGCAAGAGAAAGAAAA
This sequence comes from Lissotriton vulgaris, assembly GCF_964263255.1. Lineage (NCBI taxonomy): Eukaryota > Metazoa > Chordata > Amphibia > Caudata > Salamandridae > Lissotriton > Lissotriton vulgaris. Next base: position 133,744 of record NW_028241612.1, read on the forward strand.
GAATACTCTTAAACAACTTAGCCCCGGAAGGGATTAGAGTATTTCAGAACCTGGTACCCAAGCCCCGGCAAGCAGAAGATGATGACGTGTTCGCGCACGCGATAGGAGAACTAAATGAGCACTACCAGCCAGCAGTGGGCACGTCTATAGACCGGTACAATTTCCAGCAGTGGAAGCATGAGATAGGAGAGTAAGTCGACGAATATGTATCCGCACTGAAGAAGTTGGCGACGACGTGCAAGTTCTGCACGTTGCACGATGAGTTCATAAAGGACCAGATAGTCATGCACACCACCAACAAAACCGTGCAAACAAATTGTGGGCGAGTGGCAAAGCCACGCTAAAGGAAGTGATCGGCATAGTGAAGAAGGCTGAATTGACAAAAAGGTGCGCGGATGCAGTAAAGAGAGAAACAATCCCGAGGCCCATGGTGAACAAGGTAGACGATGAAGAACCCACGGGAAGAAACAAGGGTGTGGTGACAAACAGTAGAGGACCCAACAGATGGCCTGGAAAACCGGTGCAGCAAGGAAAGCAAAATAGAGGAGGCAAAAACACGTGCTATCGATGCGGCAGTCAGGCCCACGAGGCCTATGACAAAAGATGCCCTGCGTTCCGGGCGAAGTGCATGTTCTGTGGCATAACAGGACACTACGAAAAAGTGTGTCGCTGGAAGGCAGGCTGCAACACGGTGAAATATGTAGAACAAGATCCGGAAGAAGCAGAGGATAGAGAGCACGAAGAAGAGGACACCGTACTGTGCGTGGAAGATCAAGTGCTAGGCGTAGACGTCCAAAGATCACACAAACTGCAATGTGACCTGCTGATTGAAGGAGTACAGATCAGAATCGTAGTAGACTACGGCTCACCATATACCATGGTCCAAAGAACAGTGTGGAATGAGAGGTTTAAGCCCCACTTAGGACCCCGGTTGGAACCTCCGGATATAAGACCTGTCACATACACGGGAGAACGAATCCCCATGGTAGGTTACAGAGCGCTAAACTTCGAATTCAACGGACGGAGCGCGGAGTGCAAATTGTACTTGGCCGTGAAGGGCCGTCGGTCCTTGGCTGGATGGATCAAGGAGACCTAGGCATACAACTAGATCCAGGTGGAGATATACAAGTGCTGATGACAGCACCAGAACAATGGCCGGACTTAGAAAAAATGAAGAGGGACTTCCCCAAGATGTTTGGAGGGAAGGTCGGCAAACTAGAGAAGTTCATACACCAGATAGTACTCAAAGGAAACTCCAAACCAGTATCTCACAAGGTGCGGAATGTCCTCATCGCAGTGAGAGAGGCGGTACAACAGGAGCTACGAAGATTGGAGGAGAATGAAATAATCGAGCCTTTAAACTGTGCGGAGTGGTTTGGCGCCCCTAGTGGTAGCGATGAAACCCAACGGCAAAGTTTGGCTGTGTGTAGACCTGAGAGAACTGAACAAGTGCATCGCGGAGAAGTTTCCCTTAACCCGCATCGAGGAAATGTTGGCTAGGACTAAAGGAGTAAAATGGTTCTCCACCATCGATCTCACGTCGGCATATCACCAAATAACCTTACACCCTCAAAGCAGGAAGCTAACGTCGTTCATAACACCTTTTGGGTGTTAACAATTCCGCAGGATGCCATTTGGACTTGCCTCGGCAGCGGCCGTCTTTCAAAAACTAATGCACCGTCTCTTCAAGGACATGGAGGGGGTGCAGTACTTCCAGCACGACATATTGGTGATGGGGAAAGACCGAAAAGATCACGACACAAAATTAGACAAGGTGCCAAGTGTCCTAGAAGAAAGAGGCCTCACAGCGGAGTGGGAGAAGTGCCGTCTTGGAATGGCCTCAGTCACCTACCTAGGACACGAAATAGGAGAGCAAGGCATTACACTAAAAAGGGAAAATGTAAAAGCCATTTGTGATGCCCCGCATCCATCCAGCAAGGAAGAAGTAAGATCCTTCTTAGGGATGGCTGAATATTACAGCAAATTCGTACAACACGTTGCCACCAAGACACATCATCTGAGGCAACTCCTTGGGACAAAACAGTGTTCACATGGACAGAAGAGACGCAGAGGGAATTTAAAGGCATCAAGAATGACATCAGCCAAGCCATACCCCTGCAGGGATATGACCCTCTGGGACAATCAGTGCTGACGACAGATGCCAGTGACAAAGGACTGGGAGCAGTCCTCCTGCAGGAAAGCAGAAATGGAACCACAGAAACTCTCAGCTTCGCCTCCAGAGCCTTATCAGACACAGAAAAAAAATTCTGCGTCATAGAGAAAGAGATGCTGGCAGCGGTATGGGCCATGGGGAAATTCCGCCAGTTCCTATGGGGCACGAGGTTTCAACTGAAGGCTGACTACAAACCCCTTGTAAAAGTGCTTACGCCCAGCGGACATGCAAGTGCTACACCTAGGATAGCCAAGATGGCTCTGAAATTACTCGAGTACCGATACGACAGAGTACATCCCGGGAAATAAGAACAAGGTAGCAGATTACCTTAGTAGGGCTGCTGCAATGGAAAGAGCACCATAAGGAGCAGAAGAGTGTGATGAGATGGTGGACTTGATGGAAGACCCGGAGAAGGGGATTAGCAACCAAGAGTGGACTGGAGCATATGGAGAAGACCAGGACATCCAAGAAGTGAAGGAATACATCGTCAGAGGATGGCCAGAAAAAAGACACCTGCTGACACCCCTCAAGAAATTTTATGAAGTACGAGAAGAATTGTCCCTAAACGACAAAGGCACCTTCCTGTACAGAGGAGACAAAGTTGTTCCCCCAACGTCGTTGTAACCACGATTGTTGGCGATTCTACATGAAGGACACCTAGGGATCGTGAAAACCAAGATGAGGGCCAAGCAGGGATACTGGTGGCCAGGGATGGACATACAAACAGAGAGACACGTGAGAGAGTGTGACCAATGCCAGCGAGCTGACAAGACGATGATGCCTCTGAGGCCAGCCTTAGGGAAATTCATCAACCCGAAGAATTCCTGGGAGGAGTTATCCGTAGACATACTGGGGCCAATAATAGACGACCAAGGCACCCCAAAATACCTATGCGTCATAGTGGATAGATACTCGAAATGGCCTGAAGTACACATACAAGAAGAAATGGACACAGAAACAATACTTAGATTTCTCACTTATACCTTTCTCAGGGAAGGCATACCGAAATCAGTTCTAAGTGACAATGGTCCCCAGTTTACCTCAGAGAAATGGCACAAATATATGGAGAGGAACGGCATCAAACCCAAACACACTTCCATATACCACCCTGCCGGAAATGGACAAGTGGAACGCTTCAACAGAGTGCTAATGGGTTCCATCCAGGCGGCCATCACTATGGGCAAGGACTGGGAAAAAGAAGTCCAAATTATGATATGGGGCTACCGCATCACCCTGACGAGCACGGGGTACAGCCCCTTCCAGATTTTAAGGGGTAGAGATCCCTTCATCAAAGATAACCTGGCGTGGAAGGAGAAGACCGTAACCAGCAAATGGTCCCCTGCAGTGGTGCAGCACAATCTAGAAAAAGCCCAAACGATATATACTGAACATTACAACAGGAGAAAGAATGTGAAGGAAACATCCCTGGAGAAAGGAGAATGGGTCAGGGTCAAATTGACAGTACTACAGAAAAAAGGTGACAGCAAATACAGCCGACCCGTACAAGTGAAGGAGGTTTATGACCGGGCTGCATTGCTTAGCGATGGGAACGTGTGGTCCCAAGATCGCATGTCCCGGTGTAACAAGATCCTACATTAGTACCCTGAAGACAGGGAGCAAACAACGATGGACCTGAGGTCACAGGAGAATAACATAGTGAGCCCGGAAGGAGAAGGGAGCACAGTAGCGGAAGGACAGAATGAAGAGCAAGGGGGCAGTGAAGTTCCAAGAGCAGAGGTATGCCCAAGAGAAGAGAGAGAGACTCCCAGGAGAGAAAGACCGAGTACACAAGAGGATAGAGTGATGGGTCCAGCAACTAACAGTCCCAGAGAAGTGACTTTCACCCCGGTAACACGGACACGGGGGGGAAGAGTGATAGTGAGACCCACAAGATATCTAGACTATGAACTGGAAGACGAAATGTAGTTCGACTTATGTTAGACTGTTAGTTTTCTTGGTTGGTATAAAAAGGGGGAGATATGTAGAGTTGCGCTCTAGTGGTTGAGCGCTACGTCACCACGTAGTGCGAGAGGCGGCCATTTTGGATCGCACGATTCGGCCGGAGCAACCCGAGGACACAGCACGCCCGGCGCTCTCCAGCTCGGCAGTTTTATAATAATAAATACTTTGGCCGCATATTCCCTCTGTCCTGTCATCTGTACCACAGGGGTAATAGCATCATCACAATGATGGCCCTTTACCCTTTTAATTTGTTGACATGTTTCAACCCTATTTCTATAGGCTCTATGGGTCCAGGGCTTACGTCAGGAGTAACAGGATGCCCCAGAATTCACCTTTTGTCAACCTATCTAATCAGAAGGCACACACAACATGTAACACATAAACATGCAGTTGTAGGGTCTTCTCTCCCTATTGTAGAGAAAGTTTGTTTTGATTCGTTTGGAGACAAGAAAAGGCATTCAGCATAGAAGAGGGAGAAGGTTCATGCATGATACGTCGCTGGATCACAAGTTGTGTAAATCATTCATGAAATGGACCATTTAAGCTCTCAGTTTATAAAAGATAACTCAGGTTAGCACCTAGAGTCCAGGGAAAGTGACAGCATGCTGTGACAGGACAACCAAAACACACTTTTTACACATGGTCAGGTGTGTGAGTCACACGTGAACTGAGGACAAACTGTGACAAAACACTGCACAACAAGCATGATATTGAGTGATTGAGTGTCCATAACACACATGGGGTCTTACCCTACTTGGAAAATATATTGTGCAACATGGGAGGAGGTGGGGACATGCCCCTGTAGTCACTCCCTGATGTGGTGCCAATGTCAGGAATATAGTCCCATAATTGTGTGCAAGCCCAGGAGGAGCAGCGAGGAGGTAAACAGAGAAATATTATGTTACTGGGAGAGAAACCCTAAGAAGAATTGGTAAGGGCCAGACAATGCCCTTAAGGTATCTCAGCCCCATTATCACGGGTGCTATGTCATCTCTGGTCCTATCTCAGCCCCTCTCTGATCTCCCAGTGACTCCTGTGCTTGTTCATGGGGAGCTCTGGGATAGGCAGACCAGGGCAGTAAGCCGAGGCCACCTCTGTGCGCATACGCTGGTGGTCGTGAAGACGCCATAACCTCAAGGCAGCCCAGGCGCTCATGGGAAATGGAGTTCCATCATGCAGACAGTTGCTCTAATGCAGTGTACATTGAAATTGGAGTCAATATAGTGCAAGCAGAACCCGGAGTAAAAGTTTATTTGTGCAGCATGATTGTGGTCATTACTTAACATGAAAAGACAACTGCTGGGGCGAGGTGTTGCCGAGGGCATAATGTACTCAGTAGAAAATTCATGTTTTCATGGTGGTGTGTGGTGGTCGGGGCACAAGTCCTAAACCAGCATTGGAAATGCAATAGGTTTCACATTTGCTGCAGTTAGAGCTATTGGAGTTGTAAATGACTATGTCTTTTACCTATGTGTTATGGAGTGGAGTGAATGTATGTGGTGTGGAGAGGATGTATGTGGTGGGGAGTGGAATTATGTGGGCTAGATTAGAATTGTTAGTTGTATTATTGTGTGCCATGGGATTGTGGGGTGTGGTGAGTAGTGGATTTGTGTAGTGGAATTATGTGGCTTGGACTGCAGTGGAATTATGTGGATAGTAAATTATGTGGTATTGAGTATATTGAAATTATGTGGAGTGGCATTGTGTGTTATGGAGTGTAATTATGTGAAATGATTGTGGAGTGGTATGTAGTGGAGTTTAATTATTTGGTGTACTGCTGAATTTTTTAGCATGATGTGGAATTTTGTGGTGTGTATTGGATGTATGAGGTTGGTTGAGTAATTGTGTTTTTATTTTATTGTATATTAGTGTGGTTGCTATTTGTTATGTTTATACCTATTTGTTGCAAAGGGGTGTTGGGTGTAGTTTTGTAAATTTGCGTAGGGTGTAGTGAAATGGAGTGTTGGGAAGCATAGCGGTGTTTGTTTGAGGTGAGTGGTATGGTGTTGCATGTTGTTTTTGTAATATATGGAGTATAGTGTTGTGTTGTTGAAGGGTGTGGTGTTATGTGTTCTGTTGACATTAGATATGCCAGAACCTAACTATACAAGTATATTAAGTCCATTTGAAGCTAAAAAAACACGTCATGAAATGTTAAACTTATACACATCCATGAATGCAATCCTAAAGTACACCAGGCCAGAGACCCAGGGGTCTGTTCTCGGTTTGTATGCGGATGGGGCAGATGTCAGGCGTCCAGCTTTCCTGTTATTTATTTTAAATGTGTTCTTTAAAAAGTGAACTGTGTTCAATGGAATTTTGGCGCTACAATAATATAACTAAGACTCCCTGTTTTCCGTTTTTACTGATTTTTACAGATGAATACAGACAGAAAAACATTTATTTTCCAGTCTGTATTTATTTTTAAATGTGGATAAAAACGGAGATTGGGTTGTTTTTGAGTGATTCTAAATGCTGCCAATCATGACTGCCAGGCCAATAGCTGTGCAGATTGACAGACAAGAGGATTTAAAAAAAATAGGGATTTTGGTAAAGAGCCTTAAACAGCAATAGATTTGCACAACCTTGAAACTAAAATTTACATATTTTCTTACAAGTGCATATTTTATCATCTGAGTTTGTAACTTATTTTATTATCTCCTGCCCGTCACTTCTCCTGCCTGTCACTTCTCCTGACCATTACTTCTCCTGTCCAGTCACCTCTCCTGCCCTATTACCAGTGCTTTCCTGTTGCCTCTTCAGTCCCGTCACTGTTCCTGACCAGTTCACTCTGTGTACAACATTAACAAATTACACTAGGGGTCAAATTCCCCACAGTACTCTGTTTGGGGAAAGCTCCTCTGTAATCACTAACTCCAATCTCACTGGCACATGATATGCTGAAGGCAGAGAACGGGTGCGGGCGCATTGTCATTCCAAAAGGGCTAATCCGCCCCAATCGGAATGGCAATGGGCCTTCCTTTGGTCTGTGAGAGCTCAGAGAGGGGCTTCTGCAGCCTCTGAAGCTCAACAGAGAAATGCGAGCAGCCCCTGGAAGCTGAATGAAAAAAGTTATCGTTTTTAAGTAGGATTATTCTTGCTGTCCCGGGATGCTTTTTGAAAGTAGGAAGTAGGGGAACAGACTGGAAGAATTTTTAGAAGCAGGGGCACGCCGTGCCCTTCCGATCCCGCCCACTTCTACCACTGCGTTCAAACAAATGCCGAAACGTGGTACGAACCGCTACATAACAATATTATTAGTGAAATGACCGACCCAAACACTCTACAGGTTTCAAAATGAGGACTGCGCCTTAAGAAGAGTGACAGTCATGAGACAGGGCTGATCACTTCAGACACTACTAATATTATTATTAACTTCAGATACTGAAAGTCTGTTTCTTTTTTAAAGTCCTCTGACTCACATGACCTCACTTTTAAGTGTTTGGTTAATCTGTCCCTGGGGCTCTGGTGAAAACACTCTGATTCTTTAATGGAAGTAGACAACACCCCTGTAATACCTCTCCAAGTACCTTTGGACGACGGCTGTGTTTTTGGCCCCTTTTTGCAGTTTTATATAGCGCAAGCTCAACTCGAATGTATTGGAGCGCATTAATTGAGCACCAGTTACATTACCCAAGGACACATTCACTTTTGGTAGACACGGTAGAGATTGAGTGATTTGCCCAGAATCACAGGATGTTAAGCCGACGTCGAGACTCGAACCTGCTTTTCACCGCTGCTGTTGAAGCAGAACTGGCTCATACTGGTGCAAGCATCCTCTTACTTTTCTTTAATTAAGAATCACACGCCTGTGATTGATAAAAGTGTTCTAATCCTCACTGGATGCAAGAGACCCACTTCTCATGCTGCATCCCCGCCCTTCCCTCTGATCCTGGATAAAACTGTTACCACTGGTGCCTCATCCCCCAAAGATTGGAACATTTGGAACCAGTTCAATCAATCACGTTATAAAGGCTTCATAACAAAAGATGGAGAAGGAATCATATTTTTGGAAACAACAAGGGCACCCAATCGAGTCAGCAGGGGACCTTGGGAATAGACTTTTTAAACAATAGTGGTCCCTTACAAGCAAAAGAATAAAGTTAAATAAATGTAGACACTGTCGTTTCTATATTGGTGTGACATGTCCAGCCGAATAGAGGTCGATTATTTACTTTAGATTGATAGCGACAAAATTCATCAACAACTTCCAAGGTGGGGCACAAGCCTGTCCCCTACTAAAACAATCACAAAAAGGAAAGTTAGAAAACGTGAAACAAAAAGGGCTTTTAGGTAAAAGCTTACTGTTCTGTAAATATCACAATTTCAATAGTAGAACAGAACATTTTAAACACCTTCACATGTTAAATGACACAAGGTACATAAATGTATAAGGTGCGTAATTAAGGTCGAGGGCGTTTCGATCCCACTACATTGTTATGGGGATCGTCATCAGGACATTTAGTGAATGCCTAAACAATACAAGCCTCATTTGCCTATAGGAAAAGAAAGGGAAGGAAAAGACAGTAAAGAAAAATTAGCTCATGGGTTAAAAAGGTGATCAAATCAACCGAATTTAAGAATCACTACATTTGTCAGTGAGACGACATGTAGTTGGTGTCAAGGCAGTTTGAAGGCGTGATGGGTGAATCATTGGAGTAAGGCAAGAAGTCTAAATTTCTTAACTGCGTCTAGATTGTGCCCTTAAGATGAGGAGGACTTCACTAAAGATCAGGGCAACGGACATATCTAGAATATGATATAGTGCTGGTGGAGTGGCTCCGGTGAGAGAGTCAGAGTGGCGGATGTAACATGAGAAAAAATATAGTGATACGGGACGGCAGATACTAGTAAAGAATGCTGCCTAGTGAGTGTGATAAGCGACGATTAAAATACGGTGTGGCATCAGTGAGAAGGAGTTGGTCCGGTGACTTTTATCTAACGGCACAATGGCGGTGAGTTGGGCGCGGCAAGATGAAGAACGCTTACCGTGACTCAGCCAATGCGGGGAGGGCTTATGAACTGGTGATTAGTAATGGAGATTGCAGAGGACGTGACCTTGTAACAGTAAGAATTTTAGGGATCGTGAATTGACTAAAACCAACGTGTTAAAAGTAATTATCCGGCCAGGGGCAGGAGCGCAACACCCATTGGACTCATCGAGCTTCAGCCCCCCCCCGTCCTGTGTGGCAGCCCGGGATGAGACAGATCCCGGGCACACACAGAGCCGCACCGGAACGTTTCACAGGTCTTTAAAAGACCATTTGAATGTTGATTAGGCCTTGTAGTTGTTTCACCCCCTTCTAAAAGCCCCTGCAGCTCCACTCTGCCTACCGAAATTTTTCTTAGCCCCCCCCCCCCCCCGAAATTCAGCTTTAGTTGCGCCTCTGGCCAGGGGGTTTACCAAAGTAAGAGTCCAATAAGAAGCGTCAATCCAATAACAAGCAATGCAAGCGATCGCTTCAGATTTAAGCAAAATTGCCTGTGAATTGGAAAAGGGTAAAGAGGACTCCGTGAGAGTTGGTCTCTATCTCATACTCCCCAGCGGATAAAGCTAAACTATGTGCACACTTACCGAGTATTTCATTGATCGCTCACATTACTTGTTATTGTATCGCGACAATTGTGCCCAGAACGAAGACCGCCGCCGGAACCTGAGCAGGCAGTCTTGCCTTTTATGAGTGGTTGCTCCGTGGTCGGAAGCCAAGCGGAGTGTGAATATTGAAGCGCTGCCGAGCGCTGAAAGAAAGTGCTCACCCCCGATGTGTGAGGTTAAGCGCACCTGGTAAAGCGGAGGACGTCGGGAGCCCACCCCAGTCCTACCGGTACTGTGGAGTCCCTCCTGTTGAGTGCCGGAGCCCTGGAGGAGCGTGCCAGGTCCCGCGTGGTGCACGACTGCCGGGTGAGTGCCTGAACATAAGCAAGACTGAAGAGAAGCTGAAACCTCGTGAGGCATGAGAGTTTGAAAGGGGCGGCCATTTTGGAGTCAGGCGGATCCTCCAATCCCCTGTCAGGAACCCTGGTCGGCCATTTGAAGGTCAGACCAGCTGAGCTGAGCAACAAGCATTGGTGAAGAGTAAAGCTGCAGTAATAAAACAAACATTGGCAAGTACAAAAGCTGAAACAAATAAACAAGCACACGCAAATGCAAGATGTGAAATAAGAAAAACAAGCACAAGCCAATGCAAGAGGGTAAACGAGTAAAAAAGCACATGCAAAGAAAAGGGTGAAACAAGCACAAGCAAACACAAGAGCAACACAAGCAAGCACGAGTAAATGCAAGAAGTGCAATATATAAACAAGCACAAGCAAATGCAAGAGCTGAAACAAGTAACCAGGCACAAACAAGGACAACAGTAAGCACAACAAGCATTGGTAAAGGCAAGAAATACAAATGAAACCAGCACGAGCAAGCACAAGTAACAAACTGAGCCGGCCTTGAGCACAATCGAGCACTGATACAAGCTACTAGAAGTGTGATGAATCGAAGTGACTTTAGCAACAAGCACAAGCCAAGGCAACGATAAACACAACAAGCACAAGCCAGTACAAATCTCGAATGCGACAAACACAAGCAAATGCATATCCAAAATGTAACAAGCACGAGCAAAGGCAAGTACCGAAGTAAACTTCAGCACCACATGAAGACAAATAATTAAAAAGTAGAAGAAGCTAAGAAAACAAATGATCCAGAAGCAGGAGTAAACCAATATCAAAGAAGCCTTCTCTCATCAACTAAGTGACTGAATAACCTGCACTAGTCTGGAACAAAACGCAAGAGCAAGATGTCAACTTTGCCACGTATCATTGCGGAAGCGCCACCGACCACCTGCAGTTAGCACGCAACACCAAAGAAAGCGGGAATTCGCTGAGCCACGAGTCACGCATGGTGCAGCTGAATGGTGGCCATTCTGAATTCAAGAAATCCAAGTCTCACTCACTGAAGCATACCGAGATAGTTGCGAAGCTTACCAACCTCAAAAGGAAACGACCAGATCAAGGATTTCGGACGAAGAGAGTTAGCAAAGAAGACGGGTAGCAAAGTGAACAGTTCTGTGAACGTATCAGATTATGGTGGTGGGAAAAGCAACACGACGGTCTAATCCCTGCATTGAAGTGCCGCCCCCAGTGACACAGACTGACGTTCAGAGTTTGGGTCCCAAATGGAACTGGTGGCTGGAATCGCTGGATGACTTTCTTGACGCAACCGGTGAGCGAAGAGATGGAATATGTCGGATGCTACTCCTCCAACTGGTGGGACATGAGGGCCGACGCTTAATTAGAACACTCTCTGGAAAGGACACAGAGACTTATCAAAGACTCCAAGAAAAGCTACGCGCCCATTTCAACGCACAGGCAGACATGGATTATGATCGCGTTGCCTTCAACACAGCACGGCAGGAACCAGGAGAACCATTGCCAAACTTCATCACCCGGTTGCAAAATCTGGTACAATGCTGCCATTTCAACACATTTACAAATGAGGAAGCAGTTTGGCTCCGGATAATCGAAGGCTGTTCAAGTTCTAACACGAAGCGCAAGATCCTTCAAGGGCATTGGTCGCTAAAGGATATCATCAGGAAGGCCAAAGTTGGAGAGCGGGTCAAAGCAAGGAAAATATTCAATAAACTGCACCCGAGTGCAAGACGCAAAGACACTAATAAAGCTCAAGAAACAAACAAAACCAGAAATGGGGAGGGTGAAGGCAGACCAGAATCAAGACAACGGGAGAGACAAAGTGACATGAAATACTCTGAGTCAACAACACAAAAGACCGAGATGACCCAGGATTGCGACAGCTTCACTGATACAACCTCAAGGAGTTATTCAACATCAAAGAGTCATTCAACATATGGTGCAAACGATTCTAAAGCAGATGACGTGTCAAGTGGGACAGACCGCACCAATGGACCAGATGACAGCCTGCCCAACAAAGGTGCAAGAAAGGCAAACTATAGAAGACTGGACCAATCACGTCAACACTGGAAATCGGTACATGATCACACCTGTAACACAGATGTCAGTGCACAAAACAAGCGGGAAGAAGAAGCAAACCGCACAAGACTGACTGATCCACTCAGACACTGGAAAAGGGAAGACAAACGCATCCACGACATCCGAGACAATGAAGAAACTGAGAGGAGGCCATAATCATCACACGAGAGTGACAGAGACAAAATACCCTGGGATCAAACACAAGAAATAAAAATGTGGTTATCAAACAACCTCCCCAGTGAGGTGACACCGAAGTCACTTCGAGAAAGGTACCCGGAGAAATATCCCAAAGAGAACTCCGACTCTAGGAGCAGCTCGTCACGACCTACCTGTTTCAGAAATCCTCCATTCAAGACACACTCAAAGAAACGTTATCAAAGGAAATCGACAAAAGACTCCTCCGACCTAGAAAGCACGTCTGTTTGATCCCTCGGAGACCGACTCATGGTGTTGACGACGGTCATGGCGTCAACCACCCGAACACACTCTAGAACCGTTTCTGCTGACCTGTTGTGCTGCTGACGGCCGGGCTTAGCTCCGCTGTGTTTCCCTGGCCGGGCTTGGCTCCGCGGACCCCCTGTTCCCCTGTGTGGCGCCTGTGAGCCGGGCTCTGCTCCACTCGTGGTCTGGCCGGGCTTGGCTCCGCCGGGCCCCCTCGCACTACATTGCCCAGCAGCCTCATCGCGGCAAGGACGCAGCTGACGCGACTTGGAAGCGCCAGGAGGCGCATAAAGGCTCCCTTGGTTCCTCGTCCCATGGGCTGCGCGCGGCCGCGCCCGGGACAAGCCCGGGACAAGGGCGGGCCGTCTGCGGCCGTCAGAGGCCAGAAGAGGCTGGGCAGGGCCACGGACTTTGGCCCCTTTCTCTCGGACCCCACATAAACTGTGAGAAATATAACTCGAAATCTTTTTTTATGTTTTGTGACCTTTTTAAATGAACTCTAACTATAAGCACATCCTGGGTGAGACGTTGTCTTTTTAACAGTACTTGTGTCATTAATCTTGAAGAGCCCTAGGCTCCCTAAAAATGTCAAAACTTAGATCGGCAAAAACATCGACATTGACTGAGACCAGGACAATGGATAACTATCTAGTTAAGGTGGTCAGTAAGATCAATAAAGAAAGGTGACTCTCATTAAATAGGGTAAGCCCAATAGCCTCACCTACAAGTCCGAGATCGCCTTTAGCTTCCACAGCTCAGGCGGATAGTTGTAATGAAAATCCTACTGTAATTGATATTAATGATGTATCCCCAGCAGTGACACAGGAAGAGTGGGAAGAACTAACTGATCCTACCCTGTGTTTGACCCCGACACCCTCTCCTAGGCCTTCACCAGCCCAATCGCCTGTTCGAAGAGTTGTGAGGGCATGTAGGAAGGCTCCTGTAAAGCGGGGGGGGCGGAAATCAAAAAAGACAGGGACTAAATTAACTAGTTCAGGGAGTGCATCTGAATCCACAAATAATGCCGAGCTGAATAAATTGCTCCCTGCCATATTGAGCTCCTGGCAAGTATCATCGAGTCAAAATTAGAACTCATGATTAGACCTCTCGTCGTAAAATTAGACCAGGTTACTCCAGAGGTCTCTAGATTAGGGGGCCTTCTAGAATCACACATAACCCTGACTAATACACATAAATGTGCCACTGCTGGCAATAATGTAATAGGGGTTGCACGTATCGCTAGCATAGGGGGAAATGAGGCCACGGTCACCGCACAAAATGCATTAGCTATTCAACCACCAAAGGCACCAATCCGTAATCCACCATCACTTCCAGCACCAGTAACACAACCTTCTCCACCAAATACTGGTAGCCAGAATATTATAGCTGGGGGAACAACGGAGGGAGAAGTGTGTCTAAGAGAAGAAATACAGTTAATCTCCCTCCGGAGTGTGTTCCATACACAGTCGTTTTAACAATTGTCCCTGAGGTTGATTCTTGTCTTACTGATTCTAGACTAGAAACCCATGCTGCCTTAAAAAACGTAGTTGAATAGGAACTGTGGTTTTCCATTTGCTTTTCAAATGACATAATTTCTACACGAAGAGTCAGTTGGATTGGTAATGCTAGAAAGAACACTATAGGGGACTGTATCATTGTAAATTTCAAGCACCTGCAACATGTTGCCACAGTCCTCCTTAGAGCAGCCTCCTTACCTATAGTGGATAATACTGTATGTGCTAGGCCTCTTGGGTTTTTCTATAACCATCTTGATAATACCCAGCTTCCACAACCTCATCAGCATAAGTTTCCAGTCAACGGAAACAGAAGGGAAGGTGCCTGTTCTGCGCCAAATGTTTATCAACACCTAAACAGTCAGGATCCTTATTGTTATCAGCTGGCTAGCACGTACAACCGATTTGATCAAGCCCTACCATTATTCAAGCGCTATACCCCTTTATCCTCATTGGAGGAAAATGATTGACTCCCAATCGAACCTAGGAACTTAGCTCAGCCCCCAACACCCACTTTCAGAATTGCAACCTGGAATATTGCCGGTATTAAGGCCAAAGTTGGAAATGATGTGTGGCTTAATACATTAAAAACTTTTGACATTATTGCTCTACAAGAGACTTGGGATCAAGCTACCAGCTTTTCTTTGGATGGTTACAGTCATTTTTGAATTCCTGCAACCAGTAGTGTTGCAGGTAGAGCCAAGGGCGGTTTACTAACTTTATTTAAACTTGATATAAAAGGCACAATAACTCAGTGTAATTCAGGATGTGATAATTGTCTAATCGTTGAACTTTCTACTCAGGATAAGGCCAAGATTTTATTCATAAACTTTTATAATTCAAATGCAATTGAGTGTACCGGTCACAATTTGGATGTACTGGACACATTTTTGTCAGCTTACAGTGTAAATGTGAATACTTTCGAAATAATATTTCTTGGGGATTTTAACATTCACCCCTGCACCCTACCATGCATTAGTCGTGAGGAAGAAGGTCCTCCTCTTTCTTCGTTCATCCATCTGGAACACACTAGACGGAGGGAGTACCTAGAAAACTTCCTGGCTAGATGGAATTTATGAGTCAGGTTGCGGGGATGGTAAAATTAGGTCCCCTACATTTAAGGGTAACGATGATGGCACTATCATTGATTATATTTTCATGTCTTCTTTTTTGTTGTGTAAGGTTTTAAATTATAACACTGAGGTCTCGGTTTTTAGTGACCATAACCCGGTCTTTATGGAATTAAAGCATACGGACCTACTTTCATTGAAAACGGTGACTCCCAGAGGTGGCCTAAATGTGTCCGTTAAAGACCGAGGACACAGGTTAAAATTTACAAATATAGTCCCTGAAACATTTTTGCAAGAGGTATTGAATAAGGTTGAGGATGAAGTGGCAATATGCCTAGCAAATCGGGCACAAAATAAAGATGTTGTTCTTGCTTTTGATAATATTTGTATTGAAATTAATCATAGCCTACTTGCTGGCCAAGTCAGAAGCCCCCCCAGGCGAGAGGTGGTTTGATAGAAAATGCTCCAAAGCACACGAAGACTTACTTAAAGCTCTGAAGGCCACTCCAAAAAAACGTGCTTAAACAGCTAGTTTAAGGACCGTGTATAAAAAAGCCATTCTAGAAAGAAAAAAGGAGTTGAAAGACGATGCTTGGGCCCAACTACTTGACCCAGATACCCTAAAAAATAGTGGTTTATTTTCAAAAATCATAAATCAACCATTCTTTTCGGGTGAGGAGAATTCCCCTTTTGAGGCAAACATCCCAGACGAGGGTTGGATACAACATTTTAGTAAAATTTATTCAGAAACTAGTAATGAGTCGCAAATGGGGGTCACCACTTACATCGATGAGGGCTCTGCTGTAACGTTTGAGGCTGCAGAAGTGGAAAGGGCAATAGACCTGACCCTGAAAAATAAGGCTCCATGCTCTGATGGGGTCCCTGCGGATGTTTTAAAATGTGCCCCAAAATTTTGGTCAAAAATCTTGTGCAAAGTTTTCAATGTCCAAACCCATGACAATATACCGGCCTCGTGGAAAAAAAAAATCAATTATTATACCGGTCTATAAGTAGGGTAACAGGCAGGACCCCCTCCTGTTACAGACCCATTTCTCTAATTTATATTGGGTCGGGTCATTTTGCTTAAACTGAACGAATGGGTGAATGAGAAAGGGGTCCTATCAAATGTCCAGTACGGATTTAGACCAAAGAGGAGCACGTTAGACCAAGGTCTCAACTTGCATTTGCTAGTGGATAAATATACCAAGGCCAAGGAGGGGTCCATGTACCTGGGGTTCATGGACCTCAGGTCAGCCTTTGCCCTTGTTCATCGGTCAAAGTTGTGGCAAATTCTACTTGATATGGGTCTTGATAGGGCTTTAGTCAATCTTCTGGCGGACTTACATTCAGGGCTATTAGCCTCCGTCAGGGTCACTTCGGATGGCCGTTGTACCAGTCATTTAACTCAGAAAGGGGTGTCAGGCAGGGGTGCATCCTGGCCCCCCTCTTATTTACCATTTACATAAATGCCCTGGAACCCGCGCTAAAAGAGGCATCCCTCGACATTCCGCGTGTAGGTGAACTTGAAATTCCAGTTCCCCTATACGCGGATGATGCCGTCTTGCTTTCGCGGACTATTGTTGGTCTACAACGCCTTCTGGATGTATTTGAGAACTTTATGGGTTCTCTGGACCTTAAGATAAACGTTAAGAAGTCCCAAATTATGATAATAGATAGGAGTATTAAGACGAAGAACCTAAAAACCTATACCTGTGGCAAAGAAGAACTTTGTAGAGTACCCACTTTCCCATATCTGGGGATTACTTTTGAAGTGAGAGGGAACTGGGGACCACAGTTAAAAAACAGAAATATTTCCCTTGCAAGAACCTCTTCTGCTCTACGGGGTTTCTCGAAAAAACTGGGGGCAAGGCCAATAGTAACATTAATGAAAATCTACGAAGCAAAACGCCTCGCAGTGGCCAACTATGGTAGTTCAATCTGGGGATATTGCTCCCCGGATAGTATACAGATTACAGAGAGCAAATTTTTAAGAGCTGTTCTCTCTGTGCCACAGTCTACCCCGTCATATACAACTCACACTGAACTTGGAGTAGGTTTTATTTCAGATATGATAAAAAATGGCCCCACTACTAGCTTGGCTGAAGATCTGGTTGAATCAGGAAATTCCCCTTAACCACATCATTTTGAAAGACTGCTTACAGCTAGAGAGATATAACATAATTCAGTGGCTAGCATACATCAAAGACAGTTTTGCCAAGTTAGGGAGACCAGAGCTTTTTTCCTCTCCAGAGTCGATAACATCAAAGGACATTGCACTTATTAAGGGTGCAATGGGAGAAATGCTAACCTTGGAGAGAGAACAAATGGAATTAAAAAACCTACTGTGAGGGCTAACATCATTATGAGTACCCAAGAAGGACCTGAAATGTATTTAACCATTGTGAATCGACCATATCATCGATTCCTTTTAACTCGATTCCGTTTTAACTTGATCCACTTGAACCTTGGACATTTTCCAACTTGGAGTACCCCTGAAAACGCAATGCCGTGTTCTTGTGACAATTTCTCCACCCAGAACACAATGCACTTTTTGATGTTCTGTGGTCACTACACGGCATTAAGGGCAAAATTCATGATCCCTATTCTAAAGGAGGCTGGGTTTATACAAGTTAAGCCTGTACTTTTGTTTCTACAATTATTGCAGACCCCTAGGATCATGTTCCATGTTGCCAGTTTCTTAGTGGGTGCTGCTAGGATTAAGAATAGGAAGATGATCAATACCTCCTAAAATGTTGATTTATATTGGGATGAAATCGAGTACCATGTTTACACAACGGAAATGTTTACAGAATGATAATGAAATGTGGGTATCTATAATGTATGATGTTTTGTATCCTTTTTAGTATGACCTCATTTTAATGTATTTTTAAAAGGGAATTTTTTTTAACTTTTGGCCATATTTTTTATTGTGTATATTAATTGTGATTTTATCTTGTATAACTTATGTATTACAGTATATGTAAATTTTGTATAGTGCTATTGTCTTTTTATGATATTGATTTATCGAAATAAAGTATTTTGACTGACTGACTGACACTCTAGAACCAAAGGACATTCTTCCCATCAAGAGCAACACATCTCACACCAATATCTCTGAATACTCAATCACTCCACAAGACAACCTGTCATGTCAGTCGCAGGTACATCAAGACATAAATAATATACCTTCACCCCTGATGTGGTCAGCGAGGTTGACCCAAAGGGCCTACGGAAGGAAAACAGATCTAGTGGACATTACCCACCGGATGGGAAAGGACTATCCAGTCACTCTGCAAGGAAAGCAAGACGTGTTAACAGAGACAGATCATCATCAGATGAGAGAGAAACATGCACATTCTCAGACAGTCAGGGGTCCACCAGTCCCAAACGTGAGTGAGAGTGGGTGAGACAACCAGAGGCAAGTGAATGAGTCCCCGAACTAGAACAGCATCCCCTCATGAAGGAGATCGAGCGTCAATCGAACAAGAGCCGCAAAGGAAGACAGACTACCGACATCAAGCTGAGCCTTGCACAGTCACCTCAGAAACTGATGATGAGTGGATCACCCAGAAGCTGATTGGAAACTACCACGAACCGGAGCACAAGAAGACCACACGAGACGTCTCGCAATTTCAAAGATACACTGCTGTAATAAAAGATGTTCTTGTCAAAGAGACAGAAAGCCACACAACGGAAATGGAGACACGTCTCCATAGTTTGAACGGGCAGCCACAGACCCGTGTGGCTGACTGAGGAACTATGAACATGTTGGACACTAAGCTTATTTTGTTAACAAGGGGGGAGATGTAAAATTGTGTAATGCAGTCTAGCGTTTGGGGGGTGGAGCCAGGGAGGAATAGGAACGGGAGGAGCCAGGGACAGGAACTAGGGCAGTTAGAGTAGGGACAGGGTCGAGGGAAGAAGCAGAAATAAAAGCTCCTTAATAACTAACGCCTGGTGTCTGTCATAATTAGTAGCGCGATGCTACAGTCAGTATATGGGATAAATATTTGTGTCTGTTTATGGGCCTGTCGGTCTAGGTGGGTGTGCTAGGTTAAACTGATGTTTTTTTTTCGATAAAAAAATAATTTTTGCAGCAAGCTTAATTGGACAGTGTGTGACCTATGCAAACATGTCTTCTTCAGAGCTGTGGTGCGGTTTTCACAGCAAGTCTATACTAGCTGATGCAGCCGAGTTACTTACTGTTTGAATCGAGATGAACAATGGAGCCTCCACTGTTTTACATAATGGTCATCTTAGAAAGCGGTTTTGAGGAGTGTTGCGTTAGTTTCAAGTAATTTTTAACCTTCTCACTGCTCAATAGTTTGAAGTTTCTTCTTAATTTAGCTTTTTCAATGTCGCTCTCAGTTTCACTCATTTGCAGTTGAATGCCACTCAGAAGTGCATTGAAACAATGGAAATGTCATACATAATCAATCTGAAAACGTGTCAGGGATGGTGTAAGTCAAGATCTCGTACTGTTCCACTGACTCTTATGCTATGTTGTGACTTTCCTAGCGCAGTCACGTTGCACGAATGGGTGTAATTTGAGATAATTGTTTATATGTTTCCCATTGCTTGATTTCCTCGGAAGTGTCACTCATAGGTGTTGAAATGCCACTCATAAGTACACTTAAATGATGCAAATATCACACATTGCAATCTCAAACCTTGGCAGCTATGCATGATATATAGTACTTTTCCCGCGCCCTCAAACCGTATCCTACTATAAGTAGGCAAACCATGAGCATGCACGGGTTTGCCCAGGGCACAAGCCGAGACCTCCTTGAGGGCTCCGTGCTCTTTGTGCACTCTCTGGTGTTTTCTTGGGCAGCATCCCTTTCACACCTAGTGCTGCAATTTCAGAAAGGCAATCAAGTCTGTGTATTACATTGGCTTTGAACTTCAGTGCCGCAAAGTAAGTGGGAAAGTGGATTTAGTACATTAAAAGAGTGTGATCCCTGACAGCCTCACGGGTGCTATTCCATGACAAATCAACCCAGTCTCCTTATATTCAATCTCATCCGTTCCTGCTCGTACCAACAGCCAGATTCAGTAGCTCTTTATTTTTCAATTTCTAACTTTTTTTTGTTTCTCCTGAGAATGGCATGTAATGTATGCTGCAAACGGTCATTATTCGTGATAATGTTTTTATTCATGTGTATTGAGCAACTCTTTTTTGGTTTTAAAGTCTCTGCTTGTTCATTTTACTTGTTTCACTGGTGCCTGGTACATAAATTCCACTTTGGAGGAAAAACCGATGTGTTCCCTTCTGTAATACAGAGGCCTCAACAAAGCTGAAAATGGTACTGCCCTATTTTTTGGTACCACTAAAAACCAAGCATTTGCAATGCAATAGGTCACACATTTGTGAGAGTTTAAGCTATTGGCATTGTAAATGACAATGCATATTATTAATGTTTTAAAAATCAACAAGTAAATAAAAGGCATTGTCATTTACAATGCCAATAGCTCAAACTCTAGTAAATGCGAGACCTATCGCATTGCAAATGCTTGTTCTGTATTTTTTATGTCACCTGCTTGGCTAGAACTCTGTCACTTTGGTCTTTATTTCTCCGCTTCTTTTCTTCCTTTTTTTTACAAAAATGTATATGTGCTTGTATTTCTGCCCAGGGTTTTACATGAAAGACCACAACCTGATCTAGGTGGTCTTGTGTGTCTCCTGGTAGCCCCTGTTTTAAATCATTTTAGAGTAATCTACATCTACCTCACATGTCTACAGGTCCTAAATCTGCTTCCCATTTTTCTTCATCATTGTTATGTTGTCTGTATACGACTGTCCTGGAAACATAGGGGCATATTACCAAGGGCCTATCGCCGCTTTATCTGCACTTTCTTGCCGCTAAAGCGGGGATATTTTTATCTCCCTATTAGCAAGCTGTCGCTAACAGGCATTAGCGACAGCTTTCACAGCAATAGCAGCCGGTTTTTCTTTTGCCTTGCATGCAAGCGATATTTATCACTAATGACATGCAAGGTAGGCGTTCCTATTCTAAATTTCACAAAAACTCCTGCTAACCACACTTCGTCCTATTAGCAATGATGGCCCTGACCCGTGCAGCGATTAAAAAAAAGTCACGCTGAGGCCCATAGCTGCAGGAACTTAAGACCAGAAAATAGCTTGTCTTATAAATGGGGATAAAACTTTGGCCCATATCTCTGCAGGTCTTGGTGCTGGGCAGCGCTGCAAGCAATGTTGCAGCAATGCTCTGCGACAAAGATTCAGGCAGGAATGCACACCATCAATAAGCATTCCTGTGCCTCAGTCATGAAAAGTGTTGCTGCACTGCGACAAGACCGTGTTGCAACGCTTCTCACTACACCCTTCTTGGACCAGCATGGATGCGCTTCAACACTGAACAGTGCTCCATGACGCAATTAATGACAGATACTTCAGGAATCCTGATGTATCTGCCTGGGCTAAAGTCACGCATTGCTGCAGTTGTGTCACAACCATGATGCAACTCCAGCAATGCATGGGGCCAACCTATCCCTGTGGCACTGCCTCACCCTCACGCTTGCCATCAGGCAGGCGGAAGGTACTGACGCAGTGCTGTTTATGAGGGGTGCCCAAATGTTGGCGCTATTGGAGATCCATCGGTGGTGGTTGTGCACTGCGGTGTCATCGTTTTGAAGCATTGGTGGAGTGTTGGTGCGGAGGGAGTTGACAAGATGTTCTTTAGTGGCCTTGATCCAGCTGCAAGCGGGTGCAATGATGGGGGTGGCGGCCGGTGGGCAAGGTGAAGACGTGATGTTACCAATGATGGTCGGTCCAGGAGAGTCCGGTGTTGTGACTGCAGTTGAAGTTCACGCTAGTTGATGTGACATGCTCGACCATGTGTCCTGCTATGAGGCTTTGTGCGTTTGCTTGCTGCTTGTGTCTGATGTAGGGGACCATCCCCATGAGAGGGTGGTGTCCTGGTCACTGGGGTTGTCTGGGTGGAACTGGAGTTCACCGAGTAGGATGTCGTCGGTGGATGGGAGACCATGGGGTGCAATGAGGTCTACAATGGTATTAGAGAATGGGGGCCATGGCCCGGGGGGCTTGCACTTGAGCGTGCCGCAGAGGATGTTCTTTAGCCTGGTCCGGATCTTTGAGTCGACGCAGTCCATGATCACCCTTGGGTCAATAGAGTGCGTGGTCAGTCGGAGTGTGCATCTGTAGGTGATGGCAATGCCTTCTCCTTGATGGTCAGGGTGTTCCTTGCGGGTGATACTGCAGCCGTCCGTGATTGCGATGGCGATGTCTGGTACGGAGCCGAGGTTGGTCCTGGTAGGCGAGGTGGTGTCCAAAGTTGAAGGCGAGGAGGCTTTTGGTATCGTATCAGTGGAGTGTCCAAGAGGAATGCTCTTTGGTGCTGAGCGTGGTCCAGAGGCAGACAGACGCAAACTGCGTAGCTCATGGTTTCCTTTAGCACGGGAAATGACCATTACAATGCAGGCAGTACATCGTTGACAATGCAGGTGCCTTAACATCGCATTTGAATACAATGCATTATGAGGTCAGTAATGGGGTAATTTAAAGTTTTTCGGGTGGGTATGGGTTTCAGATGTAGAAATGTACAATTGGGGTGTGTTTTGGGGTACAATATGAAAATTGGGGTATATTTTGGTGTAAAATATGAAAAAGGGGGTGTATTTTGGGGTTTAAAATGGGGTGTATTTTGGGATACAATATGAAAAATGGGGCGTATTTTGGGTTTAAAAATGGGTGTATTTTGGGGTAAAATATGAAAAATGGGGTGTATTTGGGGATAAATATTAAACGGGGTGTGCATTAGTCTCATATGAGATTTTTGGGAGTGTTGTGGGTGCTCAAAAAGGAATTCCAGGCTTCACGGTTGGATTTGTGGTGAAAAGGATAGTTTTGGGTTGCATTCACTGAAGTGGAAACAGTGTTCTTAAAGTCTCCGCTATGCAACACCTACTCTACTGTTACAATGTGCCTAGTATTAGTAGATGCTGAACACAAACCATTGGTGAGAGTGATTCAGATCCTCCATGATAAGATGGAGGACCTGGAGGCGCGGTCTCGGTGCAGCAACCTAAGGATCACAGGGCTGCCGGAGTCGACCCCGACTGGCAACATCAGGCACTATGTTGAGAAATTGGTGGCCGCACTTCTTGGTAGTGAAAACTTGTTGCCTCTGTTCGTGGTCGAGAAGGCGCACCATTCCTTTGGCCCGGGCCCTCCACCTGGCGCTGCTCCGACACCAATCATAGCTAAGCTACTTAACTACCGCGACCGGGACGTGGCACTGAAGGCCGCTAGCAGAATACACCCTCTGCAGTATGAAGGCTCTACCATCTTGCTGTTTCCAGACTTCACGCTACGAGTACAAGAGACATGCAGACAACTTGCTCCCTTAAAGAAATAGCTCAGGGAGCAAAGTATTGACTCTGCCATGTTATACCCAGCTAGACCGACAAGGCCAGTCGAGAATTTTCACAGACCCTAAAGTCCTACAGAAGGCTCTGAAAGACTGGGCTAAGGACAAGCGGCGTAGTCCGGAGAGAAACTCCAGTGAAGGGGCTGTTGGTGGTCGGCTGGACGATCAGGACTGAATTTTGAACCTGTTTTTTTTACAGATAAGCATATTGCTCAAGGGGTTATTGTTGGAAGGTCTCTTAGAATTGCTACAGAGGTCCTGTATATTGCACTGTTTTACTTGCTCTTAGTTACAATACAAACATAGGTTAGGATTTTTATGTGGGGCTTGCAGCTGGGGGCGGAGTTTGCTGCTGATACTTTGCCAAAATAATGACCTCTGTTACAGTTTGATATGGGGATACCGGAAGGGGCTGGAGTTACCCTATCTTCTTCAGACGCGTTATATCATGCTGATGGTGTGTGGGGCAGAGGCCTGACTGCAGTTTACCAGTTCAATCTCTCTAAATGGAGGAAAGCGAGCTACCTCACGCCCAAACGTGAAATGCACACTTGGAGAACTGTGCCGTAGGGGTTAGGGAGGGGAGACACCTTTTTTTGATTTTCATTGAATTTTTGAAGCTTACAGTTTTTCTTGATGACATTGGAGGGCGGGCTGTCAGTTTATCGACCAGGCATGGTTGGGGTTGGCCTGGTGTGGGTGGAGGGATGGATGGGGTAGGGACTTGTTTCGTTTGTCATATATTGGGGACACTATTCAATGCTCATGACGAATGTAGACACGGACAGATCTAATGGTGGAAATAAATAGATTGGCAGCCCCTGCTTCCGACACATCTAATAGGTCTTCCCATAAGACTGTAGCACAGCTAACATTACGGGCCCTCACGGGGAATGTGAGTGGACTTAACGACCACAGGAAACTAAGGAAGGTACTGGCATATTTAGCAAGACATAAAATAGACATCGCATTACTACAGGAGACACACCTCCCTCTTAACAGTCCCTTGCTTTGTACCAAGGGATTGTACGGCTCTGCCCATGCTGCGGGATTTACTAAACATGCCGTGGAGTGCTTACTTGGGTTCGACCTAGATCGTCCCTCTCCCTTGAACCTTTGGTTACTGACGTAGACGGATAATAAGTTATATCCAGATGCCGGGGGCAAGGCCTAGATATCCTGGTAATTAATGTTTACAGACCTAATTACGACAACCCTGGTTATTACACTACACTGTACAATAGAGTGAATAACTGTGGGATGGAACAACAACTCTGGGGCGACGACCTCAATCTGGTCTTAGACCCTACCCGTGATCACGTGGGGGGACCAGAAAGGAGACTTACAGCAGCGGCTAGAGCACTTACAGATGTTATGACTCAAGTGGACTTACATGACGTGTGGAGGCAGTGATTCCCTGACAAAGCGGGGGTTCACACATTATTCAGCGTTTCACGACTTACATACGCTCATCGACTACTGGTTGGCCACTGGCTGGCTGTACAGTCACACGCGGGCGTGTGAAGTCCTTCCCCGTAAACTTTCAGAACGTCCCCTGGTCTTGTTGGTCTTAGACGCCCCCAGCAAACAATCCCCCCATTCACCTGGCGGTTCCCTCCGTACTCCCTGCTGGATCCAATCTTTAAAGAAGAGCTAGCTGAAACGATCGAAATATACTTTGATAAACATGTGGGTTCGGTGGAGAGCTTTCAGGTTGTGTGGGAAGCATTCAAGCTTTACCTATGTGGTGTTGATATGTCCAAGCACTCGGAAGTCCATAGAGCACTGCGCAAGAAGCTTACAGATCTGCAAATAGTATTCGTTAACCTGGAGAGGCGTCTGTTGGTTGGAAATGATGAGGAGGTATTAAGGAAATTCAAGACCCAGCTAGAGGAATACCACGATGTTGCTTATACCGAGTTCAAGCACCTTGGTAAATACGCGCCAGCTCGCTACTACAAGGAGGGTGAGCGCCCGGGTGGGATACTGGCCCGTTTGTTAAGGAAGCGGCGTGAATATGCAGCCGTTAAGTAAATTAAGTCCGCAGAAGGGGGAGCACTCGCTACTAACACAGACATAGCCGAGAGATTCAGGCAATTCTACTCAAACCTATACACCTCTGTTAGTTCAGGTATGAAAGAGGACATACTGGACTATTTGTCTCATATTAAACTGCCCTGGCTTACTAACACACATCGTGATTTCTTGATGTGCCATCTGGAGAAAGAGGGAATAACTTTGGCGCTCGCCAGTATGAAACCAAGCAGCACCCTGGGAGCGGATGGCCTGACTGTTGTCTTTTATAAGCCTTACTTAATTTACTTTTGCCGCACTTGACCACTCTTTTTTAAGATATGTGCGTATTGGGGCCAATGCCACCTTCTATGCGGGAAGCAATTATAGTTGCCGTTCAGAAGTCGAACAAACCACCGGAGGAATGTTCGTCATATCGGCCTCTCTCTTTGCTTAATGTCGACACTAAAATATACGCAAAGATACTGGCAAACAGATTGTTACCCTTGGTCCGACGTTGATCGTGCTGGAACAAGCAGGGTTTGTCCCGGTTTGCAACCTCACTTATAACGTTTGCACAGTGTTTGGAGTGCTCCCGCCTCCCACACACCAGCCTGATGTCCCGGCTTTCGTGGTCTTTCTCGATATTGAGAAAGCCTTCAAATCTGTTGAATGGCCCTTCATGTGGCAGGTCTTGCCGAGGATGGGACTGGGTGAGGTATACCTGCAGTTACTGGGTGTGCTGTAATATAAGCCAACGGCTAGAACAAAACTTGGGGATTTGGTGACTGACTCAATATACATTACAAGAGGCACGAGACAAGGCTGTCCACTTTCCCTGATTCTCTACACCTTGGTGGCTTATCCTGTGCGGTTCGCGATTACCACAGGTACAAAGGTATTCGTATCCCAGGCTATGAAATCATAATCTCGGCTTACGCCGACAACACTCTCCAATATGTACGTGACCCTGAACGCCATCTTTCTTCTGTACTTCGAGAAATAGTTCGCATTCCGGTCGAAGTCGATCATTTTTCCACTTACCCCTGCCACGACTCGATTTGACTCCGACTACCTATTGCAGTGGTCGACGGACTCTGTGAGGTATTTAGGTATTCAAATACATTCGGACTCAGACGTTGTCTTAAAAGAATACTATGGAGTTCTGATCAGTAAACTGGAGGATGAGGTAGAGAGCTGGATTAGGCTGCCAGTGTCTCTCTTAGGCAGAATTTATGTAATGAAAATGGTTGTTTTACCTCCCTTCCTGTTCCTTTTTACCAACATTCCGATGGTTCTTCCAGGGGTATTTTTCACGAAACTTACATATCTGATGGTTAAGCTGGTGTGGGGGCAAACAGCCCAGGGTTACATGACAAATACTCACGTTGCCTTACCATATGGGAGGACTGGGAGCACCTGACTTTAATCTGTACTATAGGGCGGCACAAAGCGCACATGCTTATCAGTGGATACACAGCTCACTAGACACTCCCCATTTGCGCATTGAGAGGGCGGTGACTTCCCCTCGCCCCTTGCCGAAGGTGCTTTTTTGCCACCTGACCGGAGGTACCTGTATATTAGACTCTGTTAACATGACTGTACATGCATGGTCCCACCTCTTAAAGCTGGTGTATCATGTACTCTCCCCTGGCCCCGTTGGAATGGTGCCATTGGTTACCTTCATGTAGAGACGAGGGTGTAGTGCATGCGCTCAATTCTATGGGGGTCAGTACCATAAGTGGCTTGTTTGAGGATGGTATGGAAAGATGCTGGGACAGCTTGCACAGGGAGGATGCTAGGCTCACTCTCCTCACAAGATTCCAGTTTCACAGGACCAAACGTGCGCTAGGCCAGCTTTTGGAGGGCGATCTGGTGGAGCCTCCAGATCTGGCTGCCCTTACATTAGTCATAAAAGCGAATGCACCAACGAGGCTTGTATCCAGAATCTACAACCTTACTATGTCCTATAGGGAAAACTATTTTACTAAAGCCCACCTGGCATGGCAGCGGGACTTCAACTTGGACATAGATGATGTGACATGGACATACTGCTGCACTGGTACCAAGCATGTCTCCCTTAACAACCGGCACCGGCTGACTCGCTTCAAATACCTCAACAGGGTTTACTGTACCACAGAAAGGCTTTGTCGGTATAGTCTGAGGGAAGACTCCAAGTGCGAGCACTGCGACAAAAGTATTGCTGACTTTATGCACTTGGCGTGGCACTGCCCTGGTATTGCAAGATTCTGGGAAAATGTCTTCTCAGAGATGCCAGCAATAATAGGGCAGGAACTGGAGCTGGAGCCCTGGCGCTACTTAGCTATTCTAAATTGATACTAATGGGTTGCGTAGATTGGTAGAGATGGGACTGCTAATGGCCAAGTGTATACTGGCGAATTATTGGATGCAGGGCCCACTTCCCACGACTACTCAATGGGCGAAGGAGATGTTGTACTGTTGCACCCAAACGGAGCACTATAGTGTACTCCTGCACCCCCGCAACTGGCCTAAGAAGTTCTGGGCCCTGTACAGTGCATATAGAGCTAATAGGGTTAGTGGGATTGGGACTGCTGAGGGAGAGAGCCAAACTGAGAAGGTAACAAATCCGGCCGAGTCGTGATTCAGGAACCAGATCCGGCGAGCACTAGGGTGGCTTATTGTGACCCTAGATCACATTATGTTCCGTGATATACAGTTAGACTTTGAGATACTTTGAGTTTGGGTACGCAATGTATTTTAGCTTCCTGGTTTGTTAAAGGGTGCAACACACTGCTCATATACTATACGATGCTGTTTACCTATCGTATTATTTCTGCAAGTCAATGTAAACCTGCAAAATGTAATTGTGGCTATCCTGTCGTGTGAATGCACAAGTGTCCTGTGGTTTAGATTTTTGTAATATAAAGCTAATTTGAAATAAAAATAAACTTTAAAAAAAATCCAGTTACTACCCATGTACTCATGCAATGGCCCAGGCACTAACTCATGCAGTGCTATAAACCCAAGAGCACTACCCATGAAGTCCAGCAATCCCCTGTCACTCCCTGTACACTCTTCATGCAATGGCCTAGGCACTAATACATTCACTACTACAACCCCCAGAGCAGTAACTATGCACTCCAGCATTCCCCTTTTCACTCCGCGAGCACTCTTCTAATCACCCTGCCAGCACCATATAATTATGCAATCACTGTGCCAACACCCAAGCACCTATAAACTCGCCATGTAGTATCTTTGCAGCACTCTAATCATCCAGTCACTAACCATGTGTTTATGCAATGACCCAGGCACTAACAGATGTAGTGCTGCAATCCCCTGTGGACTACCTATGCAGTCCAGTAATCTGCCTGTCACTACCTGTGCACTCCTCCATTCACCCAGCCAACACAATGTACTTATCCAATCAGTCTGCTAAAACCCAAGCACTTATAAATTCACCATGTACTCTCCTTACAGTACTGTAATCATCCAGTCACTACCCATGTACTGATGCAATGGCCCAGGCACTAACACATGCACTGCTACAATCCCCAGAGCACTACCCATGCAGTCCAGCAATCCCGCTGTCACTCCCTGTGCACTCTTCCAATCACTCTGCCAGCACCATATACTTATCTAATCGCTCTGCCAAAACCCCATCACCTATAAATTCACCATGCAGTCTCCTTGCACCACTCTAATCATCCAGTCACTACGCATGTACTCATCCAATGGCCAAGGCACTAACTCATGCAGTGCTAAAATCTCAAGACACTACCCATACAGTTCAGCAATCCCCCTGCCACTCCCTGAGCACTCTTCCAATCATCCTGCCAGCACCATGTCCTTATCCAATCACTCCGCTAAAACCCAAGCATTTATAAATTCACCATGCACTCTCATTGCAGTACTCTAATCATCCAATCACTTTCCATGTACTCATGCAATGCCCCAGTCACTAACACATGCACTGCTGCAACCCCTTGAGGACTACCTATGCAGTCCAGTAATCTCCCTGGTACCACCTATGCAGTCATCCAATCACCCAGCCAGTCCTATGTCCTTATCCACTGCACCAAACCCCAAGCAGTTATAAATTCACCATGCACCGTCACTAAACATGCGTTTATGCAATGACCCAGGCAGTAACAGATGTAGTGCTACAATCCCCCGAGGACTACCTATGCAGTCCAGTAATATGCCTGTCACTACCTATGCACTTCTCCGATCACTTAGCCAGCACAATGTACTTATCAAATCAGTCTGCCAAAACCAAAGCACTTATAAATTCATCATGCTCTCTCCTTACAGTACACTAATCATTCAATCACTACCCATGTACTGATGCAATGGCCCAGGCACTAACACATGCACTGCTACAATCCCCAGAGCACTACCCATGCAGACCTCTAACCACCTACACACTACTCATTCATTCCTCCAATTACCCAGGTAGTACTCATGCACTCCGACAATCCCTCTGTCACTACCCATGCACTCCTCCAATCACCCAGCCAGCACTATGCACTTATCCAATCACTCCGCTAAAACCCAAGCAATTATAAAATCACCATGAACTCTCCTTGCAGTACTCTAATCATCCAGTCCCTACCCATGTACTCATGCAGTGACTCGGGCACTAACACATGCACTGCTACAATCCCCTGAACACTACTGATGCAGTCCAACCATCTCCTTGTGACTACCCATGCACTCTTACAATCACCCAGCCAGCACCATGTACATATCCAATCCTTCCGCCAAAACCCAAGCACTCATAAATTTATCATCCATTCTTCTTGCAGTTCTCTAATCATCAAGTCACTACCCATGTACTCATGCAATGACCCAGGCACTAACACATGCAGTGGTACAATCCCCTGTGCACTGCCCATGCAGTCTTCCAATCACCAAGCCAGCACCATGTACTTATCCAATCACTTCGCCAAAACCAAAGCACTTATAAATTCACCATGAACACTCCTTGCGTACTCTATTTATCCAGTCAGTACCCATTTACTAATGCAATGACCCGGGCACTAGCACATGCACTGCTACAATCCCATGTGCACTACCCATGCAAACCTCTAACCACCTACACAGTACTGATTCACTACTGTAATTCCCCAGGTAGTACCCATGCAGTCCAACCATCACCCTATCATTACCCATGCACTCCTCCAATCATCCAGCCAGGACAATGTACTTATCCAACCACTCTGCCAAAATCCAAGCACTTTTAAAATCACCATGCACTCTCATCACTACTCATGTACTCATGCAATGACCTATGCATTAGCTCCTGGCAAATACAGAGGAGGTCATGCTAATCATATGGGTACCCCAATGCATAGTGTTTCCTAGTGATGTAGGTGTTTTCACTGTATTAAAGTGTCTTTTTTCATTGCACTGGCTCTAGGCCTGGTTAGTCAGTCAGTTACCACCAGTACCTGTCGGCAAATAGTTGGGGGCACAGGAGGACTTTGTGCTCCTCTATCGGTTCTTTCTGCACATCTCTTGCTTCTTCCTGCACTTTTCTTCGTCTTTCTGGAATTCTGTTGCTTCTTTCTGCATTTGTCTTGCTTCTTTCTTCACTTTTCTTCCTCTTTCTTCACATGACCTACCTTTGTAGGCACAGTTAGAAATTAGCATTTAAAAAACCTTTGAAATTGACTGAAAAAAATAGGTTTCATGGATGTTATAGTTAGAAATTAGCATTTAAAAAACCTTAGAAATTCGCTGAAAAAAACATAGGTTTCAGGGACGTTATAGTTAGTTGGACATTTTACTCGTATAAAACCAGAGAAAATCTGCCATTTTAGTTAGTTCAGCTAACTATAACTTGCGCCCCCACTATGCACTGCTGATGACGTCACATGTTACATCATTCATGACAAGGTCACTGACATCACTGATGACATCACTGATGACTCCTCAGATGACATCACTCATGACATCATCGATGTGATAATCTGATGCACCTCCTCATACCCTAGTATAACCTTTGGTACACCCACTCTAAAACATAGACCATCATTTTTGAAACCATAGACACACCAACACCAGTTAGTACATACCCACTCACTAATTCCTAGGCCTACACACACATCCACTCATTTACCCATACAATCACTCATACCTGCAGTCACTCATCAATGCGGCATTATCATATGCACTCACATTTCTATACAGACACTCACACTCTGCCACTCATCCATAGAGTTACTCACACATCTAGTCAGTCATGCAAACAATCAATCACACTTCCATTTACTCACCTATACAGTTGTACACACACCACCTCACGTATTCAAACATATACTAACACAAGTACCTCTAGTAAGCGCCAGGATTCTGCCTTGCAGAGAGGTGGTCAAAGGCCACGCATCCTTTTTACACCACTCGGCAACGCGGCTCTGTGGCACTTACTGGAGGTAGCTGGTGGGCTAGTTGGCCCCCAAAAACCCACAGGACTCAAGTGGACTTAATCCCCCAATTTACAACGCACCAGAGGGTGCGTTTGTACAGTGGGGCAGGGAGGGAGCATGGCCTGATGTGATAAGTGTGCAAACACACCCTGTGGCGAGTTTTAAGCTGGGGAATTAAGTCCCCTTGAATCCTGAGGGTCCCTGGGGGCCAACTAGCCCACCAGGTACCTCCAGTAAGCACCACAAGGTTGCAACGCAGCTCTTTGGTGCTGACTGGCGGTACATGGTGAGCTGCTTATCCCCGAGGGACCCTCAGGATTCAAGAGGAATTAATCCCCCAAATTAAAACCTGCCAGGGGGCACGTTTGCACAGTGCTGAAGGGAGAGGGAGGGGCCTGATGTGACATGTGTGTACTTATGCAATCACTCCATCAAAACCCAGGGACTTATAAATTCACCATGCGCTCTCCCTTTAGCACTCTAATCATCCAGTCAATACCCATACACTCATGCAAGGACCCATGCACTAACTCATGCTCTGCTACAATACAGTGAGCAGTACCCTTGCAGTCCAGCCATTGCCCTGACACTACCCATCCACTTCTCCAATCACCCAGCGAGCACCATGTACTTATCCAATCACTCTGGCAAAACCCAGGCACTTATAAATTCACCATGTACTCTCCTTGCAGTACTCTAATCTTCCAGTCAGTACCCATGTACTCATGGAGTGACCCAGCCACTAAATCATGCACTGCTACAATCCCCTGTGCACTACCCATGCAGACCTATAACCACCTACACAGTACTGATTCACTCCTCCAATTACCCAGGTTTTACGCATGCACTCCAGAAATCCCTCTGTCACTACCCATGCACTCCTCAAATCAGCCATCCAGCATCATGTACTCATCCAATCACTCCACCAAAACCCAAGCAGTTATAAAATCACCATGCACTGTCCTTGCAGCACTCTAATAATCCGGTCACTACCCATGTACTAATGCAATGACCCAGGCACTAATTCATGGCAAATACAGAGGAGGTCATGCTATTACAGGGGTACCCTAACACATAGTGTTTCCTAGTGTATGTAGGAGTTTTCACTGTATTCTAAGTGTCTTTTAGCATAGCACTTGCTCTGGTCCTGGTTAGTCACAGTCAGTTACCACCACTACCCATTACTAAAAAGTTGGGGGCACAGGAGGACTTTCTGCTCCTCTGACGGCTCTTTCTGCACATCTCTTGCTTCTTCCTGTACTTTTCTTCATCTTTCTGGACTTCTGTTGCCTCTTTCTTCATTTGTCTTGCTTCTTGCTGCGTTTTCCTTCCTCTTTCTTCACATGTCGTAACTTTGTAGGCATAGTTAGAAATTAGCATTTAAAAAAACATTGAAATTCACTGAAAAAACCATAGGTATTAGGCACGTTGTAGTTAGAAATTAGCATTTTAAAAAACATTGAAATTCACAGGAAAAAACCATAGGTTTCAGGCTCGCTAAAGTTGGAAATTAGCATTTAAAAAAACCTTTGAAATTCACTGTAAAAAACAGGTTTCAGGGACGTTCTAGTTAGTTGCACATTTCACTTGTACAAAACCATAGAAATTCCCCCATTATAGTTAGTTCAGCTAAATATAACTCGCGCCCACGCAATGCACTGCTGCTAACGTCACATATTACATCATTCATGACATGGTCATTGACATCGCTGATCACATCTCAAATAACATCACTGCTGACTTCACTGAGGACATCATCCACGTCAAAATCTGATGCACCTCCTCACACTCTAATATAATCTTTGATGCACCCACTGTATAATACAGACTATAGACACACCAACACTAGTTAGTACATACCCACTCACTAATTCCTAGCTCTACACACACATCCACTCCTACACCCATACAATCACTCATACATACAGTCATTCATCAATACAACACTTTCATATGCACTACTAGACCTATACAGACACTCACACTCCGCCACTCATCCCTGGAGTTACTCACACACCTAGTCAGTCATGCAAAGAATCAATCACACTTCCAATGACTCACCTATACAGTTGTACACACACCACCTCACGTATTCAAACATATACTAACACATACTTACTCCCTCATACAATCACTGATACAAGTACACACTGACCATGTCATGAATTATGTATTATGTGACGTCATCAGCAGTGCATTGAGGGGGCGTGAGTTATAGTTAGCTGAACTAACTATAACAGGGGAATTGCTATGGTTTTGTACGAGTGAAATATCCAACTAACTATAACGTCCCTGAAACCTTTGGTTTCTTCAGTGAATATATATATATATACATATTTTTCAGCAAAACTGTCTCCATAAAGAAACACGCCGCACACTGCTCCGTTTATAAAGTATTTTGGTTTATTTTCTGTGGGT
The DNA here is from genome assembly GCF_964263255.1 of Lissotriton vulgaris. Lineage (NCBI taxonomy): Eukaryota > Metazoa > Chordata > Amphibia > Caudata > Salamandridae > Lissotriton > Lissotriton vulgaris. The sequence goes on from NW_028241612.1 coordinate 168,151, forward strand.
TCCCCACCTACGCGTTTCGGACATAAATCTGTCCCTGGTCACGGTACAAACATTAGTCCTTCATTACTTTTTAAGTTTTATACCTGTGGTCACCACTTGGCAATTATGGTGCATTGTGGGCCCAGTAGTTTTGAGGAATAAAGTGATTCCAACCTGTGCGCTGCACAATGCCGGTTCCAAGCATTTAGACGACATGATTTCAACTCGATTACAAGTGAATGTGGTGTTTGCCAATGCGCACAAGTTAGTCCAATGGACATTATAAAATGTGGTGCAGTTAACTCACATTGTTGGCGCATTTGTGTACCACCAAATGAACAATTATAGGACTGAGTGTCCAAAATAAAGTGTAATGGCTGAGTGCCTACGAGTTTCATCATGTCGGTTCCTGCTTGGATCAACAGCATTCACAGAGCACAGAAAATTAAAATACAAATTATACTTTACGAATGTCACAAACATTGAATTCATATTGTCCATTCATCATTATGTCAATCATTTAACTGCTGGTGTCTGTTTGTCATCATACTCAACAGTAGACAAGGATTCTAGAAATTACATTATTATTCTGGTTCTGGAATTATAAGTGTACATGAAGTTCCTCATCGGCGTTGAGACCCCAAGGGTTCCTAGTTTTGAATCTTATTATCAATTTCGATTCAAGCCTCCTCAAAGCAATAGTTCGATCACCCCCTCTTTCATTTTCACCAATTACTGCTATTCCTGAATATTTCATGTCCTTCCAGGTTCTTCCAGGATGTGAGTTCAGGTGTTTGGCTGTTGCATAAGTTGGATCATTGTTTTGAATTGCTCTTGTGTGTTCAAGAATTCTTTTCTTGAGTGGACAGATTGTTGAGCCGATGTATTTTTTTCCGCAGAAGCACTGTATTTGATATACAACAAATTGTGACTCACACGTTATTTTGTAGTTAAATGATTGACATAATGATGAATGGACAATATGAATTCAATGTTTGTGACATTCGTAAAGTATAATTTGTATTTTAATTTTCTGTGCTCTGTGAATGCTGTTGATCCAAGCAGGAACCGACATGATGAAACTCGTAGGCACTCAGCCATTACACTTTATTTTGGACACTCAGTCCTATAATTGTTCATTTGGTGGTACACAAATGCGCCAACAATGTGAGTTAACTGCACCACATTTTATAATGTCCATTGGACTAACTTGTGCGCATTGGCAAACACCACATTCACTTGTAATCGAGTTGAAATCATGTTGTCTAAATGCTTGGAACCGGCATGGTGCAGCGCACAGGTTGGAATCACTTTATTCCTCAAAACTACTGGGCCCACAATGCACCATAATTGCCAAGTGGTGACCACAGGTATAAAACTTAAAAAGTAATGAAGGACTAATGTTTGTACCGTGACCAGGGACAGATTTATGTCCGAAACGCGTAGGTGGGGAACCCACAGAAAATAAACCAAAATACTTTATAAACGGAGCAGTGTGCGGCGTGTTTCTTTATGGAGACAGTTTTGCTGAAAAGTACCTTGCAAGGGCGTCCCGAACCTTGCCGCCGGCACCAGCTTTGGAGTGCTCCTCTCATCTTGGGACATTTGCTTTTGAATATATATACATATATATATATATATATATATATATATATATATATCAATTCACATTTCTGCTTCAAAGCACGATGCGCACTCAAAGAGTTACAGCCAAAGCAATTTTATTACTGGTTACACGCTACGCATTTCGACACTGCTCCTGTGTGATCAAGACACGAGCAGTGTCGAAAAGCGTAGCGTGTAACCAGGAATAAAATTGCTTTGGTTGTAACTCCTTGAGTGCGCATCGTGCTTTGAAGCAGAAATGTGAATTGATAAAAATTTCGGATTTGGAGGTCCGCCAAACCTATGCGCCACCTGACGAGGGAGGAAAGATCCCGGAAGGACCCATTTGTTTGTTTGGAATATATATATATATATATATATATATATATATATATATATATATATATATATATATATATGTATATTCACTGAAAAAACCATAGGTTATAGACCATATATAGTTAGGGATTAGCATTTACAAAACCTTATTTTACTCGCACAAAACCATTGAAATTCTCATATATAGTTAGTTGCACTAACTATATATCGCGCACCCGCAATCCACTGCTGATGATGTCACATATTACATCATTCATGACATGGTCAGTGACATCACTGATGACATCACTGATGACATCTCAAATGACATCACTGATGACATCTCAAATGACATCACTGATGACATCACTGATGACATCTCATTTGACATTACTGATCACATCACTGATGATATCATTCATGTGATAATACAATGAACCTCTTCAGACTCTAATATCACCTTAGATACACTCAGTGTAAACAGACAATCACAGACTGTCACTCATCCATGGAGTTACTCACACACCTAGTCGGTCATGCAAAGAATCAATCGCACCTCCATTTCCTCAACTATACAGTTATACACACCTTACTTATTCAAACATATACTAACACATATTTACTCTCTGATACAATCCTTGATTGAAGTTCACAATGATCCATACAGCCACTCACACATTCACTGGCTCTTATGCACAATTATTTATATATTTCAACTCTCACATGTACTGTGTTTTACATATGTACTTACTTTGACATGTAGCACTGAGATATCCATTCACTCACCAATACACTCATGCACACAGTCAACCGCCCATACAGCTGATTCCACATGCACTTTTGAACCCATACATCTAGTGAATCAACTGTTGACACATCTATGCACAGAGTCGCACACCTCCCAGCCACCCACACACACACACTCACTCTCCCATACAAATACTTGGGCAACCAATCAATAACCCATATAGTTACTCATATAGCTACTGATCAACACATGCAGCAGTTTACAGAACAACAGATATAATGATGCACAAATTAAGACAGTTTAGTCACTAACTCATGCACTCAGTGAGACTCATTTAATCACTCTCTCATACAGTCAGTCATGCACCTACTAAATGCTTCATCCAGACACTTATACATCCACTCATTCTTTAATATGTAAGACATATTTTAACTTTACAGAAACATACAGTCACTGGATAATGTCATCAGTGATGTCATCAGTGATGTCACTGACCATGTCATGAATGATGTAATATGTGACATCATCATCAGCAGTGGATTGCGGGTGCGCGATATATAGTTAGTGCAACTAACTATATATGGGAATTGCAATGGTTTTGTGCGAGTAAAATAAGGTTTTGTAAATGCTAATCCCTAACTATATATGGTCTATAACCTATGGTTTTTTCAGTGAATTTTCAAGGTTTTGTAAATGCGAATTCCTAACTATATATGGTCTATAACCTATGTTTTTTTCAGTGAATTTCAATGGTTTTTTAATAGAAAATATCAGAAGCTGTAAAATGTATTCTTCTTTTAAATGACACTTTTTCCCCAAACTGCATTGGTATATTCAAATATATGTCAAAGACAAAAATGTAAGTGGTCCAATCAATTTTTTCAACAATTTGAAGAAGCACAGAAACATGTGAATAAATCTGTTTCTGCTTACATGAGAGACTATGGAATGGGTTTAATATACAACAATAACTTGCGTTCCAACATTCAACACATCTACAGAAGAGATGGTGTGCACTTCTCTGATGAAGGGAATAGAATATTCGTCCTTTATTTAAAAGTGTGCATTGGAACTTACTTGTAGGTATCTAAATTAGCCACAGAACACAATAGCTCTTTTCAGAGCTACCCTACCTCTGATCATTCAAAACGTTTATCTTTTTCTATTTTTTTTTCTTCACCAAAGTACGCTCCCCAGTTCGCTTATAGGTGCGCGTACCGGGCGCGTCCCCCGTGAAATTTTCAAAAATTTACTCTTTGTATTTTTCCATATATCAGCGTCCTAATCCCCCCTCAGAAAACCTAGAGGGTCATAAACTGTCTACCGTGCCCCCTTCTACCCATTCCGTACATTGTTTGTCCTCCATCTTATGTATCAATTCTACCGATACACAAAATGGAGGACTCCCGTAACGCTGCCGGTTCGCGTACCGGGGAGCGCACCGGTAAGCACTCGATAAAAAAAAGGTGGGAAAGTAATTCACAGAAAAACTACTACAGACACTTTCACCAAATTTGGAATAGTCCCTACTACATACCAGTCCCTACCATTTTCCAAAATTTGATGGAATTCCATAGAGTCATTCAAGTTGTAGCCCTGTCTAAATAACCTGAGGTAAATTACATGGCAAAAACACATTAGAAAGAGTTGACATTTTCAACCAATGATAACATTAATTTCAAGTTGTATTTTTATGTGCTGACATTTGATTGGTTTGTTACATAAATATATATGAAAAATAAGAGGGAAAGACAGCCATTTTGACTGGAACTCCCTGAGGCACATTTACAGAGCATTTCCTGAGACACCTAAGACACTTTTCCAAATGTAAGTTAATAGTTTTGAAGGAGAAATATGTTGTGCACCTAAAGTTATTTTTATAAAAACGTTTCCTGTTAGATATTTACAGTCCCTCAGTTATAGTTAAAGATTGAGTAAGGCTTCTCTGTTGTAGTCATAGATTGAGTTAGACTTGATCACATGCAGTACTTTATATTTCTACTTCCTGCCTTGTAGAATACATTGCCCAAACATAAATTCTCTCTTAAAAACTCAGAACTATGTTGTACACGTTAAGTTAAAAATAAAAATGTTGAAGTTTCTTACTTAAACTCTATTTGTCTCTCTCTTTTTATTCTACCTTAACAGCAATTATGGATAAAGAATCACAGGAACCCAAAGTACAACCTGAAATACAGGACAATAATGACGATTTTTTTAATGTGACAGTAGACGAACAACTGTTGGAATTTATGGACAATTTTGATAAACAAGAGACAATTTATGAAAAAAAAGATCATGAAATTTCAGATGAAGTACTACTTGAAATTTCCACAGATTTTTTAAATTAATATCAATAAAATGTTATTTATAAATTAAAAATTGTTTAAGACATTATTCATTTTTTTTCTAAATTTAAGATATAATAGTAGAGTAATTATAAAAAAAAGTCAGACTAATGGTAAAGAGTACAACATTTTTATATTACTATGTGCTCAGGGAATGCTCAAAGGATCTGTTTCTACTTTCCCATGAATCTAGGAGAATAATTTACTTACTTGATGTGTTTTAAAAATGTGTTTTTTGACTTAAAATGGCTCAAAGGCTTTGTAAATATGCCCCATGCTGACTATGAATCTCTAGCAGTATATATCAAGAAAACTAAATGACTTCAATAAACGTTTTTAAACACATCAAGTAAGCAAATTATTCTCCCACATTCATGGGGAATTTACTTAAAATGCCCTAACACACATGAGGGCGTATTTACAAGGCCCTTGCACCACTTTGGCATCGCTTTTAACATGGGAAAATAACTTGAAAGTGGCTTAAAGGCCTTGTAAATATGCCCCATGCTGGCTATAAAACTCTAGCAGTACATATCAAGAAAACTAAATGACTTCATGAAACGTTTTTATACACATCAAGTAAGCAAATTATTCTCCCTGAATTATGGGGCAAGTGAAATATTTGTTTAAAGAAGCAGACACCATTTTTTCCTTCTCTGGGGTAGGTCTGGAAATGCTTTTTAAAGGACACCTTTGAGCAATTAATGGCACTTTTCCCTCAAACTGCCTTGGTATATTCCAATATATGCCAAAGACAGAAATGGAGGTGGTCCAATCAAATTTCTCCACAAATTGAGAAAGCGAGGAAGCATGTAAATAAGTCTATTTCAGCTTATATGAGAGACCATGGAATGGGTGCCATCTACAACAATAACTTGCGTTATTACATGCAAGATATCTACAGAGGAGATGGTGTGCACTTCTCAGATGAGGGCAACAGAGTTTTCATTCAAAATTTAAGACTGTGTATTGGTACCTACTTATAAGTACCTAGAACTTACACAGAACACAAAAGCTCTTTTCAGAGCTACCTTAACTATAATTACTCTTTTTAAATTTCGAACGTACCTTTTTTCACTAATTTTCACTTATGTTCGCTTCCCGGTTCACTGCCCGGTTCGCGTACCGGCAGCTAACCGCGCGAAAAATTCAAAAAATTGGGGTTTTTTCGACATATATGAGCCTCCTCAGCCACCCTCAGAAAACCTAGGGGGTCAGGATACATCTCCCGTGCCCCCTTATACTCATTTCCCCACATTGTTTTTCCGCCATCTTGTGATTAAATTCGACTGAAAAACAAAATGGCGAACTCCCTTTACGCTACCGGTAAGCTACCCGGTTCGCGTACCGGGACGCGCCTCTAAGGCGAAAAATCGCAAATTTTTAATTTTTTTATTTTTTGCCCCGCGGGGCACTTTAATATCCCCCTCATCAATCCTAGGGGGTCAGGAGGGGTCTACCTTGACCCCTTTCATTAAATTCCCCCTTCGTTTTTCTCCACCTCTTGTCTCTCGATCCTACCGAGAGACAAGATGGTGGCCGGCCCGGACTGTTTAGAATGTTGACAGACAACGGAGAGCCAATCAGCTTCGCGAAGTTCCGTTACGCGTCAGGTACGCGAACCGGAGCGCTAACCGGAGCGCTGTTACAGATATATCTGTTTTTTAAAAAGTTAATTTCTCAAAATCCACTGGAGCACATATATTGAGACATAGCAAAGGCATGTTGGGCAAACCATATCTACAATTCTGCCAAGTTTTGTGTAAATCCATTCAGCCGTTCCAGCTAAAAGTGATTCCAACCGCCCTATGGAAAAATGAATGGGAAAAACACGTTTTGGGACCCCCCTTTTTTCTCGACCCCCCCTTGACGAAACCCTCCCAAATTTTCAGGGGCTGCTCAGAAACAAAATGTGCCATTTTCCGGAAAATTTCAGCCAATTCCGTCCACAAACGCCAAAGTTATGCGACATACAATCTTCAGAAATCCCATAGGAAAAAAATCCTAACTATATATACCTACTGGCGACCGCCAGTAGGTAATATTAATATATATATATATATATATATATATATATTCACTGAAAAAACCATTGGTTATAGACCATATATAGTTAGGGATTAGCATTTTCAAAACCTTAATTTACTCGCACAAAACCATAGAAATTCGCATATATAGTTAGTTGCAATAACTATATATCGCGCACCCCCAATCCACTGCTGATGATGTCACATATTACATCATTCATGACATGGTCAGTGACATCACTGATGACATCACTGATGACATCTCAAATGACATCACTGATGACATCTCAAATGACATCACTGATGACAACATCCAGTGACTGTATGTTTCTGTAAAGTTAAAATATGTCTTACATATTGAAGAATGAGTGGATGTATAAGTGTCTGGATGAAGGATTTAGTAGGTGCATGACTGACTGTATGAGAGAATGATTAAATGTGTCTCACTGAGTGCATGGGTTAGTGACTAAACTGTCTTAATTTGTGCATCATTATATCTGTTGTTCTGTAAACTGCTGCATGTGTTGATCAGTAGCTATATGAGTAACTATATGGGTTATTGATTGGTTGCCCAAGTATTTGTATGGGAGAGTGAGTGTGTGTGTGGGGGTGGCTGGGAGGTGTGTGACTCTGTGCATAGATGTGTGAGCAGTTGATTCACTAGATGTATGGGTTCAAAAGTGCATGTGGAAACAGCTGTATGGGCGGTTGACTGTCTGCATGAGTGTATTGGTGAGTGATTGGATTTCTCAGTGCTACATGTCAAAGTAAGTACATATGTAAAACACAGTACATGTAAGAGTTGACATATATAAATAACTGTGCATAAGAGCCAGTGAATGTGTGAGTGGCTGTATGGATCATTGTGAACTTGTATCAGTGATTGTATAAGAGAGTAAATATGTGTTAGTATATGTTTGATTAAGTAAGGTGTGTATAACTGTATAGTTGAGGAAATGGAGGTGTGATTGATTCTTTGCATGACTGACTAGGTGTGTGAGTAACTCCATGGATGAGTGACAGTCTGTGAGTGTCTGTTTACACTGATTGTATCTAAGGTTATATTAGAGTCTGAAGAGGTTCATCGTATTATCACATGAATGATATCATCAGTGATGTGATCAGTAATGTCAAATTAGATGTTATCAGTGATGTTATCAGTGATGTCATCAGTGATGTCATCAGTGATGTCATCAGTGATGTCATTTGAGATGTCATCAGTGATGTCATCAGTGATGTCACTGACCATGTCATGAATGATGTGATATGTGACATCATCAGCAGTGGATTGCGGATGCGCGATATATAGTTATTGCAACTAACTATATATGCAAATTTCTATGGTTTTGTGCGAGTAAATTAAGGTTTTGAAAATGCTAATCCCTAACTATATATGGTCTATAACCAATGGTTTTTTCAGTGAATTTTCAAGGTTTTGTAAATGCAAATTCCTAACTATATATTGTCTATAACCTATGGTTTTTTCAGTGAATTTCATTGGTTTTTTAAAAGCTAATATCTATAGCTGTAAAATATATTCTTTATTACGTGACGTATCACGTAGCCACGTGAGACGCCTCATGACGCATCACATAAACGTGATGTATCGTCTCTGCAGCGCAAACAAAACCTGTAACGTAAGCGCGCCAGAGCACGCTTACAGATATATATATATTTTTTTTAACCTTAATTAGACAAAATCCACACGTGCACATATCTTGAGGCCTTGCAAAGGCACATCAAACAAACAGTCCCTACAATTTGCCAAGTTTGGTGGAAATCTATTCCTTTAAATTTTATTTTACTGTTTCTCTTGGTTTTCCCCTTGTTACGCTTACCGGAACGCTACCCGGTACGCAAACCGGACGCTCCAAAAACACAAGATGTTGGACTCCTGTTACGCTACCGTTTAGCTGCCCGGTTGGCGTACCGGGAAGCGCCTCTACCGCGAAAAATCGCAATTTTTTTTTCTTTTTTCCTTTTGCCCTGCGGGGCACTTTAATATCCCCCTCATCAATCCTAGGGGGTCAGGAGGGGTCTACCTTGCCCCCTTTCCTTCATTTCCCCCTTCATTTTTCACCACCTCTTGTTGTCTCTCGATCCTACCGAGAGACAAGATGGCGGCCGCTCCGGACTGTTTACAAAGTTGACAGCCAATTAGCTCCTCAGACTCCCGTTACGCTGCCGGTTAGCTGCCCAGTTAGCTGCCCGGTTCGCGTACCGGGACGCGCCTCTACGTGGAAAAATCGTTGTTTTTTTTTGCCCCGCGGGGCACTTTAATATCCCCCTCATCAATCTTCAAACTTCAAACTCTGCAGAAGGCTCAAAATGCCGCCGCCCGACTCCTTACAAACAGCCCGGCCAGATCTTCTGCCAAGCCCGCTCTCAGGAAGCTGCACTGGCTCCCGATTAGGGAAAGGGTCATTTTTAAGGCCCTCTGCCTTGCCCACAAGGCTCTTCATAACACGGGCCCTCCTATACTAAACAACTGGATCACCCCCTATAGACCCACTAGAGCGCTTCGCTCGGAGCACGGAAACCTTATTACGATCCCTAAGGTGAAAAAGGCCCACATAGGTGGCCGCCGCTTCTCGGTAAACACTGGAAACAAGTGGAATCCACTCCCTCTGAGCCTCAGAACAGAACCTAACCTCCTCCGGTTCAGAAAAGCCCTCAAAACTCTTCTCTTCCCCTAAAACTGTCACTTTTCCGGACTACACCCCCTCGTGAGTAAAATGGTTTTAGCGCTGGGATACCCACTGGGTGACTACGCGCTCTACAAAACTTTAAATAATAATAATAATAATAATTAATCCTAGGGGGTCAGAAGGGGTCTACCTTGCCCCCTTTCCTTCATTTCCCCCTTCGTTTTGGCCTCCTCTTGTCTCTCGATCCTACCGAGAGACAAGATGGCGGCCGCTACGGACTGTTTAGAATGACAGACACCGGAGAGCCAATCATCTTCGCTTTGCAAAGCTCAGATACGCGAAAAGTACGCGAACTAGTACGCTATCTAGGACGCTGTCACAGATATATCTGTTTTTTAAAACGTTAATTTCTCAAAATCCACTGGAGCACATATATTGAGACCCTGCAAAGGCACATCGGGCTAACAGTCCCTACAATTTTGCCAAGTTTCGTGTAAATCCATTCAGCCGTTCGAGCTAAAAGTGAGGCCAAACGCCCTATGGAAAAATGAATGGGGAAAACGCGTTTTGAGACCCCCCTTTTTTCTCGGCCCCCCCTTGACGAAACCCCCCCAAATTTTCAGGGGCTGATCAGAAATGAAGTGTGCAATTTTCCTGAAAATTTCAGGTGATTCCGTCCACAAACGCCAAAGTTATTAGACATAGAATTTTTAAAAGTTCCATAGAGAAAAAATCCTAACTATATATACCTACTGGCGACCGCCAGTAGGTTATATATATATATATATGTATATATATATATATATATATATACACCAGTAGGATATATATATATATATATATATATATATATATATATATATATATATATATATATATATATATATATATATATCCTACTGGCGATCGCCAGTAGGTAGTTATAGTTAGGATTTTTTTCAATGTTAAATCTCAAAATTCTATTTGGAATAACTTTGGCTTCAGTTGACAAATCTGCCTGAAAATTTCCTCAAAATGGCCTCGCGGCGCCCCGGTCCTTCCCTGAAAGTTTGGGGGGGATTCGTCAAGCGGGGGCCGAGATAAAAGGGGGGGTCCCAAAACGCGTTTTCTCCATGTTAATTTCCATAGGGCGGTCGATTTCACTTTTAGCCCGAACGACTGAATGGATTTCCACCAAATTTGGCAAAATTGTAGGGACTGGTAGCCCGATGTGCCTTTGCTATGTCTTGAGATATGTGCTCCAGTAGATTTTGAGTAATTTAGGTTCAAAAAAATATATATATCTATAGGAGCGCCCCGGTACGCGCCCCGGGGAGCGCTCCGGGCGCGCCACGTGAGGTGCGCACGGAAAGCTGATTGGTTCTCGGGTGTCTGTAAACATTCGAAACAGTCCGGAGCGGCCGCCATCTTGTGTCTCGGTAAAATCGAGACACAAGAGGTGGCTAAAACAAAGGGGGAAATGACCATAAGGTGTCAGGGATAGACCCCCTCTGACCCCCTAGGTTTGATGTGGGGGCAATAAAAGGGACCAGCGGGGCATTTCAAATATATATATTTTTTTCGTTTTGCGCGGGGGGAGCGCTTGGTGCGCTCCCCGGTGCGTGTACCGGGGAGCGTACTATGAGGAAAAAAGAATGACAGAGTTTTTAAAAAAGGAAGACTTTTTTTAGAAATTGGAGGTAGTTCTAAAAATAACTTTTTTTTCTTCTTTTTGTTGTTTTATATTTTTTTGTGTTTTTTGAACATTTTGTACTTTTTTGGCTTTTCAAAACAGTTTTATATTTTTTTTGTATTTTTTAGGGGGAGAAACAAAAAAAAGGGAATTGAAACTGGCTCAACTGGAGCAAAAAAACAAAAAATCCCAAAAATTATTTCTTTTTGGGGCACTTGTGATTGTCACCTGCAAGGACGATGAGCTTTATGCTCTGTTCACCATAGGGATCTGATCCGCTGTAGCTAGACCTGTGCCTGCACGCCCAGTTCGACCCTCCAGCCAATCACGGGCGCGGAAGGCGGGGCAGAGCCAGGAACAACTAGGGAGGCGAGCGGTTAGCGCTCTAGCTCTCCCCTACTCGAGGGTATAAAGACAGCGAGGAGGCGGTCAACTTTGCGGTAAGGGGGACGTGGCAGCTTCTCCCCGACCCCGGTTGGCGACATTCTTGAGCACTCAGCTCTTCCTGTGTTTTAATTGTTGCTCTACGAGCTCGTGAATGATTTTAGACTGCAATTTGATTTAGGGCTTTTTTAAAAGGGGAATAATTGTTTTGTGTTCATACTGACTACTAGTTGCACATTGAAAAAATTTCCGCTTACCTACACGCACTGAGGGATCTGATCCGCTGTAGCTAGACCTGTGCCTGCACACCCAGTCCGACCCTCCAGCCAATCACGGGCGCGGAAGGCGGGGCAGAGCCAGGAACAACCAGGGAGGCGAGCGGTTAGCGCTCTAGCTCTCCCCTACTCGAGGGTATAAAGCAACTCGTCGGCCCAACGCGCAGTATTGACGCGCAGTGTGGCGCCTAAGACGAGCCAAAGACCAGCCCGTCTGCGCCCGTCCGCGACAGGACGGGACCAGGGGCAGGGGGCTATGGCGGACATTGTCACTTGCCCGGAACCTTTCCCTCGCCCTGGTCTTACGTATACCAGCCAGACCCTATTGGCTTTAAGCAGGTATGCCACTACATTATGTTCCCATAGAGTACAGGGGAGCCTGGAGGGACCGTTTTCCTGCAGGGCTTGTTCTACACAATTTACAAGCAGTGCTGTAATCACGCCTTGTCAGCTAACGGCTACCTCCTCTGTCCCTACCAACTGCCAGCAAACTCTGTTTGACGGCCCTCCCAATGACTCATTTTTGAATTGTAAAAACCTCCTGTGTAATGTCCGCTCCTTAGTTACCCATTCCACTCAGGTCTGGGATCTTATAACATCAGAAAAGCCACATCTTTGCTTTTTAACAGAGACCTGGCTAAAACCCCACTCTGTTCCGGCCATTACTATGGGGGTGCCACAAGGATACAAATTAGTAAGGATGGACAGGCCTATTAAAACCGGTGGGGGATTAGCCATCGTTTTCAAACAAGAAATCGAGGTAATAATTACTGAGAACGTATGTAACCCGCAAATGGAGCTCCTCATCTTCACTATCAACCCTAACTCTAGGGAAACCAGGAAGGGAGCTTTAGTCTACCGACCCCCAGGTCCGCTGGGTAATTTCTCTCTTCTACTTGTTGAAACTCTGGCCCCCCACGTACAGGTGAATTCTGACTTCATCCTAGTAGGGGATTTTAATGTTCATAGTGAACTTACCTCTTGTGTGGAGGCACAAACACTCCTGGCTGATTTAACCACCCTTGGTCTGCATCAAATTAATCAAGGACCCACGCACCTAGCCGGTCACACCTTGGACCTTGTACTATATAACTCTACCTCTATAAAATGCCTCACTCCCTGCCAAGTGGACTGGACTGACCACTACATTATTGAATTTTATACTCGCTCCAACCATGAGGCTAAGGGGGTTCAGAGAACCCTGGCGGATGTCAGAAGGCCCTGGAATAAATTAACGCCTGAGAACTTTAGGGAGAAATTCACTGAACCCAACTGGGCTGAATGTGGCGACAACGTCACCGCTGTACTAGCTACTTTTAATGAAGCGATAACCACTTCCATCAATCACGTTGTTCCTTTCAGAACATATAAACCACGACCTGCCCCAAAACAAGAAGTCTGGTACACAGAGGATCTCAGACAACTAAAAACCATTGCACGGAAATTTGAGAAACAATGGAGAGCTACACGCAAGGCAGAGGATAAAGAAACTTATAGGACTTCCCAAAAATATTATCATAAAGCTATTAGATCGGCTAGGAAACATCACATAGCAGCCCAAATATCAGCAGCTGGTAAAAATGTAAAAGTCCTTTACCAAATCTTACAGACCTTTGTCAAGCCTGCAGCTTGTGAAACGGAGGGGATTGAGTCTCAGGAACTCTGTGATAATATCTCACAGTTTTTTGTTAGGAAAATAGAAGGCATTTATGCTAAGATCTTAGCCTCAAAAACTACCTCTAACACCTTCAGGACTGAGGACATTATGGCTCCGCCACATCTTAGCACAGCAGTAAACAACGCTAGCAAGCTTGTTGAATTCTCTCCTATATCAATGGAGGACATTGACACGCTAATTAATCAAACTAAGAGTGGATGCCCTTCGGACATCATTCCAGCTCGGATCATGTCACTTTTGAGGGATGATCTAGGAGAGGGTATTCAGTGGGTAGTTAATCTATCCCTAGGATCAGGGGAAGTCCCCCCTGATTGGAAGCGTGCTTTGGTGAGGCCTCTACGGAAGAACAACTCCATTCCATGGACTGACCTCACTAATCTGAGACCCATCTCTCTCCTCCCTTTTTTAGGGAAGCTCGCCGAGAAGTTTGTTAACCGGCACTTATCTAATTACATCGAGAGTGCAGGGGGACTAGACCCCTCTCAATCGGGTTTTAGGCCCAGGCACAGCACCGAGACCGCCTTGCTGTCCGTCGCTGACAATCTTCATATGCTCCAGGATAGGGGGTACTCCGTTATCTTGGTGTTATTAGATTTGTCAGCGGCGTTTGACACTGTGTTGCATGATATCATGACCACCAGACTAGTTGACATCGGTCTGGAAGGCAAGGCGCTGGCTTGGTTAAGGTGCTTTTTTACCAAACGCACTCAGAGAGTCATACTTGGTTCTTACCAGTCAGAGGAGGTGGAGATCTCAAAGGGGGTGCCACAGGGCTCCTGCTTGAGCCCTACACTATGTGGCACCCCTAGCTAACATCATGAGATCTCACGGGTTTATCCCCGTATCGTATGCAGACGATACTCAACTCCTCTTTCCGTTTAAAATCATGACTCCTGAATTGCGTCACTCCTTTGCCCAAGGGATGAAAGAAGTGGCACATTGGATGGCAGCAAACTTCCTTCAGTGTAACGTCTCCAAGACGGAGGTGATGCTCTTTGGGGAAGCCAAACGTCTGTGGACTCCTGACTGGTGGCCTTATGATCTTGGCCCAGTCCCGGAACCAAAAATGGTAGTAAAAGATCTAGGAGTCAAGCTGGATCAGGAGCTCACCTTAAAACATCACGCTACGCAAGTAGTGAGCTCCTGTTTTCATGTGATTGGGCTTCTCCGAAGGGTGTTCCCACTGCTACCTGATACCACCAGGAAAACCTTAGTTCAGTCGCTCGTGTTGAGTAGACTGGACTACTGTAATGGTTTGCTGCTAGCCGCCAATGAGGGGGTCATCGCCAGACTTCAAGTTGTGCAGAACACGGCTGCGCGCCTTGTTCTCAATGCCTCGGCCCGAACTCCTTCAAAGCCCCTTCTTAAAAAACTCCACTGGCTTACGGTAAAACAAAGAGTGATGTTCAAGACTTGTTGCATCATTCACAAGTGCCTCTCCGGCAGAGGCCCAGATTACCTAACTAAGCAATTCATCCCATACATTCCGGCAAGATCCCTGAGATCTGGTGACCGTGAACTGTTATGCGTTCCCAGGTTCTGGAAGACACGTCAAGGGGGAAGAGCTTTGTCAGTGGCTGGCCCGAAACTTTGGAATGAACTCCCATTCGAAATCAGAGCGTGCAGGGAACATTTTCCCTTCAGGAAAAAACTAAAAACATTCCTGTTTAACTATTGATCTGGTAGAACTTTAAATTATCAAATGACAGGCTTTTTGCTTTCTGATGACGCCAAAGGCGCGGAGATACTCCCCAGGGAGTCGATTCCCAGCGCGGTACAAGTTTGCAAATAAAATAAATAGGCGATAAGCTTGCAACATGCAGTACAAGTGATTTTAAAATCAGCAAATCTTGGCTGAATACAAGGCATCATCTCTGATGTTTCTGGTCCCGATGAAGTGGGTTCGTTTCTTTGGGAGGTGGTCCTTGAAGACTGGGGGAGGTTACTGGCCAGTTCCCTGAGCTCTGCACGAGAATAGTTGTTAGGGTGCTTACGGGTCATATGTCGAATCATGGTATAGTTACCAAAGGAATATTGTTTGTTTGGGTTGCCCCTTGAGAGTTCTTCATTGCAGATTAGGCAAGTTACCTTGGCCGCATTCACTTTTTTCTTGCCCTCTGGGAGTGAAAAAAACTCCCATACAATGTGTGGCTTGGGCTTGTTTGGGGGTATTTTCTTCAGGCAGCCATCTTCTCCTCCCCTCCTCCTCTTCCTCTTCCTCCTCCTCCTCCTCCTCTTCTTGACCACCAATATAATCTTGAGCTGGTCCTGTTGGTGGTGGTGGTGGTGGTGGTGGTGGGGCAGATGCACCAGCTGCTGCTGCTACTGTAGCCATTATAAAGATCAAAAAGGTACAGAGATGTACAAACAGGTCTTCCTCAGTCAAAGGACAAAGTCAGAATAAGGAAAAAAGGTGGGGGCTTTCATCATTTGGAAAAAAAACTGTCCTGAACCAATGAGAAGTGTTATTTTCAGGTCACAAGACCAGGGGCTTCATCATTATGAAACCAAAACTGTTATGAACCAATGAAAAGTGTTATTTTCAGGTCACATGACCCGACGCGCTTACGCTACGCGCCCCGGGGCGCGCCCAGGGGCGCGCTCCGGGTCGCGTAGCGTAGGCGCGTCGGATGTTTACGTTGCGCGATCGTATTCGCTCGAGTACTTCCGGGTGCGCTTACGCCGTGCGTATCACACGGACGCGGCTACGCGATACGTCACGATCATGTTTTCGTTCGCGATATTGGCGCTCACGGGACGCTCCCCGGAGCGTGCCCCGGGCGCTTTATAGAAGTACGCTTTCCCGGGCGCTCCCCGGGGCGCGCACCGGGGCGCGCACCGGGGCGCGCACCGGGAGCGCTCCAAAAATAAAAAATAAAAATAAAAAAAATGGGATAATTGTAGGGACAGGTAGCCTTATTCTGAAGTGGTTTTTACGAAAATTAACTTTGGAAAAATATGTATTATGCTACATTGGGCTTTATATATGTTAGAGCCAAAATGTAGCTCAAATGTAGCCCAATGTAGCCTAATGTAGCCCAATGTAGCCAAAAGATGGCCACCAGCGACAAAAAAATACAAATGTAGCCCAAATATCAGCTAGATGTAGCCCAACTGTAGCCCAATGACAGAATGTACCAGAGTGTTCTAAAGAAGAACTAGAGCGCTAACAGTCTTATTTATAAAGTGAGACTTATAGTTAGGAATTAGCATTTAAAAAACCTTTGAAATTCACTGAAAAAACCATAGGTTTCAGACCAGTTATAGTTAGGAATTAGCATTTAAAAAACCAATGAAATTCACTGAAAAAACCATAGGTTTCACACCAGTTATAGTTAGGAATTAGCATTTAAAAAACCAATGAAATTCACTGAAAAAACATAGGTTTCACACCAGTTAAAGTTAGGAATTAGCATTTTAAAAAAATAATTAAATTCACTAAAAAAAACATAGGTTTCACACCAGTTATAGTTAGCTGGAAATTTTACTGACATAAAACCAATGAAATTCCACGTTATAGTTAGTTGGACTCACTATAACTTGCGCGCCTGCAATGCACTGCTGATGACGTCACATATTACATCACTCATGACATGGTCAGTGACATCACTCATGACATCACTGATAACACCATCCTTGTGACAGACTGACAGACCTCCTTTCAGTGTAATGTAACCCTTGAAACACATATTCAAACAATAGAAACTAACATTTTCAAAAAAATGGAGATACCCATACCAGTTACAATAACCAATTCAGTAATTCCACCATCTATATACACATCCACTCATACACCAACAGTTCTATATAGTCACTCATACATATTCTCACTCATCATATATAGTGATACACATATACATCCTGTTACACACCGACAGTCTTACAAAAGTTACTCACACACATACTCACACATGCAAATAAACTATTGAACATCCATTTATTTGCATATACAGCTATACATACATTAGCACATTACTTCTAAGGAAACTTACACATACTTACTCTCTTAAACAATCACTTATAGAAACACATACTTATTTAAACAGGAACTCTTTCAATCTCTCACTCTAACATATACTTACTTACATCAATGCTCATATATACAAGATTAAAACATAGGTAGTTACTCATAAAGACACTAGTGAGACAGGCATTCACTCACTAACACACACATATACACACTCATCCACCCATACAGTCCTGCACATATGCTGTCTTCAAAACACATACAAACAGTGAGTCAGTCACCAACCCATGCAGCCACTTATACACAAAGTGAAAGACTGATACATATATTTAAATATTTAAAAATTACTCGTTAATATATGTATTCACTAAGATACACTTAATAAGGCAGTTAACCAATCAATTCTTTTAAAAAAAAAACATCCATTTACACACTTATTTAACCATTTATTCTTCCATCGTCCTTTACAAATACATATATAAAACATATTTATTTTTCATAAAGACACACATTCACTGGATGGTGTTATCAGTCATGTCATGAGTGATGTCACTGACCATGTCATGAGTGATGTAATATGTGACGTCATCAGCAGTGCATTGCAGGCGCGCAAGTTATAGTGAGTCCAACTAACTATAACATGGAATTTCATTGGTTTTATGTCAGTAAAATTTCCAGCTAACTAAAACTGATGTGAAACCTATGGTTTTTTTAGTGAATTTAATAGGTTTTTTAAATGCTAATTGCTAACTATAACTGGTGTGAAACCTACGGTTTTTTCAGTGAATATATATATATATATATATATATATATATATATATATATATATATATATATATATATATATATATATATATATATACTCCAAGCACTCTCAAACCTCTGAACTCCGGCGAGAAAGAATGTGCAAACTCCTCTTCGTGGTAAGTGAGAAATTGTTTTTATTGCTCTATTCTGCCTGCTATGATGCGTTTCGGCCGGTAAAACGGCCTTGATCACAAATATATATATAATATATATATATATATATATATATATATATATATATATATATATATTCAGCTCACGGTTTCCACCAGGTTTTCGCAGAGGAAAGAAACCACGCACTCCGGGGGTCGTTTTCAGTTAGTTTATTTTAGTTAGGTTCGCAACAGACGCGTTTCGGCGCTCCGCCTTCCTCAATGTTACAAACATTGATGGTGGGCGCCATGTTTTTAACAGCGTACACTCGTGATCAGGGGGCGAAACAAACAAGGGACTATAAATCATTACACCATATTGGAAGTTGTTCACAATATACAACACGTTGTGAATTGATGTACAATGTAAAGGCTATCCTACTTCATTAAGCCCCAGTAAATGCTCACGATAATTTCGAGCATATTTACTGACATCCATGATTTAAATAAAATGAAAACATAAATTGCGCAAAATTAGCTCTCGTATTTCATGGTGTCTCGCCGTGTATCGGCATAAGGATCTCACCTTACTGGCAACCTGTCAGCCATATTGAAGCGGCATAACACCTCACTTTTAAATCACCTTGTCTATAAATTACAAGCCATTGTACTAAGACACAACAAGTGACGAGTAGAAAACATCTCGCCGTGGATCGGCAAGTCACCCTTGATTCATTTTTTGTTCCGTCCCATTTCTAGACTGTAATTATCATTATCATTTCATAATTTCAAAATTCACACTGTGGAAGTTCTACAAAAGAGCAAAGTTTAAACGAAAAAATAATAATACATGGACCATTAGAGTTGACTTCTGATTTTCCTTCAATAGCTGCACACATTATTTTTGTCCTCACAACATTATCATTGCTTCCTAGTACCTAATTTGGAATGATATTTCTCATGTTAATTCTACGTACATTTTGAACATCACAAGTCCGTTAGTCTGCTTTGGTATTCTACGACATTCATACAGATAAACAGTTCTGGGTCATTTATAAGTTGTACATTTTCCAGTAGCTTGTTCCCTTTACTGGCCTATATGAGAAGCCAATTCCTCCCCTGCATTTAAAATTTGGGTGTTTGGTCATTAAATCGATAATGTATCGAGACTCAAGTCTCCTCAAACTATGCAGTCTGTCACCACCCCTGGGATTTTCCGGTATGTGATCTAATCCGAAATACTGTAATTGGTGTCTATTGCTTGAGTGTTTTTGCTGAAAGTGTCGGGCAACAGGATATGACTGATCATTTTTGTCAATTGCTCTCAAGTGTTCTAAAATCCTTAATTTCAAGGGTTTAACCGTGCTCCCGATACACATTAGTCCACACGGGCATTTGAGACAGTATACTGCGTAGGAGGTATTGCATGTGAGGTATTTGTTGATCGTTTTCACAATTCCAGTGTTCGGAATCTCATAGGTTTTGACCCTCTTACTGTGTGCACAAGCTTTGCAATGATGGCAAGGGTGGAAGCCCTTTAGATCTGTCAATGTATTGGTTTTTCTTTCGATTTTCTTTAGGTGACTTTGGACTAACATGTCTTTAAGAGATCTTGATTTCTTAAAAGTTACCAAGGGGTACTCAGGGATGTCATCCTTGATACAACTGTCAGTTTTTAAAATATGCCAATTCTTTCTGAGCATGCGTTTCAGATAATTTGCTTTCGCCGAATAAGGGGTTACCAGCCGGAATTTTCCTTGTTCGTTCTGTTTATCCACGGAAGAATGGTCTTTTTCAGTCAGTAGATTGGATCTCTTTAGTGCATTCACCTTTTGTAACGCACTTTGTAGCGTTGGCATTGCGTATCCTCTTTTTAGGAATCTACTGATGCATGCTGATGCTGCAATCTTGAAGTCTGAATCTCTGGAGCTGTTACGCCTGAGCCTGAGTAGCTCCCCATAGGGTATACTTTGTATTAACGCCGTTGGATGATTGCTGGTGGCGTATAATATTGAGTTACCCGCTGTACTTTTGCGGAAAAGTGCTGTCTCTATGCTGTTATCAACAATGAATACTTTTATATCCAAGTATTCTACGCAGGTGTTACTTATGGAGCCACTGAACTTAAGATTCATATCATTCGTATTGAGGACATCAATGTAGGCCTTTGCGGTGTGTTCCGATCCTTGCCAAATTATAAACAAGTCATCAATGTAACGACACCACTTGATTACACAGCCTTTTTCGCCATTCACCTCCAGAAACTTGCAGGGACTTGAGCTGGATATATATATATATATATATATATATATATATATATATATATATATATATATATAGTAGATTTGGGATTATTATAGCATGTGTAAAAGATCATGAGTTCTATTGCATTATCAGTGGTACCAACAGTTTTTTTTGTGTTGACTCCATTTGGACAGTAGCCTTTAAGAATAGTAAAAGTTGTGTCGCAGGGATTCCGTTCTCATACAGAACTGTGCATAGAGACTTTGAACCTCAGTGAATTAATGTGTGCCAAAACTCACCTTAGTACCCAAAATCCCCTACCAGACTAGCTACAGTGTCTCATTGGTTATCACAGACTCCCAATGCTTAGACAAACCAGAACATGGACTTAGTACACCTAGGTTAACGTGGAACACAGGAACACTCTTTCGTTATACAATCATTTCAATCCAGAACAAGGAGTAAATGAGGACGCGTGCATATTTGAAATGTTTATTCACTAATGCAGTGTTCTCAAACGCAATATCTTAGCTAATACAAGCAAACATATTTCAAGAAATAAAGTAATCAGCATAGTCACTAGTCCATAGAATACAAATGGTGAAAGCATGGTAAAATGCTAAAACGAATAGTGTTCAGTAACACCTAATTCTCACCCTCCCTAGCTAGTATAATATATTATATCTAAGAAGGTCTCTTCGGGTTTTTAGCAGGGTGGGCCCATACCTCAGATCTTAGTGGTAAGGGATCAAATCATCTTCCACCAGCTCTCTGCATGCGAAGCACCATCAAGTGTGTGTGTGTACACTCTGTGCAAAGCCATATAAAACGCGCCTAAAGCCAGAACTTGGCTGCAGCTGCATGTATGTTATGTCTAGGGACGTGCAAAGATCAGTGCTCATAACAACTACTGTGTTGAGATATCCTTGAAGGTTTCTTCACTCACTGTACAGACACAGCTCGCCAAGCAAGGCTGATATCAGTGTAACAACATATTATTCTCGCATGAATCAAAACATTCTACTAGGCTCAAAGCTAAATCAACAGATGTGTGTCGTGTGCAGAAACAACAGAAAGGTCAAATGGCATTTAAACTTCTTATAAGCTCATGCTAACTTAACACAGCATATAGGCAAAGTATAACTATATGACAGTTGGGTCTACTAGAATACCAGGTAGATTTATTCTGTGTAATATAGATCCATCTGATTTGAGTGTAGGTGTGTCATGTGAAACGCTTGTAAGTATCCCACAACTCGATTATTTAGGGATAACTGAAGAAGAGGCTAAACAAAAGGGAGTAGTCTGTGTTATATTCCACAAGTTTTTCCCCCACGATCAGGAACAGTAAAAGTTTCTGATAGATTAAAATAAAAAATTGTGAGGTCATGCCTTTCTTTAAGAAATTTTCCTTGGGAAGGCAGGGAGAGAAAAGGACTCCTTTGGGCCACATGATTTCCACATTTTCAGGAGACTCTGGTAGAATAAAGAGACATTGTCAAGAATGGGCAGAAGGAACAAAGACTTTCCTGCTTCCATGGCCACCAGATGGCTCTTTTATCAATACAGTGATATCCCATGTAATACCATATATCTTAGGAGCATACAAAGGATATAAAAGTACAAAAAGATTAGCATCAGTAGACATCGGAAAGATATTCAGTCAGGATTCCCATGTAGAATCCACAGCACCACGCCCGATATATTCTGAGATAATTAAAGGACCTTTATGCCATCAGGGTATGTGTAGGAAGGTGGAATCTGACTGCATGGTTACCCCCACTTTTTCCCGGTGTGTTGCTGGTTTTTGACTAGTCTGACTGGGATCCTGCTAATCAGGACACCAGTTTATCTGCTTTCTCCCTAAATTGGTTGTGCATGTACTTTACCTACACTACCGATTGGATTCTGGGGTACCCCTATCACTCCCTAGTATATGGTATACTATGTACCAAGAGCATAGGTACCCCAGAGGCCTCCCAGGGACTGCAGCATGTATTATGCCACCCCTGAGAGACCATTCAAACTGACACCGTAGGTCTGCTACTGCAGCCTGTGTAAGGTGGTGCATGCACTACTTACTTAGATATATGTTCAATATATCTATTCTGTATCACTACACATATAAACCTATCAGTCACCCCTATGGCAGGCCTTATCGATCCTGAAGGCAGGGTACTGGATTTTATGTGAAAGGATGCACCTGCATGAGCAGAGCCCCTCTGCAGCCTTCGGAACCTATTTTCCGGGGTTGTTTGTGATGCAGCCAACCATATATACATAAGTGCATTATAACCTTGCGGTAAATGTTAACTGTGCTCTCAGCAATTCTGATGGCCCATATCCCTTGTGGGGACGAAGCAATCCGAACCCCTGTTCACCGTGCTCTTTTGCAGCAGCATACGCTTTTTGGTGGCCACTGAGGCTGTGCATTGGGCTGCTTGTGGTCCTGACCCTGAGCAGTAATTCCGCCATAGATTTCCAGCCTACACTCCACATGTGTTCCGTGGGCTGGTATTTTGTGATTCAGCTCGAGGTCCCTTTGCGATCCCTGGTCCGTTGGCCTGTGGGTCCCTGTGAAGTTAACTTTGACTTTCTGTGAGCTTTCCTGGTTGCTCCAGATGTGCCATGACTCTCCATAGCTTGGAGAGTCCCCAGGACCTTGCTGGTCCTCACCAAGGCATCTTTCCCCTGCCCGTGTGGGTTGCAGTTGTCAAGGCTTGTTGGTGTTCAATCCGGACACTGACCTCCCCCACCACTAGACAGCCTCCGTGGGACAGCTCACCTTCATACTTGGGTGATCGTCGACATCTTCTGGTCCCCGAGGCTGCAGAGTCAAGCTTCACCTCTTCTCACCTGAAACACCTGACATCGGTGGGCATTCATCTAGCGTGCCGCTGGTCACTGTGAAGTGACCCAGACTCTGACCCCTTTACTTTCAGGTTCTTCTCATCTCCGATCCAGGCTTGGATCACACGGACACTTTTCATCTTCCCGGCAGCACTTTTCCGCATCACGCCATTGAAAACGACGAAGGTTTCCGATATCCCTTGACCGCTATGTACCCGGCTCCTCTGGGATAGGTAAAACGGGTACCTCTGTACTCTCAAGGGTGCTGGCATTAGAACCTTCTATGTTTGAAAGGGTTTGCTCAAAGTCCTCTCTGAAGCGTCCTTAATCTTTAAAATTCCAACCGCGACTTTCCCATAGAGTTGTACAGAGCTTGCTCCTGTGTTCACACACTGCACCCGTCCTCCGCGGGTCCCCTGTGATACTACTTTGGGTGGTTCCTTGGGGTCCCAGTGATTCTACGTGCTCTAGGCACTGTGGCTAGTCAAGTCGTGGTTGTTATTCCACTTTCTTAGTATATGGTTTGGTCTCCACCTGGAGCCCACTGTGTATTGTGCTATTTACTGTTGTTCTAGTGATTTAATATTGTGTGCTTTGTTCTCTAATCTCATAAAGAGGATAGTAGAGAGTGTTTAGTAATAAATACATATATTTTATATATTCCTTGCTTGGTTCTCCTTTCATTTGGTCATTCAGGAGGCTACAATCTGGTGAAACAAGCTGCTCTACATTCCTTCGAGACTTAGCCTGAAGGCTGCTCTCCATAGCTACCACTAGGATCACTGTCAATAAATGTTGTCTTTAACCTAATCATCAATAAGGATTGTTTGGACTAGTACAAGGTGCCCACTTTAACTGGTGGACAGCATATACCAGGCCAACCTCTCACAGTATGTATCTATTATTGCCAGTGGAAGATGAGAAATCCACTACCTTAATAGACTCAGTGGACACTGATGTTCCAGCTTAAGGCCATAAAATTCCAATTTTAATACCCCTAGCTGACATAAACAAGGTGACATCAAAGGTTGGTGACTTATTAAAAACAAGCATTGGCATAGCCAATAGGTCTTGCCTTTGGTATCTTGTAAGTGTTTAGTTATCCAGCAGATATTCTTATGTGCAGTAACATAAAGTGTTTCATGGGTACATATTTATAAGGTCCTAAAGTCGATACCTATATGAAATATTTATATTTTAACATAGTTATACTATACAAGCAAAGTGAACAGTTATGATTGTAAAGGTGATACGGATTGGTTTTGGTAATATGTTTGTAAGCGGTGGTATTGGTAAAATAGTTTTATTGTTGGTCACTTGTGAAAGTAGTTATGCAAGATATCACCAATAATATGTATAGGAATAATGGACCAATTTGGAATGCTTCAGCTCCACCCGATCCATGCTGTACATTAATGAACTGACAAGATGTAGTGTTTGAAACAGACTCGATTCCTCTCTAATCTGGGTGCATTGCCACGAAAAACATATCAAGGCAGGCAATCAACAATTCTTTTTTCAAGAATTTATTTGAAAAAAATCAAAAACAAATTGCAAACCATAAAGCATGCTTAGGTTGTATCCGAGTCTAGTAATAGATTTTGCAACATTTTGCTGCTACAACTTACAACAAGCTTGTACGTTCTGTCAAACCTGGTAACCCCATTATTGGGAAGATTTAAATAATAAACAGGACAGACTCGTCTGATAACATCGCTCATAAATGCCCTGTGTATAATTTCCTTCATTGTCATGGAAAAGTACCATAGGCAAATGTATTTAATTTAAATACACCTATTAACATCCACAAAAACCTGAAAAGGAGAACTTTACTAATCGTGCAAGTGATCCAATTGTACATCATACTAACTTTTTTCATCAACTGAAAAAAAGTATTTCAGAGAAGACCATTTTTTTTTGCATAAAAGAGGCTTTGATGGGCCTTGGTTCAAAAGCTAAATTAGAACGACTAACATCTAAACAGTAGACAGTCTTGCAGTGTACTTTGCACATTTATGAACACACATAGTGCATGAGTGTCTGTTAGCTTTGATTCACGGCTGTCACCGCAGTCAATAATGTGCTGGAACACACCCCCTTGTACAAAAAAATACAAAGCACCCCTTTAAACTCATGCCCACCCCATAAAACATACCCGGAACCCTCACTCGCGATACCTCATCCCCGTGAGATCACCGCCGCAAACGAAGACCGTGCTCTTGTAATGCACTTAACATGTTTTCGTGGGCATGGCTGTTATCAGCACTGCCCTACTTTCCAAGTATGTGGTCTGTCTGTGCTTTGTCGGACGTGTGTGCAGTGTTGTACCTGATGCGTGCCCCTGAGGTTATGCATGTGGTGTGCAGTAGTAGGCAATGCGTACATGTCACTGTGCTGGGCATGTGCGTGATTAGCATAACTAGTTGCGCAGTGCTCGCCACAAACAACATTTTCTGTTGCAAATGTTTTAATAAGTGTATTTATCGCCCACTCACCGGCATTCATGTTATAACTCTGAGAAGGATGAAAGGCAGCGCTGGCCTCGTGTTATTGGAACCATTTGAGCTGGAAGTCACTCACACAGTGCCCCGCAGCAGATGCTCAACCTACTCCGCTGCATCGCTGTAAGCACTGTGCAGAAGAGAGAGGCTGTTCTCGAGTCTACTTTTATGTATTATGTTAAAATGAATAGTCGGAAATATATGAGAAAACAGGAAGGTCCCACAAGTAACCCTAGTTGGGTGATATTATTTTGTAGGTGCCCAGAGTCTTGTTTTTTACTAATACCAATCACACAATATTGTGACCAAATCTTATTTGTAGCTCTCTTAGAATATATAACAGCCAACATCTAAATACAAAAAAATTCAGATTTATTTAAACTCATACTCTCCTTGAGTTTATCAAGCTTAAAGAGGACAGGACATTAGATTTTAGAAAAATATAACAATGTATATTTATTTCAGAGTCACATGTAAATCGCAAAAAAACACAGGTAATAAAAACAATTTTTACAGTAACAAGTTTAAAAACATTTAAAAAACATTGGTGTACGCATCAAGCAAATAGTTCATACAAAAAATTTCATAAGAAATGTCACAAGAAATTACACAAGAACAGGGGTCGACGCGGCGTTTCGGTTTTTGGAGAAACAATTAAAAACCTTCTTCAGGACCAAGTTCTAAAAAGAAACATACAATTACTTTTTTTGCGTTTACAAGTATTTTGTGCATTCACAAGACATTTTTTGCATCGACCATATAAACCTAAATCATTTCCTGTCATTTGGAGATACAAAACACATTATACCTATTTGTAGTTGGCACTAAGCTATTTTCAGATTTTGGTAATGATATTGGTATATGTAAAAGACATCTTAGTAACTGAAAGGCACAACACTGGTGGATACCAATATTTGATTTACATGATCTATGTTATACGGCTGGCATTAATTGCCCTGATGTCAAGAAATAAATTCTTAATAATATGATTAAGGTGCTAGTAGCGTATTAGAAACTATCACCATCGTTTTCTGATTTTTAAGGCAGATGTTAACTCACTCTTATCTCCTGCCTGATGTAAAAATACATTTTATTAAATTGGTTACCTTTGTTATCAAAAACTGTCATCCAGATAAATCAAGGAGGACTGTCTGCCCAGATACACTTTTCGGGTTTCAGCAAAGCTGCATATTACCAGGTATAGACATGATTGTGGTACCTGTGAGTAGATAATAGTGACAGGGCCTGTGTCAGTGTCTAACCAGACGTCCTATATAGAACATTGGCAGATAGTAAAGTAATAAATCTATATATTGTACCGCTACCTTGTAATTTCATGAAGTGATTTCACACTCTAGTAGTAGGAGCCACCGATATGGGTTTTCTGTAGGGCTGTAGGTAAATGAAAATAGAATGCTCTAATCACTATTTTAGGGGTGATTCCCAAAGATCCAGAGGGGCTGTATTATGTTCACTTACCCAGAATTTGAATTACTGGATCCCCAACTTAACACGACCTTTTCAATTGACGTTGTGTTAAAAGATTGCTGCCTTATGTTAGCACGATACTCCTTGCACTGCAAGTAGAGAAAAGGGTGGTAGTTTGTAAAAAATAAAAATAACCCCAACTCTGCAAGTAATTCTATAGTAACCTGTGTTCATCGTGTTTCTTTTGTTGTCATATATATCTTTTAGCTACACTATTCTTTGCGCCATCTTTAGTCTGTGAAATATCAGCATGTGGTCGAGTTCCATTTTGTCTTGCACGTATATACTAATTTTGTTTAAATGCCGTTTGTAGTGACATAATATTTGGTGTCAACAAAATGCCAGCGCGAGAATACTTTACTACAGAAAACCCATATCGGTGGCTCCTACTACTAGAGTGTGAAATCACTTCATGAAATTACAAGGTAGCGGTACAATATATAGATGTATTACTTTACTATCTGCCAATGTTCTATATAGGACGTCTGGTTAGACACTGACACAGGCCCTGTCACTATTATCTACTCACACGTACCACAATCATGTCTATACCTGGTAATATGCAGCTTTGCTGAAACCCGAAAAGTGTATCTGGGCAGACAGTCCTCCATGATTTATCTGGATGACAGTTTTTGATAACAAAGGTAACCAATTTAATAAAATGTCTTTTTACATTAGGCAGGAGATAAGAGTGAGTTAACATCTGCCTTAAAAATCAGAAAACGATGGTGATAGTTTCTAATATGCTACTAGCACCTTAATCATATTATTAAGAATTTATTTCTTGACATCAGGGCAATTAATGCCAGCCGTATAACATAGATCATGTAAATCAAATATTGGTATCCACCAGTGTTGTGCCTTTCAGTTACTAAGATGTCTTTTACATATACCAATATCATTACCAAAATCTGAAAATAGCTTAGTGCCAACTACAAATAGGTATAATGTGTTTTGTATCTCCAAATGACAGGAAATGATTTAGGTTTATATGGTCGATGCAAAAAATGTCTTGTGAATGCACAAAATACTTGTAAACGCAAAAAAAGTAATTGTATGTTTCTTTTTAGAACTTGGTCCTGAAGAAGGTTTTTAATTGTTTCTCCAAAAACCGAAACGCCGCGTCAACCCCTGTTCTTGTGTAATTTCTTGTGACATTTCTTGTGAAATTTTTTTGTATGAACTATTTGCTTGATGCGTACACCAATGATTTTTAAATGTTTTTAAACTTGTTACTGTAAAAATAGTTTTTATTACCTGTGTTTTTTAGCGATTTACATGTGACTCTGAAATAAATATACATTGTTATATTTTTCTAAAATCTAATGTCCTGTCCTCTTTAAGCTTGATAAACTCAAGGAGAGTATGAGTTGAAATAAATCTGAAATTTTTTGTATTTAGATGTTGGCTGTTATATATTCTAAGAGAGCTACAAATAAGATTTGGTCACAATATTGTGTGATTGGTATTAGTAAAAAACAAGACTCTGGGCACCTACAAAATAATATCACCCAACTAGGGTTACTTGTGGGACCTTCCTGTTTTCTCATTTATTCTCCCCTGTCCCAAAACTGACGGATAAGGGGGCCTCCTCCATTTTTCTTTAGTCGGAAATATAAACATACATCTGATGACTGTGCTGTGGCTAGAACCACCTATGTACCTTATAATGTCTCGTCCGGTGATAACGGACCTGCTATTCATTAATCATTGATGAAAGATCGGCGCCGGGCTGCAGCCCCTCCCCCTGCTGCAGATGTTAGACCCGCACACCTGCATCGTTAATATGAGAGAACGTAAAAAAAATGAAAAATAAAAAAGCATTGGCATAGGTCTGGTTTAAATGCCATGCCTCACCTTTAACAGATGAAAAGCCGGAGCCCGCGAGTGGTTGCTTCTGGGCTGGCCCCGTACTGCAGGCTGAGGTCCGGGTGGGTGTCCAGCACCAGGGCCCCCTGGCTGGCGAGGCCGGCAGGGTGCTGAGCTGCAACAACAGCACCCAGGCATACTCCTGGGTCTTGGCCGCCGCTGTAGCCCCAGGTGGAGGTGTCGCAGCCGGAAGAGGTGGAAGCTATCTTGATCATTGAGTACAAACGCAAGACAGTTGGCACAATAATTGGGCGGAATCTCCACTACTAATTAAGAAAAATGTGTGTCCGAATCCTTGTTACTCGATAGAGCAGTGAGTAAAAGCCAACGTGGAACGAGGTGGGTAGACTAAAATCAGCATAGATCACCTATTTTGAAACAGTGGGGCCCAATGTGGAGGCATCCGGTAACATTACGTGCTGGTTCAATTGAAAAGTATTGAAAGATGGATAATAGTGCGGAGCGCTTAACAGCGGGTCTTAATCCATAGTCACAACGTATCTTAACTCGGACTCCTTCAAAAAGAGCTCGATAATTGCCAATGTTGACACCTGTTTAAAACCCAAATCAGCGCGATGAATAAACCCCTTTCAGCAAGTCTAACAGGATGACAGGAGGGCATTGTTCGTTAGAGAATCCCTAGTTAGTTTTAAAATTAAACAAATCTGCATGGAGCGCTAAGCAGTTGAACTGTAGTGTAAAACAGAACCGAAGTGTCTGGCATTCATATGTCGAACTCAAACAGCCATATAGAATATGCATTCCCAAACGCCACAACGTCCACTCATGCAAATCCCATACCTGACTGTATGCGTAGTTCGTGAAAGATATGTTAAGATGCTGTGCGGTTTTTCAAATGTTCCCAAAGAATGAAACCAACCCCGTGCTTTAGTCTGAAAATTAAAACAGTGCAAGAGCCACAGTACTACACCATGAAACTAGCATCTAACTCACAGCGCAACGACATCCATGCAAATGCTGGCCATTCGCTTCCAGTCAAGGTAGGCCCCTCGGCTGCTGTGCAGAGCCCAGAGCAACCGGCCAAAAGCCAGGGGCAGTTACCATCCAACGTGCGAGAGCGGTACATGCTCTCGGGCTCGGCGCTGCCGCATCTGCGTGAGTGTCTAACACGCCTCACAGAGCCCCATGCGCAGGAACCCACAGTGGAGAGCTGGTGCCGCCTATTCCCAGGCGCACACACCTTCCCAGCATTCGTAGCACGTAGTCGAAGTGCACGTCGCTCCCTAGCCCATGGGGGGGGGGGGGGGGTCAGGATCTTTATGGCCTCGCAATGTGTTGGTTTTTTTTTGAATTTCAAAAGATGCTATTAGAGAAAAATTTGATATACACAGTACAGAAATAGTGAAGGCAATACTGGTGTCGTTATACGCCGTTGGGGTTACAGTAGGCATATCGTTGGCTTGATTATTTACGTGTACATTAGATAGGCAATCACGATCTAGGCGTGCGCTGCCATTGGCGGTCTTATGTACTACCCTCGAAAGATTGAAAAGAAAGAGTGAAAGGAGAGAAAGGAAGAGAGAACAGGGTGGGTAGCGCGGTTGTTATCCGCCATACTACAGAGTTTGCGTTGTCGGGAGGCTGGGTGTGTCTTGCTTAGAGTGGTTTGTGCGAGCCCATGTAGTTGTCCAAGGAGAGCCAGATCTCTCCCTTTGTGGTGGAGTTGGGTGAGTATTTTGATGTTATGTTGTCCGCCCCTCTTAGGAAGGTGATCCAATTTAGCCAACTTTTGAAGGTTGCCTTCCCTGTGTCTTTCCAGTTCGCCAGGATAGTTTTGACTGCCGCTGTGAGAAGTAGGTCAATCAGTTCACTATCATTTTTGGACTGAATTTCTGGGGCCATGAAGGCGGCTACTACCCCTGGGAAGTCTGGTTGTAGTGAGTGCCCCATTATACTGTTAATTAATTCTCTTATTTTACCCCAAAATGTCTTGACTTTGGGGCAGTAAAAGATAAGGTGTGCTAGTTCTCCTTT
This sequence comes from Lissotriton vulgaris, assembly GCF_964263255.1. NCBI lineage: Eukaryota > Metazoa > Chordata > Amphibia > Caudata > Salamandridae > Lissotriton > Lissotriton vulgaris. The sequence goes on from NW_028241612.1 coordinate 199,647, forward strand.
TTGTCTATGGCAGTTCCAGCATAGGTCGCTTTCCCGGAGCCCGATGGCCGTCAGGCGGGCTGGGGTACAATATGCTTTATGGAGGAGCCAGTATTTAGTTTAAGCTAAAGTTGGTGTCACTTTATTTTTGAATGCTGAGGTCCAGAGGCAGAGCTTTTCCTTCTCACTGAAGTGTCTAGTGTGTTGGGTTTCCCAGTATTCTAATGCTTTGGCGTTTAATCTTGTCGTTACCGGGCAGAGGAGTTTGTATAGGTGTTGAGTTTGGTGGCCAATTTTGTTTAGGTTGGCCATGTATAGCAGAATCGATGGGACCCCCTTGTTAATATCTGCTCTCGTGATTGCCGCCTTTATTTTTAGAAAGTTATAGAATTCAATATCTGGTAGGTTGTGCAAGTGTTTTAGGGTGTCGAAAGTGAGCGGGGTATTGAGCTTTTCTAACTGGTTGGTAGTGGAGATGCCCCATTCGTACCATGGGTTAATGTTAAGTATTTTGTCTTTGTACTTTATTTTGGTTTTGAACCAAATAGTTTCCCATCTTGTGTTTTTAATGCTCCTCTCCATCCTTTTGTCGACTTTGAGGAGGGCGTCCTTGGTGTTTTTGTGTGTGATGTTGCTGGTCTTTGGGTGTTTGTTAGCTGTGAGTAGGGCTAAGGGATCGAGACCTTTTACGATTGCTCTCTCTAGCTCCAGCCATACCGGTGTGTAAACCTGTTCGGGTGAGAGCCAGAATATCCCTTGTTTAGCTAGGCATGCTGTCTGGAATGTTTTGAAGTTGGTAAGGTTTAGTCCTCCTAATGTTTTGCTTAGTTTTAATTTCTGATGGCTTATCCTGGGTTTCTTGTCTCTCCAGAGGAATTTATTGATCAGGATATCCAGCTTTTTGTGGAAGTCCTCTGTGGTTATGAGTGGGAGCATGCTGAGCAGGTAATTAATCATGGGTGTTAACATAATTTTTTATTGTTTCCACCCTTCCCCGTGCGTCTAATTTCTCTTTCAGTTTGTTTAGTATTATTTTTTCGTTGTAGTCGAGTGTTGATTTGAGATCCCTACCGAAGTGAAGACCAAGATACTTCAGGAAGTTTTTTTGCCAAGCCAACCCAGAGACACCTAATACTGCCCTAGTTGTATGCACATTTAGAGGTTTGCATTCAGACTTGTCCCTGTTGAGTTTATAGCCCGACACCTGTGTGTATTCCTCAATGGTAGACATTAGGGCTGCTATCGAGGGGCCAGTGTTCCCTGTTGTAATGAGTATGTCATCCGCGTATGCAGCTAGTTTAAACATCTTCCCCATTATTGCGATTCCTTTTATTTCAATATTATTCCTGATCATGGATAGTAGTGGTTCCAGGGCGAGTAGGAAAAGTGCAGGGGAGAGTGGACAACCTTGTCTAGTCCCTCTGCCCAGGGATAGCGGCTCAGAGGTGCCCCCGTTGACTACCACGCGGGCTTTCAGTTCGTTATAGAGCGCCATCACCATTCTTCTATAGTTTTCTCCTAGCCTGAACTTTTGCATGCATTGGTCAAGGAAGGGCCACGCTACTCTGTCAAACGCTTTCTCCGCGTCAAGTGCGATGATTACTGCTTGCAGATTGTTGGTGGAGGCGTGGTTTATTAAGTGACATAGGAGTCTCGTATTATCTTGGGGCATCCTGTTCTTGAGGAAACCCACCTGAGAGTTGTGGATTAGGTTGGGGAGCTGCGCGTTTAGTCTTACCGCAAGAATCTTTGCATAGATCTTGCAGTCTATGTTAATTAGTGAGATGGGACAGTAGTTTTGTGGATGTTGTGGATCTTTGCCTTCTTTTGGGATGACTATTATGTTGGCCTCTACCATTGAGCTAGTCATTTTCCCTTTTTGGATACAGTGTGTGAAGACCTCTTCCATTGTGGGCCTGATTAGGCGGAGGAAGTGCTTATAGAACCCTGCTGTGTACCCGTCTGGCCCGGGGGCTTTGTTGTCCTTGAGAGCTGCTACTGCTTTTTCTATCTCTGCCCCTGTTATGTCTTGTTCTAGAGATTATTTTTGTGTATCAGTTAATTTTGGTAGGATTAGCTTGTCTAGTAGGCTGGCTCCCCCGTCCGCTTTAAGGTTTTTGTCCTCCTTGTATAGGTTTTCATAGAAGTCTTTAAAGACCTTGAGGATTCCCTTGTTTGAAGTTTGTGAATTCTTATCAGTGTCTGTTATTGCTGCAATTGTGTGTTGTCTCTGCTTGCTCTTAAGGTATGAGGCTAGCGCTTTCCCTGCTTTGTTCGCTGTGCATAGGTTTATTGCTTTATATTTGTTTATCCGTGTACCCGCCCTCTCACTTAAGATCTTGTTGAGCTCGTATTTCTTCCTGATGAGCTCAGTGAGGGTGTTCTTGTCTGCTAGGTTGGTACAATGGCTTATTTTCAGGTCTTTAATCTGCACTTCGAGCTCTATTACTTTTTTATTTCTTTCCTTGTTCATTCTAGATTTAATGCTAAGTATTTTACTTCGGACTGTGGCTTTCGTGGAGGCCCAAAGGGTGTCTATTTCTGTGTCTTGATTGTCATTGAACTGTAATCTTTTATGGTCTCCTCTATTTCGGTTACATTGGCTGGGTTTTTAAGGATGTCGCTGTTGAATCTCCATCTGCGGCTTGCGTGCTTGTTATGTCGCCCGCTAAGTGTTAGACTAATGTGCGAGTGGTCTGATATTGTTCTTGGAGCGATTTCTGTGTGGTCTATGAGATGTGTGTGTGAGGCTGAAATGAGGATGTAGTTGATCCTGCTGTATGAGTTATGTGGATGAGAGTAGAAGGTGTAGTCCCTGGTGTCTGGGTGTTGGAGTCTCGAATGGGTCCCTAAGCTGGAACATGGCACACAGGTTCTTCAGGGTATTCTGCCCCTGAGCGCAGTGGCTGATTCTTTGTGGGTGTCTGTCTGTGGCATGGTATAATACCTGGTTGAGATCACCAGCTACGATCAGGAGGTCATTTTGGGGGAGCTTACTCAGTCTGTTCTCAACATCTCCCCAAAATGCATTGTCCTCTGAGTTGGGCCCATAGATATTGGCAATGTGGATCATCTCCTCTCCCCGTTTGAGGCTCGTTATTAGGATTCCCCCTTCCTCATCAGCGTAGCTCTCATGTAATGCTAGTCTGGCTTTCTTGTTTATCAGTGTGATTACACCTCTCTTTTTGTGCACTGCTGGCGAGCACAGTGTTTGCCTTATCCAATTCGCCCTGAGTCGGTGTGCGTCCTCTGCTGACAGTTTGGATTCTTGGAGCACGCACACATCGCTCTTTAGTTTGCTTAGGTACTCTATCATTTTCCTTGTCTTGACCGGATGGTTGAGCCCTTTAACATTGAATTTGACTACTTTGATGTTTGAGAGCAGTTGGTTTTGTCCCGTTTGTGTCATTCCTTAAAGTGAGTATCGCTCGTTAGTGAGATGGACCTGTGTGTGTCTAGCTGCCTTGCATATGACCTTAGGTTACCCTTTACCGATGCCTCCCTATTGTGCTTGCTTAGTTGTGTTGGATGGCTTAGTAGTCGTTTGCGTCTGTCCGTGAAAGAGAAGGAGAAGATAGCGCAGGAGAAAGAAAAAGGAAAGAAGGAAAGCCTGGAGAACAATGGAAACTGTACTTGAAGATCCCCCCTCCCTTGATCGTAGGGGTTTGCAGAGGATCGGCCGTGAGCCGCGACCCTGTGGCGGTTTGACTGCTGGCACTCTGTATGCCTTGTCTACTTCAAATTGTCTGTCAAACTTTATTCCTGTTAGCAGTGGTATCAGCTCTTCTATGAGAGATGCGCAGGATCCAGGTTTGTCTTCTTCCCCCTCGGGAATTCCAAGCAGTCTTATGTTCCCTCTTCTGCTACGGTCGTCCTGATCTGCAAGCTGTTTTTGGCGGTAGCTAGAGGCTTTGGTGATGGACTGCAGAGACTTATTTGACTGGGCATTTTCACCTTCTATGTCACTGATCCGCTTCTCTGCTGATGTCTATCCTGCTGTTCATTTTGTGTTGGTCTGCCTTTATGGCTGGCAGCTCTGGTTGCATGTTGTCTATTGTCTGCTTCGTAGATTTGGCCAGGTCGTTACCTTCGTTAATTTTTTTTAGGATCATGTCCAGAGTTATTTCATTCCTTTGCTTTAGCGGAGAATATGGTGGGTCCTTTTTGTACTTCTTAATTTCACTGGATGGTTTGCCCTCATGACCTGCCATTGTTGCGAAGCCTCTTCTGGCTAGGTAGCTGACAAGTCTGCCATCTTTCTGCTGTGTGGAAACAGGCTTGGGTGGCTCTCGTCTTGCTTCTGACTGCTCCCTCACTGTAACTTGGCGGTCTAGCCTATACCTGCTTGGCTCCCGGATGGACCTTGTCCTGGTCTTTGCACCTGCCAGCTCCACGCTTGTGTCGCTGCTCTCTGATGTGCCACCCCCCTTGTCCTCTGGGAGGGTGGGCTATTTGAAAGGTTTGTTTGTAAGGCCCTTTAGTATGTACTAGTGCTGTTATTGAGAAACATTGCTTGGTTGGCCTGCTGGTCTTCCCTCTTTGAGTGCTATTCTCTGTCTGGAACGGGCCCTTCTTGTAGGCGCAACCGGGTTGTGCTCTTCCTCTGTTGCTGATCTGGCCGGTGCTAGAGGACTAGAACGGCGATTGGCCGCGCTTGGGTATGGGCTGGCGCGCCCGTTACTTGCAGTGTAATGGTTTGTTGCTCACTCCGTATGGCGAGAGGGTGGTCTCCTCTGACTTGCCCACAGCTTCGTTTATATTTCCCCCCCCTGTACTGGCCACTGCCTTTGGCCTTGCTTAGTTCTATTGGGGCTCCTCTTTGATGGAGAGAGGGTGTGATCCACCACGGCGCTTGAATGTTCCCCCCGTGTAGCTTGTGGCCGCACTTGGGATAGGGTTGTTGCTGAACTAACGCCTCGGTAGTCAGAGTTGTCCTGGCTGTTAGGGGCCTGTTGTGACCTGACTGTGTCCCACTCGATTTACTTCCCCTTTTGCTGTAGATCAGGTGCGGTGAGCGACAGAGCCTCCCCTTCAAGAGCGGGATTAACTGTTCTAGCGGGCAATCGCAGGTTGGAGTCGTGGAAGCATTTGGGCGGGTTCGGCTGATCTTCTGTCTGCTGCCGCGGTCTAGTGTCTGGGCAAAATGGCGGCTTCCACCGGTGGACCTTCACCTTCGTTTTCGCTTTCCTCTGTGCGCTGCCCCCGTTTCGCCACTGGCGAGGGTTACCCCTTTTGGAACCTGGAGCCCTGTCTGCGCTTCTTGTATTTTTCCTCCTCGCGCCCTCCCGTCTAGTCTATGATGCCAATGACTGTTCGGCGGTCTCCTGCTTCTTTCGTGCCGTTGCCTATCGCCGAGAATGAGGAGTGGCTCCAACAGCAATGGCGGCCCCCATCGGCGCGCTTTTGGTTTCGGGATCGTTTCGTTTTGCTTGCCACGTTTCCGTGCAGCCCCCACCTCCCCAATGACAGGTATATCACTTACTTGGAGGTTATCCGCAGGGGGGTTTGAGGCTCCCACTGCAATGTTCTCGCTAGCGGCCGCTCATGGCGTCTTTGGTTAACCAGCGTTTCGTACTCCACTCTCCTATTATTGTGTGGGTACCATTTTGATGAGCCCTGCCCGTATCTCTCTCTGAGACGAAATGTTGGCAAAACTCCCTGGAGCTTTTGTTGGGGGAGGATTCCTTGCTTCCAGTGTGTGCCCCAGGTGTTCCTACGTGTTTGTGGCTTCTTTCATCTCTGAACTGTGCTTGTTTTCGCTACTAATTCGTCGTAGTTCCCCTCGGGGTTGCGGAGGTAACGGACCTAGGCGCCCGTCCTCATTGCCGTCCAAGCCAAGCCATGCTTCGCCTCGCAATGTGTTTAACAAGCCATGCTGTCATGCCTTTCATGTTATCTTGGATGCCAATTCTCCTCAAGTTGATCTTCACACAGAATTCTTCCCAGGGACATACACAGGAGCCCTGAACGGGTACCTCGCTCCCTGTGAGAGTTGGGCGCAACCAGTCCGCAGCCCCACAGTCTCTGGTGCAGACGATGTAGACAGGGAGGCTTGTCACTGTCCCACGCTCAAGATGGTGTGTCACTTCTTCCCCACAGCTCCGCACTCGACAAGTAAGGGGGCAAGGCAACAGTTTTCCAAGTAGCACAGCTTGCCACTCAGCCTTAGCAACGCTGCAAGTACGCCCCAGAAATTTGCACACACAGCTGTTGTATAGAAATTGTAACGCTCTGGCACCGACATGCAGCGGAAGCGTCCCCGTTAGCAGCCATCTCCAGCGCAGGCCAAATCTTCCCAGGTGACCCACTTGCCTGTAAATGAAGTACAGTCACCGCCAGCACACTGCGTGGAGAGAGGGTCTCAGCTCCGCGTCCCTCCGTTGCGGGCATGTCGTCAGTCTTTGCTACCGGAGCTTAGCGGAGCAGATCTCCATCGCGTCTCAATGAATCGGCCCACCTTAGCCCTGAACTGGAGTCTGTGGATCACAGCCTTTCGCTGCCCCACAGAGGCAGATATTGTGATGGTCATGCGAAGCTTCGCATATAGGTGGCCATCTTTGCTCCGAGCTTGCTCCGCGCCCTGTAACTGAATGATTAGAGTGCTGCAAGGAGAGTGCATGGTGAATTCGTAAGTACACATGTACTCCTGCATTGTCCCAGGCACTAATACATTCACTGCTACAATCACCAGAGCAGTACCTCTGCACTCCAGCTTTCCCCTTGTCACTCTGTGAGCACTCTTCCTATCACCTTGTCAGCACCATGTAATTATCCAATCATTGCTCCAACACCTGAGCACTTATAAATTCCCAATGTACTCTCTTTGCAGTACTCTAATCATCCAGTCACTAACCATGTACTTATGGAACGACCCGGGCACTAATCTATGTAGTGCTACAATCCCCTGAGGACTACCTATGCACTCCAGCAATCCCCCTGTCAGTCTTTGACCGCTATAGGTGTTATAGTTATTTGGATTAGTACATGGCAGTGGCTGGGTGACTGGAGGAGTGCATGGGGAGTGACAGTGCGATTGCAGGACCGCATGGGTACTACCTGGGGAATTGAAGGAGCAAATAGGAAGTGTGTAAGTGGTTAGAGGACTGTATGGGTAGTACATAGGGGATTTCAGTAGTGATCAATTAGTGCCTGGATAATTGCATGAGTGTATAGCTACTGCCTGAAACATTAGAACACTGCAAGGAGAGTGCCTGAGTGAATTTATAAGTACATGGGTATTGGCAGAGTGTTTGGATTAGTACATAGTAGTGACTGAGGGACTGTAGGAGTGCACGGGGAGTGACAAGGTGATTGCTGGACTGCATGGGTACTACCAGGGGTATTGAAGGAGCAAATGAGAAGTGTATAGGTGATTAGAGGGCTGCAGGGGTAGCACACAGGGATTGTAGCAGTTTATGTTTTAGTGCCTGGGTCATTGCACGAGTACATGGGTAGTGACTGGATGATTAGAGTGCTGCGAGGAGAGTACATGGTGAATTTATAAGTGCTTGGGTTTGGTGCAGTGATTGGAAAAGGACAAAGGACTGGCTGGGTGATTGGGGGACTGCATTGGTAGTACCAGGGAGATTACTGGACTGCATAGGTAGTCCTCAAGGGATTGCAGCAGTGCATGTGTTAGTGACTGGGTCATTGCATGAGTACATGGGAAGTGATTGGATGATTAGAGTGCTACAAGGACATTGTATGGTGATTTTATAACTACTTGGGTTCTGGCTTAGTGATTGGATAAGTACATAGTGCGGGCTGGGTGATTGGCAGAGTGCATGGGTAGTGGCAGAGGGATTTCTGGAGTGTATGGATACTACCTGGGTAATTGGAGGAGTGAATCAATAGTGTGTAGGTGGTTAGAGGTCTGCATGGGAAGTGCTCAGGGGATTGTAGCAGGGCATGTGTTAGTGCCCGGGTCATTGCATGACTACATGGGTATTAACTGGATGATTAGAGTACAGCAAGGAGAGTTCATGGTGAATTTATAAATGCTTGGGTTTTGGCAGAGTGATTGGATAAGGACATGGTGCTGGCAGGGTGATTGTAGGAGTGCATAGGTAGTGACAGGCAGATTACTGGACTGCATGGGTAGTGCCCTGGAGATTTTAGCACTGCATGAGTTAGTGCCTTGGCTATTGCACAAGTACATGCGTAGTGACACGATGATTAGAGTGCTGGAAGGAGACAGCATGGTCAATTTATAAATGCTGAGGGTTTTGCAGAGCTATTAGATAAGTATATGGTGTTGGCAGAGTGATTGGAGGAGTGCACAGGGAGTGACAGAGTGATGGCTGGACTGCATGGGTAGTGCTATGGGGATTGTAGCAGTGCCTGGGCCATTGCATCAGTACATGGGTAGTGACTGGACGATTACAGTACTGTAAGGAGAGTACATGGTGAATTTATAAGTGCTTGGGTTTTTTCAGACTGTGTGTATAAGTACATTGTGCTGGGTGGGTGATTGGAAGAGTGCATAGGAAGTGACAGGCAGATTACTGGACTGCATAGGTACACCTCAGTGGATTACAGCACTTCATCTGTTAGTGCCTGGGTCATTACATAAACACATGGTTAGTGACTGGATGATTAGAGTGCTGCAAAGATACTACATGGTGAATTTATAAGTGCTTGGGTATTGGCACAGTGATGGGATAAGTATACTGTGCTGTCAGGGTAATTAGAAAAGTGCTGATGGAGTGACAAGGGGAATGCTGGAGTGCATAGGTATTGCTCTGTGGATTGTAGCAGTGAATGTAATAGTGTCTAGGCCATTGCACGAAGAGTGTACAGGGAGTGACAGGGGGATTGCTGTACTGCATGGGTAGTGCCCTTGGGATTGTAGCACTGCATGAGTTAGTGCCTGGGCCATTGCATGAGTACATGGGTAGTAACTGGATGAATAGAGTGCTGCAAGGAGAGTGAATTGTGAATTTCTAAGTACACATATACTCACTCAATGTCCCAGGCACTAATACATTCTCTGCTACAATCACCAGAGCAGTACCTCTGCACTCCAGCTTTCCCCTTGTCACTCTGTGAGCACTCTTCCAATCACCTTGTCAGCAGTGTGTACTTATCCAATCACTGTTCCAATACCCTAGCACTTATACATTCACAGTGTACTCTCTTTGCAGTACTCTAATCATCCAGTCACTAACCATGTACTAATGGAAAGACCCATGCTCTAACAGATGTAGTGTACAATCCCTTGAGGACTACCTATGCACTCCAGCAATCCCCCTGTCAGTCTTTTGCCAATATAGGTGTTATAGTTGTTTGGATTAGTACATGGTAGTGGTTGGATAACTGGAGGAGTGCACAGGGATTGACAGTGTGATTCCAGGACTGCATGGGTACTACCTGGGGAATTGAAGGAGCAAATGAGAAGTGTGTAAGTGGTTAGATGACTGTATGAGTAGTGCACAGGGGATTGTAGCAGTGATCAATTAGTGCCTGGATCATTGCATGAGTACATAACTACTGCCTGAAACATTAGAATGCTGCAAGGAGAGTGCCTGGGTGAATTTATAAGTGCTTGGGTATTGGCAGAGTGTTTGGATTAGTACATAGTAGTGGCTGAGTGACTGGAGTAGTGCACAGGGATTGAAAGGGTGATTGCTGGACTGCATGGGTACCACCAGGGGAATTCAAGGAGTGAATGAGAAGTGTGTAGGTGGTTAGAGGACTGCATGGCTAGTACACAGTAATTGTAGCAGTACATGTGTTCGTGCCTGGATCATTGCATGACTACATGGGTAGTGAAGTGATTGGGTGATTAGAGTACTGCGAGAAGAGTGCTTAACCTGAAACTCCCTCTGAGGCGGAAGCCGGAGGTTTGCCAATTGCTCACGCACTGTTTGTTTGTTTTTAAAAATTGTAACTTCTGATCTTATTCCACTTAACTTCACGAGCTCACCTGCTGAAGCGCTGCCTCTTAGCGCCAGCCAGACCCCCAGATCGACTTGAAAATCGCCCTCTCCGCCAGCGCGGCAAAGGTGTAGCCACGCCCCCTGCGAGGCCACGCCCACCAAGGAACCAGTATAAAAACGCTAGAAAGCGCAACGAAATCACTTAACCTGAAACTCCCTCTGAGGCGGAAGCCGGAGGTTTGCCAATTGCTCACGCACTGTTTGTTTGTTTTTAAAAATTGTAACTTCTGATCTTATACCACTTAACTTCACGAGCTCACCTGCTGAAGCGCTGCCTCTTAGCGCCAGCCAGACCCCCAGATCGACTTGAAAATCGCCCTCTCCGCCAGCGCGGCAAAGGTGTAGCCACGCCCCCTGCGAGGCCACGCCCACCAAGGAACCAGTATAAAAACGCTAGAAAGCGCAACGAAATCACTTAACCTGAAACTCCCTCTGAGGCGGAAGCCGGAGGTTTGCCAATTGCTCACGCACTGTTTGTTTGTTTTTAAAAATTGTAACTTCTGATCTTATACCACTTAACTTCACGAGCTCACCTGCTGAAGCGCTGCCTCTTAGCGCCAGCCAGACCCCCAGATCGACTTGAAAATCGCCCTCTCCGCCAGCGCGGCAAAGGTGTAGCCACGCCCCCTGCGAGGCCACGCCCACCAAGGAACCAGTATAAAAACGCTAGAAAGCGCAACGAAATCACTTAACCTGAAACTCCCTCTGAGGCGGAAGCCGGAGGTTTGCCAATTGCTCACGCACTGTTTGTTTGTTTTTAAAAATTGTAACTTCTGATCTTATACCACTTAACTTCACGAGCTCACCTGCTGAAGCGTTGCCTCTTAGCGCCAGCCAGACCCCCAGATCGACTTGAAAATCGCCCTCTCCGCCAGCGCGGCAAAGGTGTAGCCATACCCCCTGCGAGGCCACGCCCACCAAGGAACCAGTATAAAAACGCTAGAAAGCGCAACGAAATCACTTAACCTGAAACTCCCTCTGAGGCGGAAGCCGGAGGTTTGCCAATTGCTCACGCACTGTTTGTTTGTTTTTAAAAATTGTAACTTCTGATCTTATACCACTTAACTTCACGAGCTCACCTGCTGAAGCGCTGCCTCTTAGCGCCAGCCAGACCCCCAGATCGACTTGAAAATCGCCCTCTCCGCCAGCGCGGCAAAGGTGTAGCCACGCCCCCTGCGAGGTCACGCCCTCTACCATTTACTACAAATGTGCCGCCCCCACCAGCGCAGCGGACGAGCGCAGCAGGAGCGCCGTTTGCGCGCCGAAGGCGCGCCTAAGGCAAGCCCGTCTGCGCACGACCGGGCCTAGGGCCAGAACCCCTGCCCGAATCTTTTTACCCAAATATAAGGTGTTCTCGTAGAGAACTACTGAGCCTCAGACCCCCCCCACCCTCCTGTGATTACACCCATGATCTCAATGGACCTTTCACTCGCTGCTCCTTATGCAAGCCAGTCCAGCTCACGCTCCCCACTAAACCTATCAAACCCGCCACCCTTAACCTTGCCTCTCTAAACTGTCGTTCACTTCCAAAACATGCGACACAGATTACCGACATCATAGAAGATCATGAAATTGATATATTCTTCCTCACGGAAACGTGGCTCGGCCCTCACTCGCAATCAGACATGGTATTAGCAACACCACAGGGCTACTGTATTCAATCCCTACCCCGCCCTCTAGGTAGAGGAGGCGGTGTAGCTATCATCCATCGAGAACACCTTCACTGCAAAACCCACGACGCACAGATTACCGACGCAGAAAGTCTGCATTTTACCGTTACACTCAATCCAACCACTTCTTTAACAGGACTCCTTGTTTACCGCCCCCCCGGCCTCCCAGGCCCCTTCACCTGCTCTCTTCTAGACCTAGTCACAACTCAGGCCCACTCCCTATCAAACTATATGATAGTTGGGGACCTGAACATCCACCTAGAAGATCCGGCCGACTCGGTAGCCAATGATCTGATTCAAGATCTAGCGGCTTTTGACATCCGCCTATTAAACTCCGGAGCCACCCACACCAAGGGCCACCTATTAGACCCTGTGTTTACCAGCTCGCCCTCGATGCTAGCGAAGAAGGCCCTTCCCCTCCCTTGGACAGACCACTTCCTTGTCCCCTTCCAATTACCTGGAACCTTCAGGAAAAACCGAATACCCCCCACCTTCAGTAAGGACAGGACCTGGTCCAGACTCCCCACGGATGAATGGGCTAAGACCCTTGAAAAAAACATCCCTGCTCACGCTGGAGATCCAACTACGGCAGACAGAAGATTCAGGGACTGGATTACCGCCTCCCTAGACCTAGTACTCCCACTCAGAAATAGGGAAGACAAAAACGGCAAACATGGCTCAGCACCATGGTATTCTGCAGATCTAAGAACACTTCGTAAAAACTGCAAAAAAGCCGAACGACTCTGGAGAAAAAATTGGCAACATGCCAACAAAGAAGCCTACCAGTCTACGGTCAAACTCTACAAAGAGGCCATTTAATCAGCCAAAGCTTCATACTACGATACGCGAATACAGGAAGCATCTAATTCAGCCCGAGAATCCTTTTTAATTGTTAAAGAGCTGATCAAGGTCCCCACCACTTCCCCCTCCAACACCCCCAAAGTCGACAGAAGTAATGAGCTAGCGAACTTCTTCAACGATAAAATCACCCGCATCCTGGCCTCCCTCCCACCCCCCAGCTCCCCCAGTCTCACGGAAAGCCGTACTCCCCTCGAACAGACTGAAAGCATCTGTCGCCCCACGCTTCAGACATTCCGACCTGTCACCCCCCTAGAGGTTGAGCGAACCCTAACAAAAATGAAAAGTGGATCACCCTTGGACCCAGCTCCTATCAGGTTCCTCAAGACCGTAGCCTCAGTAATTGTACCCACCATCACGGATCTCATCAACTGCTCGTTCGCCCACGGAACTGTTCCCGACAGCTGGAAGAGTGCTGTGGTCAAAGCACTCTTAAAAAAACCTCAGCTAGATCCATCGGACCTGTCCAACTACAGACCAATATCCCTACTCCCTGGCATCAGTAAAGTCACTGAGAAACTGGTAAACATCCAACTATCCCAGTTCCTTGAAACTAATAACCTGCTCCGACAATCCCAAACCGGATTTCGCCCGGGCCATGGAACGGACACCGCACTCCTCGCAGTCATTGAAGAGGCAAGGGGCATACTGGATTCAGGAGGATCAGTGGCAGTGATCCTCCTGGATCTAAGTGCAGCCTTTGACACGGTCAACCACTGTGTCCTTCTGCATAGACTGGCGAATGCAGGACTTACCGGGACAGCAATCAAATGGATCGAATCCTTTCTTACAGGACGCACTTTCCAAGTGTGGGATGATAACCATCACTCATCCACCCTCCCACTCACCAGCGGCGTCCCCCAGGGCTCTTCCCTGAGCCCGACGCTTTTTAATGTCTATATGGCCCCCCTCCAGGACGTGGTAACACCATTTAACATAAAAATGGTGAGTTACGCTGACGACACCCAACTAGTCGTCTCCTTGTCCCAGTTGATTGACCATCCTGAAAATCTGACTAACTGCCTCATAGGTATCCACAACTGGATGAATGACTCATCACTAAAATTGAATGGGACAAAGACAGAAGTAATGCTACTTGGCAAGCAATGGACATCTATCCCTCCTACACTATGGCCCAATGTGTTCGGAGAAATCCCCCCCCCCAAAACGCGAAATCAAGACACTCGGGGTGTGGCTTGAGCCACAGCTTACGATGAAAACCCAAGCAACTAAAACCTCGGGCACATGCTTTGGGCTCATGCGCACGACCCGTAAAATCCTGCCCTTACTCCCACCTATGTCCAGGAAGCTCCTCATCCAGGGACTAGTGCTGTCCCGCCTGGACTACAGCAACCTGGTCTACTTGGGAGCCCCCGAGTCTACTATCACGAAACTCCAGCGGACACAGAACGCGGCAGCACGCATGATTACTAACACTCCCTCCAGAACGTCCGCCAAGCCAGCCCTCAAAGCCCTGCACTGGCTCCCCGTGCGCCAAAGGGTGCACTTTAAAGCAATGTGTACAACACACAAGCTTTACAACGGATCTGGTCCAGCGATCCTCAATAAAATGATCACACCTTACACAGCAACCAGATCCCTACGATCTCAAAATGAGAATTTAGTCAGCACCCCCAGATTCAAAAGAACCCGCACAGGAGGTCGACAATTCTCCGTTCAAGCGGCTAAGGGCTGGAACGCACTCCCTCGCGCCCTCAGACTAGAATCCAACTACCTTGCTTTTCGCAAAAAACTAAAGACCCATCTGTTTCCTAAATAACACCCTTCGGTCGCTTCCCCCCTCTCTCCCCCTCACTAGGATTTCAAGTTACATAGCGCGGGGATGCCCTTGGGTCACCAGGCGCTTTAGAAATCGCTAAAATAAAATAAATAAAAATAAATATCTATCTATCTATATCTATCTATCTATATCTATCTATCTATCTATCTATCTATCTATCTATCTATCTATCTATCTATCTATCTATCTATCTATCTATCTATCTATCTATCTATCTATCTATCTATCTATATATATATATACGGTTTTAGGGGTGTTATAGTTAGCTGGACATTTCACTCATACAAAGCCATTGACATTCCTCCATTATAGTTAGTTGTACTAACTGTAACTCTCGTGCCAGCAATCCACTGGTGTTGATGTCACATATGTATGTAAAGAAACGCACCCAGGCAAACAATACTGTTTGCCTGGGTGCATTTCTTTACAAACATTATTTACCCTGACCCAGGAACCTTATCCGTATCAGGGGGTCCTTGTTTTTTTGCACGATGATGTCACATATTACATGATTCATGACATGGTTAGTGACATCACTGATGACATCTCAAATGACATCACTGATGACATCATCCAGTGAATGTAGTTTAGTTCCATATGCCAATTTGTATTATATATATATACCAATCTGCATTGAAGAATGAGTGGATGTATAAGTGTTTGGATGGAGGATTTAGTAGCAGTGTTATTAACTGTTTACTTGACTAATTTATAGTGTCTCGCTAAATAAATTGGGTAGTGAATAAATTGTGTGAATATCTATATTCAGTTCAGTTCAAAAGCTTTTATTCGGTTGGCAGAACACAACCATATAAGCAAACAAAAAAATATATCAACATCATCAATTCTGCCATATTAGATACATCAGAGCTCTTTAGCTATGGAATCATTAAAAAACACACCTTCATAACAGTCTCATGTTGGATTAATCTAAGCTACATTTTATGCAGTTTTTGCTGTTATTAACATACAAGTTTCAAAGTGACTAATGCTCAAATATATGGCTATGCAATCATTACAAACACACCTTCAATACCAATCTCTTGTTGGATTAATCTAAGCTACATTTTATGCTCTTATTAACATACAAGTTTCAAAGTGACTTGTGCTCAAATATATTCAATATGTGCAAATTCTGCAGTACAGTACCATACGCAATCTCAATTACAAAATGTGTAAATGTCGCAACTCCATGTCTGCAGCACTTAATTTGCTCTGATACCACTTAAGGTGTAACAATAGTCCAGAGGAACTGTGTAAAATTGGCTATAAAGTGCTAGCAGGCTAAATTACCGAATGTGCAAAATCGCGATTTAGCAGCTACAATACATAATTGGCAGTCATTACGTATTTTATATGGTAGATGGTACAAAAGGGACTGTGCAAACTTAGCAATAATATGTCATAAGCCAATAGTCATGTAAACTTTATATGAAAAAAAGGTGTCATGTACTTTAAAAATATTAGACAAACTTATTTTTTAGACCTAATAAAACAATCATCCTATGTAAAGCAAACCAGAAACTCATAAGGTGTTTCTACATTATAAAATTAAAGGGGAACTTCATGGTATTATCGATTTTCTGGCCGCTATGCACTTTAAAATATATGTTGCTACATTAAAGCAAATGTCTGGGCTTTCCAATAAACAAATTAATTTCATAGCATTTGTAGTGGATCGGATGTTATACTTTAAAAGGATAGGTTTCAGATAAAATTTTCTTAAAAAAATATAAAATGTACAAAATAGTAAAAAATGGCAGCTACTTTGTTTGGAATTATTTATTTTCTCTGTTGTTGTGTAAAGTGCTGCACCATTTAGTTACTAGCTATGTGAATGTGTAGATCAGTTATTGATTAGTTAACTGATTATTTGTATGGGAGAGTGAATGTGTGTATGGTTCAGTGGTGGTTGTGTGACTGCACAAAGATGTGTCAGTAGTTGATTCAGTAGGTATAGGACGTTAAGACTACATGTTATAATAATTGTTTGGGTGTATGAATATGTATATAGATGTGCTGATGAGCAAATATATCTCTCAATGGTACATGTCCAACAAACTAGAATAATAAAAGGCAGTGTATGTGACATTTTCTCTATATAAATAAGTATACATAAGAATCAGTGATTGCATGAGTGAATGTATGGATATTTATTTACTTGTAATAGTAATTTTATAACACACTTAGTATGAGTTACTATCTATATGAATAAAAGAAGTGGTGTTTGTATGAGTATGTAGCTGAGTAAATATAAGTATGATCCATTGTTTGCATAAGTGATTGGGATGACTGCATAAGTAAATAGAATGTGTGCTGGTGTGTAATGTCAATATAGGTGTATAAGTATATTTGATAGTGTTCAATTGATCATTGACAGCATGTATGAGTGAATCTATAGGTAATTTATTACACGTTTATGTAGATCTAGGAATGACTGAGTGGGTTTTTAGATACTTGTATTGGTGTGTCAATGGATTCAAATATGGTACTCTGTATTTTTCAGTGAGTGATGAAAGACTGTAGTAGTGTAAAATGAGGTGTATCTGATTGTCACGTGGATGATGTCATCAGTGATGTCATCAGTGATGTCATTTGAGATGTCATCAGGGATGTCACTGCCCATGTCATGAATGATGTAATATGTGACATCCTCACCAGTGGGTTGCGGGTGCGAGAGTTACAGTTAGTACAACTAACTATAACAGAGGAATTTCAATGGTTTTGTATGAGTGTAATGTCCAGCTAACTATAACACCCCTAAAACCTATGTTTTTTTCAGTGAATTTCTAAGGTTTTTTAAATGCTAATTTCTAATTATAACCAGCCTGAAACCTATGGTTTTTTCAGTGAATTTCAAAGGTTTTTCTTAAATGCTAATTCCTAACTATAACCTGCCTGAAACCTATGGTTTTTTCAGTGAATTTGGAAGTTTTTTTAATGACAATTCCTACTTATAAATAATGTTGACCACTTCCCTATATTTTCAATAAGTAACCAAATCTGCAATGCTACCTAAAACATCAGGCAATAGTTCCACTAACAAATTAACATCTACATTTAAGTACTGAAAGAAAGTTGAATATGTACTGCGTGAATTACATTCAACTCAGACCCATGTTTAAAGAGCAATATGTGATAGTGTTTCTCATTATACACTTCCCACACCCAACAAAATCACAATACCCAGCACCACGATCACCACAACCATACCCACGGACCCCTCCCCCCAACTACCTCAGAGGCAGCGCAAAACAGGACAACGGACCTTTCCAAAATAACATATCCAATCAACAGTACACTAGCTCAATCTACAAAGATGTGGCAACCAAGTATGTATAAGGGAAAGAACTCTAACATCAACAATAATGTACACAATGCTAAGACAATAATAATATGTATTTCCCTCACAGACCATTATACTTTCTCATTAGACATTGTTCATATACATTTCAATAGACATCAAGAATACAACAGTGACTACTCCAATCACCTCATTGTTATTCTATTTTATCAAGACATTTCTTTTTCTAAACACCAGACATACCACTAACTCAGTGCACCATAAATAATCACCACATGGCTTTATTAAGGCAAAATTCTGTAGTTAAAAAAAATGATCCCCAGTGTGGCCTATCCGGATCACGCATCATCGCAGGTTACGTATTTGCTCAGTCCAAAAGGTACTACTAACTCAGTGCACCATAATTAATCACCACATGGCCGTATTCAGGCAGAATTTAACTGATTCTTCATTCATTATGTCTAAAGTGCAGTACCAAATAAAGTAACCTCCCTCAAACCTACACAAAATCGCCACTTGCCCTTACTAAGCCAGAATTCACAAGACAAAAAACATTACTATCAGTACGCCCTGCCCAGTCCACACATTATTGCATGTTTTCAGAACCTTGTAATTTCAGGTACCACTAACTCCGTGGAAACCAAAATAAGTATAACACCGATCACACCGTACACAATATCACTTTAGTATGCTTCCTTTAATTTTTTTTATATCACTGATAGATTTAGTTGAATAATAAAATGCACGCTGCATACATGTTCGATCTTCCACTTCCACTACGATTGCTGATGATGCACTCTACCCTAAGATGTACACTGCGGACAGCAGGGTTTACAACTTCAATTCACCTTTGCATCTACACTATAGACAGTACAAAATTCAACCTTGATTTAGTTAATGCAGAGACAATTATACTGTATGTATTCAGATTTTGTTAAAAAAAAAAGGAAAAAAAAACATTGTTCTATAACTGTTCTGACTACTAGCTTCCATATACACTGTGCACAGCAGGGTTCACAACTTGAATTTACCTTTTCATCTACACTACAGACAGCGTTAAATTCAGCCTCGATTAATTTAAAGCAGAGAAAATTATTTATGGGGGAAATCAGTAGACCTACTTCACAGAGCAATTGATAACCATTGATGCTAGTTTTTTTTCCTCCCTTAAAGTTCATATAGTCCAGTATGCAACAGTGAATGGTTTGAGTGAAGCTCGCTCAGACCACGCATCATCGCAGGGTGAGCACACGATAAACACCACACGTGACACTAACTCAGTACACCGTAAATAATCGCTACGTGCCCTTGTAAAGGCAAAATTCAATAGTCAAAACACATTTTTACCAGTGCGGTCTGCCTGGACCACGCATCATCGCAGGCTCCACACAAACCGGCCCTACCTCAGTGCAGCACAACTCATGAACCCTTTACGATAGAATGTTCTGTATATTATTTCACATGCAATGTTCCTACTTTTGTACAACAGTAGTCATAAACCGTTATGATTAAATATCTGCATATGATATCATAATAACTATTCTACTTGTTACCAACAACAACATAATAAAATGGAGTCAAGCACACATGCCCGAAGCCACTTCAACTATTTACCTGTGTCTGTGTATTTATTGTTTGTAAAATGCTGCTCCTCCGCCCTACCACATTATATTGTGCTATAAATAGCGTATGCAACCAACTTACCTGTGACAGTCAGTGTGGGCTATTCCTCTTTTTTTTAAAAAAAAGTATATTTATATAGCGCAAAATCAACCCAAATCTATACCAGCTATTTACATGAGCACCATATTTACAATATATTTTCAGGCACGCGTACATTAGGTCATTACTCTAAAATAACAGGATGTGCACACAACTGCGAGACTCGAACACTGATTTCCAGCATCAAGTTGTACAGTGTATCTGAATGACCACATCTATACTAATATAATAAAGAGAGAGCCCAAACCTTTGAGGCGGGTAATCTCAGGAACCACAGCACCAATCACAACACCCAATACAGCGTTGGAAAGGGCAGTTGCAGCAGAAGGACATAGGCTATGCAGACGCCCACCATATACATTTAAAAGGTAAAAGAACCATGTCAGCAAAGTAGTCCCTTGTGGGTGTGTCTGCTTTGTGCTGTGGGCGTGTGCTGGGGGCGTGACAAACGCTGGGGGCGTGTGGTACGTTCTGCCCTTCATGCCATGTCTCATATCGTGTGCTGTGGACGTGTGCTGGGGGCGTGGGCATGTGCGGGGTGCGGGATTACGGAAAAAAAGCAAGAGTTGTGCACAATATTTCATCGTTTTTTCTTCCCAGGTTCTGTACATTCCAGCTCCGGGTGTCCACCCTGCTCCCTTTAAATACCCCTGCACCCCATAATCATAACCCACCCTTACTCCTTAAAATACCCCAACACCCTTAAACACTAACCCATCTTAACCCTATAAATATACCCTGTACCCCAAAACCCAAACCTATCCCTAAACCCTAAAAATACCCCTGTACCCCAAAACCCAAACCTAGTCCTGAACCTTATAAATACCCCTGTACCTCAAAACCCAAACCTACCCCCGAACCCTCAAAATACCCCTGTACCCCAAAACACAAACCTACCCCTGAACCCTAAAATACCCCTGTACCCCAAAACCCAAACCTAGCCCTGAACCCTAAAAATACCCCAAAACCCAAACCTATCCCTGAACCCTTAAAATACCCCTGTAGCCCAAAACCAAAAACCTACCCCTGAACCCTAAAAATACCCTGTACTCCAAAACCCAAATCTAGCCCTGAACCCTAAAAATACCTCTGTGCCCCAAAACCCATACCTATCCCTAAATGCTGTACCCCTGTATCTGAACCCTTAAAATACCCAAACACCCCAAAACATATACCTCAGTACCCCAAAACATATACCCTATACCCATACTTACCTTATCCATTAAAAAAACATGTTTTTACGATTCATGCATTTACAACGAATTTCGTTGTAAATGTATGCGTGGTAAAAGCATATAAAATGTAATGCCATGCGTTATAATGGCATTGCAGAGTTATGGTACTTTCGTAATGAAAGTATGAGGAGTGATAGTATGCGGAAAGAAAGTTGCAGAATAATGGGTGTTTACCCTCCTCCGGTAAGTACATTGGTGGCACGGCGGCCCACATCTCCAGCAACATACTCATATTTTTTCACCACCGATTTGAAAAATGCACAGGTCTCTCTCATTGATGGCCAGCACCGCCATACACTTTTAGACACACCTCCCGCCACAAGTGCTAGCATTGCGAACTTTAGAGCTAGGGAGCTACGTTCGAATCTCAGCTTCAGCTCAACATCCAGTGATTCCAGGCAAATTGCTTTGTCTCCCCGTGCCTACCACAAATTAATGTGTTCTTCTGTAATGTAAATTGTGCTCATGCCATGCTGTCGAGTTCGCTCTATATAATGTTGCAAGGAAAAATAAAGTAGGGAAACTCGAGTTCACACACTACTGAACGCGCACTCTTAAGTGCATTCGCAGTGCACTGTGAATCGGAGCGTTTCACAGGGCTTTCACAGATAAGAAATGCTATCAAAACGAAATCCTACAAAACAATATACTACTGGCCGGCAGCAATTCATACCCGGACAACGTCGGGACTGGCTGCTAGTACGCATCTAAATTGGCTGCCCTTCATGTGCCAAAAACAACAACTTAAACCTTTCACAGCCCTGTATTACTATAGCTATAACACTCCACTGAATGTACAATAAACATTCGTAATCGCAGAAATACGTCATGTCTACCATATTTTATGTATGCAACTATGAACGAATATAGAGTCAGTGATACTCTGTACCTGCCATGTTGGCCAAGTTGTGGAACTTTACAGATATAATGACACATTTGCTTTTAAGACTCGGGTGACGTCAGCACTACAAAACGGACACCCGAATCACTTGATTTCTCATATAGCTCACGACGGGACCATGCCCATGGCTCCGGAATCATGCTTCAGAGCCTCGCACAGCACTAATGTATGCCAGGCCAGTCCACTCCACTTGCGCTACCTGGAATACTCAAAAACAAAACATGGCCCAGATTTCCATTGTAGTGATTTCTTAGTTCCAGGTCTAGTTGTCAGAACGGCACACACACTCCCTCATGGCTGGTATACACCCACACTACACCCATCCAGCACATCCGTCACTACACACGTGCCCGTACCTATGAACAAGACGGGGCGCACGTGCTGTACATTATTTTAGAGTTTCTCCTATTGCAAGCGCTGTGATGGCCCATCCTGGTGGTTCGGACACCTCATGTAGGCCTGAACCACCGAACAGTGGGCCCAGTAGGACTGAGCGGGTGAAGAACCTGCGATGATGATGATGGGAGCACGAGTATGTCGGTAGCCATAGAGATATCATGACTCAGCACCTCAGCACCAGCTGACTGGATTCCTCGACGCAAACAACTCGCTCGACCCATCGCAGTCCAGATTTCGAGCCAACCACAGCACCAAGACCGCCCTCACCGCAGCCACCGATGACATCAGGACCCTGATGGACAACAGAGAGACAGCCGCTCTCATCCTCCTGGACCTCTCGGCAGCCTTTGATACCGACTGCCAATGCACCCTAATAACCCGCCTCTACAACACTGGGATCCAAGGAAAGGCCCTGGACTGGATCACATCGTTCCTCTCCGACAGAACCCAGAGAGTCCGCCTCCCTCCCTTCCGCTCCGAGGCCACCAAGATCATCTGCGCATACCCCAAGGCTCCTCACTCAGCTCCTCACTCAGCCCAACCCTCTTCAATATCTACATGAGCCCCCTCGCCACCATCGCACGCAAACACAACATCAACATCATCTCCTACTCTGACGACACCCAACTGATACTCTCCCTCACCAAAGACCCATTCACCGCCATAACCAAGTTCCAGGACGGAATTAAAGATGTCACAGAATGGATGAAGCACAGCCATCTGAAGCTCAAATCGGACAAGACGGAGGTCCTCATCCTCGGACAATCCCCATCTGTTTGGGACGACTCCTGGTGGCCCACGACGCTGGGCACCGCACCAACACCCACGCAATCTGGGATATATCCTGGACTCCTCCCTCACAATGACCAAGCAAGTAAACGCAGTCTCGTCCTCTTGTTTCAACACCCTGCGCATGCTCCGAAAGATCTTCCGGGGGATCCCCACCGAAACCAGAAAGACGGTCACCCAGGCCCTCGTCACCAGCCAACTGGACTACGGGAACGCCCTATATGCAGGAACCACAGCCAAACTGCAGAAACGCCATCAGCACATACAGAACGCCTCCGCACGACTCATCCTCGACATCCCTCGCCACAGCCACATATCCGCCCACCTGAGAAACCTGCACTGGCTCCCCGTCAGCAAGAGGATCACATTCAGGCTGCTCACCCACGCACACAAAGCGCTCCACAACATGGGCCTCGAATACCTCAACAACCGCCTCTTGTTCTACACCCCCACCTGCCAGCTCCGGTCCACCAGCCTCGCCCTCGCCACCGTCCCACGGATTCGCAGAACCACCACCGGAGGAAGATCGTTCTCCTACCTGGCAGCCAAGACATGGAACTCCCTCCCCACACACCTACGACTGACCCAGGACCATCTCACCTTCAGGAAACACCTCAAGACCTGGCTATTCAAGCAATAGCGGCACCCCCCCCCCTCCCTACAGCACCTTGAGACCCTCACGGGTTAGTAGCGCGCTCTACAAATGTATTGATTGATTGATTGATTGATTCTTAGTGGCAGATCGGGACTACATGATGTAGAAGGTGTCGTGTCCATGAAAAGGTGAGCAGTGAGGACTTGGTGGGCATCGGGGGTAGTCGAAGGGCTGTCGCAGACTGGATACAAAATAGCGACGCAGGGATTTAGACTAACGCAGTCCTATATAGTGTATCAAATTGCATGCATATATTTTTTCCCAATAGCAGGAACATTTTTAGAATCGGTCAAACGTTCGGAATATAAACTATACAAATAGTTGCTTTTAAATGTGAGAGGGAACGTGTGTGAAAGGGCGATGTTATTCAACTCCACATTAAGATAGTAACAATGTGTCAATTTGGTGAAGATGATGGCGTTACCTAAGATTACCTTTTTATTTGACGCGCTCCCTCTTATGTTTGAGAAGGAGGGTTTTTCGAGACTACAGAGTGAGATTGGGTCTTTCATTTGGGCATCTAAGGGATCGCGCCTATCTTAGAAAAAAATCAGGAGAAGACTTTTGACAGGTGGTTTGGCTGCACCAGATTTCCAGATATATTCATGGGCTTTCTTGCTCAAAAATTGCAGAATGCTTTTGGGCATGCCAGGAAGTTCAGTTATTGGTGAACTACTGTCTGCAATGCTGAGAGTTGAGAACATTAAGCAGAACTGATTTATGTATAAATTTTCCGACCCAAAGTACTTTAAAAAAGTACGATTAAAAGTGCTGAAAGATATGGCGATGATCTGGTATAGAATTAGGAGGGCCACAAGAATACCATATTTTAGTGCAAGAGCACCGATTTGGGAATCACCAGGTGCCCCGTGTTGGGCGGAGGATGCTCTGGCAAGAACACTAAAAGTAGAGGGACCTCAGAGATGGGGGATTTGTTTTTAGATCGTAGTTTATTGACGTGGAGTTATTGTGAACAAGAGTGGGGGCATAAATTTTCGAAGTTTAAATATCTCCAGATACAAAACTGGGCTGCTGGGAAAGAACATTTAATAGGGATATATAATGAATTTGAAGAGAAGCTGGCGTTGGAGGCTCCGATCAAAAAAGAAGTGGCGGCGTGGTACTGGGCAATAGTTGAAATGGAGGATGAACCGTTTATATTGCCGGAAAGCCTGTGGGGAGAGTGCTTGCCGAAGATCGCTACAGAAGACCAATGGCAAGTAACTATGTTGATGCGCTAAAAGGTGGTAAAACCTGCGAATTTAAGAAGGAACCACTTGTTCACTCTCCACAGGGCGTATTGGTCCCCAAAGAAGCTGGCGGAATTCAAAGATGGTGGAACTGTGAGATGCCCTAAATGCAGCAGCCCAAACGAAGATGATATGCACATGTTTGTCACATGCCCAGCGATAAAGGTTTTCTGGAGTGATGTGAGTAAATGCCTGTCAGCTGCACTGGCCCAATATATTGAGGTAAGCCCTGAACTTGTTGTCACGGGTAGAGCAGATCTACAAGGTACGGGCTTGGACGATAAAGCAAAGTTGGTGTTCTATGCTATGTTGTTGGCCCAGAGGGAAATTTGCAAGTTGTGGGTTTCTGCTGATCCTCCGTCAGACTTGTCTTGGATAAGAGCCATGATGGCTGTAGCAAAGCTGAACATGGTCGGCCAGCATAGGAAGAGATACAGATTTTGGACTCCGTTCTTAAATTGTTATGGGTGAAGGATAAGAGGGAAACTGGTGAAGGAAAGGGTGGAAGTAAGTCCTATGATTAAGCCTCTCCGAAATCTCGGTGGAAATATGCTTCATGGAAGGCCGGTTAAGGGAGTGCACTCCCTCCCAAGAGAGCAAAATTTCTATCATGTGAGATGAAATCACCCTAGGGTGCTATCGTAAGAAAAAGGGGTGAGGAGGGGCAAATGAGGAAAAAAAAACTAAAAAAAAATTAAGATAGTAACAATTACCAATCATAACATCTTTCTTTTACTATCTTTTAGATGTTGAGCTTCAGGGTGCATTATGTGCCGGCACATGGTGAAAAACACCCCGGTGACAGAAAGGTGAGCGGCGAATATTCTTTGCCGACACTCTCTCACTTCCTCTCTCCTTTGATAAAAAAATTACACACAATGTTAACTTCCTTTTTATCTTACTGGTTGTGTTTCACAAATTGGCGTCTCCCCAACACCTCTAAAGCTCAACGTTCAAGGATTCTGTGATGATACATGGCCATCGTAACAACTTCTGAGAAGGCTGCTTCGACACGTAGTGCACCCTCTTTGAATCAGGCCAATGGCACAAGGTGAGCAAAGAAGCTTGTTTCCGAAACAACGACAAGTCCTCTGTGAAAGGAGAGAGTCGGTAGTGTGCAGAGGCTTCACTGCGTAGGAATGTACAATTACCTACGGGCAGTGAGAATAGATAGGTTTCAACAGTTTGAAGGGCAGATGTACAAGCCCCTTGCACCACTTTTGTGTCACTTTTAACATGGGAAAAGTGGTGCAAGGAGCTTCTAAATCTGCCTCTGACTTCCCAAGAAAAACACTCACCTCTGGACTCTGCGAGTCAATGGGGTGCAACAGTCTAGATACCCAATAATGAGAACTCACAGATATGCAGTGGTGTTAGACGGGGACCTGGAGGGTCGGCCGAGTACAGGGGGAGAGGCCTCCGGTGAGGACCGTCTCCGGCGATCGTACAGACAGGTAACTTCCCCCCCACAAATGGACACCACACAAGGATAAGATCTACACACTTTATATAGGATTCTTGAGGCAAGGTTATCAACGATACAGTGGGGGCAGGACACGAGGATCCTCCCAATTCTAATCTCTGTAGGGAAAGGGGTAGCGGGACAGTCTTGGGTACCAGTCCGGTACCAGGGCGGCCAGAAGGTGCTCACAATCCTCGAGCTCGGAGGTCTGAAAGGTCGGGCTGCGGCAGCGCCAGCAGGCTAGGATGAAAGGTCTCGGCAAGGAGGGCCGCGGCAGCGCCAGCAGGCTAGGACGATGGTTCTCGGTACGACGGGCCGCGGCAGCGCCAGCAGGCTATGATGATGACTTCTTTGCAGAGGGGCCGCGGCAGCGCCAGCAGGCAAGAGCGATGGTTCACAAGGATGGGCCGCGGCAGCGCCAGCAGGTCCAGACGAAGATGCACGTTGTAGAGGGCCGCGGCAGCGCCAGCAGGCTTCAGAGGTGGTTCACAAGGCAGGGCTGCGGCAGCGCCAGCAGTCCGTCAGGGATGAGTTCTTCAAGGTGTCTCTCGACTCCAGGATACAACTACCCTCCTGCTCTGGAGCTGCCCCAGTTATAGGTCTGGTCTCCTTTGATGTCCGGACCCTCGCGCTTGGAGGTCGGGAGGTCCGGGATGAGGGAGTCCAGACACCCAGCAGGGGGGTGGAGCCAGCGCCCGGGGAGGCCGGGGGCGATCGGCACCTGGCAGGGGAGAGCCATCGACACTCCTTTCTCCCATTGACCTGCCAAGTGGTCTCTTCGCCTCCTGGGTGGATGGTGGTGCCTCGATGTCGGGGCCAGGCAGGCCCAGGGTTGGGGTCGAGCTGAGGCCACGCGGCCTCGTGGTGCAGTGTCCAAGATGGCGGCTGGGCCGGGGCAATGGTGCTGACGGAGGCCCAGGTCAGCCGATGCTGAGGTGTTCGGGAGCAAGTGTCCCGTTGGGGCGGATTGCGGGTTGCCTCGGTGGGTTGCAGGAGTGGTTCTTTCTGGGGACACCGGGGGAGCCGGCGTCCGAGTCTTCTCATGCGGGGAGGGAGCGGGCCTTTCATGAGGCCTGTCCAACAAGTGGGAATGCATGGGATATAGTACTTTGGAAAAAAACACAGCACAGACACCGCCTAACAGTGGAACTTGTTGTAATATAGTATCCTGAGTGTACAAAAAAATAAACCAAAAATATACGTGTGCATTTGTATGTACTATGATATTACTAACTCTATATACTATCTTTCAGATCACTAAACTGGAGGCTGCACTATGAAGCAGCACGTTCTTGGACACACAACAGAGGCAAAAGGTGAGCGATGAGTATTTTCTCCAGTATTAACTGCTCCATCTATAACTTTCTCTCTCTCACACTTTTAATGTTGTTTTTTCTCTCTTTCTCTCACTCACTTTCTCTCATATCGTTTCTCTTTCTCTTTTAGTATTAAATCTTTTTATTGGGCAGAAAATAATCACACTGCACCTCACAAAAAGCATCAGCGCCGACGCCGAGGGGAGGCAGTCTAGGCCGGAGGCATTTCTTACGCCCAACATGGTGATACCAGACATTCTTAGTTAACACAGCAAGCCGCCTACAACCCATCCGGGCCGGCCACGTTAAAAGAGGTGCTCAAGAGGTGCAAGCGGAGCTAATAAGAATGCAAAAAGGAACAGGAGTCTTCAACATGAAACAAAACTATCCCCGGACCCCCCCCACTCCCACACCACCCTCTCCTTGTCCAATAGTCAAGCACAGGATGACACACCAGCGATGCCTTATCTACGAGCCAATCGGGGCCACACTAGCCGGGCCCTTGCGTTTGTGTGTGCGTGCCTTAGGCTCCGGTAGTGGGGTATCCGCGAGGCGTAGCAGCCGCAGATACCAGGGGCAACTCACCTCCCGGAATTCCCCGGTCAACAGGGAGAGGAAGGGTTGCCATAAAGCTGCAAAGTCTGACCCCCTCCCCGCGGCGGTCAGTGAGAGCTTCTCCATGCCCAGGATCGCCCATAGCCTGTGTAGCCAGCCCAGCTGCAGTGGAGCCTGGGCCGCCCTCCAATGAGCCACAATGTTCTGTACCGCCGCCCCCAATGCCAGTGCGATCAGTCTTCCCCTCCAGGATTTCATGGGGTACATAAGGGGGTTAGGCAGGCCTAGGATGATGTAGGCTGGGAAACGGGGCAGCTGTGTATCCAGGTGGGAGTCAATTAAGTCCAGAATGGGGGTCCAGTATGGACAGAGCTTGTCGCAGCCCCACAGCAAATGCTCCAGAGTCCCCAGTTCCCCACATCCCCGCCAGCAGCGATCGCTCACCCGGGGGTCCCACTGGTGCAGCCTCTCGGGGGTATGATACCAATATGTGGCAATTTTGGTCATCGTCTCAGTGAGACCGGCGTCGTGGGCTGAGTGTCTGGCCCTGTAGTAGACACCCTCCCATTCCTTCAGTGTGAGTTGGCGCCCCAAGTCCCTTTCCCACCTGACTCTACCCGCGTTGTATGTGTATGTGTTGGTGAGGAGCAACTGTTGGTAGAGATCCGAGATTAATTTCTTGTCTTATGTGCGGGTCAACAGCCACTTCTCATAGTGTGTGAGATGTCGTTGGGTGCCTGGCAAGATGGAAGGGTGAAGGACCCAGTGCTGTACCTGCAGGTATCGCAGGCGGTCCGCCTCGGCGACACCATAGTCCTGCTTCACCTGGTGGAACGGTAGTATACCCTTGAGGTCAAACATGTGGCCCACATCCCTGCAGGGGGTCGCCCGCCAGCCGCAAATGCCCTTGCGTTCAGTCCCGGTGTGAAGTCTGGGTTATCGAAAATCGGTGTCATCGGCGATGGAAAGGAAGTCAACCCTTTTGTCACGGCCACTCTGTCCCAGATTCCAAGGACAGTGCTCGTGATGTCCGAGGCGTACAAGTTGGGAGGTCTGTGGCGCCGTGGGAGGAATGGGACTCCCTGCAGAGGGCGACCGGCCACTGCTTGGTCCTGAAAGAGCCAGTGCTTGCCCGACTCTAGTTGATGCCACTCCACCAGCGTGCGCAGTTGTGCCGCCTGAAAGTATAGCGCGAGGTCGGGTATCCCCACTCCCCCGTGCTCCGGCGGCAGGGTCACAATAGTATGTTTGAAATGCGGGCGTCGACCATTCCAGATAAACCGTGATAAGTCCGACTGGGTGTTCTTTAGCCACTCGTGCGGTGGCCGCAGGGGGAGTGTCTGGAACAGGTACAAAATCTGCGGGAGCAGTGTCATCTTAACCGCCGTGATCCGGCCGAGCCATGACAGCGTGAGCGGCTTCCAACGCCGCAATTGAGCACGGACCTTCTTCGTCAGGGTCGCGTAGTTGGCCTCCGCGGTGGCCCGCACCGTCGGTGCCAAGTGGACCCCTAAATAAGAGACAGAGGTAGTTGACCACTGTACCTTAAACTCCGCTTTGACCTCTGCCAGGATGTCGGGGGATAGCGAGATATTCAGGGCCTCTGATTTCGCCTCATTGATTTTAAAGCCCGAGGCCTGCGCCAAGGCGTGGAGTTCCACAAAGAGCGCTCGCATAGATTGCATCGGGTCAGTGAGGGACAGCAGTACGTCATCCGCATATAAACTAATTTTGTGAGTGTCACCACCAAAGCGGATACCAGAGATGCGGTTGTGTTGACGCACTCTTCACCTGTTCAAGATAAGGCCAATGCACCCTGTCGAACGCCTTTTCTGCGTCGATGGTGAGGAGCATGCAACCCGGTCTCGTACGCAAGCCGGCCTCGATGAGGTGGAGGACTCACCGGGTACTGTCGCTAGTCTGCCTTTGGGGGATGAAGCCTGACTGGTCAGGGTCGACCAGTTGCTGCATGTACGGCGCCAGGCGACTCGCGAGGATGCCGGTGTAAAGTTTCAGATCCACGTTCAGCAAGGAAATGGGCCGGTAAGAGCCACAGTCTGCCGGGTCACGGCCGGCCTTAGGGATCACCGACATGGCCGCCTCGAGCAGGTCAGGGGGAATGGCACCGGGTCGATCAAAGGTGTTAAACAGGTCGCGCAGAATGGGGGCGACCTGTGGGCAGAATGTTTTATAGAAGGCCGCTGTGTAGCCATCCGGCCCCGGTGATTTCCCCACTGTAAGGCGAGATATTGCTGATATGACCTCTTCCAGGCCAATGGGCCGGTCTAGGAAGTCCGCCTGCGCTTGGGTGAGGGTGGGGAGCAACGCGCCGTGCAGGTAGTCTAGGCCCGCCTTCGGATCAAGGTAATCCGCGTCGTAGAGACCGGCGTAGAATTTGCCGAAAGCCGCCGCTATAGCTGCGTCTTCCGTGACCTGCGTCCCGAGCGTGGAGTTGAGGGCGCGTACGTGGCGTCTCTGCTCCTGCGCCCGCAGTCTGCTCGCTAAGAGCTTCCCGCAGCGGTCACCTCCGGTGTAATACACGTGCTTGAGACGGATGGCGGCGTATTCGGCCACATCCTGGTCCAGCGCTGTGAGCATCTTTCGCTCCGTGCACAACTGGCGCCACGCCCTCACGGCCCCAGTGCGCTGGTGCATCTGCTCCAATTCAGCCACTCGCTGAGTGAGTTCAGCCCTCTTCAGCGCCCTGTCCTTGTTATCGGCGGCGGCGATGGAGATGATCTCGCCCCGCAGGACTGCTTTGAGCGCCGCCCACTGAGTGGCCTTGGTCGTGTCGTCGTTGGCATTGTGGGCCAAGAATTGCGCGAGTGCGGTCTTGAGCCTGTCCTGTGTGGCGGGATTTAGCTAGAGCCCATCTCGAAGCCGCCAGTGACGCTGTGGTGCCGGCGTAGGCGCTATCCGGAAGGTCGCTACCACCGGCGAGTGGTCGGACAGTGAGGCCGGGAGTATCTCTACGTCCTCAGCTTGCGCCGTCAGCTGTGAAGAACACAAGAAATAGTCCAGTCGCGCAAAGGTCTTGTGGGCCGCCGAGTAGTAGGTGTAAGCCGCCATGTGTGGGTAGAAGTGTCGCCATAAGTCAATGATGGCCAGGTCAGAGAGGTGTGCGTGTCCCGTCGCTGAGAGCGCCCCCACTTGTCCAAACCTCTGGCCTGTGCGGTCTGCTGTGTTGTGGAACACCAGGTTTAGGTCCCCCCCAAGTAGTAAGTGTGGGTGTGTAGTGGCCGTGGCAGCCTCCAATGCTGTGAGAAGGAACCTTTCCTGACCTTCGTTCGGTGCGTAAACCGAGCCCACTAATAATGTCTGACCCGCTACCTGAAAGCTGTGGAGGAGGAGCCGCCCTTTGATCTCGGCCTCTTTCTGCATGACCCGCCTCTGGAAAGACCTGGCAACCAGTATAGCTACCCCAGCAGCCTTCTTCTGGGTGGAGGAGAAGAACTGCCACGGGAAGGAGCGTGACTTCAGCCTGTGGTGGTCCTTGGACACCAGGTGTGTCTCCTGTAGGAGGCAGATGTCGGCTTTCGAGTGGTCTAGGAAGGACAAGACTGCCCTGTGTTTGACTGGGCTGTTGAGGCCCCGCACATTAAGGGAAAGTATTCGCAATGGGCGTGTCATGGTGGGCGTAGTGAGTGGGAAGCTGTGGCCGGCGTTTGCGGTGTGGCAGCATGGTGTGGGGCAGCCCCTCGTTCAATGCACATCCAGCTCGTGGCCCCCATTAAAGAGCCCAAAGTCCCTGGACAAGGAGAGCGCCCTCCCTCCCCCCAACAAACTCCCTTCCAACCCCATCAAGCACAACACCCCTTCCCACCCCACCCCCCCACCCCTCTCCCCAACTGTGAAAGAAACTCGGTCCAACATAGTCCCAAGTCCAGTTAATAAGCCACTGGACCTGTGGTAAAGTGAGTCCGTAGAATGGAGGCAGTGGTGATAGTGCGAGCGGGTCAGCCCACCCCCGTCCACCACTGTAGGTGAAGAGTTAGTGTCTCCATCAGGGAAGGCCGGGAAGCACTCAGCCACCGCCCCCGCCGCCGGCCCAATCAGGCCCGGCCCTACCTTGCTCTTCAGGGCCAGCGCGCCGTCCTCTCAGCGGTCAGCCATTGTCCGATTGCACCAGGCCCTGCGCCACGGTCTCCACCGCGGCCCACTGTCCCTCCTCTATCTCTGTAGCTGCGGGGTGTCTCGGCCTGCGTAGGCGCCGCTGTTGTTGCCATCGCCCTGGGGTTTCCAAGGCCCAGCAGGCGGCAGGCGGCCCTGAGGGAACGTGGCTGGTGGAGTATATTGCCAAGCCAAAACACCAGAGGAAAGGGATGACCCCAGCTGTAAGAGATATTGCGCTTTCTCAGTTTTGCCGTAACTGGTCGAAAGATGCGCCGCTTCTCCAGGGTGATAGCGGCCAAATCTTGGAACAAAGTCGGTGAGTGGTCACCATAGGTGATCGGCGCCAAGTGGCGCGCCTTGGCAAGGATCTCCTCTTTCGTCCTGAAGTCTTGCACACAGACCAGAATGTCCGCCGGGTGGGCTGCATTGGCTCTAGGTGGGCCCGTCCGGTGGGCTCTGTCCAAGCGCAAGGGGGTGTCCGCCGGCCGGCCCAGAACGTGGTTGAAGAGACCCTGCATGAACTTAAAAAGATCCTCCGTGTCTGGTGACAGTCTCACTCCCCTGATCCTGATGTTATGCCGCCGGGAGCGGTTCTCCAGGTCTTCGGCATGTGTCTGGAGATCCACCTGCTGATCATGTATGCGGGCTAGCTCCTGCCGTAGGGCCTCCATTTCGGTATCCCGTGCGTCGCATTTTGTCTCCAGGTCCGCTACTCTCTCCCCAATGGCGTCAGTGTCACGGCGGACCTCTTTAATTTCCTCCTGGAGCTCCTTATTTAAGGCGTGGATGTCCTCCCTCAGATCGGTGAACAGGGACTCCAGGAAAGACCGTGTGACGGGGCCCTCGGGGTCCGGTCGTCCAGAAGGCGGCGTGGCCACTGCTTTCTTCTCCGTGTCCCCCGGTGGCTGGACGTCGTGGGGTCAGTCCGTTTCCCCATTGCGTTAGGGGTGAAGAGGTCCTTTATGGTGCGGTCCTTCCGGAGCCTCCCGCCGGACATGCCCCTCCCGGAGCCCCTCCGGCGCGCCGGCCGACCGCTACCAATGTCAGCTGCTTGCGGGCCTCTGGGCCCTCAGGGTGTACCACCCCACAAGGTCAGGGGAGCGAGCCGTCCGGTGCCCCCTGCGCTGTGCGAGGGTGTGGTGCGTGGGCGAGTTCCAGACTTAAGGCGGCAAACTGTTCCCAGGGGATTCGGCGGTCACCGGTGAAACTATCAGAGCGGGAGGCCACGCCGGTCCGGGACCACGCGGCCGCGTCCCTCTGTGTCCCCCAGCCAGCAGTCGTCACTCAAACCGTTGCTTCGCCGCTGCCCTGATGTCGCGGCAGCACTCGGTGGACGCAATGTGATGGGGCAAAGCCGCTGGAGCCAGTAATGGGGGGGAGGGCGTAGGGCTAGTCCCGGGCAGGGCGTGTTGTGGTCCAAAATGGCGCCCTTGGCCTTCAGGGCTGCGCGGAGGTGCGGCAGGCCCGCAGAAGCCCCGTCCAGTGATCGCAAGGGGCCTCGCGCACCGCAGCGCGGGTCGGGCCTGCCGGCGTTGCAGCTGCCGGCGCTGGGTGCACCGGAGGCGGCGCCCGCCAACGAATCAGTCAAAGCAGGAGGCCTCGCCAGGCCCACACCACGCGGGAGCGTCTCTACGTGTCCCCCAGTCCACAGTCGCCACTCAAGCCGACGGGCCGCCACCGCCCCCCGCCGGGTTCACAGTCTCGATATCGTGGCAGCGTGCAGGGGGCTCTGTGTGGCAGGGGCAGTGCTGCAGGTGGGAGCCAGCGATGAGGGAAGGACACGAGACTAGGCCCAATCAAGGCACGTTGCATCCCAGAGCGGCGCCTGCCGACAGTCCCACCGCGCCTCCAGTGCTCGCAGCGGGGGCCGCCAACCCCCAGCTCGTGAGGGGGTCTGTGTGAACACCGCCGTCCCCCGCTCCACAGAGGCAGGGCGCTGGGGGGGGCCGCCCGTCCACCCCCGCTCCTCACCTCCGCTCTCAGGGCGCCCGCCGGGCTCCTCCACACGCCCCCCCAGCAGGCGCCGGTGCTGTCCGCGGCTACCAGAGCCGAGCCGCCGGGGCGGCGAGATGATGCAGCAAGCCCGCAGAAGCCCCCGACCTGGGATCACGGGGGGCCTCGAGCTCCGCAGCAAGCGGGTCGGGCCTGCCGTCGCTGCAGCTGCCTGGTCCAGGTGCACCTGAGGCGGCGTCCGGGCTCTGCCCACCACGGCCTCGCTTTCGCTGCACCGCTCTCCTCAGGCCGCCGCGGCCGCCACAACTCCGGGGAGGGTCAGCGGGGATCACGCGCCGGGAACCGGCAATGCCGCTCCTCCGTACTTCACCACAGGAGTGCCGGCGTCGGGCCCGCTTGGGAAGAGCTCGGGCCGGGACGAATGCTGAAAATATGCTGGTAAACGGCGGCCGGCGGCGGGAGCTCGACAAAGCACGTCCGCTCACACCGCCATCTTGGCCACGCCCCCCCTTCTCTTTCTCTTTTAAAGTTATGGACGCTGCAGTCCACTCTGACGTGTAGAACCAAAGCTGAGTTCAAGTTGTGAACTCTGTTGGTCACAGTGTTTACACAAGGTAAGCAGAGCGGCCTAGATATACAATTCCTCCGATTAAATGCATTAGAATTAAAAGAGCTTATTTACAAGCCCCTTGACCACTTTTGCGTCACTTTCAACATGAGAAAAGTAACACAAAAGTGGCGCAAGAGTATTGTAAATAAGCCCTAAAGAATATTGTCCTGCAAAATGACTTGATCTCTCACCTAATTCTGTCTCATCTCTGAATCATTTTAAAGACCTGTTGATCTGTAATGTAAATCTGATGCAGTAGGCACTTACTTACAGACACTGCTTGAACGCGGGCCTATAAGACAAGCAAAATGTATCAGGCACACTGCACACGTAAAAATAAGGAAATATCGTCAAGTGTTAACTTGACTTGTAATGTTTGACCTCATTTAGTCACATTGATCTAATTTTAAACACACATTTTCTTTTTTGTTTTGCAGATTACCTGCTGTACTTCTATTGGAGTCCATACCACATTTTATTTATTATATTGTTTTGTTAAAGGTACGTTTCTAGTTATTTATTGTATTGTTATCTTTAAGTTATCTTTCCAGTTATTTATTGTTGTTTTAATAAAAGTTAATGAAAAAAGTATATACCTCTTTTTTTTGGGGGGGGGGGGTCCCCAATAGAAATGATATTTATAATTTGAAGTATAATTCTGAGGCTAACTATTTACCAGATCTTTACCAGAGTCTATAGCTACGACTAATGGTTCTTATGGAAAAGTTTTAAAACTACAGCACAGTAACTTTTTCCATTAGCAACATAGTGTGGTGAACTTCTAACCTCTGTGCTCATGTTAGAGTTCCATGAACTGTTACTATGGTAACAGGCAGAAAGCCGTTTGGGGGTAGGGTTGAAAGGTACCCGCTGTACAAAAACCGTTATATTTATCCTGGATCCTTTACATGACATAAAGGAAAGCAAAGTAAAACAAAACACTGTGTACCAGATTTACAACACCCTATCACCACTTTCGCGTCCAAGGCCCCCCCAACAAAATTAGAAGTGTGTGGGCCTCAACGACGCCCCTCAAGCCCCTGGAACCACCACCCCCGGGGATTTTTGTGTTGTGGGAGGCAGGCTTCGTGGCCCTCTGCTTGGTGCCCTCGAGGGCCCTGGGGACCGCTACGCCCAGGGACGGTTCCTACAGTGTCCCGGGGTGCCTTCCCCCCGGGACACTGCTGTTTGCTATGAGAGGGCGAGAGACTCGCGCCTTCGGCCCTCCCATAGCAGACTTAGTTTGCATTTTGAAAGACAGAGCAGTAAAATCTGTTCTCACTTTTAAAATCCAAAGAAGATTGCATTTCCACATGCAAGTTCGCATCTCCTCTTGCAGAAAAGCAATTCCGGCTCCCGAAGTTCGCGGGAAGACGGCAGGACCATCGGGGCATTGTGGCTCCCTCACGGTGACCAACTTTTTTTTATAAGAAACGGGGGATACAATCCCCAAGAATATTGGAAAGTACTGTTAGGGGCTATTTTTTAACAGAAAAAGTAAAAGTTGCGCACCCAGGGCAGCGTTCGGTGCGGCCCCCTGGTGTGCACACGCTGGATGCACAACTCATAATCTGTAGGCAGCGCAACTCCAGCGCCTTTGCTGCACAACTTCTACACGCTGGGGAGCCGGCATTACTTTTCCTTATCAGGAGATACTAACATGCAGCTCTCCAGGTGGAAAAGCAATCTGATTTAGATTTTGAAAGAGAGAACAGATTTCCTTGCTATGGGAGGGCGGGGTGGGCACCCCTGGACACTGCAAAAGCCAGCCCTCCCACAATACATAAAGCCCCAGGGAGTGGTGATCCCCAGGGCTTTGGAGACCTTATAGCCCCCCAGCCATGATTTTTTTGTAGCCCCGGGGGATAACAGGGTCCTCAAGTATTCCAGGAGGAGGGCCACATAGTCCCCCTCCCACAATACATAAAGCCCCAAGGGGTGATGGTCCCCACGGATTTGAGGACCTTCGACCCCCTCCCGCCACCATTTTTTTCTTTTTAGCCCCGGGGGGGTGACGATCCCATAGGCTGGTGGGTCCCTCCGGCCCCCACATAAAATTTAATAATTTTGCCCCCGGTATTTAACCCCCAGGAGACGAATTATTAAAAAAACCTCTGTTTTATTTTATTTATTTTACAGCATAGTCCACGCACCTTACACACACCTGCCGGGTTTAAAAAAAACAAAAATGTGGGCCCTGGAGGTCCTTCTGTCACCCCCTTAGCAGGTCTAGAATGTAAAATTATTTCTACCCTGCCCCCTTTCTCCGCTTTGTACACATATTCTACTGACTTCCTAAGCCGCGCTTCTACTGACGCACAAAATGGCTGCCAACAGTTCCTGGTTTCGAATGTTTACAACCAATTGAAAGCCAATAAGCATTCCGCGCGTAATCGGGACGGTGCGCTTATGGTACGATGACAATCCTCGCATCCTCCGCGGATCCACCACGCCCATAGATATATAAAGTACTTTAACTGTACTTTTCTCAGGAACTACTGAACAGATTGATACCATATAAGCAAAAGGCACAAGCCGGAACAGAGGACTACCTGTTTGCCAAATTTAGGGTAATTCTGTTTAGCCGTTCGGGCTGTAGCTGTGGCTGAAGGTCCTATGGGAAATTGCATGAGGAAAACACGTTTTGGGACCCCCCTTTTTTCTCAACCCCCACTTGACCAATCATTCCAAAATTTTCAGGATGGGATCAGACCAGAGCTGGTCAAAAGTTTAGAAAATTTCGCAAAGATTCATCAATCAGCGCCAAAGTTATTGGGAATAGAATGTTGCTGATTTCCTATGGATAATAGGTCCTAACTATAATATATATGTTTGAATTGTTATGCGTAATAAATCCGTATTCGGATTAACCTGACTGGAGTGCTGGTCCTTTCGGTCTTTGGCAGTGGAGCGGTGCATATATATATATATATATTACCTGCTGGCGGTCGCCAGTAGGTAGTTATAGTTAGGACCTAGTTTCCAAAGGAAATCCGCAACATTCTATTGGGAATAACTTTGGCGCCGGTTGTTGAATCTTCGCGAATTTCTCAAAGAAGATGGCCCGCTCCGCTCCTTCCCTGACAGTCTCGGGAACATTCGTCAAGCGGGGGCCGAGAAAAAAGGGGGGTCCCAAAACGTGTTTTCCCCATGTTAATTTCCATAGGACAATTAGACACAGCTACAGCCCAAACCGCTGAACGGAATTACACCAAATTTGGGAAAATGGTAGGGTCTGGAACGCAGATCATGCTTTTGGTCAAATGGTGTAAATCCCTCTAGTAGTTCCTGAGAAAATCAAAAGAAAATATATATATATCTGGGCGGAGCCTAACCACACATCTCCTCGTGAGATCTGATTGGCTGTCAGCACTTCATCCAAGAAGTGTTGGCAGCCATCTTGGGACCAATATACATGATAGCACCTCATTAAAAAGCATTGCAGTTAATAGAAGGTTTTAGGACTTTAGTTACATTATAAATCATTTGTTGATCGTACCATACTCATTTTAGGAATTGTGGTGTGTTCTAAGGTGATTTTACCATGTGAAAAAGCCTTCTGCTGGGATATCATGAATCATGTTTGAAAGAAAACTATTATCTCATGCTTTTCCCACAGTGGTTTGGAGGGGGATCTTTAAGCTAAACTGAAAGCATATTTGTTAAGAAGGATAGACGTAGTCGAATTGGTAGTAATATCCTTTACTCAGAAAACATAACCCCAATGACAGAAGGATGACGGACGCAGCCGCCCGTCAGCTCTCACCACCTGATCTGCCCCAACAGCCCATATACATCAGGAATGTTAAGAACACTTCAATTAATAACAGTGACTCATAACATCGAGCGTGAGGGCCGTGTAGTGCTCGAGCCAGAGAAGTCATAATGCAGGCTGGCTCGAGACACAACACGGTGCGGCACCTCAAGACATTAATCCCCTCCTTGTCGCAAATGTTAAGAAGGATAGACGTAGTCGATTTGGTAGTAATATCCTTTACTCAGAAAACATAACCCCAATGACAGAAGGATGACGGACGCAGCCGCCGGTCAGCTCTCACCACCTGATCTGCCCCAACTGCCCATATACAGCGGCAGCTCGAGACATAACAATATTTTCTGTAAATTCACATTATCTTTCTCAGTCATGTGAGAATGAAGTCTGACATTCTCAGTAAAACATGTACATCTAACAAATACAGCGACTGTCAGTTGATTCCTTTGTGTTCTACTGCAGCTTCCCAGAGTGTTCTAAAGAACAACTAGAGCGCTAACAGTCCTACTTATAACAAAGGTATGGCACACCTTAAGCCATCTTGATTGGAATAAAGTGGTAACTCTTAAAACATTTACTTTAACCCCTTTAGCGCGTCGAACATTCCGCCCCAGTGCAGACGTTCGATCGCGCTAACGGGATTCGGACGTCCAACGGTCGTGAGCAGCACCAGCGAGGTAGCGCGCGCGACGACCGTTGGACGATCGAAGCACGGAAGGGGTTAAAAAGGAACAAAATGAGGGGGTATATTTTGCCATAGAAAGTATGATTAGTGCTGCAGAAAGAAAAATTAGGGCACATTTTGAATGACTTCTCAAATCCTCTTCTATTTCATTAAAAAAATTCTGACATGCAGACTGAAACCTGCACTTTGAATGCCAGCAGCAGACTTCCCTGGTGAGCAGTAGCTTTACTACAGTGATCTAATGAGCAACTAGAGTGCCAAAATTCAGAATTTTAGCAAATGTGCGACACATCCGAATGCCTTCTTGATGGAACCATAGTAAACAAGCAGTGAAAATGCCATAGATCTCGCCCTCGTTTAAGTTAAAGCCATTTTGTTTATAATGAGGTGGCTTTTTAGCTTTGCTTTTATTAGTGTTTTTCAAACTTTCATGTAAATAACATGCATATGTATGCATATATGTATATGTATGCATGCATTTATATTTGTATTTATATAGATATGCAGATTATTTGTTTATATATGTATATATATATACACATACATATATATAAATGCATATGCATATATATGCATATATATATGTGTACATGTGTGCGTATAGAGAGAGGTAGAGGTGTAGAGGTAGAGAGGTAGAGACTAGTAGAGAGAGAAGTGGAGAGAGGTAGAGAGTAGAGAGTGAGTAATAGAGAATAGAGAGTGAGTAGTAGGGAGTAGTAGAGAGCAGTAGAGAGCAGTAGCAGAGAGTGAGTAGTAGAGAGTAGTAGAGTGAATAGTAGAGTGAGTAGTAGAGAGTATTAGAGAGAGAGTAGTAGAGTAGTATAGAGTAAGTAGTAGAGTGAGTAGTAGAGAGTAGTAAAGAGTGAGTAGTAGAGAGTAGTAGAGAGTAAGTAGTAGAGAGTGAGTAGTAGAGTGAGTAGCAGAGAGAGAGAATAGTAGAGAGAAGTAGAGAGTGAGTAGTAGAGTGAGTAGTAGAGTTAGTAGAGAGAGAGTAGTAGAGAGTGAGTAGTAGAGAGTGAGTAGTAAAGAGAGTAGTAGAGAGTGAGAGTGAGTAGTAGAGAGTAGTAGAGTGAGTAGTAGAGTGAGTAGTAGAGAGTAGTAGAAAGTGAGTAGTAGAGAGTAGTAGGGAGTGAGTAGTAGAGAGTAGTAGAGAGTGAGTAGTAGAGAGTGAGTAGTAGAGAGTGAGTAGTAGAGAGTGAGTAGCAAAGAGAGTAGTAGAGAGTAGTAGAGTGAATAGTAGAGTGAGTAGTAGAGAGTAGTAGAGAGTGAGTAGTAGAGTAGTATAGAGTACGTAGTAGAGTGAGTAGTAGAGTAGTATAGAGTAAGTAGTAGAGTGAGTAGTAGAGAGTAGTAAAGAGTGAGTAGTAGAGAATAGTAGAGAGTGAGTAGCAGAGAGTGAGTAGCAGAGAGAGAGAATAGTAGAGAGTGAGTAGTAGAGTGAGTAGTAGAGAGTAGTAGAGAGTGAGTAGTAGAGTAGTAGTACAGAGTGAGAAGTAGAGTGAGAAGTAGAGAGTAGTAGAGAGAGAGTAGTAGAGAGTGAGTAGTAGAGAGTAGTAGATAGTGAGTAGTAAGGAGTGAGTAGTAGAGAGAGGGTAGTAGAGAGTAGTAGAGTAGTAGAGAATGAGTAGTAAAGAGTGAGTATTAGAGAGTAGTGGAGTAGTAGAGAGTGAGTTGTAGAGAGTAGTGGAGAATATTCCAAAGTTTGGCACAGCACCACTTGCACAAGTCCAATCAAATCATATCACTTAGAGTCCTTATTGAAGCGCTGAATCTTAGTGTATATTCATATGCTTTTATTTTCCTTAAGTTTATGTACCACAGCCAGCCATCGCGTTTCGTTCTGTACAACAGAACTTCTTCAGGGCGTTCTTATTTCCTTCAAGTTATTTCGGTATCCTGTTGTCATATAACTAAATATTTCTTCCAAATGTTAGACGAGTCGTAAGTACATTCTTATTCAAAGTGACTAGGTATCAATTTTACCCACACAATTCGGGCAGACTTGAGTAATTTATAGCATCCTCAAAGTCAGTCTTTCAAAAATTCCAAAGTATAGGACATGATAATCCAAATCCAAATGTTTCTCAAGAAAAGTCATTTTCAATCGTTCGGAATAACGGTGTTTGGGCAGATATGACCCACGGACATGGTTTATGACTTTTCTTGAGAAACATTTGGATTTGTATTATCATGTCCTATACTTTGGAATTTTTGAAAGACTGACTTTGAGGATGCTATAAATTACTCAAGTCCATGGATGATGCTGGGAACGCCCCCAGCAACACCCATTGCACGCCCCTTTAACGCAGGACACTGAGTTAAAGGGACTGATATTTATCAAGCAGGATTACGCCACAAAAAGTGGCTTAGTCCTGCCTGATAAATATCACTCAATCTTCAGCGCCTCTGGAACGTCACAAAAAGTGACGTTCCTGAGGCGCAAGGGGCTCTTAAATAAGGCCCCATAGGTTTCACACTCGTTATAGTTAGGAATTACCATTTCAAAAACCTTTGAAATTCACTGAAAAAACATAGGTTTCACACCAGTTATAGTTAGCTGGACATTTTACTCATACAAAACCATTGAAATTCCCCCGTTATAGTTAGTTGTACTCACTATAACTCGCGCACCCGCAATCCACTGCTGATGATGTCACATATTACATCATTCATGACATGGTCAGTGACATCACTGATGACATCACTGATGACATCTCAGATGACATCATGCAGTGAATGTGGTTTGCTTTGATATTTAAATATGTATTATAAATACACTACTTTGCATTGAAGAATGAGTGGATAGAAAAATATAAATGTGTGGATGGTGGATTTAGTAACAGTGTCATTGATTGTTTCCTTGACTAATTTGTAGAGTCTCACTATATATAATGTGTAGTTACTAAACTGTGTGAAAGTCTTTATTGCTTTGTCTTAATTGCTATGTTAAAGACTATATTTGTGATTAGTTTCTTAACTGAGTATTTGTATGGGTAAAGGAATGTCTATGTGGTTTGGTGGAGGGTGTGATTGCCAAAAAATGTGTGAATAGTTCATTCAGTAGGTATATGAGGTTAAGAATACATGTTATAACAGTTGTTTCAGTGAGTTTATGTGTTTATGGGTGTGGTGGTGATGAAATATTTCTCTCAATGGTACATCTCCATCAAACTTTTTTAAAAAAGGCAGTGTATGTGACAGTTATATCTAATTAAGTGTGCCTAAGACTTAGTGATTGTATGAGTCACTATATGGATAACTGTATACTTGTAATAGTGATTTTATAACACACCAAGTGTGAGTTACTATCTATATAAATAGATGAAGTGGTATTTGTATAAGTGTGTAGGTGAGTAAATGTAAGTATAATCAAATGTTTGCATAAGTCAGAAGGATGTCTTTAAAAGTGAATACAATGTGTGCTGGTGTGTAATGTTGAAATAGGCGTATAAGTATATTTGATAGTGTACTGTTGATTATTCACTGCATATAACACTGAATCTATAGGTAAGTGATTAGATGTGTGTATAGTTCTATGAATAACTGAGTGGGTGTTTAGAAATTTCTATTGGTGTGTCAATGGTTTCAAATATGGCACTTTCTATTTTACAGTGAGTGATGAAAGATTACACTAGTGTGTGATGAGGTGTATTTGATTGTCACGTGGATGATGTCATCAGTGATGTCATTTGAGATGTCATCAGTGATGTCACTGACCATGTCATGAATGATGTAATATGTGACATCATCAGCAGTGGATTGTGGGTGCGCGAGTTATAGTGAGTACAACTAACTATAACGGGGGAATTTCAATGGTTTTGTATGAGTAAAATGTCCAGCTAACCATAATATATATATATATATATATCAGGTAATGGCAAGTGCCCAGCATCATATCTATATTTTTTAAGAAAACAACTCACACAACGTATGTATACAACATTTCAACTTTTCCTCTCTTTCTCTGACGTTTTCCTAATTCAAACTGTCTGAATAAACTTCTTGTAAGAATTCCTATTTCTCTAATAATTCCACAAGGGAAAGAAAAACAGTCTGCCAAGCTTAACTAAATACACATCTATTTCTCTGACGATTCCTAAACAAAGGTCTGTCTGGATTAACAAAACACATTTAATGCTCTCCCTTCCTCTCTGACGATTCTTAAACAAAGGTCTGCCAGGATTAGCTACATTACAATCTCCTTTTGTTACACCAAACATGTACCCCTGTTGTCTAAAAACAGATCTTTCATCTCAATGGGCATCTATCATCCTCCTCAAATTAACATATTCAGGGCCGGAAGGATCCCAGCAAACATACAACTGGAAGAAAAAACACGTGAGTCAGACCACATTTAGACCTTTTTTTGCAGGCTGTAGGTTATTACGAGATAAAACGTGCAACCTAAAGACGTACTTTTAACCACACATTTAAACAGCAATATACAAAATGTCTTTTTTTACATGATAATATTCCACAGTTTGTGGGCAAGTGACCGGTATAACCGAATAATTAACAGAATGATTAGGGCCTAAATCTAAATTCGGGTTTTGATTCCTTTCAACTAATATCTCCTAAAGGTTGCTAGGTACACAGATCTCTTCAGCAAGTGTATTAACCACCAGAGTTATCTTGCTATTATTATTATTATTATTTTTATTATTATTAATATTACCTAATAGTTGCTTTGCCCACAGATCTCTGCAACAGGTGCCTGAACCCCAGGAGATAGGTTTAAACGCAGCCTCTGTGTCAGGCACCTAACCCAGATTTATTTACGGCCAGATTTGTCTTCTTGGCCAACTTATTAAATATTAAATCCATAAGTTGTTGTCAAAGTCTATTTTCTGTGGCTCAGCCCCTCATGACTCCACCCCTATCCCTGTCACACCTTGCCCCTCAGTTCTGGGGTCCTGGGTTATTATTTTTCGATCTCAGCTTTGTGTATTCAGCTGTTCCATCTGCATTCATTGGGTTAAAGGCATTGCACTGCACACACACCCTTTAATCTTTGCAGGGTCGATAATAGAGTGGTTAGATGTGGAGAGATGTGAGAGTGTTGTTCGATTCATCTAGGGCTCCCACCATCAGCTTTGAATGGGGGTGGATATCGCCCAAGAGATGTGGTTATGTAAATAGGCCCGCAGTGTCATCACCATCTCAGACTGTTGAATCCTCTATAAATAACCCCTCTCCCCCTGTTGTGTTTGTGCCTCCACAGTGATATAGACGGTGAAAAGGAGGGGTGGTCGCTTGGGGCAGGGTATCTGTTGGGGGGGCATGATGGGAGAGGAGGCGCCTTCAGTGCAGCTCCGTGAGAGGCGATTACTTCTTCCTTCTTTTTACCCCCCAGCAGCGACTCGCTGATTCTTGGTTAAGGAATGTGAACGACAGCGAGGGGGGCAGGAATGTCTTACTTGGCGGTGGAGTGGTATGTGTTACCGCTGACACCCCTCTGGTTCTTGTCTGGCCCTCTGCTGCCCCCACCAGGCTCTACCTCCCACGGTTAATTATTCTCCCTCAACCACCCACCTTTCCCCCGTAGTCCCCTAGGTTTTTGTGAGAGCCACATGCACTGTAAAGGGGGAGGGAGGACTGGGGGGCGTGTCTGTGTAGTGCATGGGGTGATCACTGTTGTGTGGAGGGCAGGTATTACATGTGGGGGGAGGTGTTACCTTGAG
Organism: Lissotriton vulgaris; assembly: GCF_964263255.1. Lineage (NCBI taxonomy): Eukaryota > Metazoa > Chordata > Amphibia > Caudata > Salamandridae > Lissotriton > Lissotriton vulgaris. The sequence continues at coordinate 244,295 of NW_028241612.1, forward strand.
ACCACTCACCAGAATACCAGGTTGTCTGCAGGATCTATGATCAATTCCCTGACCGCCCAGAACACCTCTCAAGGCTACTGAAGTTAACAGGAGTTTCTGGCATAGGGTTCTAAGAGGGAAGGGGGTTTGGAGAGACAAAACAAGCAGAGAAAAGACAGAGCTAACTCCTAGCACCTGGACCGACTTGGTTTCTTATGCTAGGCAACTGTTATCTGTAACTGAATAACAAGGGCAAATATGTTAAATCTATAGCATATGTATGTGCTTACTTGTGGTACACTTATATTTTATACTAATAAAGCCAAAAACTTCAGTCACCTTTGTCTCTGGTCTTGTGTATTCCTTAGAGATGGTCACGTACTTCAGACCAGCAGGATGCGTGTTGTTTCAAAGATTTTGCATGCACACAGCATGTGACATAGTGGCTCTCACCACTTGGCACAAGCTACAACAATGAAAGAAGTCTTTCTAAACAAGAAGAGACGTGAAAAGGATTATTAACTACTAGCAGCCCGCCCCAGCGTTGCCTGGGGTAGAAGGGGGCTGGGGGCTGCATTTCAGGTTTGCGTGCTCTCCCGCCCAGGCCCCCGCCCGCCACGACATTGTCTGTGTCCCGGACAATGTTGTGGCGGGCGGTGGCCGGGGCGGGAGAGCACACAAACCTGAAATGCTGGCTTCCCCTACCCCCGCCTGCCCTGACATTCCCCAGCAGCACGTGCCCCCGCCCGCCCGCCCCGACCCTGGCTGCCCCGGATTCTTACCTTGCCTCTGCTGCTCACACCGCCGGTCCATATTTCTCCGCTCCACCGCTCTGCCACTCACCACCTGTCCGCCGCCGCTCCACCCCGCGCCATGTCCACCTCTCCGCTCCGCCGCTGGCCTCACTTCACCGCTCCTCCCCTGCGCGCCATGTCCGCCGCTCCTGGGACGCTGCTCCTCCCCTGCTCCTGACGTGACGACGCACAGTCGCGGCCGGCGCTACTTTGGGGGAAATTCTTTTTGTAAAAATGTAACTTTTTATATAACGTTTATTTTTAAAAATTTTAAAGCCTATGACCATCTACACACCCTGCCGATTTCAACGGTGTATCGGGTGTGTAGATTGGCGCTGTGGTTCCCGAGTTTACCTTGCCTAAAGGTGCAAGTTCTCTCTTTATAATAGTAGTATAGATATATAGCAACTCTCTTCCTAATACCTTCTAGATGTATTATATTCAGTGATTGAGTGGTTTATTGGTAATCCCCCGCGCTGGCACAAATCCTTCTCAAGGCTCACAGGTTGTGTGTATGCCAACGTCGGTGTTTATTTCATGTGTTATTGTTCATCCTATGAGTGGTTTTACATTTGTGGTTCCACGTTATCACTTCTGTGTTACTGTACACGTTATTTATTAGGGAGTCTGTGAACAGAAGCAGACACCTGGACGCACTAACACACAGTCGGGAATATAATGTAAATGAAAGGACACATAGATGGACAAACTGACCAATGGGTGGACGGGTGGTAGATTAAAAATAGACATTTGATTGGGGAAAAAAGATGGGCAGGTATGCATCTAGAGACATTAGACAGGTTTTGAGGCGTAGAGATGGAATCACAGATAGATAGCAAGAAGGGCGGACAGGGGCAGGGCTGCAGTGGTAGTGTGCATGTTTGTGCAGTTGGTGTTGTAAAAGGCAGCGTTTTTGTCTGTACTCTGGTAACACGGGGTCTGTACAGAAGGGATGGTGTACAGTTGATTACAATCCTGTCGACAGTTACCACAGAACAGAAACATTCAAATACGAGTAACAATGTTGTTGTGCTTATTTCTATTCCCTGTACAGTGCCCCACCCGCACACACCCAACAGCGGATCCTCATAAACCCGCCCGGCTGCTGGATGTGGCACCAATCGCACTGGTGACCTTGGGCTTTTTGTACTGAGCAGTGGCGTAATATTAAATAATGCCCCTCCCCCCCCGCAGAGTGTAAGGAGGGGACGAGAAGACAGCTCCCGGCGGCCCAGGCAGTAGGATAGCAAGTGATGTGGCTCTAACGCAGGAAAGGAAATGGGGTCCCCATATATCTGGTTTGGTATTACAATTGGGGTGAATCAATACCCCTGGCCCACTGCCACTGCACCAACGTCACTTTTGATAGTACCGCCCTTGGGCCCAGAGCTATTTTAGAATAAATAGTAACTCGTGTACTTTACAGGAAGCCACAAGCAACACAGAGGGACCCCGTTAACTGCACTACATACATACCTTACATTGAGCAGTGACCCTCCTTCGTCATGACGCACGTCGCGTCGCGGCCAGTGCTAGGTCCTGGCCGGCGCTACTTTCAGGGGACTACTTTGTTTTGTAAATTAATTTTTTTATTTTGCTTTTTTTTTTTAAAATGTATATAGCCTATGTCCATCTACACACCCTGACATTTTCAAAGATGTATCGGGTGTGTAGATTGGCACTGTGGTTCCCGAGATTACCTTGCCAAAAGGTGCAAGTTCTCTCTTTATAATAGTAGTATAGATACACACGAGTTGCCAATTGTTTAATCATGACATCTGTTTCTTCTTTCCTTCTCTTCTAATCTACTGCTTGAATATAAATTCTTCCTTAATATTTTCATACAGGTGAGAAATAATTTTACAATATATTCCTTATTTCTGGAACCGTCTCTTTTTAAAATCAAGAGGGAACATTAAGAAATCAAAGCGCATTATCAGAAACGAAGCGCATTTATGTTGGAAATGTCTTTTTGACCTTTAAATGGAGAGCGTCTAGTCATACCAAAGCACAATGCTTAACTAAAACTGTTCTTAACGTGAAACAATTCACAAACACAGTTTCACTCAACAGAGTTATGCCTTTGCCCTTAAAATGCCAAACGCACGGTCACACTAACATTCAATGTCAACGGAAGCTGTTCGTAACGTGAAACTCTCTACAAACAAAAGTTCCACTTAACTGAACCTTCAGCTCCGTCACCTCGAATGTTCTGCTAGATGCCGGGCGACATCTTCTGTTGCAGTCCTGCTTTAGAAACCCTTTCACTGAAGAATTAGAAAAGCTGGAGCTGGCTCCCTGATCCTCTCTTTCTGGATGACGCCTCCTCGGTTCACACGCATGATGACCTCTCACAGTTCTTCAAAGCCAAGCACTGGTAAACTGAGAAGAGCGTCTTTTAAAGCCCACCCCCCTTGTTGAGCAAAAGATAAAAACGGGGACCGGCTGAATGTTAACACCAAGGTCAGAACCAATCCAATCCAAAAGTTCTTTATTTCGGCCAACAAGGCCATAAAAGATACGATAAAAACAGTAAAAACCACGTGCCATAAAAATACAAGTTAAAAAGAAGCATTAAGAAACAGTTGAACACCAATTTTACACCAATTGCAAGGAAACGGAAATTAACTTCATTCATTATTTATCAGGGTCCAGGGGAATCGAGAGTTAATCTTTTGCCACAGACTGTCAGACGCCCTGACCGTTCATCCCTGCTACTGGAGTAGCGTGAAAGCTTCGCCCAACTGCTGAGGGAGACCCAGGACAGCGAGAGGCCGCAGAGGAGGACGAGGCGCCGGCCCCGGGACTGCGAGGACCAGCATACACCATCTCCAGCTGGTCCTCTTCCCGTGAGTGCCGCGCCCCCTTCCAGTGCCCCGCCCCCAGCGAAGTGCGATAACTTCTCGCGGCACCCGCTCCGCGGGTGCCACTCGTGGAATTAATCTTTTGCCACAGACTGTCAGACGCCCTGACCTTTCATCCCTGCTACTGGAGTAGCGTGAAAGCTTCACCCAACTGCTGAGGGAGACCCAGGACAGCGAGAGGCCACAGAGGAGGACGAGGCGCCGGCCCCGGGACAGCGAGGACCAGCATACACCATCTCCAGCTGGTCCTCTTCCCGTGAGTGCCGCGCCCCCTTCCAGTGCCCCGCCCCCAGCGAAGTGCGATAACTTCTCGCGGCACCCGCTCCGCGGGTGCCACTCGTGGAGTTAATCTTTTGCCACAGACTGTCAGACGCCCTGACCTTTCATCCCTGCTACTGGAGTAGCGTGAAAGCTTCGCCCAACTGCTGAGGGAGACCCAGGACAGCGAGAGGCCGCAGAGGAGGACGAGGCGCCGGCCCGGGACAGCGAGGACCAGCATACACCATCTCCAGCTGGTCCTCTTCCCGTGAGTGCCGCGCCCCCTTCCAGTGCCCCGCCCCTACAACCCACCACTCCCCAAAAAACGCACGCAGGAACGCGCATCGCGGGACGCGCGCGGGGCAAGCACCGGGGCGAAGACCGGGCAAAGAGCGGGCCGTTTGAGGCCGTTCGAGTACGGGAGAGTCCGGTCCGGCCCACCCCTCTAACAACTATACCCCGGCCTCCCCAATACAGGCATTCATAAACATCTTGACTCCATCTACAATTGGTCAATCTAGTACCCTTCCCAGGTGAACACTCATTGCAAAATGAACACGAGATCCACCAGGCAGAAAAAAACAAAAAAGAATGGTATAGGTGACCAACTACTAGGTCCAATGGACGACTTTCTGGCCAAAGCAAATACTTTCATCGACCAGAGTATAACCTTAATCGAGGGTAGAGTTTCTACTGAACTGGCAATTGCACGTCGTTCATCAATGGGATTACTTGCAACAGCAAAAACTCCAGAAATACAGCCAGCCTCAACACAAATGGCGGTGATCACAAACAGACTTAGTCTACCCAATAATGTCGATTTGTCAGCTTTCCAAATATCTGTAACCCTCTCAGAAACTGATCTTGAGAATACCCCTGATATCTTTCCCGACCCCACACCTGAAGAAACCAGACAAATGAGAGGCAAGCGGGAGGGGGCTGTAAAAAAACGGAATGCAAAGAGTAAATCAGATCATATTACAAACTCCATAACATCTAAACATCCAATATCGGTCACTGATACAAACGTTTCAGTGACTTCTAACCACCCAGCTCCCCCAACTATTAATGTGGTAACAATTCGCCATGCACCGCGTGATCTCTGTGATGCCTTAATGCCAGATTCGCTAACCTCACAAAACACAGGAAGACGAAGAGAATCAGCAAGACTAATCACAGAGATAGCTTTTCTTTTAAATTCCCATATACGCCCACTAGAATCAAGACTCAGTAATATAGAGAGGCAGCTAACAAAAATCATTGGCTCTCTAAAATCCATATCCCCACAACCTCATATCAAGCCCCCTACAAACCCAGAACCCATACACCTTGCTTCTAAGAAAACTGCAACTGTACCTCCCCCACAGTCCAAAAAGCAAACCACATTAATCCTCCCAACAAACACCACCATTCCACAAAAGTCAACTCCCACGCCCCTGGTTATCCCCCCACAAGCTAGTTCCCAATCAATACCAACTGCAAACTCTACTTCCACAAAAACTCCCGCTCCTAAAACACTGGTTCCCAAAACACCCGTAACAACAAACACTAAACCACCGCAAACAAAAAATGCCCCGAGAGGGACAACCGAACAACTACCCACCCTAAATTTACCACCTGAGGCCACCCCATACGTGGTAGTTATGACGGGGGTCCCCGAACTTACAGGTGAGGGGACTGAACCCAACTGGTCATTAAAGAACAAAGTCCAGTATTGGTTGAATACAAATCGTCCCGTCCCGCCACCTTGGAAAAGTAAAATAGCTTCAGTATCCCGGACCTCGTGGGTAGGGTACAGGAAAAAAACAATTCGAGGAGACTGCATAGTCATTACATTTGAGGATCCCAGCATAGCTGAATATATATGCTCATGAGATCGTAACAACTCCTCTGGGGGGATCGTAACAAGATCCTTGTCTTACTTTTACCCGAAAAGGTTCAATAATAACAATTACCAACGTAACTTTGACAACATGTGGAGGAAGCCAATTCCCCAACCATGGGAGCTAGAAACTGTCGCCCCCAATCCTGCAATGCGACTTACTGAACCTATCAACTCTCGATATCCATCTAATCTGAGCTATCAGCAGAGAGAAGTCCCATGGCAGATCGTGGGCCCTCAAAACAGATTTGGAAACTGGGAGCAATGGGAGAGACCACCTCACCAACCTTTTGGCCCTAACTATGAAGACACCAGTAATGGGCAACACTGGCTAGGCTTCCCGACTACGAACAGGTTCAGTGGCCTGGAAATGGTCGATTGACAAACAACTAAATCATCAGAGCCTTTATCAACAACAGTAGCACTCTCACACCCAATTCCAGCGCCTACCCTATCTATATCACACAATTACAATGTTGCACAAGAACACGAACCCACCCAGCTTTCTATGGTCTTCTGGAATGCGGCCGGCCTCCGAAACAAGATTGAGGATGGCTCGGCAGCGGTTTTCTTGAAGGACTATCAAATCATTTCTATTCAAGAAACTTGGGCAACAGCTGGCCTCCATCTAGTGGGATACAGAACATTTACCTCTCCCGCCCTTCCCAGCACTTCAGGTAGACCTAAGGGGGGGTCTGGTAATCTACATGGCTAATACAATTGTAGACATAAAGATCATCAAGACAGATCTCCTTCCGAACTTTCAGATCCTCACTTTTTCTGTAGGGAAAAAAACTCGTATCTCATTAGTAAACACATATAACAACTTGGATTCTGATAACTTTGTGAGCGTTCTTGACCAAATTCAAGACAAAATAACTGAACACACTCACTTTAAACTGAAAGCGGATGTTGCTCACGTAATTTGGGGTGGCGACTTTAATCTGCATCCTTGCCCCAATATTGATACTTGTGGAATAGTAGACGAGTCTGACATTCCTTTAACTCACTTCACCCACTCAGGAGTGGGGTCTGCTATGAACAAAATACTCTCAGACTTGGACCTGCAAATTATGAATCCCACTCAACAAATAACCAATAAACTAGAGCCTACATATAGAGGAAGGGGCCACGAGACCACTGTGGATTATATATTAGTTACAGAAGGCCTAAAACCGCAAATCGGAGCATTTAAAATCTTGGAAAACTGTCTCAGTGATCACTCTGCTCTAAGTCTAAGCCTTCAATTACATCATTCGAAACCTCTGATGGTAACTATAGCCAACACTTTATCACAGAATAGGCTTGAGCTGAACAAGACCAATGGCTTCACAATCAAATGGGAAAAAGTGGATCCCAACATTCTAACGAAGAGACTAGTTACTCTTGCCTATAACAATATTTCTATTTGTCTTGATCCCCAAGCGGAGGCGAATCAAATCCTGGAAAATTTCATTACCATCATAGAACATGTCAAAACCCTGTTAACCAGAACTTCCAACCAAAACAAGAAAAACACCACAGGTTGGTTTAATCGAGATTGTACGAAAGCACAGACTAACTTGAGGAAAGCTCTTGGAGAATCTAACAGAGATACAATAAAGATCCAAGGCCTTAGAAGAGAATATACTATTGCCAGAAAAATGAGAAAAAACGAACTAAAAACATCCCTGTGGAAGGCCTTGCACGAGAGCGCACTCTCGAAGGACACCCAGGCGTTCTGGAAAATAGTCAAATCCCCCTCCTTAACTGATTCCAGTGGACCAAAATTAGATGTGGCCATAGACGAGGCCACATGGATGAGTCATTTCTCGAAAATTTTTAAATCCACACCTAATAGCGATCCAGTCCAGTCTACATACAACCCAGTCACCTTCCCTATCTCCCTGGAAGTTGACCTACAAGATTTTGAAAAAGCGTTATCCTTAAGTAAGCCCGGAAAAGCCCCCGGTCCTGACGGGGTCCCTGTCGATTTATTTAAATTTCTTCCCGACCTTTGGACCCCAATAATCACGAGAGTTTGTATTGCAACTATGGAACTCGGATTGCTAGACTCAGGGTCATCATCAATAATGGTCCCCATCTTCAAGAAGGGGGACAGGCAAGATGTCAAGTGCTATCGTCCAATCTCTCTTCTTGACTCTCTGGGCAAAGTGGTTGGCAGGGTCCTCCTTGGCAAGTTGCAACAGTGGGTAGCTGACAAAAACATCCTCTCTGACCTACAGTTCGGCTTCAGGGAGGGCTTTGGAACCATCGAGCAAGCATTAAATCTTTCCTTGCTTACATCCAAGTATACCCTTGCAAAAACAGGTACTATTTTTATGACATACGTGGATTTGTCCTCCGCATTCGACTGTGTCTCACATACCAAGCTCTGGTCGTTGCTGAGCGAGATGGGGGTAGACCCTCCTCTCTTGGATTTTTTAAGGGAACTCTACAGTGGGGCCACAGCGAGCGTGAGGTTCGGGACAAGAGGAGAACTGACCATTTGGGGTAGAGCGGGGAGTGAGGCAAGGCTGTGTCCTCGCCCCCTTTCTTTTTTCATTATACACCAACGGCCTCGAGGAGTGTATGCTGAAGGGGGGAAGAGACCTCCCAAAAGTAAAAGACCGTCTGATCCCCGCCCTGCTCTACGCGGATGACTCTGTCATTTTAGCCCGAACTCCAAATGAACTACAGAAATCACTAACCAAATATGCAGATTTTATGGCTGCCTTGGACCTGCATATAAATGTTAAAAAAACCTTTGTTATGGTGGTCGGTGGCACAAAAAAACCTGTAAAGACCATCTTTCTGAAAGAACAAAAAATTGAAAGAACCTCGCAATACCCCTATTTGGGTATCATGATAGATGATGCTCTAAATTGGAAAGCGGCGGTAGAGGCTAGGAGACATCTTTTTAAAAGAGCGATCATGGCTCTAATGAAATTTTCAAATAGACTAGGAAAAAAACCTCCAGTGGAACTGCTACAAATATATGCTGCGAAGTGCCAATCCACGGCATTATACGGTGCAGGGATCTGGGGGCATATAAACACCGGCCCCATTCAAAAAGAGGAAAACATCTTCACGAGATTCCTTCTATCAATACCACGAGGCACCTCCATCTATGCCTCGCATATAGAATTGGGAATCCCATTTATCGAAGATTTGATCAAAATCCAACCTCTAATGCTTTGGAGAAGAGTCTGGTTATCCGAAGAAAACAATCTGACTAAAAACATTCTACGAGATATTATGGAGTTGGACCATGCTAAAAAATACCTTGGCTCTCCTACATTAGAAATTTCCTCTATGATCTAGGGATCGAGAAATATTATTACAACCCAGAACTAATGAAGGAAATCTCTAAAAAAGAACTAAAACAAATTGCACTGAGCCACTTGGACTCCCTGAGACTATCAACGTTGGCCACAAAAAAATCTGTTACGCATGCAATCATTATTCAGCAGACCCTGAAGATTCAGCCATATCTCACACTGGAGATTTCCACCTACGAAAAGATGCTCCTAACAAGGTTCAGATTGAACCTATTTTTCAGACTGGTGACCTTTCCCGAAAAGAACAATTGGAGTACCCAAATGGGCCTGTGCCCCTGTGACGACCATTCCCAACAGTCCACCATCCATACAGTACTTTTCTGTAAGTTCTATCATCCACACCGAAAGACATGGCTCATTCCCTTATTAAGAAAATTGGGTCATAGACAATGCCGCCCAGCGATGTTAGCGCTCCAATTTCTGGACTCAGAATGCACGGTATATCATGTACTAAACTTTTTAAAATGTATCATGAGACACAGAAATAACTTGTAACTGTAACTTACTACTTTTCGCTTTTCGTAAAAAGTTGGTAAAAATAACTTTTTGAGCTTAAAATTTAATTGTAATCCCTTTTTAAATTAACTGAATGTTTTTATAACTATGTTATCTTTTATGGCTTTTCAAACTGCAAAAACCGAATAAAGATTATTATTATTATTATTATTATACTATGTAATGCAGTTCTTCTTACAGTTAGGGATTAGCTTTCAGCAATTTTTTCCTTTTCAGCCACATAGCCATTAAATACTTAGATAGTGCAAATACAATACATTGTAAAGTGCTTGACTTTAAAATTCTAAACGAATGTAAACAGTGTCTGAAGCCTAGATTCCTGCACAGAGGTACTAGCCAGTGCTTTCTTGGTCTGCTATAGGCAGGGCAAAAAAACAACACGTGCATTTCGTCCTCTAAAATCGCGCTGCACCCTGGGCAGGTTTTATCGTCCGGTGTAGACCATTTGCTTGCAAAGTCTTTAATGGGCAGTGTACCAAACCTCCATTGAATTAAAAGTTTCCTTGCGGTAGTAGGAAAAATAATGTCCATAAATTCTTCGAACTTGAATGAACTTTTGGAAACCAAAAATTGTTCAGTGCGGGTGCCAATTTTTGGGGCACACAAGAGCGTGGTTAGGCTTTTGTCCTTGAAGATCTTAGTGAGCGATTTACGAGAGACCTCAAGGCAGCCTCTTTCGGGAGCGTCCCACAAATCACCCAGGCCTAGTCGCAGAAATTCTCGTTTTACATAGGCCAACCATGGGATTCTGTCAGAACAAATATAGCTCAGGACATGCTTCAAATCTTGCCTGTAGTGGGACAGTTCGGTAGTGGGCCATAGCCTGTGCCAGAACCTCAATGGTTTTAGGGCTAACTCATCCCCTATAGAGGGGAGTCCCAGATCTAATCTCAATGGTAAAAGAGGCGTGCTTTGTGGTAGGGACAGTAACCATCTAAGGAAGTTAGTCTCTACCTTGATGAGTTCAGTTCCAGCATTATAGCCCCACAGTTCACTACCATATAATGAGGCTGCTCTGGCTTGAGTTTTATACATCTCCAGTGCTGGGCTAACTGGCTTGAAGGTTGAGGAATTTGAAACCTTCAAAATGGCCCCACCATTTGCGTTAGCTTTAGACAAGATCGTGCTATCTGTGGACCCCAAGATAGATTATCGTGCAGGGTTACCCCCAAGTACTGGAACGTTGTGACCCTTTCCAGCCTATCCAATCCCAAGGTTGGATTTGGTCTAGTTGTTGCCGAGGGATTGAATACCATGAACTTGGTTTTGTCTGCATTGATCTCAAGGCCGTGGGCTCTGCAGAAGTCCACAATCCCGTCCAATGTCCGTTGTATCCCCATAGGGGATTTGGAGAGCAGGAGAGTATCATCGGCAAACATAATTGCCGGAACCCTCCTGCCTGCCAGCCTTGGGGCGTCATTGTTGTTGACGTTGTCAAGGTGAGATATTACGCCATTGACATAGAGGCAGAACAGGGTTGGTGCTAAGACACAACCCTGTCTCACCCCCTTGTCAACTGGGAACCTAGATGACAATGCCCCATCCCTCCCGCACCTGACCTGGGCAAAATTCCCTTTGTGCAGCCTAATTATTACATCCAGGAGCTGTGGTGGGACACCTAACTCCCTAAGGACCGCCCATAATTTCTCGCGTGGTACTAGGTCAAATGCGAACCTCAGGTCCACAAACACCATGTACAGACTTCCCCCCTCGATCCTTGCCGCTTTCCAAAAAAGAAGGACGAGGCGAAAAATCTGATCCATGGTGGATGTGTTCTTCCTGAATCCTGCTAGGAGAGGGCTAAGGATCTCATTGTCCTCCATCCAATCCAAGAACTGGTCCAGCAGAAGACGAGCGAAAAGTTTTTGGGGTACATCTATAAGGCTGATCGGCCTGTAGTTGGCTGGGAGCAGAGGAGAGCCCTTTTTGAAAATCGGTACTATCTCTGCACCCAGCCAAGTACTGGGGATCTCCATTCCCCTCAGGACTGAATTAAAAATAATGAGCAGATAGGGACCCCAGATCTCTGGTTGGTGCCTGAATAAGTATCCAGGCACTTTATCTAGGCCTGGAGCCTTCCCCCATGCAAGTATCCCTATTGCATTTAGAACCTCACCCAGAGTGAACTCTAGTTGCTCAATTTGATCCAAAGGGGTGTCAGAGACTGTCTCTATAGGCATAGTGGGATCATCTTGATACAGTTTACTAAAGTGGGATTCCCATACCGAAGCAGCGATGTTTGGCTCTACAGCAGTTTTCGGTTCCCCTGATCCTGTATGTACTAGTGACCAAAATTTTCTAGAGTCCCTGTTTTCCAGGGCCATTGTTAGATTGTGCCATCTATCCCAATCCCATTCAGACTTGGCATGAGCAATTGCCTCCTTATATTTCCGTCTGAGCTCATGTATTTTGTGTTTGTTAGTGCCAGACTTGACCATTGAAATCAGCTCAGTCTTGATCTTTTTACACGTATAATTATACCAGGCTGAGGATGGTGTCCTCTTCTTCCTTCTAACGGACACAGGGTAGAAGACCTCTCCTAGCTTGTCAACTAGATCTTTGTGGATTTGCCCTAATTTCTCATTAAAGTCTGTATCTATGGGTTGATTAATCAGGTCGTCCATTTCGACTAGTCTTGGGAGCGCCAGGTCATAGATTTTCGTGATACACTCTGCAGAGTTAACTAATTTCTCCCACTTTACCCTACGTCTATTGTTGGATAATACTAAAGCCCCTGTGTCTTGATCGGTAGCGTATAATGATGTGCTTTCTTTAGGCCCTGGGTAAACCATTTCCAGACAGGGAGCATTGTGGTCGCTGTCAGCTCTCACCGTCACCCTGAAATCCAGGGCCTTAGACCACATGCTGGTGTCCACAAGGATATAGTCTAGGCGTGATTCATGGCCCTTCCTGTTGAAGGTACACACTGAGGGGCTATCAGATGGAGTGCGCCCGTTACAAGCCCTCAGGGCGCAGCTCACGGTAAGGGACATAATCTGTAACGCCAAAGGAGACCAAGATTTCAGACTAGGCGATCGGCAGGGGGGAATCCCCCAATAGTCGTCCTCAGCCATCAGGGCACCCTCCTTTAAACCATGTAGTGGTTCAAAGTGGCAGTTGACGCCCCCTCCCACGAGAATCTTACAGTCAGTGGTAGTAGCCAGAGAAAGAAAGATAATTCATCTATAGTGGGTGATTCCATGGACACACTCACTGGACGAGAGTAGACGTTCACAATTGCTAGTTTATAGGCATGTGGCCATTTAAGAATAACGCATTGGACATCTTCCGAATGAGTTGGTAAGTTTTCCGCTGTGCAACCCAAATGGGTAGCAACCCATATTGCAAGTCCACCAGACGGCCTCCCTTTGCCTCCCCACTTAGCAGGGACATAGAAAGTTGCATAACCCACCCTGGGGTAATCTTCCCTAGCCCAAGTCTCCTGAAAGAGACAGATGTCATTACTGCCCACTAGGGAGCCCCAGTCACTGCAATCAATTTTATTAGCAATGCCTGTGAGGTTCCATGAGAGAACCTTCATCCTTTTTGGGCCCAAACTAGGCACTCTCCCCACCTCGTACTCACCGTCCTGATCTTGGTTGGTGGATAACACCCCTGCCGAGGGTACCTGTCCTACCAAAACCCCCAAATCTAGGGCATGTTCAGATGTTATATTCCGAGGAAGGATTTTTAATACATGCCGACCCGGGGATGTACTGTGCGATTGTATAGGGGATTCTAAGGTACTAGTAGTACTTGGCCAATCAGAGGATAAATGGACACAGGTAAGATTGCCAGCATCAGAGATATCTAGCACTGTCCCCAGCTGAGCTGTGTGGGGGGCCACCCCTTTTCTTTCCCCAGTACATTCATCACAAGGTCAGAACCCCTTGCCTGACACCAAGATGACTGCCACAGTGCTCCCTTCCACCTTGTGCTCCTACTATGGGATATTTACTTTGACATTGACCTTTCCCCCATCTAGACATTGGATCTGTGAACTTACCCCCGACCTTGGAGACTTAGTTTTCTGGCCGACGCCCGGTGGAGCTACCTGGTAGCTAAAGAGGAGATGGGCTGTGGACTTTCCCCCTCGGCCGTCACCTACCCAGCTGGACATTGGGCAGATTTTCCTGCGTCTCTTGCCATATGCTCCCGCCTACTCCTTTACCCTACCCCATTACCCCTCTACGCTCCATTTATTTAGTCCTCTATGTTCTTTAAATGTTTTCCCATTGGGACCTAGCTATTTGGCCAATGCCCGAAGGAGCTACCTGATAGCTATAGCGGAGATGGGTTTTGGGACTTCCCCCTCGGCCATCACCTACCCAGCCGGACTTTTGGCAGACTTTCCTTCATCTTTCTGCAGTATCCCCCTCCTACCCCTTTACCCTTACCCCCTTCATCTCTACACTTCACTTATCTCATCTTCTATGCTCTTGTATTGTTTGTCTAGCAACTGATGTAAATTGTAACTGACGTAATTTAGTAATTTTGTGAAACTTCATATCAAGCGCTCTGATTCCTCCGGGTCTAGCCAGCGCTATATAAAACTCTTAAAATAAATAAAATAAATAAACAGAAACTTGTCTCTGAAGCGTGTTACTGACACGTGTTCATTAATGAACATGCTAAAGGCACGACTTTGACCAAACAAAGTATCAGGGAATATTTTCCTTTAATAAATAAATAAGCCAAACTACTACTATGCCAAAGACATTGGTTATGTTTACAATACTGGTTTAAAATTAGAAGACAACACATAATGCATAATTTTGCTCTGAATGCTATTTGAGTAGGTAAATGGCCACATGATTTATGCAAAACCCCTGCGAATGTAAACAAACCATGCAGGCTAAGGCTTTTATGAAACGTGTGCGGAGATGAATCTCTGACAGGAGGGGTGCGTGCTTTGTCTTCTGACCCTCTCTCTCTTCTCCCCCCTCAGGCTCACACTCCCTCCGATACTTCATCTCCTCTCTCTCAGGGCCCCTCTCTGGAGTCCCACAGTTCTCCTATGTGGGGTACGTGGATGACGTCCCCATCTCCAGTTACACCAGTGAGAGTCGCAGGGTGGGGCCCCGGGCACCCTGGATGGAGAGGATCACCTCCAAGTACCCCCAGTACTGGGAGTCACAGACGAAGATCAGCCGAGTATCGGAGCAGGTGTACTATGCTGATGTGAGGAATGTGATGGAGCGAGTCAACCAGACCCGGGGTGAGTGACACTAGAAGAAGGGGCAACTAGACTGAGGGATAGGGGGCAACCAGACCGGGGTGAGTAACACTGGGGGAGGGGGCAACCAGACAAGGGCTGAGTGACACCGGAGGAGGGGCAATCAGACTGGGGTAAGTGACACTGGGGGAGGAGCAACCATGAGGGTGAGTGACACCGGGGGAGGGGCAACTACATGGGGGTGGGTGAAGCCACATGTGGGAGTTGAGGGGGGTTTAGAAGAAGAACACGGGGAGGGGATAACTAATTGTACGTGGTGTATGACTGTGAATTGAGCTTACTTGGGGTGGAGACCCAGATGAGGGTGTATAAGAGGTCAGAGGGGGCAGAGTTTGAGGTGTGTGTGGGTAACTGGGGTGACCGGAGCAGTGACACAAAATATTTTAAAGCACAGAAACTGTGATTGGTGTTTCTTCCTGCCCCTGAGGGGGGAACAAGCCCCCTCACACAAGGGCCTCATTGTTCCCCACTCCTCCTCAAACACACTCTGTGCTGCCCCCGTCAGATCTCACTTTTTCCTGCCCCTCCCCCCCTAAAGGGACAGTTCAATCGGAAGGAGGGGTATTTTCTCTAAAAATCACTGTCTGCCTGGAACCCTTGCCCCCCTTCTGCTCTCGGGCCCTCATTTTGCTCCACCCCCTCCCTCATGAGGGGGACAGCTGCACAGGGGGGATTCCTATCTACAATCACAGTCTGTCTGGCACCCTTGCCCCCTCCTCAGCCCCTCACACCCCAATCTTATGGATGGTTCAGTGGGGGGTGCGGGGAACTGCCCTCAGTCTCTGGATTGAGGGACCGTGCCCTTGCCCCCCTTCCTCTGTCCCACCCCCTCAGGTCAAGGAGGGGTATGGCTGTAAGTTCCAGCGAGTGGCTCTACTGAGGGGGAGGGGCGGGGTGAGGGATTTTCGTGGCTCCCCCACTCCATGCCTGAGACATCAGGACCCTCACTCTGCCCCCCCTCATCTCACCTCCGGTCTCCGGACCTTTACTTTACTATCTCCCCCCTTGGGTACAGTCTCTCTGGTGCCCTGCAGGGCCCTGACTCACTGTGCCTCGAGGGGTCCGTTCCTCCCTCAGCCTCTCAGGTCTCCCTCCACATGGTCCAGTTTGTCCAACCTGAGGTCTGGATGAAGTGCTCTGTGGAGGGGGAGATTTGGCTCCCCAACTACTGCTCTTCCTGTAGGTGTCAGACCCTCACACCTGACCCCCACTTTTTAGGTCTCCGCAATGTGCAATGGATGCAGGGCTGTAAGCTCCAGGGATGGCTACATGGGGGGGCTCCTCTCACTCTCTGCCTGGAGGTCTAGGTCTAAGACCCTCGCTTCCTTCCTTCAAACGCCCCCTCTTCCCCACCCTCAGGTCTCCACATGTCCAGTCCATGTGCGTTTTGTGCCCTGGGTGATCTGCTCCCTGCATTGGATGGGGGTCTTGTCTCTCCAGAGGT
Source organism: Lissotriton vulgaris (assembly GCF_964263255.1). Taxonomy (NCBI): domain Eukaryota; kingdom Metazoa; phylum Chordata; class Amphibia; order Caudata; family Salamandridae; genus Lissotriton; species Lissotriton vulgaris. The sequence continues at coordinate 260,588 of NW_028241612.1, forward strand.
GTCGGAATCTCAGTCTTCTCTACCCCTCCCCTGCCAGGACTCCACAGTGTTCAGCTGATTACAGGCTGTGAGCTCTGGGAAGACGGGCTGGGGGAGGGGGCCAGATTTCTGGGGGCATGAGGGAGGCGGGGTTGTGTCTTCCCTCAGCTTCTGCCTGCAGGTGTTAGACCTCCCCTCCCTCCTCGGCCCCTCACTCTCCTCTCTTCTCCCCCTCAGGTCTCCACATTGTGCAGAAGATGTTCGGCTGTGAGCTCCGGGATGATGGCTCTGTCGGGGGGTTCCAACAATACGCCTTCGATGGACACGACTTCATCAGCCTCGACAAGGACAGACTGACCTATACGGCAGCCATGGATGCGGCCAGGATCACACAGGACCAATGGAACTCAGAGAGGAGCATTGCCCAGCGAGGGAAGGAATACCTGGAGGGGAGCTGCATCGAGTACCTGAAGAATTACCTGAATCTCGGGGCGAAGAGGCTACAGAGAGGTGGGTTATGGGTGTTTTATATAGTGCTTTCTGCACCTACCAGGAACTGAATCCTCTCTGTGTACAGGTACTGTTATCACTGTACTGCACAGAGCCAGGGGGCAGTGGGGGCACAGTGTTACACTGAGGGGGTTGTAGTTTGGTTGGTACCCCATGAAGGCTGGTCTGCACCTCCCACCCCCCCATGGACCACTGGGAGGAGGCGCACTGTTGTGCGTGGGTGTGAAAGTGGTCCAATGGGTGCTTTGTACTCCTTTATGCCGTCTGTGTTCTGAACCTCCCCCACTCACACAAAAGCCACGCTTCCACACTCCTTGCTTTCCAATCCCTGTAATTGGGTGAGGGGTGAACCATGTATTTTCTACCTTTGACTTTGTCCTAGGTCAATTCTTTTTTCGACCTTTCACTTCTAAGTTGCACCAGGACCGGCTTTAACGCTAATGGCGCCAGCCCGTCAGCCTTTGTTGCCCCCACCCATGACCTCCTCTTCCATGAATTCTCTCCCCACCCCTCTCTAGCAGCGCCCCTCTTCGTTCCATAGCCCCACTCACTCATGTGTATCATGTTTTTTTAAGCACCTCTCACAGTCCACTCACTCACATTTTTAGGATCTGCATAGGACACGTTGTTAGCAGCCGCAACATTAACTTTCTCTGCTACTTCATGAGTTAAAACTGACACTAAAAGAGACTCCACTTTCTCATCAGCGGGCGTATTATTCACCAGCGTCACCTTGACATTTTTATTGTTACCTGAAAATTGCTGCATCATACTTCTAAATCTTCAGTCTACTCCACCCTTCCTCAATCTACCCCACTCCACCCTACCCCAATATATACCCCTTTGAATGAAACCCACTCCAACCTACCCCACTCTACCCAGCAACAATCTACTCTACTACAATCTACCACACTCTGTAACCACTACACCCCAATCTACCCCACTCCACTATACACCCCTTCCAATTAACCCCACACCAATCTACCCCAATCCAATTTACCCCATTCTACCCCACTCCAATCTTCTCAACTACAATCTATCCCCGTACCACTCTACCCCACTCTATTCTCATCTACCCTACTTTAATATTCCCCACTGTACCCCAATATATCCCACTCCAACCTACCCCACTCTACCCTGCCACAATCTACTCTACTACAATCTACCACACTCTGTAACCACTACACCCCAATCTACCCCACTCCACTATATACCCCTTCCAATTAACCCCACTCCAATCTACCCCACTCCAATTTACCCCATTCTACCCCACTCCAATCTTCTCAACTACAATCTATCCCCGTACCACTCTACCCCACTCTGTTCTCATCTAACCTACTTTGACCACTCTACCCTGCCGCTATCTACTCCACTACAATATACCCCAATCTACCCGACTCCACCGAAATCCAACATACCCCTTACAGTGAACCCCAGTACAATCTACCCCACTATACTCCACTCACTTCAATATTCCCCACTCCCATCTTCCAACTCTATCCCACTTCATTCTACTACACAACACTACAATCTGCCACCGTCGCCTACCATGCTCTACCCACTCTACTCTGCCCTAATCTATCCCACTGTACTCTACTTTAATCTACTCTACTCCAGCCCACTCCACTCTGCCCCACTCCACCCTGCTCCAATATACCCCTTCCAATGAACCCCACTCTACCCTGACCCAATCTACTCCACTACAATATACCCCACTCTACCCCAATCTACCCCACCCCACTCCACTCTAAAACAATATACCTGTTGCAGTGAACCCCAGTACAATCTACTCCACTCTAATTTACCCCAGTCTACCGCACTCCAATCTACCCCATTGTACCACTCTACCCCACTCTATGCCTATCTACCTCACTCCAATACTCCTCACTGTATTCCAATGTACGCCACTCTACCCCACTCTTATTTACCTCACTCTACTCCAATCTACCCTGCTCCAATTGTCATGTCCTTTAGGGTAGTCCGTGGCAGTGTGTTGTGTTTCTTTCTTTGAAAAGCGCTTAGAGACCAGTGGTGATTTGCGCTATACAAAACTATAGTAACTTAACATAACATAACATATATACCCTTATTACATACATTTGTCCCATCCGCATGACAATAATGATTCTAAACAGGTGACTTTTTACGTAGTAGCGTGCTCCTGTCTCTTTGACACCAGGCTCTAGGTACTCTATCATTATTCCTGTACCAGTCCTGAGACAAGGCAGAAATATTCTGCTAAAGGGACACCTTTTTTCATCCTTGGCCAATAGCCAGCTGTGCATGATCACATGTGTTTAGGAAAGCATGGGTGATTGTTTTCAACACATTTATGATTGTTTTCAAAACATTTATGATTGTTTTCAAAACATTTATGATTGTTTTCAAAATATTTATGATTGTTTTTAAAACATTTATGATTGTTTTCAACACAGCCATGTTTGTTTTAAAATCATATTGATTCTAGAAAAAACCCTGGAGTAAGCACTTCAGTATAAAAGATCCTCACTCCCTCCTAAAAATTAGAGGAGAATTCCTTCCAAGCAGACACAGGGTCCTGCACTCTGAATCTTCGACACATATGGGTCTGACATCCCTTGTGGGGTGTCATCTTCAAGGCAGAGACGGGGTCCTTCTTTCAAAACCATCAGGTGAGGGGGCTGGTTCTTCCCTGGGGTTTCTTGGATACAGATACATATAGCTACATGTATATAAATACTACACATACAGATCCAGACTTGGTACATTTAGACGAATTCCTTAGGGCGTGGATTTTAGGAAAATGCAAGTGCTACAGTTTTTATCTGAACTGCCTATGCTCATCTTATTAGCACTATGGTAGAAATATACCTACTATTTACTATATTGGTACTAACAATCTCTTTTGTATGCTTTTTTTTAACAACTTTATTGGCATTTAAAAAATACAGCTGCATTATCTAGAGTAGATCATGCAGCAACACATCCAGCAGGGTCATGCTCCGCCGGTCATTATACACACTGATGCATCATTCAGGTTAAGACATGATATACTGATGTTGTGGCCTTTAGACTGTGTCTCGATCCCAGTGGAACTGGAACGCTCTGGGTATATTTTGCTGAGTACTTATAGAGTAAGATGAGCTTGATGGATATAGTTATATTTTATTAATTTAAAGCAGGCATTTGAGCACTTGTTTTACCCCTTCATGTACTTTACACCATTCTTTCTCTGCTATCTGTTCTCCCCTTGCTCCCTCCCATCTCACCTGTAAGGGGAGTGGTTTCCATGGTAGGTCCTTGTGAATTGCTTTGTAGGGATGGGTTATCCTGTGCCTTCCTTGCACCATAGATAGCCTCACCTGGAGAGTTCTCCTTACAGGCGGCTCCTCCAGGGTTGTTGGTCATGTCTCACTGGCGACCTGAAATATCTTTGCATATTGTAAGTACTGTCCTCTGCATAAATCAAAGGAGGTCTCCGCATTTTCCCATGTGATAAACTGCCCATTGTGGTATAAGTCTCCCAGCGTCAAACATCCTCCTGTTTTGCATTTTCAGATCAACATTGATTCTGCGATCTTGGCAAACCCTGGGATCGCCCATAGGGGTGCATCCGGCGCGCATGGTGCCTGCCTCACCACTCTTCTGACTGTGTTTTCCCAGACCTCTGCAACATGTCTAATAAGGTATGGAGATGCACTGGCGACTCCTCTACCTCTCATTAATAATTCCGGTAGAGGTCTTCCCTCGTACGACCCCTCAGGAAGCCTTTTTTTACGAGTTATCCTGGTCATCCAGCCAGTGGATCGCATGCTGTAGTTGAGCGGCCATTTATTAGTATTCAATATATGGGACCTCTACCTCTCCCATTTGCCATCAATCCTAACTGCAAAATGGATGCTGCAGAGATCCTTGAGCAACAAAATATGAGCTAGAGGGCAAATAGACGTTCCTCTGAACTCAAGCCTGGAGCGGTCTAGGTGATCTGCGCAATCTGAATAAGCTTAACCGGAATAGTGACACATGCTCAGATCGTTTAGGCACGGGAGTTAGAGGGTGAATGGCTGTTCCTCTGAACTCCCTTCGTTGAGCTGGAAAACAATGCCATCAAGTAGGGGCTAGAGGGCAACAGCCATTCCTCTGAGCCCATTACTAAAGAATATGCATGTACCTCACACTGCCAATGGGTCTGCTGGAGAGCAGCGCCAGGGGCGGCTCTAGGCTCATGGCGGCCCTGGGCAGGGAGCGTAGGTAGGGGGCCCCCGGAGGAATGCAGCCGCGGAGGCCAGTGAAGAGGGGGGGTCAGGGTGCTTGGAAGTGGAACAGAGCCGGAGTCCTCCAAATCCCTGCCAGGGGCGCCACGCAGATATGTATCCATCCTCAGAGGATTATTATATTAAGGATATATATTGGCGTGGAGGCCCCTGGGGTTTGGTGGCCCTGCGCAGGTGCACAGCTTGCACATGCCTAAGGCCGCCCCTGGCAGTGCATGTCTTTTCTCCAAACGGCAACGCTCGAGAGGCTTCCACAACTGCACCACTTCCCAACCTGAGTCAGTCTCTTCGAGTCGACCACAACCGGGCTAATTGACTCGCGACGGACTCTCTATCCCGAGACTGCAGCAGAGTAATATGAGTCTCCAGAGATGATAAACTGCCTGAAACAGCGCCTGGCTCGGATTTAAATTCTACAGGCATGAGCCAGACCCGCCTCTCGCCTTGTTGAGGTTTTCTTTGGCGTTCTCCACATCGTGACTTCGTATCCCGTCCACCTTTGCCAGGAATTGCAGTGTATTGCCCAGGATGACAGAATACTTCTTCAGGTAGGAGAAAGGTTTATTATTAACACCTCAGCCAACAGCGATGGCACAGCAACTGTCAACACTAGCCTTCTCTCTCTTGGCAGATTCCTCTGCCAGAGTTCTGACACTGACCTCATTGGACATGGACTTCAATCATGCATACACACACCCATGCACATATACGCATGCAGGCACAAGCGCATATAAACACAGACACACTGGCATGCATAGATATGCATAGAAGGATGCATGCGTATACATATACAGTATTGCCAAGATGAGATACATTTACACATGCATGACATATACAATCGCACACAAACACACACAGGCTTTACTAAATACATGGTTTAACTTATTTACCAAACCAATGGGTTTTGGGCTTCGGAACCGTAAGAAAAGTGTTGAGTAGATGCCAGTGCAACGCACCAAAATGTGTATTTTTCACTTCCTGAAATCATTCTAATCTATTTCTGAAATGTGCATTTTTTCCAACCATTTGGAAAGGGGCGACCACTCGGTCCCCCCGAACGTATGGCAGAGTGCCTCGATCCCCCCGGGAAGCCATTTTGGGCGGGAGGCGCGTCTCGGCTGGTATGCCCGAAGCGGCGTAGCCGGGGCGCGCTTTTTCCCGCCCTAGAGTGGGCTGGCCTAGACACTGACGCGGCCGGCCACGCCCTCGGGGCAGGCAGGGGCGGGTTTACGCCCGCCCTGAAGATGGATAAAAAGGGACGCAAGACCAGAAGACATCCTCTTGTTCCTGTGCTCTGAAGCTGCACCTCCTCGCTGCACGTGAGCTCGAGACGGAACGAAGAGCCAATTTTGAGCGTTTTAATCGTTCTTGTTTGTTTTGCAGTTACTTTGTTGGAGAATGCCGAAGAAAGTGGGAAAGCGCATGACTACTGACCAGATGCTGCGTGTTCTCATGAAGGAGATGTCCGAGCTAAAGAAGCGGGTGGACAAGAATGAGGAAAGGGGTCCAAAACGTCCTTTGGCGGGAGCAGCCCCGGGAGGGAAAAACAAGAGGCCCAGGAGGGGGGCAGCGGGTGAAGACATCCCGGGTCCCAGTGCCCCGCTCGAGGCTCCAACTCCCGTGCCGGAGGAGGGGAATCAGATTCCCGTTGTGGTCACCCCCGTGTCCGAGGACGATATGCCGCCCGAGCTGGCAGCACAATTGGTAGCGTGGTTGGGTAAAAGCAACGAGGGCGCCACGGCTGTCGATGCGCAGGCGCTGATAAAGCAATTGCGTGAGAAACGGGAACAAGTTGGGGACAAGACACCAGGGACGATTGCGACCACAGAGGCAGCGTCAGGTGCAGGTAAGCGGCCATTGCCGATCGCGAGGGATGAGTCAACACCCTCTCGGAGAGAGAAGTTGGGGCAACATGTCCCTTTGGCAATTAAGGAAAAGATTTGGGCGGGGGAGTATGTGAATATTTTCTCATTGCTTGTTGATCATTATGAGGTAGAGCATGTAAAGAGTCAGAAGGATCTCATGCATCCGAGTGTTTGGCGCGCAAAAATGGCCGCCTTTAAAGTGAATGAGACTATCGGCAATTGGGGAAATGCTTGGGGAATCTTTACATCAATCTTGGGGGAACGTAGACCTGAGTTGCTTTCCGAGTTCCCAATCTATCAATCACGAATCATGGGGTACTCGACATCGCACCAGGGTAATCATTGGTTTTGTTACGATAATCTGTTCAGAAAGGAAAAGGAGCATAATAAAAGTTTAACCTGGGACTGTTATGATGCCTTGACTTGGGATAAAATGAAGGAGTCCGGAATGTTGAAAATGCCGTTGGTGGGAAGTAATGTTGGCGAGTCCTCCCGGCAATATGCGGGGACGCCCTTTCGATCAGGTACGGGTGCCGACGATTACCCGAAACCTACCGGCAATACCGGAAAGAGGGGTTTCTGCTTTAATTACAACAGAGGTAAATGTACTAGACCCCAGGGATCGTGTAAATTCAAGCATGAATGTAGTGGTTGTGGGTCGTCCCATCCTGAGGCCTCGTGCAGAGCCAGAACGGGTGATAACGGGGGGAGAGGAGGTGCCAAACAGGTCTAATATAGTCCGAGGGGCGCCTTTACCTACTCCGATTGATACCCTGGCGATGATTCCTTGGCTCAGTGAATACCCGGATCGTACTTCTGCTGGGGTGCTGCGGAACGGTTTTTCGTATGGTTTCCGCATCCCGGTAGGGGACTTTCAGGGTGTGGAAAAGTGTAAACATCAACTTTCCGTCCTGCAACATACAACCGTAGTACAGGATAAGATCCGGAAAGAGGTGACTCGAGGTCGGGTCGCCGGCCCGTTTAGTGTACCCCCGGTCCAGAATTTTGTTTGTTCTCCCTTAGGGGTAGTCCCCAAGAAAGACCCCGGTGAGTTCCGACTGATTCATAATTTATCAGCGCCACGAGGTCTTTCCGTAAATGATGCAATCGATCCAGAAGTGTGTTCGGAGCGGTAAGCATCCTTCGATGAGGCCGTAGCCATTTTGAATCGCCTGGGGCCCGGGGCGCTGATGGCGAAGTCAGATATCGAGTCAGCGTTCCGATTGCTCCCGGTACACCCAGACGACCAGCGTCTCCTAGGATTCATGTTTCAGGGTTGTTATTACATGGATAGGTGTATGCCAATGGGGTGCTCTATATCCTGTGCTTATTTCGAGAAATTCAGTAGTTTTCTACAATGGGTCTTCACAAAGAAAACAGGTTTCCAAGATGTAATGCACTACCTTGATGATTTTCTGTTTCTTGGGGCAGCCGGGGATCTTGAATGTGGCCGGGCCTTGGCCGAATTTTGTGTGTTAATGAAACAGTTTGGTGTGCCATTGGCGCCGGGTAAAACAGTGGGTCCTACGACTTGCCTCGAGTTTCTGGGGATCGAGTTGGACTCCATTGAAGGGTGTTTCCGTTTGCCAGCTGAGAAAGTGTTGAAGTTCAGGGCTGCGCTGCAAGTGTGTATAAATGCATCAAAAGTTACGCTGCAACAATTACAGCAGTTGGTGGGACAGTTGAACTTTGCCTTGAGGGTAATACCAATGGCCCGCCCCTTTTCCCGTTCAATTGCCCAAGCGATGGTCGGCCTTAAAGAGTGCCATCATCGCACGAGACTATCGGCCGAGATCCGCCAGGACATGCATATTTGGTTAGCATTTCTGGCGGACTTCAATGGTAGAATCGTCTGGAATGAACCAGCCGTATCTTCTGAAGAGCTGGGGCTATGGACAGATTCAGCAGGAAGCATAGGTTTTGGCGCCATCTTCGGCACGAAATGGTCGGCACAAAGATGGCCGACATGGTGGCATGAGAATGGGCTGACGAGTAATATTGCTTTCCTGGAACTGTTTCCCATCTTGGTGGCCTTGAGAACATGGCCCGAAGGGTTCAAAGATCACTCTGTCATATTTTGGTCTGACAATATGACCGTGGTCGAGTGCATCAATAGTCAGGCAGCACGTTGTAAACTGATTTTAAGACTGCTTAAGGAAATTGTTTTACTATGTATGCAATTGAACGTGCTATTCAGAGCAAAGCATGTTCCGGGGGTGATGAATCAGGCGGCTGACGCACTGTCTCGTTTTCAAATGCAGGCTTTTTCGGGTTTCCTCCCCTCAGCGGACCCAGAGCCGGCACCCTTTCCCGAAGCTCTCTGGTCTCTCGGTGCCCCGAACTTCGTCACCTCGTGGGAGAGAGTCTAGCACCAAGGACGAGGAAGGCATATGAAGGGGCGTTTCGGGCCTATTTAGCCTTTTTGGGGAGTGATAGAGAGCGACTTTGGGGTCACGAGGAATGGGTAGTGAATTTCCTGATGTCCTTACGTAGGGCTGGGAGATCGGTGGCTACGGCCCAGAGGCATCGTGCTGCCATTTCCTTTGTTGCCAGAGCACACGCTATCCAGGACCCAACAGCGTCTTTCGTTGTACAGAAAGCGCTGCGTGGGTGGCAACGCCTTGAGGGTCGCAGAGTAGATGAAAGGCGCCCGATAGGTTTGGATAGATTGTCCCAGTTGTTGGCCACACTCCCGGCCACATGTTCATCTCAATTTGAGGCGGTGCTGTTCCGAGCCGCTTTTACGCTAGCATTTCACGGAGCGATGCGGGTAATCGAACTAGTTGCAAGGAACAAACTGGATGTGGCAGGGGGTTTGTGCCGTGAACACGTTCAGATCAGGGGAGAAACAATGACTGTCTCCTTTGTAAAGTCCAAGACTGATCAAGATGGGATGGGTGACTGCGTCATCATACGCAGGATTCCTGGGTCCTCCATATGTCCGGTGAAGTGTTTAGAGGATTACCTAGCACGAAGGGTGGCATCATGGGGGGGGACTTTGTTAAGACACGCTGACGCCACCCCACTGACGAAATTTCAGTTTCAGCGGGTGCTTGCGATGTCAATTGCTGCTGCGGGCTTGAACCCGGGCGAATTTGGGACCCATTCCTTTCGGATAGGGGCTGCTACGGAAGCTACAGCCAGGGGTCTTAATGTTGAGCAAGTGAAACGAGTGGGGCGTTGGTCCTCCAATTGTTATAAAAGATACGTGCGGTTGCACATGTTGTGAAGCTGTAATAATGTACTCACGCTTCTTGTTTTTGTTTGGTTTTCAGTTACGCAAGCCCACGAGGCGGGGCGGACTATGCAGTCGACCCTACACCGGGCCAGCGGTCAGACATCACCGGCTGTGAAAAAGGAGGTGTGGGTCGTGGGCCACTCATACGTGAGGCGTGCCGCAGACGTATTCAAAGCAGGTGACATGATTCACGTAGCTGGGGAATACGGGTACAGGATGTCCTTCTACGGAAGGGGCGGTCTCTGTATTGACCAGTTTCAAACATTTTTCGAGGGTTTGTTAGAGCGGACAAGGTCACCGCCGTCTATAGTTATAGTGCATGTCGGGGGCAATGATTTGGTCACCATCGGTAGACGACTACTCCTGGAGGCAATGCTTTCCACTGTAAGTTGGTTGGCGAGGAGAGTTCCGGGGTGCACGATTGCATGGTCCCATTTGATTCCACGAAAGGTGTGGCGAGGGGCTATTTCTATTCCTGCTTTGAACCATTCTGTCAGAAAGCTTAACAATAAAGTGAGTAGGTTGTTCCGTTCCAGGACATTGCATTCTATTTCTCATAGCTGTATTAATGATGACAGTATGTATTTGGGGGATGGTGTGCATTTGTCTTGGGTGGGGAATGAGTTACTCTTAGGAGACTTTTTAGCATGGTTAAAATCGTTGAAACATGACCTTTAGGTAGGATTTTTGTGGGGGGTCCGGATAGCCGGTCAACTATCCGGCCTGTGGCGGTAAGGTCATGATCGGTGAGCACTAATTGGAAGATCCCTATGAGTGGGCGTCACCCAACACGGATGGGAGCGCTCGGGGAAGGTGGCCTTTGGCCCCTCAACGGGGAGGCGGTCCCTTCTAAGGATGGGTCGCCGAAAGAAGAGGAAAGGCGGTCAAGGCCCCTTCCTGTGTAGGAGGGGTTACAGCCCCCTCCTGGGGAATTTCCCGGGGCCAGTGACATCTGCGACGGCAGATGCGGTAAGTTGTGTGGGGTTGGGGGGAGGTCTACGATACCTTCTAGATACCTCACACGAGTCTTCGAACGACCTTTAACTGGCGTCGAGTTGATAAGTGCCCCCGTCAAGTCAAGGGAAATTGGTAGTAGTTGCACTTGAGTACGCCTCAGTGCTGTCGCCCCTCCCAAGTGGGGGGGGTATGTCTGGTTAGGGATCTTGACACCGGTTACAACCTTGCCGTTGGCCCTTAAACGTTAGGATGTACAATTTCAATATTTCAAGTAAATGTTTTTGTAGGATGTTAGTTCGGCTAGGAGAACCTCTGTATTAGAGAATCTGTTAAGGTTAGCCAAACATCGCAATGTGGTATGAAATTGTACATTAATGTTTAAATGTTTTAATTTTTTGTTTTAATAAATACGGCCGGGAGGGTCACTCCCTCCCACTTCCAAAAACTTCAAGAACTGTTTCCGGTTTCCCTCCTTCGGGGATTGTGTTGAGAGGGGGTGGCGGGTATCTCAGCCATATGGAAAGGGGCGACCACTCGGTCCCCCCGAACGTATGGCAGAGTGCCTCGATCCCCCCGGGAAGCCATTTTGGGCGGGAGGCGCGTCTCGGCTGGTATGCCCGAAGCGGCGTAGCCGGGGCGCGCTTTTTCCCGCCCTAGAGTGGGCTGGCCTAGACACTGACGCGGCCGGCCACGCCCTCGGGGCAGGCAGGGGCGGGTTTACGCCCGCCCTGAAGATGGATAAAAAGGGACGCAAGACCAGAAGACATCCTCTTGTTCCTGTGCTCTGAAGCTGCACCTCCTCGCTGCACGTGAGCTCGAGACGGAACGAAGAGCCAATTTTGACCCACCCACCAGCCCCTGAGGACAGCCAGTTGTTTTAATAAAATTGATCAATTATTCTATTTCGTTTACAGGTTGTTTTAGTATTGTGTTGATGTTGAATGTGTAATAAAGATTGGTCTAATTTTACAAGTTTGTGATTAAAGAACTTCGGATTTAAGGTCCATTTATAAACAGGCTTTTTCGGTCATAGTGGCCAATGTAGTTTCGTTTAGTTAGCATTTGTCGTATTTATTTTGGTCGGGCGGTAAGGTCATGATCGGTGAGCACTAATTGGAAGATCCCTATGAGTGGGCGTCACCCAACACGGATGGGAGTGCTCGGGGGAGGTGGCCTTTGGCCCCTCAACGGGGAGGCGGTCCCTTCTAAGGATGGGTCGCCGAAAGAAGAGGAAAGGCGGTCAAGGCCCCTTCCTGTGTAGGAGGGGTTACAGCCCCCTCCTGGGGAATTTCCCGGGGCCAGTGACATCTGCGACGGCAGATGCGGTAAGTTGTGTGGGGTTGGGGGGAGGTCTACGATACCTTCTAGATACCTCACACGAGTCTTCGAACGACCTTTAACTGGCGTCGAGTTGATAAGTGCCCCCGTCAAGTCAAGGGAAATTGGTAGTAGTTGCACTTGAGTACGCCTCAGTGCTGTCGCCCCTCCCAAGTGGGGGGGGGTATGTCTGGTTAGGGATCTTGACACCGGTTACGACCTTGCCGTTGGCCCTTAAACGTTAGGATGTACAATTTCAATATTTCAAGTAAATGTTTTTGTAGGATGTTAGTTCGGCTAGGAGAACCTCTGTATTAGAGAATCTGTTAAGGTTAGCCAAACATCGCAATGTGGTATGAAATTGTACATTAATGTTTAAATGTTTTAATTTTTTGTTTTAATAAATACGGCCGGGAGGGTCACTCCCTCCCACTTCCAAAAACTTCAAGAACTGTTTCCGGTTTCCCTCCTTTGGGGATTGTGTTGAGAGGGGGTGGCGGGTATCTCAGCCATAATAGCCGGGGTTGGAGGAGTATCATCAATGCGCAGGAAGGGACTTGTGGGTGCTCCGTATTTTGCGTCACTGTAGCCTATTGTATCACTTGTTTAGTTATGATTCCTGGGCAACTCCGATTGGCTCATGTAAAAGTAAGAGGTGGGGCAACTTAATGTTGACATCTCGAAACAGGAACCCGCCAATGACTTGTTACCAAGAATACATCTCTTTTAAAAGTATTCTCACACATATATGCTTTAGTTGAAACAGCGTCATTTCACTGCATAGATTTTTTTCACAACGGGGCACTTTGGCTCTTTTTACATTGCTACAAAATAGGCAGAAAAGAGGGATGTCTAAACCCAGCCAGCCAATCAGATCACGCAGTACCAAGCTGCAGTGCTGATGTACACCGCAGATGTGTAAGCTGGCTCACCTGGTGAATGTAAATGACTTGGCGCCAGCTTCGCCACACAAGCGTCATCGGAACGGTTTTGTATCATAGCATAAATTATAACTATTGTCCTGGAAAACATCACTATGAGTCTTGCTGGCAGTGTCAAGCCGGAGTGCTGACATGCACCAGGGGCGTGTAAGAAGCCGGTGGCTTCCCATACAATCGTGTTCCGTGGGAGTCTCCTTGTGAATTTAAATGACGTGACGTGGGGCAAGCTTCGTTTATGTACCACAAGCGCAATCAGAACATTTTTTTTTAAATATGAGTTCCATCAATATGACTCTTGCTGGTGGTGTTAATAACAAGTAAATAAACAATTAGTGCCTAAAGAACACAAAACGCTTATGAGTGTAAGGGAACTGTAAACAGTCGGTGCTCTTCGCGCAAAAACTGGAAACGATGTTTCGGAGCGCTAACCAATAAGGAGCCATTAAACATAAGTGATGCTGAAATGTACCAAGCGCAAGCAGCATGCTGTATAACACCCCATGGAGTGATTGCAGGAGGCCTTGCAGACAGTGCGTGAGTGGGCGTCCGCAGACATTTTTCCAGGGGGGGGCAAAATGTTAACATCATCACCATCCTCCGACCTGATGTGTGCCAGGTGGGGCACAAGAAGCACTGGGGCGCAGAACGGGGGTAGACTCAATTAAATGCCAGGAATCCAGGACATGTAACTGACCCTGCCACAGGCCAACAAACACCACCTGTAGGGAAAACGCTAAACTTTCTGACATGTTGCTTTATCTCTATCTTCTAGGTGTGCAGACTTCTGGGTCCTCGATCCAACACCAATCAAGGCTGATTCGATTTTTATCAGAATACTTTAAAACAGCCTATGATAAAAGCACCAGATTGAATATACTGTATGCACAGTGTATGTTAAAGGATTATTTGTAGCACACATATTCACCAATATTGGCTTCTTGGTGCTAGAATTCATGATAACTTTTATCCAAAGTTAAAGCACAACGTCAAAGTTAGTAATAAATAATGCAGCAATCACACATGCTAGTGATGCGCCAATGGGTGCTCCCTTTACTAGAATTCCCCGGGCATAGCTACATTTTACACACATTCAATTAATTTATACAAAATAAAATGTATAGGTCCAAATGTTAGCTTTATTTTTTAAAAGAAACTTAGAGTCCCTCTATGTGTAGTCAATGTCAAACTGACAATGTGCCCACGTTTAGGGATACAATAATGGTCAACTCCCTTATGCGGAAGCCCGGCACCGTAAATGTGTTGCACATGCGGGACCCGCAGCAGCGACACATCACAGGTCCAGGGATGCGGAGTCTTACACAGTGGTCGAAGTGGGCAGGAATAACCCAAGGATTGGATCTGTGGGTGGAGCCAGAGGTGTGACCAGAATGCGCAGACATCCCAATTTTTAGTATTTGTTTGGCATTTCACTGCCCATTTTAATCAACCAATGGATACACATGATTATTTAAGGTTATAATGAGTTATTAACATTAAACTATATTCCCAAAGTGGGATATGCTTCTAATCACAGAATGTACCAGATACGATAAAATGTGGAAACACAAACGATTTTTCTCCGAGCCATGGAGTTTCTGTCATCAGGACTACTCCCTTTTTCCACAACAGCAGTTCAAACATGAATGGCAAAATATCCTAGTTTGCAAACGTTTTCTCTAAAATTATTGCTCTGCCATATTTGCCTCATAATGCAAGATCTGCTGCATGATCTGACCATTTAAAATAATAAATTGTTCGTAGCTCAAACATATCAAAAGTTAATATGAAATGTGACTTGTGTTGCTGCGGAGTGGATGGCCTATTGCAAAGGTTGACTGGTCATCTTTCTCACTGCTGTGTGTGTATGTTACAGTGGTACTAATAAGGCAAAATCTTTCCTGAGACTGTTAGCATGTGGACACACGCCAAAATGATAAAATATCTGAAAATATACTGCATTACGCTGCAGCCTTTTTTTAATGCATAATTTAGTCAACACTACGGCATAATGTTGTCATCATTTGCTGCATAACTAATTCCAGTGGCCCCACAGCAGGCAGCACATGTTAAAAGTGCTTGTGAATAAAGCCGGGTGACTGTAAGTTTGCGAACTTAGTTTGGTGTGCGTGCAAGTCCTGCATTGCCAATCCCTGGTGAGTTGCAGCTACTATTGTAATGTAAGTGTTATTTTATATAGCGCAAACTATCACTCCACGGAGCATCTTGGCGCTTTGAGAAAACCAATAAGAAAGGGTTCAACTACTAATCATGGGGGACGTACCACTTCAGATTAAACTTTTGCATAATGTGTCCGGAAGGCTAAAGACCCAGGTTTTCAGCGACTTCCTAAAGGCTGATTCAAGGGTGATTTGACGAAGAGGTAGGGGGAGTTTGTTCCAGGCCTTTGATCCCAAAACCGCCAGTGCCTTTCCTCCCCTGGTTTTTAGCCTAAAGGTGGGAATGGTGAGCAGATATGAATTTGAGGACCTCAGGTTACGCGAGGGTAAGTATAGTTTAAACATCCTCAGTAGGTAGCTGGGCCCTCGTGAATGATCGGCCCTAAACGTGATCAGTAGGACTTTAAACAGCACCCTCTTACGGATCGGTAGCCAGTGAAGGGTATTCATTGCTGCTGTGGCCGATGTCCTCCTATGCCATCTCAGCACCAATCTAGCTGCTGCATGCTGGACCATCTGCAGCTTATGACCAACCGCCCTGTTTGTCCCTGCATATACGCTGTTGCAATAGTCTAAGCAGGATGTTATAAGTGCTACCGCCACCATTTTTCGGGCTGAGAGTGGTATTAGGTCGAAAAATTTCCTCAGACCTTTTATGATGCTAAAACAGGTTCCCGCCACTACCAGGGCCTGTTGGTTGAAAGACAGAGTAGCATCAAACTTAATCCACAGATTTCAAACTGAGTTAATGGTATTTTGGGGCACGGTGGCATCTTCTGGCCACCATTGTGAGGGATTGAAATCATTATGTTGGCCAAAGGGCAGGATTTCAGTTTTCCCTGTGTTGCACCGTAGGTGGTTATTGCTCATCCATTCGAAGGTGGCTTTGAGACAATTTTTCAGGTTGTTTTCAGTCTCTGTGGTATCATCATCTAACACCAGGATGAGCTGAGTATCATCCGCGTACGAGATGGTGTTGATCTCAAAGGATGATATCAGTGCGATCAGGGGGGCCATATATACGTTAAAAAGCGTGGGGCTCAAACAAGAGCCCTGCGGTACCCTTGAGGTCAGATGTTTCTCCTCTGATCTAAAATGGCCTAAAGTTACTACTTGCCACCTGTCTACCAGGAAATTTTTAATCCAACCTAGTACATTACCTTCAACACCTGCCGCGGCTAAAAGGGTCAACAAGGAGGGTATGTGAGACTGTATCGAAAGCCGCGGACAGGTCCAATAGTACCAGGACGGCCTTCTTTCCCTGGTCCATTGCGGCTCGCAATGTCTCCGTAGTAAAGAGGAGGGCAGACTCTGTTGAATGTTGGGCCCTAAAATCTGCCTGATTTGGATGCCAGGCATTATTTTCCTCCAGGAAGGCGGTTAGCTGTTTATTTACAAACTTCTCTGTTAATTTACAGAGAACTGGAAGCAGCGAGATAGGTCACAGGTTTGAGAGAGTTGCGTGGTCTGCTATCTGCTTTTTTTGTAGAGGTTTTACTGCTGCTAGCTTCCATTCTGCAGGGATTAAGGCCTGGTCAAGGGAGGAATTTATTATATTGTTTATGGTGGGATTTACAATGTCCACCATGGACTGCAGGACCAGAGGCGGACAGGGGTCAAACGGGGTGCCTGATTTTATGGCCAGTATGGCTGCCCGGGTATCCTCTAAATTAATCAGAGAGAACCTACTCATAGTGGCTACACCTGTCCCAGTCCTAATATCCCCATTTTCAGTCAATGACATAGGGAGCGGGAAATCTTTGATAAGGGTATGGATTCTTTCCTCAAAGAAATCCGCTATGGTATTGCAGAGTGTTTGGGAAGGGGGGATTTATTTCTGCAAGGATTTCGGATTCATAAAAGTATTTACTATCTTAAAGATTTCTTTTTGTTTATTACTGTTATTGTTTATAGCTTCCGAATAATAATTAGTTTTCGCCATTTTTACCAACGTGTGATATTCTCGCTGTGCCGCTTTATACGTATTCAGGTCATTTTTTCCATACTTTCTGTGCCATTTTCGCTCTAAAATCCTCACTTCCCCTTGTTTTTCATTTAGGGTCAGTAAGAACCATGGTGCAGATGTCTTCTTATTCTGTGCTTCCTTTCTGGGGACTAATCTAGGTTCAGTAGGACCTGTGTCTATGCTAAGTTCCATTATCCATTCCCCAAATAGCTGGGTGTCTCTAATCACATCTCCTGTCAGGGAGGGTCTCTTCTCAAGGGCTTTATTCATAAAGTCAGGATGTCCTATGATGGTCTTCCAGCAGGGTTTTCTCTGTGACGGTGCTGTCGCTTTTACTGTACTCTTACTCCTACCCACTAGATGACTCTTAAGTGGGAGTTCGAAAGGGATAAAGTTCTGGTCTACTACTGCTGAAACAAGGCTAATGGAGGTACCTATGGGTGAGGCAGACTGGCCTCAAGGGCAGGGCCAGCCATAGCACTGGTGGTATCCTGTGCATTAATGTTTGTTAGTGCCCCCCCAATGACCACCTCTTCCATGGATTCCCTCACTACCACCCTTTAACTGTGCCCCCCAAGTTTCCATAACCATTCTCTCTCAGATGCATTTAATTTGATTTACAGCGCCACTCATACCACTGTAGGGTGTCAGAGCACTTTACATCACACACATTACACAGACAATCAATATGTGTGTAAATCACTGTATAGAAAATGTTACATAAGACTAAGGAATACAAGGTATAGGAGTCACATGACAACCATACTAGTAGCCCGTATAGTTTTATAGTGATTGGTCTGGATAAACACAATACCTGGAATTTAAAACGTAATACCATGGTTGGGGCTTCTCCTTAATAATCAGAATTGATTTCTGTCCAAAAAAACGCTTTTTGGGACATTAGGATAATCAAAGACTGGGGGGGTGGGCGGAGGGGGGACATAACGCTCTAATTTATATCTTGCAGTTTGTATGCAGCTCTTAGATGACAGTTAATAGCTCACTGTTCTAAGTTAGGATTTTAACTTATAAACTGCAAGTAACAAAAGGATCTCTCTGGCAAAAGCAGTAGCCCACTGACCTAATCACATTATGTGCACTTTGTGATCTGCATGGCGCATGTTCTTTGCAGCCGGTACATTAACCCTCTGAGCTACCTTTCCACGAGTCAAAACTTCCACTAGACAAAATTCTGACCTCTCTCTAGGAAGAGCATTAATCACCAGAGTCATCATGACATTTTAATTGTTGCCGAAAATTGCTGGAGGCCAAGAAGGAGGCAGCAAGCATTTTTAAAACCATAATATACTTGCAAACATGATGCCTCCACCTAAAGTCAGCACCCGGTGCGGTCACACTGGTTGCACCGCCCTAGAGCTGGCCCTTCTCAAGGGTCCTGTGACCTCAGTGACTGTTGTTCTAGGGTGTGCTGCTTCATTGGCCTGCCCGCAAGACTGGAGGTGAACTTCAGTATAGATAGTGGTGGACAAGCCTTAAAGATTAACCCACACATGTCATGCTAGGGTCCACCTGCTGGAGAGAAGGCACCAGGACTTTTAAGGTCCTGGTGCCTTCTAAGGTCTAGCATGTGATTGTGCTCTCGCAAGAGAGTGGTCTGGTGGACTGGTTATTAAGTTCCAAATTCAGCAGCTCTGACCATAGTGCCACATCCTCTGCCCCACTGAGAAAAACTCCTATTGTCTTCAACTACAACCCAATTGTTGCCCGCTATAAACACCTGGATGCGGCTCAATTTAAATTACGCACTAGACAAGAGCAATATGCGGCCTACAAAAAAAAGTAACAACATCCTGGAAAAAGCAAACACTTATAGGGAATGCAAAATTTAGCAAACCATCGGAAATGTAAGCAGGAACAACATGGTTACCTTAACGCTTTTACACTCACTATTCAGAAATCAGTGAGTGATTTTGCCTGAAAAGTTAAGGACACGACTACAGGGCCCTGAATGGACCCATTTCAGTGTCCATTGCTTATACCCTTACAAAAGGTAAGCAGTATGGTAAAAAGACCACATCCCTGGACGCAGAGCCGCAGTACACATTTTGTTTTCCAATCCACACATTGCAGTACCTCCAGGATTGGTGCAGTAGTTCCAAGTCCTGGGAAAACAAAGACAAGAAAACAAAAATAGCGCTTCACTGGCAAACTCTGTAAAAGTGGCGCTAATGTGTTTCAGTGTGAATAAAATCAGTTTGGCCAGTTTGCTACCACTCTGTCTTACTTTATTTAGATATTTATCTATTTTTCATATTTTTAGCCTTTTATTGCCAATGCTGCACTTTAGAATTAAAATGTCAGAAAACTATGACATTTCCAGCAAAAACGTCTTTCTTTTTTGGATCCGTTTCACAGGGAAGAAAATAAAAGAAAGGAGAGGAAAGAGAGTGAGAACCCCGTATTGGGGGTTTTCATGGGCGTCCGCAGGGGGCGTAAGGAGGGTCGCTCTATGGGGGGGCTAGCGCCCCTCCTTGCCCCCCCCCTGCGGACGCCCATGCATGCACTGATGCTCGTCCTAAAAAGACAATAAGGAGTGGTATAATATAATTGCATCCTACCCAATCCTATGCTCCCAAGAGACCTGGGTCGAGCCGATAGCGGTAGCTTGCATACGCTGCTCGCTTTGCGAGGCATACAGTATGGAGTGAAGCTTCACGGAAGCTCCGCCCACTCTCCGTCCATTGGTTTGTGTCTTTGGCCTCCGTAAATCAATCAATCAATCAATTAATCAATCAATAAAGGCATTTATAGAGTGCACTACTCACCCGTAAAGGTCTCAATGCACTGTGGGGGCGGGAGTGCTGCTAATGTTCGAACAGCCAGGTCTTGAGTAGCCCCCTGAAGGTCAGAAGGTCTTCGGTCTGCTGTAGGAGGATGGGGAGGGCATTCCAGGACTTGGCGGCCAGGTAGGAGAACGATCTGCCACCGGTGGTCGTTCTTCAGATGCGGGGGATGGTGGCGAGGGCGAAGTTGGTGGAGCACAGCTGGCGGTTTGAGGTGTAGAAAGTGAGTCGTCTGCTGAGGTATGTTGATCCGGTGTTGTGGAGTGCCATGTGTGCATGGGTGAGGAGCTTCAATGTGATCCTTTTCTTCATGCGAAGCCAGTGCAGGTCTCTCAAGTGGGTTGTGATGTGGCGGGGGATGTCAAGGATCAGGCTTGCAGAGGCGTTTTGTTTGCGTTGCAGTCGTTTCAGCAGTTTGGCCAGGGCTCTGGCATAAAGGGCGTTTCCGCAGTCCAGCCTGCTGCTGACGAGAGCCTGGGTGACCGTTCTTATTGTGTCGGTGGGGATCCACCTGTAGATCTTTTGGAGCATGCAGAGGGTGTTGAAGCAGGAGGATGAGATGGCATTGACTTGCTTGGTCATGGAGAGTGTTGAGTCCAGGATGAATCCCAGGTTGCGTGCGTGGTCGGTGGGTGTCGGAGCTGCCCCCAGAGCAGTCGGCCACCAGGAGTCATCCCAAGCTGAGGGGGTGGAGCCGAGGATGAGGACCTCCATCTTGTCTGAGTTCAGTTTCAGACGGCTGTTCTTCATCCATTAAGCGACGGCTTTCACTCCTTTGTGGAGGTTGGTTTTGGCGGTGCAAGAGTCTTTGGTGAGGGAAAGGATCAGCTGTGTGTCGTCGGTGTAGGATATGATGTTGAGGTTGTGCAGTCTGGCAACGCGGGTGAGCAGGCCATGTAGATGTTAAACAGAGTCGGGCTGAGGGATGGACCTTGGAGTACGCCGCAGATGACTTTGGATGCTTCGGATCGGAAAGGGAGAGACGGACGCTCTGTCTTCTGTCGGAGGTCCAGTCCAGTGCTTTGCCTCAGATTCCTGCATCGTGGAGGCGAGTGCATAGGGTGTGGTGGCAGACCGCGTAGAAAGCGGCTGAGAGATCAAGGAGGATGAGGACCGTGGTCTCGCCGTTGTCCAGCAGGGCCCTGATGTCATCGGTGGTGGCAATGAGGGCCATTTCGGTGCTGTAGTTGCTGCGGAACCCAGACTCGATAGGGTCCAGGATGTTGTTCTCCTCAAAGTAGTGGGTCAGCTGTTTGTTGACGGTCTTCTCAATGACCTTCGCCAGGAACGGGAGCAGGGAGATGGGCCGGAAGTTCTTGAGGTCCCTTGGATCTGCCCTGGGTTTCTTGAACAAGGCGTTGATTTCGGCGAGCTTCCAGCTCTCTGGGAAGGTCACTGTCTTGAAGGAGATGTTGATAGCCTTGTGGAGGTGGGGTGCAATGGTGGCGCTGGCTTTGTTGAAGATGTGGTGAGGGCATGGGTCTGACGGGGCACCGAAGTGGATGGTGCTCATGATTTTGATGGTGTTGTCGTTGTTGATGTTAGTCCATGTGAGCAGGGGGTTGCTGTGGGTGGTGGCTGTGGGGTCTGAGGTGTCGTTAGCCGCCGTGGTGGTCTGGTTGTCGAAGCTGTCATGGATGTCTGCGATCTTGCGGTGGAAGGAGGCAAGGGAGTTGCACAGGTCTTGGGATGGTGGGGTGTTGTTGATGTTGGAGCTGGGGTTGGAGAGTTCTTTCACAATGTTGAAGAGCTCTTTGCTGTTATGAGCGTTGTTGTCGAGGTGATCCTTGAAGGAGGTCTTTTTGGCGGATCTGATGAGGTGACGCCATTTCATCTACAGTTTTCGGCAGTTTTGTTTGGAGTTCTGGAGTTCTGTGGTGAACCAGCTGGCATTCCTGTTGGTGCGTCTGTTGGAGGTGTTCTTGACCGGGGCGAGGGTGTTGGCGCAGTAGTTGATCCAGCATCTGAGTTTGCTGGCGGCGGCGTCCGGGTAGATGGGGTCAATGTGTGGGCTCTGGGCGAGGGTGGTGGTTAGTTGGTCTTCTGTGACTTTGCTCCAGCAGCGGCTGGGGATCTGTTGGGTGCCATGGTGCCTGGTGGGTTTCCGGAAGGTGAAGTGGTGCAGCGATGGTCAGTCCAGTGAAGTTCGGAGGTGTGGCTGAAGGAGACATGAGAGCTTGCGGAGAAGATGGGATCCAGAGTGTGGCCGGCGGAGTAAGTGGGTGTTATCACGAGCTGTCTGAGTCCGAGGTTGGCGAGGTTGTCAATCAGGGTGGTGGAGTTGGTGTTGATGTTGTTTCCGAGGTGGAAGTTCAGGTCTCCTAGGAGGATGTAGTCCGTGGAGGTGAGGGTGTGCGTGCTGACGAAGTCAGCGATGGAGTCGCTGAACTGTGGTCTGGGTCTGGGTGGTCTTTAGATCAGGGTTCCTCCGAGGGTGGTGTTGGGATCGGTGTGGATCTGGAAGTGCAGGTGTTCGGCGGTGTTGAGGGTGTCGTTTAAGTTGGTAGAGACCTTGAGGGTGGACTTGTAGAAGATGGCGGCGACTCCTCCTACTCCATTGGTGCAGTCTCTGCGGGTGATCTTGTAGTTATCTGGGATGGCTATGGCGATGTCGAGTGCCGAGGAGTCGTTCATCCAGGTCTCCGTCAGGAAGACGACGTCTGGAGAGGATGTGTCGAGCAGGTCCCAGAATTCGCCGGCGTGTTTGTGTGCGAAGCGGTTGTTCAGGAGTATGCAACGGAGGTGGTTGGGTCCTGTCCTGGTGGGCGGATTGGCAGCTCTGATGCTGGTGAAGCTGCGGTAGAAGGGCCCATGGGTGCACTTGGGGTGGCCTGAAAGCAGGTGTGTTCTCGTCCGGTGTTGAGTGCGTGGAGGGTGCTGGCATCATAGCGGAGTCGTGCGTCGTCACATTTGTGGCACTGGGCACGGTCCAGGCATGGACGGGCGCAGATAGGATTGCCTTAGGCGCGCGAGTGGCGCGGCCGCGCAGAGGGCACCATAAGAAGGGGAAGTGGGACAGAGGAGCAGCTGGCTGGGGGAGCAGGCGAAAGGGTGAGTGGGGGGCGGGGCCGCAGGGGACGCAGCAGCGGGAAAACAGGAGGCAGGAACGGCAAAAGGGAAACAGAAGGCAAAAGGGGCACAAAGGAAGGGGAATGAAAACAATGCTTACAGAAACAATTAACAACAGTGTTAATACCAGAAAAGAGCAGCAAAACAATCAAACAAAATCAAAACAATGTACAGTGCAGAACTAGTAAGCAGACCTGCGGCCTATCAGTGGCCACCAGGGATGAGGCGCAGGTGGTCACCTGCGTGTGGAGGTGGGCCTCAAACTCAGTCAGTAGGAGCGGCGGCTGGGCACAGAGCAGGGGCACAGTCAAGTGGAGCTGCGCGGGTGTGGGGAGCGACCTGCCTGGAAAAAGGGTCAAGGATTGCTAAATGCTGTCTTCTGGCTCATTTTGAGGCTTGTTAGTCTCTCCTTATTATGGCTAAGTCTTCATTTGTCATCTCCCATGGCTACTGGCCCTTTTACTTTTGTTACACGGTACGTGTTCTTAAGTAGCACTATTTATTTTATGGAGCTCCTCACCTCGAAACGCAGTCTGCCTTTGTCGGGGGAGGCAGTGGTTTCTTGCTGCCCGGGCTCTGCGGCTGCGTCCACTTCAGCTTTCTGGTCTCTCTTCTCATCCTCTAAGCTAGCCTCCTCTTGCCAGTCTGCACAGCTTCCCTCGTGGGGCTACCCTGCTCCTCTGCGGGTGGCTCCCCAGAACTCTCTCCACTCTCGGGTTTCCACTCTCCGCCAGCCTCGGCCTCTGCGTTCTTCCTCCGTGAAGGTGGTTCATCTGCGGGACGCGTCGGGGAAGCGTATGGTCTTGAGGGGCGAGGAGATGGGAGTCCCATCGGGCTCTTTCAGAGTCTGTCTCCAAACGCTCCGCCCCCTGCAGGACATGGTGTGGGCCCCAGCGAGCACTGCACTGAGGCGTCCTCCTGGGGGGTTCACCTGCACCTGACATCCTGAGTTTTAGCACTGCGCAGGGTCAGGTTGGGGTTCACCTGGGACAAGAAGGCCTTAAGCTGTGCATGCTGGTAGATGTGAAAGTACTCACCAGTTTCAGCATAGAAGGCAAAATAACCCCGCTGCCTCCAGCCACCCGCCTTGTTTTTGGGGTACCGATACCTATAGTTGTGCGCCGTGTAAATGGACTGTCCATAGCCTCGTCCGAAAGCGTAGCCATAGTGTCTGGCTGGCCCTGAGGCCTAATTAAGTAAGGGCAGCAGGTGAAGTGTGCAAATGTGGCTCAATTAAAACATGAAATTGGCGTTTTGAACCCCACCTGCAGAGAAAGACCCCCAGACTCCGCATAAGCGCACAATATGTCTTAGAGTGAATAACACAATGTTGTTTTAGCCCAAATTTATGCTTCTGGTCTGTGAAAAGTGTCTCATTTAGCTGCACCCGTCCCTACTGTGTAGGTTACGCGAGTATTGCAGTACTTATTTTAGCTTGTGGCTGGAGGCAACTCCGTTCCATGACATGTTATCTCGCTAACCAAATGTTGCCTAAGTGTTTCTAGTGGCACTGTAATGTTATGTTAATTTTTTTTGTATAGCGCATGGTCACCCCAGCAACGGGGCGTCCCAGCGCTTATGGACATAACAGGAAATGCAACAGCGCGGCCAGTGAGAGTAAGCTAGATAGAGGAGAACAACCAGGTTTTGATCTGTTTCCTGAAGAGCATATGGTTAGTGGTGGCCCGAGCCTTTAGGGGGATCGAATTCCATAGCTTCGGGGCCAGGTACCTAAAAGAGCGGCCACCAGCTCTACTTCTCCGGATCTTGATTGTGCCAGCAAGAGCTAGATCCGCTGAGCGAAGGGTACGCGTGGGAACATAAAAAGTACAAAGTCCCTGCAGAATTCGTGGACTGGAGCCATACAGAATCCTATGGGTTATGCATAGTGTTTTAAATTGGATGCGTTGTTTGATTGGCAGCCAATGCAGGCGTCTAAAATCGGGGAGGTGTGACAGGTTTTAGGGAGGGCAAACAAAGTACGGGCCGCCGCATTCTGAGCTCTCTGTAGCCTATTGATTACTGTCAGGTTAGAGAGCATTACAGTAGTCTAGGTGGGATAAGACTACAGCCTGGACTATAACCTGGCGCGTGGGAGGCTCAAAGAAGCCAAGAATGGGTTTTAGGGCACGTAAGCGACCGTAGCAAGTGCCCGCCACTTTTTTGGCATGTGCCTCTAGAGAGAGTGCGTTGTCTAACATCACTCCTAGATTTTTTACTAACTCCTTAGGCATAGGTGGAGGTCCTAATGTGAAGAGCCACCAATGATTGTTCCATCAATGGGTTTCATTGCCTATGACAAGTGCCTCCGTTTTGGAGGAATTTAGCTGCAGACAATTCTGGGACAGCCAGTTATAAATGGCCTGGATGTCTTCCCGGAATTTGATTTGGTCCAGCTCAGTGTTTTTGGAGAGAGTAAAAACAAGCTGAGTATCGTCAGCGTACGATACCAGCCTAATCTCACGATCTCGAGCCAGCATGGCCAGTGGGCGGACATACACATTAAACAATGTGGGGCTAAGCGCAGAGCCCTGCAGGACCCCACATTCCACAGAGTGCCTGCGGGGCACGCACCTGGAAGGAGCGGTCAGATAAAAAAGACCTGAAACAATCCAGGGCACTCCCTCTGACTCCGATCTCCCACAGTCGTTCTAACAAGATCCTGTGGGAGACCTTGTCAAAGGCCGCACTCAGGTCCATCAGAATCACAAAGGAGGTCTCGCCCTGGTCCTGCACCTCCCTTAGATGTTCCGTAACCGCCAATAGGGCCGATTCCGTGCTATGTTTTGCACAGAAGCCATTTTGGGACTCGTCCAGATTTCCATTGGATTCCAGGTGAGTGGTCAGAATGGAATTCACATGGGCTTCCGCTATCTTAACAAAGTATGGCAGTAGGGAGATAGGTCGGTAACTGTCCGGCCTAGCAGGGTCCAGCGTTGGCTATTTTAGGAGAGGGACTACCTTAGCATGTTTCCAGGATTTGGGAACGGCTGCTAACTGAAGAGAGTTGTTAATCAGCGTTAGCCATTAGTCGCCATTATGAACCTCTGCTTAAACTTGCCAACATCGAGAATTTGAAATCCTACAAACAATCAATCTCGACAGCCAAGACGGCATATTTCTCGCAAAAAATCTTGAACTCCAATAACAAAACTAAAGACATATTTTCAGTTGTTAATGAACTCTCCTTGCCAGACAGAGTCACCCTTCAACCGCAGCCTACCCAGATCCTCTGCGATTCACTCAACTCCTACTTTACAGATAAAATCATCACTATAAAAAATAATATTCCTTCCCCGGCATCCCCCAATTCTCCTCCTCTTCCCCCCATAAATACCAGTATTCTGACAGAGTTTCCATCTATATCTCTAGAAGAGTTCATCACTCTACTTAATAAAGTCAGTTCGGGCTCCCCCAATGATTGCTGCCCCCCGCAGGTCTTAAAGAAGCCTTCCTTGCTTGCCCAGGTCCCCCTCTGGCACTACTTAATAACTCCCTTGCCATCGGGAAGGTTCCATCTTCATTCAAGCAAGCTGCAGTTCTCCCTATATTGAAGAAACCTAACGCAGATCCTTCAATACTCTGCAACTATAGGCCCATTTCTCTCCTACCTTACCTGGGAAAGATTTTGGAGACCTTTGTTACTCGCTGCTTGAGCTCTTTTATAGAGAAATCGTCCTTCCTAGACCCCCCAACAAGCTGGATTTAGACCCCTCCACTCCACCGAGGCGGTCATAGTGGCTGTCATGGACACCCTTAGGAAAGGGGCGGACAAAAACACTTCTCAAGCCCTCGTCCTATTAGATCTTTCGGCGGCTTTCGACACGGTCGATCATGCTCTTCTGATCGACCGTGTCCACAACGCCGGCATCCAGGGAGTGGCCCTTGACTGGCTTAGATCTTTTCTCCATCAACGTTCGCAGTCTGTTCATCTTTCCACCTTCTCCGCCTCTTACACTTCCCTTCCCTGCGGTGTTCCACAGGGCTCTGCACTTTCTCCTCTCCTTTTTAATTTGTACCTCCAACCTCTTTTAGCCTCCCTCCGCAACTCTCCGGTCACAATATACAATTATGCGGACGATCTTCAGTTAATTTTCCCCATAGACTCCCTCCCTTCCTCCCGTACCAATTTCCAGAGTATCATGCTGACCATTGCGGAGTGGATGCATCACAGCCATTTAAAGCTGAACCCTACAAAAACCGAGCTCGTTTTGGTAGGAGGCCCCAATCATCCATGGAATGCCACGTTTTGGCCTACTTCCTTGGGGCTGGCTCCCTCTCCCGTGAGATCAGTCAAAAGCCTGGGGGTGATCATCTCTGAAGACCTATCAATGCGACCCCACATCAACGCGGTCACATCTGCCTGTTTCTTCCATCTCAGGCGGATCCGTAAGATCAGCAGGTATTTCAATAAAGAAGCCTTGACCCAAGTTGTCATTGCGCTAATCACCTCTAGACTTGATTATGCGAACATTCTCTATGCTGGCATTCCTGCATGCCATCTTCAACGACTGCAGCTGGTGCAGAACCAGGCTGCTCGCCTGATTTTCCACCAGCCCAAGCATCAGCATGTCACTCCCCTTCTTCGCAGTCTACACTGGCTCCCGGTATCCAAACGCTGCATTTTCAAACTGGCATGCACCACCTTTAAGGCCCTATCAGACGCAGCTCCCGTTTTTATCTCTTCGGCCTTGTCCCGTCATATCCCCACAAGAGCTCTTCGCTCAGCTTCATTAAACTTCCTCGAGGTCCCTAGATTCAAAAGGAAAAAGCACGGTGGCTTGAGCTTTTCCGTCCTGGCCCCTTCTACGTGGAACTCCCTTCCACTTTCGCTCCGTCTCTGCCCTAAGTATGACTGCTTCCGCAGACTCCTAAAAACCCTGCTCTTCCAAGCCGCATACGACTAAACCTCCTGCTTCTGGGTCACGCCACCTGTCAATGAGCGCCAAGAAACCGATGGTGATAGTGCGCGTTATAAATGTTTTTTAAAGTAAAGTAAAGTAAAGTAGCCCCTTCGCAAGATGGACTCCTGGAAAGCTCTAAACAAGTCAGGTTTTACGGGGTCATCCGGGGAGCCCGACTTGATCCTGGAGGTTAGAGATTACATCTCTGTCAGCTCAATAAGAGGAAGAGTTTGCAGCGGGCATAAAGAGGCAGTTGGACCTATGGTGGGGCCAGGGGTCGTAGTGTGTCCATCCGGATGTAGAGAATTATAAATCCCTTTTATTTTGTCCAGGAAAAAAACATGCTAGCTCTTCGCACTGTGCATCGGATGCTATCAGGTTACTTGTTCCTTCCGGTGTTGTGTTCTTATCTAGGACCCTAATTCGATATTCCCGATTTATGCCCTTGTGAGGTTATAATCAATAATGTCCTGACAATGGCATAAGAATCGGATTCATATTCAGTAATAGCTCATGCAATCCAAAGTACAGCATGGCTACTCCCATCGACTCCTAGAAAGCACAACGAGTTCTCTAAACGAACCAAACCTTCAGCAACCTGGGAAATCCCCGTTTGCTTTTGTTTTGATTTCGTCCTAGAACTCCTGTGAAGCACTGTAAGAATGGCCAGTTCTCAGTGACATCTTTATTGACGTCTTATGTCCAACCTTAGGTCAAAACTTTCAGGTATAGATATACCAACACTGCCTTAAGCAAACACAAGGTGGTGGTTTTGGAGCCGAGCAGCAAACTACTTGCCCGAGAGCCCAGCTGATGCTAGAGCCCACGAACGCTGCCCCTCCTTTTTGACGCACTGAGAGAGACGCTGTCTTTTCTCCTGCCGAGAAATCCAGCCCCGGTGTTCTCAGACGCCTTCGCGGGCTGCTGGGATATCGAGTCCTGAAAGAGAGATACCAGACCTCCTGCATTCTAGTATCCAGGTACGGAGCTGACTAAACCCTTACAGAGAATTCTTGAATCCGATTCTTGGTAAACCTACTTAACGTGAACTGCTACTTACTTACTCCTTCCGAGTATTAGGCTTAGGTCAGGTACACCGGGGTAGGCGTATTTTAGAAGCACCAGTTGAGTACCTTAGTCAATGTTTATATGTATGTATATATTTTATCCATTTTAAAGTATCTTATGGCTAAGAAACCATATCAATGCTTTTACAGTTTATTTCATAATACTCCTTTTACTGTCCGCACTTTACTTTACATTAAGTATTGCAATTATGGCAATTCATATCTCTTGCATGAGAAAGAAGACTGCTTGTTAGAACCGGCTGTCTCTAGTTGGCAGAGGTATACACTTCTGACAAATAGGGACACACCTTTTCTAGTCAGGGCAAGGAGATCACACCCTTTGATAACCCCTGCTCACCCCCTTGGCAGCTTGGCAGAGCAGACAGGCTTATCTCAGAGGCTGTGCTTAAGCATTTATGACCACATACAGTAATAAAGTGAATACACTACAAATGGACACAACACAGTAGTATTATAAAAATAGGGATTTTTATATAAGGCTTAGCACAAGACCAAATAACGACAAAAATATACACAATCTTAATAAATACTCTTGGAAGGGAAAATAATAGTTCAAATGTAGTTTCTTCTTTAGCACAAAGTCTTTCGTATCAAAATCAACTCTTCTTCCTGGAAACACAGTTCTTGGCAACAATGTAACCCACACGGGAGTTACACAACGTCGAGGCAAAGTAAATCCAAAGGTTCGGCGTCGACCGCGAGGAGCGCTACGTCGAGCCCGGAGTCACACGGACCCCCAACAACACAGTACCTTAGGAAAATGAAGCACACGATGATCAGCGGCGTCGAGTAATCTGGCGCCGCGTCGTCGGTGTCGATCAGGCCTCAGTAGTCGTCGATGTCGATGTTGCAAGAGTGAGCAGCGCTCACGGCGTCGAGAGGGCTTCGAAGTCGATGCGATCAGCAGCGGTGCAGACACGAGGTCCCTTGGAGCTGGACCCGAACTCACTACTCACTGGCGTTGCTGCTGGCGTCGATCGGGCCCGGCGGCCGGCGTCGAGGAAGTGGGACACTGGAGCCGTTACTCACGATGTCGAGCTGGATTCGGCGACGTCCGTCGGCGTCGAGATGGCTGGTTCTTTCAGAGGTGCTGGATTCACAGGTTCCAGCAAGTAGCACTTAAAGCAGAAGAAGTCCTTTAGCCCTGTGACTTCAGCAGCAGACTGGCACTCTTCCAGTCCTTGGAGATTTTCTTAGCAAAGCGTGAGAGTACACACACAGTTCCTCTCTCCTGGTTCCTTGGCAAAAATAAAGAAGCAATGCAGGAGTCCCCCCAGAAAACAGCACACTGGCAGAAGGGGTAGGCAAGTCCTTGGATCAGCAGGCTTCTTGTCCTTGGTTGCAGGGTTCCTTGTCAAAAGTGATCTAAAGTCTTGGTTCAGGGGTCCTTCTCTTATACCCCTTTTTGGCTTTGATCCCTTTGTCCATGCAGGGGGATTTCCCAACATCCTGGGTCTGTTGTGGGTGGAGCCAGGCAGAGGCACCTGGCCTATTCACTGAGCAGGGCTGGGTCCTCAGACGCCCAGCAGGAGGTGGATCCAGCATTGTCACTGGCAGGAGCAGAGCTATCGGCCTCCTGGTAGGAGGTGGGGCCAGGATCGTCCATGGCAGGCACAGAGCCATCAGTCGCCTGGCAGGAGGTGGAGCCAGCATTGTATCAGGCAGGGCAGGCTATCAGCAACTACTCTCCCCCTACTCTCAACGCAAATGTCCCACTCATCCCACACTGACTCATCCAGACCTCTAGAGCCACCCAGCTCCTGTCACACACACACCAAACCAGCAGAAACCAGAAATGGTTAGACAAGAAAATAGCCACTTTCTAAAAGTGCTATTTTCAAACCCTGAGTCCAAAAACCATCCACACCAACGGATGCATAATTAAACCCCGAGTTCAGGGATACCAAACTCGACATTGCACCATGCTCCCCGAGCCCGCTAGGATTATAGCATTAATAATCCGGGCAGCCCATTCTAACTAATGGAGAGCAGGTTACCTCGCAATAGTGAAAAACGAATATGGCTGTAATTCACTATTAGGACATGCCAACTTGGTCAGGCCTGTCCTACCTTATGCTTACAACGCACCCCGCCCGTGGGCCTACCATAGGGGTGACTAACATGAAGTTAAGGGAAGGTTTAGGGACTAGCAAGTAGGTGTACTTGCGCAGTCATCGTGACAGTCCTAGACTGCACGTGGGTCTGGCAATGGCAGACCTTCAGACATACTTTTACTCGGCCGCTCTTGTGGGTGGCATAACATGTGCTGCAAGCCCACGAGCAGCATTTGTATTTACAAGCCCTGGCACTCCTGGTGCACTAGACTAGGGACTGACAGTAAACCAAATAAGCCAAACATGGAATTCAATCAATACAGTAATTTAACCTAGGGAGCACTTGCACTGTGGCACTGATCAGCAGCGGCACAGTGCCCAAAGCATATACCAGCAAAAACATCGTAAACAGTGGAGGTCAACAGAAAAAATGGCAGAGAGACTCAAGACAATGATGTCAGGTCTAACCCTGCTCAATAAATAACACCTTTTTATTGAAAACGCCCGTCTCTCTTTTCTCTGCACTCTGGTGAAACTAAGTATGCACTTCTGACTGAGTGAAATAACTGTCTATTGTTTTCACACGACTCTAGAGATACACTCTTATTCTGAGGGAGCAAAGTTGTCATGTTATATGGTTGTCAGAAGCTAATCCCTCCTTGTCTATCCAGGGAGGTTAAACTCCTCCTCGTTTATTCGAGAAAGTTTCTAGTGACCTCTGAGCTAGCTGGCAAACCTTAAGTCTAATATAGTCAGTAGAGACCTAGTCGACCTCAGTACTACGTCTACACTGCTGAATATGTTATTCCAATGCGCAGAGCCTATTGGGAATATAGGAACTACACTACATGGCGCCCAACGTTTGGTAAGGCGATAAATCTAACGCAAGACGTTAGAGTAACTCAGTGTGCTCTTTCACACAGAACCCTTTCCCCGTAAAAACTCCAATAGACGTCTGGAGTGGGTGAGGGGTTAAAATCCGCCGGAACTTAGTAGGAAGAGATTCCTATGTATAGTTTTTGGTTTAGTCAACGTTGAAGGATGCAGTGTTCCAAAATATTGTGCACCTAATCTTTGTTTCCTTAAAACTAAATCTGCAACCGAAAACTTTCAGTCAGTAAAATGTCAGAAAGTGATGAGGAAAGGGAGCGAGTAAGACTAGCAGCTCAACTCTTAGAGGAAGACACAAGTCTTCATGAAACCGAACCGGATGCAATACTCATTCCGGTCAATCTAAGAAGAACTATAACTCTAAAACTTATAGAAAATGGCCTGACACCGCGAGGTGGTACAGTCATATTCGTGATAGAGGCACACAAATATCGGCAGACAGAGGTATTCTATTCATGGATACAATTTCCAGCAGCACACGCTAGGACAAAAGATTTCCACTATTACAAAATAGAGGAACCTCCGGATGAATACAGTCCTTTCGAGGAGGTTGAGATCCCATTAAAATACCAAGAGCACCTGCTCTGGTTTAAAGGCACCCTAAAACATAATAATCACATCACCAGGCTAGGTCCACTAGGTAGACCAGAAGAAACGGGGCCAGTCCTAGGCAACTATGCAACACACCCAGACTACAAAATAATGTCAAGCGAACAACTCCTAGTCAAACTAAAAGAATTAACAAAGGCATATAGAGAATTAGTTCAATTGGCAAGGGATGATATAACGATCCGTCAGAAACTGAAGGAAACAGATATAGCAGACCAACCAATTGAACTTGCCAGAATCATAGAAAAATCCTATGAAGAACTAGGTAGAGATAGTTTGGGTGGGAAACCAGTAAAACCCCAACTAACTGGAAATCCTAAAAAGATATTTATTAAAAAGAATCTAAAGACTCCAAAAAAGAGTTGGGATGGAAATAAGCAATCCACTCCCAGGGAAAAACGTTTCCAGTCCAGAGGAAGGTCTCCGCAGCGTAGAGAGAGATCTCCTGGCAGAGAAGACAAGTCTCCCCAAAGGGAACCCTCTGAAAAAAGATACAACCTTAGAGATAGGGATAAAATAAGAAAACCAGATAGATATCAAGATGTTGATACACGTCCCTCTAGATCGTTCTCACTGAATCCTTCTCGATCTTCCTCACAGAAATCAGAAAGAAGAGGACGGTCAGAACAAAGAGAAGAGCACGCCAAGTCCAAAGACAAGGAACCTGCTCAAAGTAAAAAATTACAATTTCCAAGAAAGAAGGTAGCCAGTATTAAAATAATCAAAGATGCCGAGGATACTGAGGACACAACTGAAAAACGGAGAGTGGGTCCAGACACTGCTAGACAGCGCAGCAGAAGTGACAATAGCTCGCAAGATCCTGATGAATCATCTGGAGACAGTGGACATGAATGAATACATTCAGGTGGAAACTGCAGATACCAGAGTTAGGAAACCTCATAAAATATACGAAATAACATTGCGTATAGAGGGAGATAAGACTAGGAAAGTAAGGGGTCTGTTTCGGGATAACCTTTCAAAAGGCTATGACATCCTATTAGCTGAGAAAGACTGGCCACCATAGTTTGTCAGGGAGTGCCCTCATGGCGAAGAAGTGATTATGCCTGCCTTCTCAAATCATATTCCAATTCATAGAAAATACACATATGCAAGAAAATGGGCAGTAGCCCAAGCTCCTGCATTATATAAAAATCATGTAGGATGGGATGAGGACTCCCCTCCTCACAAAATCCAGTTAAAATGTCAACCCACTGCACAAAGACAGTACCCAATTAGGCAGGAAGCTAAAAAACAAGTCAGGGAGATCTTAGATCAACTTGAATACCAAGGGGTGATCGAAACATGCACCCATCAAATGAACAATCCTTTGTTTCCTGTCTCCAAGCCAGACGATTCATATCATCTAGTCTTGGACTACAGACACATTAACTCATGTTGCAAGACATTTGCAGTACAAAACTCACACAGTGCAGCACTAATGAATAACATCATTCGCAAAAAATACAAAACAACATTAGACATTTCTAATGGATTCTTTTGTCAAAACATTGCACCTGAAAGCAGGTATTTAATCGCTTTCTCAATAATGGGGTCACAGAAAAAATTCTGTCGACTCCCACAGGGATTCAAGAATAGCCCAGGATTATTCTCAGCGAGGGTAAGAGAGTTACTACAAATATATGATGATGAGGCATTATCTTATGTCGATGACATCTATCTCACAGATGATGACCTGGATACACACTTGAAAAGAGTGAACACCATAGTACTTGGGTTCGCAGCAGAGGGTTACAAATTCAACTTTAAAAAGTCACGAATTGCCCATCTAACGGTCCTGTTTTTAGGATATGAATTATCAAGTGAAGGCAAAAGCCTAGCAGACAACTTCTTAGGGAAGTGAGCTGTAATCCAAGCACCAAAAACGCTGAAGAACTTACAATCAATACTATGTTTCCTGAATTTCGGAAGAACTTATATTCTAAATTATGCAGAGAGGGTTAAACCTAGATTGGTTTAAAATCAGGTTTTATTAATTCATATCCTATCAATTGGACTCAGAAACGCACAGAAATGTTGAGATCATTGCAAAACAGACATGTTAGCTAAAACAAAACTACAAACTCGCGACAACACACGCAACCTTATAATCAGAGTCATCCCAGGAAGATGCGGATTCACGTACCTGACCTCTAATGAGGGAGAAACGGTACCAATAGCTTACAAATTACATTTGTACACACAAGCTGAAAAAACATTCAGTCTTACAGAAAATATTGAAAATGCGGTTCAAACTGCTGTAGCAAAAGAAAGAGCCCAAGCCCAAGGCAAAAGAATAACTGTTTTACAGCAGAATCAGCCCATGAGGCATTATTAAGCCTAGTTAATCTAAAAATGGTGGCATTAGATCCAAAATGGATACAGTGGGAAAATTCTCTTTCTGCAGAAGACGTGAAATACTATTTTGACCCGAACATGAAAAAACTGAAAGATCTAAAATATGAAGAAGAATATCCTCTGCCAATCGAAATTCTGCCTCTCCAACAGTACTCTTGTGTAATCTATATGGACAGATTTGCACAACATTACAATGTGGATAATAAATCCTACAATGCAGCGTGCGCGATTGTTAAAGGTCGCTGGCGCTGTGGTAAATTCAGACCAAAAATAACAAAAACTGAATCACTGAGAAACTGTTCGGCTCAGCGAGCTGAAATCAGATCTTTAAAGATGGCGCTTGAAAATGCCGATTGTGAATTCCCGACACTAATAGTGTGCGATTCACATTTTTGTGTCTAATCTTACAATAATGACTTGCAGAACTAGGTTCAAAAAGATTACAAAGATGACACAGGTGCCACAATCAAGCATAAAAAGCTTTGGGAACAGGAAGTTCTTTTGCAGAAAGAACTACGAAAGACTCACGTGATACATACACTGAGTCATCAACGTGATGGCGTTCACGTTGCAGGGAATTCATTGGCTAATACAGCCACAGCGGAAGCATCTCAACCGGCTTCGGTAGCCACAAAAAAGCGTTCAGAAAAATACATAGACTTGGAAACCATGCTGACGGTAAAAACGTCTTCAAAAGGCGACTGGGCAGCACTACCCGTGAACTATCCACTCAAATATACATACATAATTGATGCAAACTCCGTTCCTTTTGCTCGAATCCCTGGAGTGGGGGATAGAGTAATTCCAAACACAAACAGGAGAATCTTCTTAATAGCGGACGCACACATGGGATTGGGTCTAAGGCACCAAGAGATCAAGGAATCTCTGAAAGAATTACAATCAGAATACTGGTGGCCGGGGATGAGCCTGCAACATTACAAATTTGCAAAGAGCTGTCCAAACTGCAACAGAGATCACAGTAGCGAACCGACTGGAGTATTGCCATGGCCATTCTTATAGTTAGCATAAGGCTATCTATACGTAAAATCCAGCATCCCATTAATTTCTTTTTAAGACTAGATTCACTTAAAAATACAGACACCATCGCTCGACTGACGCCAGAACTGTTATAAAAGATTTGCGAGTCTTTATCGGCACATACTCCTTTAAACAGGCAGTTGTGATACCGATACTGAAAAAGACCAATGCCGACCCTACGGTCTTGAGCAATTATAGGCCCATCTCCCTCCTCCCTTATTTGGGAAAAATTTTGGAGACATATGTCACTCGCTGCCTGAGTGCTTTAATTGAGAGCTCGTCTTTTCTGGATGCCCAGAAAGCTGGTTTCCGCCCACTCCACTCTACTGAGGCGGTTATTGCGGCTGTGATGGATGCCCTGAGAAAGGGCGCCGACAATAACATCTCCCAAGCACTTGTCCTTTTGGACTTGTCGGCGGCCTTTGACACGGTCGAACATGCAATATTGATCGACCATGTCAATAATGCTGGCATCCAGGGCGTAGCCCTTGATTGGGTGAGATCCTTTCTGGATAAGCGATCCCAGGCAGTGCACCTGTCTACCTTCTCCGCTTCTTACTCCTCCCTTTCCTGTGGAGTGCCACAGGGCTCCGCTCTTTCTCCTCTGTTATTTAATTTGTACATGCAGCCCCTAATAGCTTTCCTCCGTAAATCCTCGGCTATTATTTTTAACTATGCGGATGACCTGCAGTTAATTTTCCCTATTGACTCTGTCCTCCCGCACCAGTTTTCAAACTACCATGATAGATATATCGGAATGGATGTGTCACAGTCAGCTCAAATTAAATCCCACCAAGACCGAGCTTGTGCTGGTGGGCGGGTCAGCCAAACCATGGAATGACAGCTTTTGGCCTTCCTCAATAGGGCTTCCTCCTCGCCCCGTCAACCCTGTGAAGAGTTTAGGCGTAGTCATCTCGGGTGATCTATCCATGAGGCCCCAGATTAGTGCTGTCACGTCATCCTGCTTCTTCCATCTGCGCAAGGTAAGTAAAATCAGTAGATTTATCACCAGAGACGCACTCATCCTTGTCATCATGACCCTTGTCATGTCTCGAATTGACTATGCCAACACTCTGTACGTAGGAATCCCTGCATACCATCTCCAAAGGCTGCAGCTGGTGCAAAATCAGGCAGCACGCTTAGTCTACCACCAGCCCAAGCACCAGCACGTTTCGCCGTTACTGCGGAGCCTGCACTGGCTTCCGGTGGCTAAGCGTGTCACCTTCAAACTTGGCTGTACGATATTCAAAGCTCTGTCTGTTCAAGCTCCTGTCTTCATCTCTTATAGTTTGAAGCGATATGTGCCCTCGAGAGATCTCCGCTCCACCTCACATAACCTTTTAGTCATTCCTAAAATCAAACGCAAAAGACACGGTGGTCTCTGTTTCTCCTTTTTGGCCCCCAAAACTTGGAACTCCCTTCCGTCTTCTTTCCGACACTGCCCTACCTATGACTGCTTCCGCAGGGCGCTGAAAACGTTTATCTTCCAGTCAGCATTCGAGTAACCCCCGTTCCTGCCCCCTGCATTTGTTATGAGCGCCATGAAACCGTTTGGTGACCGTGCGCGGTACAAATAATCTTAACATAACATAACATACGCAATTGCCATCCTACATTCTGGCCAGGGTCCTGCTTTTAGCTCTCAAGCTTATAAGGAGGCCATGACCAGCATGGGCATTGCATTGCGGTACTCTTGTCCCTTCCATCCTGAGAGAAATGGGATTATGGAAAGAAAAAACCGGGACATAAAGCAATCTATAACGGCAAGGGTATTAGGTTCGGGTGATGGGTGGGTCCAACATTTAACAAGTGTCCAAGGTAGTCTTAACAATCTGCCAAGAAATTCTCTAAAAGGTTTCAGTCCGTACGAACTATTGTTCGGTACTAGAATGCATATTCAGGACTTAGATAGTCAGACTTCAGTGGTAGAAGACAAAAAATGCTTTGATATCAAAGATCGTTTGGCTATTTTACAGGACTTAAATGAAACAAGAAAAGCCCTGAGCAACATAAAGTTAAAACAGCAGCCAACAACCACTGAAGATAAACCACCTGTCCCAGCAAGGCCTGTCTGGATTCCAAAGATTGGGGAACTGGCCAGAGAGAGAATCGTGGTTAAGAAGGAATTTGGGCCTTCTTACAGAAAAGCAGTACCTGTCTTAGCTGTCAGTTGTACTACCGCCCATTGCTGGTAAAACGGAGAACCGAGTTGTATCCATCGACCTGGTAAAACCACAATCATGTGTCCAATAATAAGTAGTAGGCCCAGTGTACTCCCAAGAAATAGCAGAATACCAAAATTTGCTACAATCCAAGAGGTTCAAACTGAGAGACTAATCACATTTGATAAACCTGCAGTGAATAAAAAAGGACTATGCAACAATGCCATGGAACTTGTGCCTCTTGAAACCCAAATTACAACAGTTCGTCAAGAAACACCTGTCTACGACAATGTAGCCTCAGACTATACTAATGAAAGAAAAAATGAAATAGCAAAAGAAAATTTGGAAGCAATTTCAACAATTGGTAGAACTGCATCAGGCTACTTCATCAATTTCAATAACTTTTCTGAAGATCCAAGCGAACCTGAAGAGACACCAACAACAAAAACTTTCAAAGACAAAGTAACTGAACTCTTTCATCAACTCAAAGAAACCTATCTGATTTCTTCATGGATTGAATTTTGGATTGTGTTAGGTGTACTTTTCCTCCTGCTTTGGCTCATCATGGTACTTTGTTTGGGAAAATTCATTGAGGGAAAATACAGTACAATGGACACAGCAAGTCAGAACATCAACTTGATCCTAAAGCCACACAAGTCATCTCACATCAAGAAAAGAGAACTATCATCAGTGAATGTCACAGCCATTCCAATACCCGGTGGGGTAGCTTGGGACAAAACGGATTACGAAATCTATGGCCCGGTTGAACTCTTGAAATATCCACATCAGTTCAAGGTTTCATTAAGTGACTTTGTAAAACCAAGTACATTCTCTGATGATTGGGACTTTGAAAGCATAAATAATATGATGTCAGATTTAGTAATGTCAGCAAAATTTACAGAACATGATTACTTACAGGGTTCGTCGAATTATGAACAAATGTACTGTTACAATCACTTTGCACATCACTATTTACATAAATCTGCTCAACCTAGAAGTGTTTTTAAGTATAATCAATGGGAACATTGTGCAACTCCACCTAGAAGCAGTTCGAAAACATTTTATGAGAAATTCCCATACTTCTCAGGGTTTAACACAAGTGATGCAGAAACATTTTATTTTAAACTGTTAAATAAGACAGGGATAAAAACAATGTTGGCAAATACTAAATTGATTTATTCTGAAACATTTCTGAGAAAATGATTACATTTGGTTTTGAATTCTGGAAACACAACATTGAAACTAAAACCATCTGGGGTACAAAAGATTGGCAGGTCCAAGGTTTAGAATCATTATTTAGAGCCTGCATGATCCCAGAACAAATAATATTCTTGAATGACACCATTCAACAGACTACTTGTCTTGGCCTAGCTAAGATTAAAGACTTGAACAAACCGTCTATTCCAAAGCCAATTCCTGATAGTAATACCACTACAGATGCAGAGATAGACGTATCCCATATTTTACACCAAAACGGAACACATCCTGATTGGAAAAAGTGGTTGATCTGCCAACAGACACAAATACCTGTCAAGATAGATTCCTGAACAAAATACAGGGGTTCAAAATGACCAGACCAGACCCTAGCTACTCCCAGAGACAACATCCAGGGATGGTAACAACATACAGTGTAGGGAAACTATCCCTTGAGTGGCTACAGGAATCCACACTGGCTGAAATTAAGCAACACTTGACTTTACTTAAAGACGGTGCTGACTTGCGTGATTTCATAATGGGACCACGCAAACAGCGTCAAAAACCTTTCATAGCGGCGGGTATATACGCTGCTTACAACAAAGCTTGGAAAGTAACTCAAATTGAGACAGCAGAAAAAAATACGAGAAATTGATCGTATTAATTTGGAAAAATCACTTTCTGTTGCGGACAACGGGTTAATGACTCTGTCTTCCAGAATATATTCACTGGACAGTATTGTATTATCTGCTATCGATATAATAGATCAGGACTTACTAATGTTACAACACGGTCAGTCCCAATTACGTTCTATTGTACAGCTCGGCTGGACGTTGCAAAATCTGCATTCAGGCTACGTGCCATGGCGTTTAATCAACACAACGTCAATATTTTCTATCTTTAACCTTACTGATAAACAAATCTGTTTGGCAAAAAAAGGAGCAGACTATACGATTCTGAGCATTGAAAAACTTGAGAGATTACCGTTGACAATGTCAGAAAGACCTGTCATTGAATGGATAATACACAGAATAATTACAATTCCGATAACAACTTTCCAATTTAAATACTGCCAAGAGTATATACCAGCGGGCCAGTATGAAAGGTTGGGTAAAGGGTACATTAAGTCATCATGGAAACTGCTTTACACACACACATGTTATAGTGAAAGGAAACAGAATATATTTCTTAGTGGTAACAATTGTAAACAATCACTAAGCGGTATACTTCTGTGCCAAGGTATTAATTTGCATGGGGCCTGTGAGGGGACTTCAAATAACCTTTCATGTCACCAGCACGGCACACCTGCAACACAAATAGAGCCATTCTTTAGACGGCTTTCTAACCGGAGCTATATTCTAATAGTGGACCACAGCTGTTGTGGCATGGTGCCAGGGAAAGCCTATCTCGTAAGCGTTAGTTCCATGGTCACTTGCTGTATGCAAGTATTGTATCCAAACAGCACTCCAGATATGGAGGCGACGATTTGGCCTTCTTTGAATATCTCTTCTATTCGAATTGATACTTTAAGCAGAATGAAGTCTGTTCTTTTACAGACAACCGTGCCTTTAACATCATCAAAAGAAACGTATAAGCTTCTAGTTGCAAGGACAACATCAGAGATGCATACACTTTTCTCAACAAATTGCCCCGTGCATTTCGTAGAAATGCTAAGCCAAATGCTAAATATGTCTGATACCAGTGGTATCCCACATATATTTAGGACAATTTTTTCAGGACTGTTAACACGCTTGGAAACAGTTCTGGGCATTTTCCCAATGTTGTCCATTCTGTCTTTGGCGGCCTACCACTACTTTTGGGACTCGTAGCAGGAATTTTATTTTTGACCCTTCTGCTCCGATATGGCAAGCCAAGTCGCAGACAAGACTCCAGCAACGATGGAAGAAATGATCCTAGCAATACGCTATCGGGACCGCATAACTAAAGTTCTTGAATTAGCCCGGCTAAGAGATCTGAATATGACATGGT
Organism: Lissotriton vulgaris; assembly: GCF_964263255.1. NCBI lineage: Eukaryota > Metazoa > Chordata > Amphibia > Caudata > Salamandridae > Lissotriton > Lissotriton vulgaris. The sequence continues at coordinate 301,948 of NW_028241612.1, forward strand.
TTCTTTCATTCAGACCAATCTGGCAAAATTGCATCCTACCTGTGCTTCGATGTATGCTATGCGGAGAAGAATGCGTGTTGGACGTCTGTCTTACGCTACCATCAGCAGTACCTTTGGATACAGATACTTTGCTAAGTCCTGTAACGGCTCATGCATCATGTTGTCCCCAGCGGCTACCCATTCTGATGACGGCATTCGTTGAGACTTCACCACTACGATTAGGTGGCAGTGAAGTACGAGATGAGAGCAGCATCACCCTGGTACGACCTTCTGTGAGCATTGCTGATCCTTACATCGATGATAGCATTCATTCTCACGACTGCACTGTTGCGGCATTTTCAAACTTGGTCGAACTTTCACCTGATGTCGTAGACCAATATTTTGCGAGTCTCTCTGAAATTATGTTCTCCCCTGAACAGAAAGAATAACTTTCTAAGCAAACGAGCACACAGCGTTCCCATGAACTCTGAATTCGGCCTTGAACTTTGATAAACAAAAGCTTCTGAAAAACATTTGGAACTATTTTCTCCCCTGAAAGCGAATTTTTTTTTCTCAAACTTCCAAAATATTTACCTTTTTCTCGCACATGTACTCTGCTTAAAGTAGAACTATTCGTAAAGAACAGAGCTTCTATTTTTAGGAACTCTAGAGACAATATATTACCTCAGCCTCTAGCACATTTACAGCAACTGTATTGGTCTCGCCCTTCTTTTCTGTATTTAGAGCCATTTCATGTGTAATTTTCGCAATTCGTTCAGCTGATATATATATGCATTTATCTGAATGGTAATACTGCTTGAAAAGCGTACAGTACAAATACTCATTTCCGTGTATTTACCGCATACCATTTCAAATGCAAAAAATGTATTTTGGGGTGGGTCGGAAAACACACATGCACCTTTTAATGTTTAATATTGCTTAGTTTTAGTAATGATGGACATCAATTCGTGGAGTGGGTCTCGTGTTCTTATCTAGGACCCTAATTCGATATTCCCGATTTATGCCCTTGTGAGGTTATAATCAATAATGTCCTGACAAAGGCATAAGAATCAGATTCATATTCAGTAATAGCTCATGCAATCCAAAGTACAGCATGGCTACTCCCATCGACTCCTAGAAAGCACAACGAGTTCTCTAAACAATCCAAACCTCCAGCAACCTGGGAAATCCCTGTTTGCTTTTGTTTTGATTTCGTCCTAGAACTCCTGTGAAGCACTGTAAGAATGGCCAGTTCTTAGTGACATCTTTATTGACGTCTTATGTCCAACCTTACGTCAAACCCGGCACCTTTCAGGTATAAATATACCAACGCTGCCTTAAGCAAACACACGGTGGTGGTTTTGGAGCCGAGCAGCTAACTACTTGCCCGAAAGCCTAGCTGATGCGAGAACTCACGGACGCTGCCCCTCCTTTTTGACGCACTGAGAGAGACGCTGTCTTTTCTCCTGCTGAGAAATCCAGCTCCGGTGTTCTCAGCCACCTTCACGGGCTGCAGGGATATCGAGTCCTGAAAGAGAGATACCAGACCTCCTGCATTCTATTATCCAGGTACGGAGCTGACTAAACCTTTACAGAGAATTCTTGAATCAGATTCTTGGCAAAACCTACTTAACTTAAACTGCTACTTACTTACTCGCACTTTACTTTACATTAAGTATTGCAATTATGGCAATTCATTTCTCTAGCATGAGAAAGAAGACTGCTCAATAAATAACACCTTTTTATTGAAAACGCCCGTCTCTCTTTTCTCTGCACTCTGGTGAAACTAAGTAAGCACTTCTGACTGAGTGAAATAGCTGTCTATTGTTTTCACACGACTCTAGAGATACACTCTTATTCTGAGGGAGCAAAGTTGTCATGTTATATGGTTGTCAGAAGCTAATCCCTTCTTGTTTATCCAGGGAGGTTAAACTCCTCCTCGTTTATTCGAGAAAGTTTCTAGTGACCTCTGAGGTAGCTAGCAAACCTTAAGTCTAATATAGTCAGGAGAGACCTAGTCGACCTCAGTCCTACGTCTACACTGCTGAATATGTTATTCCAATGCGCAGAGCCTATTGGGAATATAGGAACTACACTACACCGGAGCCTTGGTCAGATCCTTCACTAAGGCAAAGATAGTTTTGAAGCGGTTAGTGCTAGAGTTGATCTGATCAGAATAATACTTTGCTTTAGTTGATTTAATAAGTTTATGATATTCTTTAGTGGCGGATCTAAAGTTGGTTTTGGCCAAGTGATCATATGATCGCCTCCAGATGCGCTCCAATATTTTGCATTGCCTTTTTTTCCCTGCAAGAGCCTCAGAGTACCACAGGTGTGATTGTACACGCTTAGGCCTCGACTGTTTCATGGGGATAAAGTAGTCAAGTGACTCATTTATCCATTCCCTATAGGCTGTGTCGGCCTCATCGACATTGCTAGGCCAGACTGGGCAGGATGTTTTCAGTCTGGTTTCAAAGAGGCCATTATCCAGTTTGCTCCACGGATGTATCCACCGTAGGGGGGAGGCTTATCCCCACGGCCAACTGGAATCATGATAGAAATAAAGATCGGGAAATGCTCGGTCCAGCTAAGGGGGCTGGGAATAGTGATTTTAACTTCCTGGATGTTGGTAAATACTGGGTCCAGAAGCTGACCTGCCTGATGTGATGACCCATTGAATTGCTGGACCAGCTGGCAGGCCTCCAGGTCACCTAAAAATTTTAGGATAGAGGGTGAGTCGCGGCACTCAAGGTGGAGATTAAAGTCCCCCAACACAGTGAAGTTTGCTAATCGAAGAGCTAGCGCAGAGGTGAGCGATACCAGTGAGTCCTGGAAGGCGCTCGCATGCCCAGGGGGGCAATATACTAGCAGACCCGTGAGAGTAAAAGTGTCAGAGATTTTCACCTGAAAAGTCGCACTCTCGCAATTAGCTATATTTGTAGGGTTGAGGGTGCCAATATAGTTGCTTTTAAAAATTATCGCTATGCCACCGGCCCTTCCCATGTATCTGTTCTGGGCACGGATTAAATAGCCTGGAGGGAGAGCCAGGGTTAGGACAGATGGAGTGTCGGCAGTAGTCCAAGTCTCTGTATAGGAGGTCAGGGGAGTGGTCAATGAGTAACTCATGGACATCTTCATAGTGTTTCACTAGGGACCTACAATTTAGGCTCACTATAATCAATTTAGTGGAATCATTGGCCCCTAGAACTTTGGCTGTTGGCGTCAGGTGGACCTCTGAGGCCTTAAAGCCACATTGGCCACATTGTGCACATAAGGAACCAGGGTGCCACATATGTGCCCTACATCTTGCGTGACTCCTAAGAGCGAACAACTCCTCACGGGCGTAGGGAGCCATTCGGGAACCTATCGAGCAGAGGTCCCGCCGCCTGGCGACGGACCAGCGTGGACGGGCGCAGACAGGCTCGCCTTTGGCGACCCGCCGGCGATCCGCCGTGCGCTGCGTGGGAGAGTGAAGTGCTGAATAAGAAGGCACCGGTCCCGCCTCTGGCGGAAGTGAAACGCCCTCAGGGGCCGGGCCCAAAGGTCAGGAACGCCCTCCACGCAAGTGGCAGAAGCCGTGGTGGACCGGGGCGGTGACCGAACAACAACGGGATGAGTAGCACAGAGGTACACTTTATTAAAACAAATATGCCAAATAGCAGGTTTGAAAAACGATTTACAAACTTTCTGCTCGCTGCACCAGCGCCTCGCATTTCAGGCGCGTCCGCTGCACGGGAGAGTGAAGGGCTGAATAAGAAGGCACCGGTCCCGCCTCTGGCGGAAGTGAAACGCCCTCAGGGGCCGGGCCCAAAGGTCAGGAACGCTCTCCACGCAAGCAGCACAAGCCGCGATGGACCGGGGCGGTGACCGAACAACAACAGGATGAGTAGCACAGAGGTACACTTTATTAAAACAAATATGCCAAATAGCAGGTTTTAAAAACGATTTACAAACTTTCTGCTCACTACACCAGCGCCTCGCATTTCAGGCGCGTCCCGAAACTGAAACGGATCTAATTTATAGGGCAACATTATATTAAGTTAAACTATAGTAAATTATTATTTTCTTAAAATGGATTGATGTTGACCTGATAATACTATGGTGACCTCCATGGGTGTTTGAAATTAAGAATACGGGTGCCTAGTTCGAGCACAATTTTAGCTGCATAGGCACAGGCTACTATTGCTACATTATAATCGTGCTTGCAGAGCCCTGAATTTTTAAACCCAGTCTAGACTAGTGCATTCAGTCCATGCGTTTCTTTGCTTTGTGGGATTCCCAGCCTTGATTTCACACAGGATCGACCGCTTTACCGGTACAAGAATGTGTAATAAAACCGTGGCTCTATATTTGCTGCTCCAGTATAGACGTGGAGAACTTGAGAGCTCTGCGGTTGCTTGCCAACGCATGACATCTAGAATCAGGGAAGGTAAGGGGGGGTGATGAGGAGTCACCCAGTGTCAGGATGAGGTTATTCACCCAATCATGTGTTCTTTACTTTGGGTTAAAGTATCTGTAGTTTTTTTTTTCTTTATGCTTGTAGCGCTACAATTAATGGAAAAGAAGAAATAACAATGCGGATCTACTTGAACCTTGGCATGCGCGAATGATTGCTGATGTTAACAGGGCTTGCAGAAACATTTCTTTTCTCTGGATCAAAGTTTCAAAGCCATTTGCATAAAAACTCAGTGTTTGGGATAGAAAGGCAAACAGTCTGGGGAGGCTCTCTCAAAAATATGTAGCATTGTTAGACCTGTCAGCCCTAGGCTGGTCTTTCCCCATTTTTTTCGCCCTTGCCTTGTTTTTTTCACCACCTTTTTTTTGTTGGACCTAGGTATCTGGGCGCCTTACCACTGCCAATCAGTGCTAGGTTGCAGGTGCTCTCTCCTACCAACATGGCTACCACAGGCCCCTGCTACTGCGGAGTGGTCTTTTTAGTAGCACCCTAGTAGCCAGGAGCTGTTTGGGACCTTAAGATACTGTTGCAACACCAGCCCACCTTTTCTGCCCATAGCTTAGACTGTGAAAGCTCCTGGAACCTTCCGGAATAGGGGAGGGTCCCATTTTGCCGCCTTAGATAGTGGTCACCCGACCTAGAGATATATAAGGAAATGAGGGAAACCTTTTTGTCAGTTGGGGCATCACTGACCCAGGGGAACCTGCACAGGAGTCTTAGGCGGTAGGGCCTAGGGGAGGAACCTATACCACTGGAAGTGACTGGGCCTAGGCACTGCCTTCTAAGCTGAGTAAGGGACTCTACCAAACCCACTAATCTGGCCCAGCGTGGGGGAAACCCAGGGAACCACCTGCAGTGATCTACAGCAACCAGCCTGACCCTAAGCCCCCAACTCAAACCCCCCTCCATGGTTACCTAACCCCCCCAAGGAACCATCTGAGAAGGGCACAGAAGCCATCAAGCACCAAGAAGAACACCTATTAGCAAGAAGGAGTACTGGGGATCAACCAGGTACTAGCCCTGTGCAATTTAAGCACTCCCCTGCTCAGCCTGTGCCCCCCTGTGCTGTCCTGCTGTAGTTGTGGTGCTAAACCGTCCAAACTCCCTGAACTGTCTAAACTAACTGAACTGCCTTCCCAGCGCTCTCCCACTGTAACCCCTGAGAAGAACTGTGGCCCTTGAGACTGCTGCTGGCCTAAGCGCTGTGAGCGCTGCTGTGAACCACAAGCGCTGTATTCCCTGAAGCGCCGCATACCTGCTTCACCGCTGTGTCCCGGGCTTTCCTGCGCAGCCCCACACTGTCTGAGAGTTACCTGGGCGCTGGGGAACACCGCCGCAGCCCGAGCACCAAGTCGTGAGGCTGTCGTTATCACTGCAGTGGCCCGGGGATTGCTGGTGCTGCCCCTGTGTCTTCGCGAGGCAGTCTGGGCCTCGTTGTTACAGCCGCGGCCTCGTGCTTGCCTAATGAGGCCCCCGCTGGCGTGCATCGTTGCGGCGGCCCCCGGAGCCAGGAGAGGGCTGCCGGAGTGCAGAGTGGGCCGCGCTAGGCCCTGAAGTCGCTACACGCATCACGTGACGGGGGCTTCGTCCTGGACTCCGACCCCACCTGCGCCGCACCCTGATTGGCTGTCCGGCCAAGCCCCTCGCAAGTGAGCCTCGGATTGGCTCCGGGGACCCGGCCGACATCAGCCCTGTCCTGCCATTGGTGGAAGCTGCCGCGCCTCTTCTCCGCTGCGTCATCGCCGTTCCCGGGGCCCAAGTAGCCATCGGAAGGCCCGGGACCGGTCTCACCTGCAGCACGTGGCCGAAAGGGGGGTCGGAGCCTCTCCCACCAGCAGACAACACCGCGGGAGGGCTCTAAGGAGAGCGAGAGCCCCCCCCCCCCCTCCACTGAGGAAACCACCGCAAAGGCTCGTTGGAGCCAAAGAGACAGGTAATGCCCCGGGGAGGCCCGAGAGAGGGGGAGCCCCGTGGCCGCCCCTCCCCATGGGAGAAACTGTGAGTGGGCCCCATTGGCCCTAGTTGAACACAGGAGGCTTTCTGGACTGGGCGGGAGCACAAATTAAGCATTTGGTGACTGCCGTGCCATAGATATAACCCCTGGTTAGGGGAGTGGTACAGCCTGCCTGCCCTGTTGCCCCTTTTACATAGGGGCTTGTGTTTAAGGAACCTGGCGCTTCAGAAATGTGCCGTTTCAGTTGAACCCAGGAAATGTGGTTATGGAGGATCTGGTTTAGATAGATCCTGTTGTCTGAGTTTTACAGGGTTGGTTACGGATGATTCCATAATGAAATGTGCCTGAGTCCCCATGAGATGATTTTGCCAATGCAATGAAATGTTGGTTGATATTTAAAGGAATAGTTCTAATGATATCTGTGCTCTTATGATGAAATGTTGCCTGAGACGTCATGAAACCGATTTACATCTGCCTACAATGAAATGCGCTATTGGGTTAATGATGAATTGATCAATTATTTGCCATGAATGATTTGCCAACCCTGAATTTGGTCTAGATAAAAGTGTATTGATTTTAACAGACCAGCTGGTGTGATGTCAGTTATTGTCTTGTCTCAGTGGGAGTGTGTGCTGCACTGCTACTTTACACCTAAGCTTTCAGGTGCCTTCCTGCTCGCGCGAAGCTGCCCCCGTGAATTGGTGACCCCAGTTCTCACAAGCATCGACCTGGATAGTCCTTTCCCATCAGGCAAGGACACCCCACAGGTAGGATGGCCCAAAAGATGAGGATGCACTCACTACATACACCTGGGTGAAGGGCTTCAGATGGTTAAGGATCCGGCACACCGCTAAACTGCATGCTCCCGGACGCATTCACTGCGGGCAAAATAGGTTATGATGAATATGGATCCGGTGCACACTCACATGGCATGCACTTTGCTATCGCACGAATTGCCATGATGTCACCTCAAGCTCCATACAGTGTTTCCCACAGTTTACACAATTCATCCATTGCACACCGTGTAGTAGCATTTCGGCTGAATGCCTCGGAATGTTCACACTGCACACTTAACTCCAGGTTGAATTACACTGCAATCATTCCTGTCATACCGCCCACTGCAGCCTTGGCCTATTCACACTATACCCCGTGTGCATTGCAATCACTATTCATACCTCAGGGCAAAATAAATTCATACCAGAGTTGCAAGATACTGTAAATGCCCATAACATTGCACAGCTGGTATGATTTGAGTAATTCCATTCAAAATGAATGCACTTTGCACACAAATGTTGCCAAAGCATCTGTTGCGTGCTCACTTCGCACACATTTTACCAATCGTATTTCCACAGGAAGTTAAAGCTGGCCGCAGTACATTTGATGCATGATTTCCCCACATTGTGAGGTGGAAGCTATTCAACTGCAATATCATACTGTGAGCTGGGAACAGTTTAGGAAAGTGCAGCCACACAGCACAAACTACCATCGCTGCTTGCAGAGGACACTCTAAGAACATGCTCCTCTCACTGTAGCCCTTGCACATTTTACTATTGCAGTATGGTGGTTAAGCTAACAACCAACTGATCCACGCTTTAACAGGGCAAGGGCTGAGTGTCAAAACAGCTACAAAAATAGCCATGCTTTTTTTTATTGTAATTCACCATGAGTTTAGTGCTCTCAAGCTCAAGAGGAACATATTTCCTGTCTCTTTTGTTACTCATGTACCGTTTTCACAATGTATTGTACAGAAGCAAACCAGTATTCATAGATTAAAAAAATAAAATGGGTATTGTTGACTCTAAACTGCATCAGCAAAAAAATCAGCATGATGATGTATATGCGGGCAAACATCATTAGACCATCACACATGCTTCATGACATATGGACATTTGCACTTGTACGGTATGCCGGTATTGCAGCTTTTGAAAAAATTGCTATTTCAAGAAGGTGGAAGCACATCTTGCAGCAGTAAATTTGAAAACAATAACATTTGTAAAAGTGCCTTCAATATAGTAAAATGCTTGAATAGAGATTACTGCATGTGTCACCAAATCTCACAAAATGAGGGCTTAAATGATCATTTTACACAAAACATCTACAGAAATGCTTTGAACAATCTTTTAATGGTATGGCAGCTGGAGACTAGGACACAAAGAACACATAACACTGGTCAAATAACCCTGACTTTTTACAGGGGTAGACCACCTCAGTGGTAAATTATATAATAACATCTAGTAACAGTAAGAACAATCAAACGGAAGTAATAATAACCCCTTCGCTGCTTCTGTCGGCCAACGGCCATCACAAGCACTACCACAGTAGTGCTGCGCACGTCCGTTGGCCGACGCGGCCCGCCCACTTAATTAAACCGCTGCACCTTAAGCGGTGTTAGAAATGGGATTTCTGGTTGCCTAAGGCTTGTGCCAAAGCCAGGCAGAAACCACCACTCTAGTCAGGGCAAGGGAGTTACAGGCCAAAGATAACCCCTGCTCACCCTCTAGGTAACGTGACACGAGCAGTAAGGCTAATCCCGGAGACAATGTAGGTTAAGTATTTGCGCGCGCACCCAGCAACAACATCCAAGGCCAACCACAAAGGAAACTCCACACACGGTTATATATAAAAATAGCCTTTGTATTATACCAAACACATTAGATAAGAAACACGCCCTTTACAATGTGCCAACAGGCACGGGCAGAATTCACAGGGGATTATATACATGGGACAGGGCCACATGGACCACTGTCAGGAATAAGCACTTTTAGAACTAGCACTTGGTAGAATTAGCACTTTGTAGGAATAACGCTTAGCAAATAGCACTTATAATAACTGTAGCACCAAATAACAAATGTAGCACACAACCAGTAACCACTGGTAAAGGAAGTACCACCTACGCAATCCCAAACACCTTAGGCAAATATCACGCAGGGATTCATAAACTCACTAGCATAACCTATAATAGGAAAAACAACCTCCTAAGCATGAAAAACACCTTCGGAGGTATAGGCCAGAAGCTTTACACATGATGCATGAAGACACATTCAGGAGTATAGGAAAGAAGCTTTACACATGATGCATAAATCACATTAGGCAGGTAATCATAATCGCACCAAAAAGTACCCAGAACTTACCCCAGGCCAACCTGGCCTCTCAGGGCTGAAACGCCCTGTGTCCAGAAAAGTCAGGGCAGGCTGTGCAGGCAGCCAAAGAGAAGGGTGCGCAAAGGTTCAGGCCTAAATGAAGCAGCTGCCCACTAAGTGCTGGGCAGCTGTAGCAGGGAGCCTGGCACCAGCGTGCCTCCTGGCTCTCTTTGGGGCACTGAATAAACAATGGGGCCAAAACCAACGTGGGAGCCTCGTGGGCTCGAGAGAACTGTGTGCCCTGGAGCCTCATGGGCTCTGAAGAAACAGCTGGGGCCGCAGAAGCCTCGTGACTCTAATTAAACAAATGTCCTCGCGTTGGGGGAACGGCCCTGCTGCCAGCCGGGGCCGCTCTACCACCAAAACTGCCCCCTAAATTATGTGGGAGTCCCGCGGGGGGGACTCAAAGAACAATGGCCCCCAGATTCCTCGTGGGCTATAACATAAAAATGCCCCCGTCGTTGGAGCCTCTCGTGGGCTCGAAAGAAATGCTCCCGTTCGGTGGAGTTCCGGGGCTCCGAATGCCTCAATGCCCCCAGGAGCCTCTCGTGGGCTCTGCAACAAAATAATGCCCCCGACGTTGGAGTCCCCCTCTGGGGACTCAAAATCAGCAAATGCCCAGGAGCCTCTCTGGAGCGGCCCGCTATTCAAGGGGGGCCTCTCAAGGGACATGCAAGACCCACCGAGGCCCTCTCCTTACCGGGCTCTTCCGGGTGGACACAGCGCTCTCCTCTGTAGCGGCCGGGGGACTCGAGCTGCACGCGGGGCTATCCTCTTGGTACAGGAGCCCTGCCAGCCGCTGCAGCACGCCTCCTCTGGATCTCTGGCCGCGCTCGTCTTCCTGCTTCCGGGCAGGCTCACTGCTATTGGCCGGCAAGCTGCTTCCGGGTAGGGCCCGCCCGGGGTCAAGCGAGCTCGGCCTGTCTTCCAGGTCGGGTTTTACAATCAGGCCGCGGTGGTGATTTCGGTCAGATGAGGGGTAGGCTCCCTCGTAATTGGAAATATAAAGCAGGCTGGGCACCCGCTATGGCAATGTGTAAGAATACACGGACACAAGGTCCCTGGCGGGGTGGGCACCCGCTAGGGACATAAACCGGCAAAATTGCGGCGTGGGGCAGCCGCGAAAAGGTGGCACAATGCGGGGTGGGCACCCGCTCTTTCCACAGCCTAGGGTGGAATCCCTCTCTCAAATGCTTGCAGCTCCATTGCTACAACTAGAATAAAGACGCTCCCCTGGAGGGAAAAGAAAGCGCGTCCCAGGCGCTTGAAGGGTGCAAAAGAAGTCCAGGGAAAGTCCTTTAGAAAGGTAGGCAGGGGGGGGCAAAAGCTGGGCCTAGGGGCCAGCTCACAGGGCCCTCCTAGGCAGGAAGTCAGTCCCTAGTGGCGGTATCCTCCTGGTGCCCAGCAGCAGCAGGCCCCCCTCTTCGGGTCAGGAACGAAAGAACATTTTGCATGGGGACACAGCCCCTTTTTATAAACCTAACTCCTTTGTCTCAGGGTGCAGGGTGGGGGAAGACCAGTCGCAGCTGGTTTTGGAGCACTCTGATGTGCTCAGCCCCTCTTCCCATTTACTGGCAGGCTAGGGTCATCAGTCGCACCACAGGGGGCAGAGCCAGCATTGTGTGGGAAAAGCCCAGCCATATTCAGGTCCCAGGTGCACTCCTCCCTCACATCAATCATGCAGATCTCTCCACTCGCCACTGGGGCATACCCATCCTGCCTCCTGGAGCCAGGCTCACCAGCCAGCTCCAGCCAATCACAAGCTAGACAGCCAATTCACATAAATTACACAGACATGCCAACTTCTAGAAGTGGCACTTCCACACTAGACACATGACCGCCGTGCAGATCATCGCGAAGCATTCACTCTCACACGTTTGCACATACCAAACTCGAGCCTGCACTCCCCACACATCAGAAACTAACATGGACACATATATTCCCCATGCATTCCTATGGGAGGGCTGGCCAACCTCACTACACTCACCTACTTTACCCTGGGACACAGTGGTAAAGTACGCAGAAATCAAAAATCACTAACACCAGGTCACAATTAAAAGCAAAAAGTTCAGGGGTGAACCTGCCAGAAGGGCCAAGTCCAACAAGTGAATAAGGATGACAGAATTTAGCGACCATGTTAATATATCCTTAAGGCTGCCCTAGAAAGGACAAAGTAAAACTAAACAGAGTATTATAACCCCTAAACCAGTCTTAGCTAGACGAAATGGCTACTCCTTAAAATGGAGCAAGGTTGAAGAAGGGCTCTTCTTCTCCCAACTGATACAGATGAATTATAACGAGGTCAGCTTTTGTTTAAACCATCGAACAAACAGACCACAAGTAGTCAGAGCATTTTTAGGATCTTAGAAGGCATTAAGCAGCAATTAACTCACCCATTGGGTGCAGGCAACCAGCCGCAAAATCGCTGGTTTGCTAATATCTGTTCAAAAGCCTCTGTTAACCTTCGTCATGCGCTAATAGCCAAACCAATGAATAAATCACAAATTAAAAACCTGAGAGAGAGCTACAAAAGCGCAATACAAAAAAGGAAAAAACAACTAAGATCTGAAGTGTGGTAGAAATTAAGGTTAGCAGCAAAGGATAGTGATTCTAAATCTTTCTGGGAAGTGGTCACCATTCCTACAAGAAGCAGGTGGTCCATCCACAGACATATGCATAGACGAAAATACATGGATAGATCACTTCCCAAAAATGTTCCAAAAGCGGAATACAAGTATCTCTGCAGAACGTCTAGATATGATAAGATGTACTTCCCCTCTAGTTTTGATCTGGATGAGGTAGAGTGTGCTTTGTCTAGCACACAGACATGGGGATCAAAGCCTTAATGCCTGCACCAGTCCTAACGTCCTGACCAGTAACATTCAACAAAATAAGGTGCAAGTGGGCTTAGGACACAATCCCCTAGGTCCCAAATAGAGAAGCAAGGGAAAACAAGTTCCTTGATCACTCTAGAACAACATAAGCAAAAATAGCCCTGCACACTTCCAAAGGTTCAAACACATATACAAGTCATATGTTGGAACATATCCACAGTACAAAGGGTTTACAATAAACATTAGTTTTCCCAAAAATGAACAAAAAAAGGTCGATCAGATCTTTCGATGTTAAAAGTTATACTTTATTTGTGTCCTCAAAAATTCGAAACCGCCAACACGTTTTGTCCTCAATCGGACTTCTTCAGGGCTTGAAAAGTAAATGATATTTGTTCACTTAATCATTGCCAGTTAATAGAACTCAACACATTTGAAAATTGTATGTGTTCAAGCATTTGTATTAGTTCGGAAACGCAGGAATTGAACAAAGTGTATCAGCGAATGTTACGCCAGTCTTCATTTATTTATTTATTTATTTATTTTAAGGTTTTGTAGAGCGCGTAGTAACCCTAGAGCATCCCAGCGCTAGAACCTGAACTCAAGAGGGGTCAGCAACGGAAGGGGTTAAGGGTCAGGGAAAAGAAGAGTCTTCAGTGCCTTCCTGAACTGAAGGAGATTGGGTTCAGTTCTCAGTCTCCGGGGGAGGTTGTTCCAGTGTTTGGCCGTGTGGACCGAGAAGCGGCGGCCTCCGGACCAGGCTTTTTTAACTCTGGGGACAGTGATGAAGTTCTGTCCGCTAGAACGGAGGGCCCTATTCGCTTTGTAGGGGATAATGAATTCCTTGAGGAGGGGAGGGCCGTTATTATGAAGAGTTTTATGGGCCAGACAAAGGGCCTTGAAAGCAACCCTTTCTCTGACTGGGAGCCAATGAAGAAGCTTCAAAGCTGGCTTTGCCGAGGATCTGGCGGGGGTGTCTGTGAGTAGGCGGGCCGCAGCATTTTGAATTTTCTGCAAGGTGTTGAGTGTAGCTTCGGGGGCACCCAGGTAGATTGCGTTGCTGTAGTCAAGCCTCGCCAGGATGAGGCCCTGAATCAAAAGTTTCTTGGAGGTCGCAGGGAGCAGGGGGAAAACCTTTCTGCAGGCCCTGAGAAGTCCGAAGCAGATTCCTGCTGTCTTTTTGGCCTGTGTTCTAAAGCTCAGGTCTCTTTCGAGCCATACGCCTAGGCTCTTGACCTCTTCCTTGGGTGCAGGGGGTCACCTAGGCAGTCGGGCCAGATGTGAGGCGGCAGGGCGGGCTCTTTATGTCCGAGCAGCAAAATCTCGGTCTTGGAACCGTTCAATCTCAGTGCTGAGGAGTTCATCCAGCTGTGGATTTCAGTGAGACAGTTGTGAAGGTCAGAGGGAGATTGGTGCGGGTATGAGAGGGTTACCACCAGCTGGGTATAGTCGGCGTAATTGATGATCGAGACGCCGAACGGATTGACCAGTTTCTCCAGCGGGGACATATACACGTTGAATAACGTTGGGCTAAGAGATGAGCCCTGCCGTACTCCACAACGGAGGGGGATTGCGGGGGAGTGGCTGTCGTTCTCCCAGACTTGAAAGGAGCGACTGTCTAGGAAAGATTTTAGCCACTTCAAGGCCGTGCCCCTTACTCCGATGTCTTCCAGTCGTTGGATTAGGGTGTGGTGGTTCACAGTGTCGAAGGCCGCACTGAGGTCCAGGAGGATCACTGCCACTGATCCTCCTGAGTCCAGAATGCTTCTGGCCTTCTCCACTGCTGCCAGGAGGGCGGTGTCGGTGCCCTGGCCTGGACGGAACCCTGTCTGGGAGACCCCAAGTAAGTTGTTGCTCTCCATGAGATGAGCGACGTAAGGGGGGGGGATGATGGTGCTGGACACTTTTTTCAGGAAACGGAGAGGGGCGGGATCGAGGGGGGAGCTTCTTTTAATTGAGGCCAACATTGCGGCTACCTCATCTGTAGACACAGGGCCAAAGGTGTCAAGGGAGGGTGAGGGGCCCTCAGGGGAGTGAGAGAGGTGGAGGGGAAAGTTAGAGGGATCCCCGGCCGTGTGGCTGGTTACGATGGGGGGTATGGCCCAGAGAATTTTTTGGATTTTCTCGTCAAAGAAGGTGGCAAGTTTAATGCATTTGCTTTCCGCTGCTTTGGGGTCCAAAGGTTTAGCGGGGGGTCTGGGGCATGGAGGAGTTCTTTAAGGATGGCGAAGGTTTCATGGGCCGAGCAGGAGGTGTTTTTGATTCTGTCTTCGGTCATCTGGTTCGAAAAGTGTGCTTTGTCGTAAGCATCAGCTTTAAAGGCAGCAGGACCAGATGAGGTACATGTTGACATATTCCTGAATAATATATCCTTCACAGTCACTTTACTCACACTAGCATTCAATGCCATAGGCCCTATAGGCCCTCCTCCATCATGGAAGCAGTCTGTCATTGTACTGATATTCAAAGAAGGAGTTGGCTCAGATCCTGTAAACTGTCAGCCATTTGCATTAATTGACAGCACAGCAAAGGTAATGATCCGAATATTTTTAAACAGAATGGAAGATTGGGCGTGAGAGAAAGGGATCCTGGCGGAGGTACAATATGGATTCAGGAATGGCAGAGGGACCCTGGATCAATACCTGAATCTGGCACTCCTAGCAGGAAAGTATACACAGGCCAAGCAAGAAAATCTTTAAATAGCATTTATGGATCTCTCTGCCGCATTTGACTGTGTTTACCATAACATGTTGTGGCAGGTCATGAAGCAAATGGTGGTGGAGGTGGCAATAATCTCATTCATAAGACAACTGTCCACAGATGCCACAGTGAAGGTTCACCAAGGAAGGCTGGGTGAATGCACCAGATCCTGTAACATTACAAATGGTGTAAGGCAGGGCTGCGTACTCTGGCCGCCTTCCGGTTTTCACTGTACTTCAATAAATTAAATGATTACCTGGCAGAAAAAGTAAAGACACCCCAATTGCAAGTTCTAAGTGATTCCTCATTCTGCTGTATGCAGACAAATCAGTCCTGTTGGCATGAACCCCTCTAGCCCTATAAAATTGTATTTCTAATTATGTAGCTTTTATGAAAAACCTTGATCTACATGTGAGCAAAGCAAAGTCCTTTAATATGTGCATTGGAAAAAGTAAAAAGAAAGGAAATTACACTACAGCAGAAAAAAAGTTGACATAGTAGCCAATTTCTCATATTTAGTCATCATCTTTTATAATAAATTAGATTGGAAAATGATGGTGTCTTCGAGGGCTACACAGATGAATAAAAGCATAGCTGCAATCTTTTGGTTTGCATCCAATTTGGGTAACAAAACCAATACCAGAGATGGTCAAAATTTATCTGGCACAACTGTATCTATGGCTACATATGGGGCAGCAATATAGGGCATATCCAACGTGGATACCCTTCAGAAAATAGAAGATGGGTTTACTAAAAGGTTACTGTCCGTTCCCAAGGCATGTAATAATGTAATTACACACAAAGAACTAGGCTTACCTTACAATCAAACTAGCCCCTCAGTTACTTTGCCTGTCAATCTGGAAACGGGACAAGGTACACATAAATGATGTGATGAAACTGGCTTATGGTTACAAAATAACGTGGCTAAATTATATAAGGTGCACTCTGGAATCTCCGGGGTTGGGAGCACTGTATGATCACCCCAGGCAATGTGAAACCTTTTCAAAGGCAAAATTAATAAATTCTTTTTTAGAGAAATGCACACAAGAGCACAGAAATAAAGACAAATTCACTGTAACTGCTTATAACAAGAGACCCTCTTTGATGCATGGACCATCTTCATATCTTGGTTGTGTGACTAAAAATCACCATTGTTTCCTTTTGATAAGGTTTCAGTTAGAATATGGAACGTTAATGCTGGGATACCCAGCGCACATGTTTTCTGAGACCTAACTAGGCCGATGTCCATGTGACTCCTGATCAAAACAATCAATTGCACAATTACTGTATTTCTGCGATTTTTCTGAAAAGGAGAGGAAAATATTTATTATGCCACTGCTGAAGAAATTTTGTCTGCGTAATTATATCTCTGCACTGTGTGCTATGTTACAACTAGAGACCCCATATGTTTGCTTGGCGGGGACTTCATTCTTGTGTTCAACATTCAAAACTCAAGGACTAGCAAACATCTGACCAAATGTTAGATTACTTTTAAGATGTACAGTACAAACAATTTTAAATGCATCAAGATACAGATGAATTAGCGAGGTTATATATATATATATATATATGCAGATTTTTAAGGGCGTTATGAAAAAAAAAAAATTTTTTAGACATAAGCTTTTTAATATAATTTATTGATGTGTTTGTATATTTTTTATCTAAACTTTTTATGCATTTGTTTCTAAATGCAAAATAAAGTATTAATTGATTGATTAATTGATCTCTTTGCAACAAAAGAAAGCACAAGCTGGTATCCACACCAACAGTCCAAGGGCAATGCTCTAGGAATTAACTGGTCAGGGATATTTGGAAATGCTTTTCCTCCTCTCCCACTACTTGCTTTAGTGGTCAGGAAGATCAGGCAAACTCTCTTACAATGAAACTTATAGCTCCAGCATGGGCTCGACAACCATGGTTTTCAACACTATTGGAGCTATCTCTAGTTCCACACGAGAAGCTTCACGTCAACCCGAACCTTCTCCCACAAAAGCAAGCAACACTAAGTCATCCCAATCCTAAGGAAATGAATCTTGCAATTTAGCTCCTGAAATCTTAGAATTTGGATACTTAAATTTACCTCAACAATGTATGGACATTCTTAACCCTTTCGATGCTGATGACGAGCTCAGCTCGTCATCACCCACGGGTGTCGTGTGCTGATGACGAGCTCAGCTCGTCATGGTGCCACTAAAATGGCATTTCCCAGCACAGGGGGGGGGAAACGGCCAGCAGCCATGTGGTTAAAGAGGCTCGCAAACCTACCACAAGGCAATGTGATGCAGCTAAATGGAAAAGATTGGTTATGTTTTGTCGCAAACAAAACATCAACACTCTTCATGCAAAAGTACAGACAATAATTAGCTACTTATTGCATCTACTGACCATGGGTTTGGCATACACTTCTATACCATTGTACCTTGCGGCTATTGCAGCCTATCTGCAAAATAGACAGCACTTATCATTATAAAATTCCACCTATTAAAGCCTTTATGGAGAGACTTAAAAGAATCATTAGTCCTACTCTTCCACCTGCATCAGCATGGAACTTAAACTTTTGCCAATTGCAACACTTATCATGGAAACTCACCTTTTTAATCACTATGACTTCACTTAGAAGACTCAGTGAAATTCAAGCTTTAAGCTTTGAATCTTTCTTCCTACTACATAGGGACAAGGTAATACTTTTTAGAGCAAATCCTAAGTTCCTTCGAAAGGAAGTTTCCAATTTTCATATTAATCAATCCATTGAGTTACTGTTTTTTCCCGCAACCTCCACGTATGAGTCAGGCAATTTCTAAATCAGAATTACAAGATGGATAGTTAAATGCATCTAAACATGTTAGCAAAAACGTAACAACTTTTACCTGTTTCGCCTAAAGCTCACTCCACTAGGAAAATAGTAGCTTTTATGGCCTTTTTAGGGAATATTTCTATCACGATATTTGCAAAGCAGCAACACGGTCCACTCCACACACTTTTACATAACCTTATTGTGTGGATGTCTTTGAACGAAAACAAGCCAATGCTCGTCAAGCAGTCCTAAGACCTCTTTTTTTAAATAACTGCAACCCCCACAGGTTACCCACTTCCTAGGGAGAGGGACTGCTTTAAAATCTATGCAAAGCATGTGTATCTACAGCACACATGCCTCAAACAGATTATGTTACCCTATAAGCATCTGTTCTTGGCATGTAGGGCTGTAGATTCACATGTCCCATCCCTCCTCCCCAATAACCCAGTATAGGTTGCAGTTCATACACTTATATCATACTACTGCATGGACATCACATTGATATTATATATCATACTTACATTCTCACCTACCCATGGAAAAACAATGTGACAATGGCATTACCAAGAGGAGAAGTCACACGGTCTTATGACCCGAAGAAAACTTCTTGAAACAAAAATACCTTGTAATCATCCGAGCTCAACACTAGATGGCGGACTGATACAAAACATGTGAATCCACAGCACTACATGTCAAGAACAGATGCTTACAGGGTAAGTAACATAATGTTTCCCTTTTAGTATGCATGCACAAATATTTCCTTTTTCCAGCGCGCACACACTCTTGCAAACCACGCACATTGCCAAGTGTCCATTTGTCAGCCACATGCTTAAATATAACACATGAGCAACCCATAAAAAACAGTCACTTTCTTGGCAAAGTGCAAGGAGCAGTTGCAGCACTTTTGTAAGGCCAATCAGAAGAGCAACTATTCTGCCTTGGGCACATTGAATTTTTTGAACATCTCTGTGTTTGCGGCTTCTACACCTGATGCTTCTTCCGCTATTGTCAGGGGCCTGCACAGATTATGCAAAGAGGGTTTGGTGTTATGGCTAGAGCTGTGCAAAACAATCCACCAAACACTCGAATTGTACAATTAAAGTCCACAGTAGTAAAATGAATTAGTTTCTTCAGATATTCTTCTCTTTATTCCTTCATCCAGTGATCAAGTGGGGACCGGCGGAAATCGAGAGTCCGATTAATGCTTGCCACCAGGGGGTACCGGGTCAGTCGGTATCGTCTCCTCAGTCGGTAACGTCTCCTCCTCGTCAGTGCGATACCGACTGGCTGACCCGGTACCCCCTGGTGGCAAGCATTAATCGGACTCTCGATTCCCGCCGGTCCCCACTTGGGTGACCCCTGCCAACCTACCCATTCCCCCGGAACTAAGCCATGCTTTCTACATGGTTTGAGAGGCTTGTTATTAGGCATTTATGAAATGTCCTGATGATGATCCCTGTGATTTAAATGTGGGATTGAAACGCCGTCGACCATATTCATATGCCATATGCAGTCTGTATGCTATGTGCAATGTTTATGTAATGGCTCATCTGATAATATCTGTTCACACTGTGATTTAAAAGAACAATTTAGCTTTTTGCCTAGAAGCCTTTTCTGTTCACTTTGAGTGTACTAAAGTGTCAATGTGTATTTGAGGTACAGGCTTGTGCCCCACACTGTGATACTGTTGAAGGATATTCATTCAAATATTTTGTTATGAAAAATACATGCTGGCCACTGTCCGGCTGGACAAGTCACCTAAATACGGAATCCATTGTGTCTGTATTTATTTACTTGGTTTATCTTGTGTTGCATGGGACCATTGCAGATGTGGGTATGTCATGTTTAGGGACTCCTTGTTTAAACAATTGTAGGCTTTATTTATCAGAGTGGCGGGTGGCCCTTTTCTCCCAGCTCGACTTTTTATCTGGCACTCACCCTCTTGCTTCCACATGCTTAGCCACTCTCCGCATGCCGAAAGACCCCAATCGCCTGCGGAAGGACAACCAACGCCATGCACAGCCGTATCGGCACGCATGCTTTAAAAGAAAATAGAAGGTGTGCTCGTGTTTGAAATACATACCACATCAAAAGTATGGACTTTTAAAATGTACACTGCAATGTAGTAGAGCAACTGCGTTTTTCTTTCTGATGCTCTGCTTCGTTGCAGTATGTATTATAAATGTGCACAGTTTTGATGCGGCCGCAGCAGGGACGAGTCCACTTCACAACCACCCCCTACAAGTGGTGCCTCCCGCTCACGTGCTGCTGGGTGGATCTTGTTTACCCCACATTACCCAACCTCACCATCTTCAGCACCCTTTACTGTCTTGCCCTTTGGATTTGCATTTTGTGTACCTCCCATGCCTTCAGTTCTCTTTGGCTGCTATGTGTTGAGTTGAGGGGTGCACTACCGCGCCCTTGCTGGTGTGTGTTTATAAAGTTTTATAATGGCTGCACATGGTTCTCGATAGCAAGAGTGATGCACTCTGTCCGCTTACAATTTGAAATCCTCATTTGTTTTCCTTTATTAGATCTTTAACCTTTTCCATGCTCATGACGGAGCCGCTCCGTCATGAGCCTCGGTTGAGCTGTGCTCATGACGGAGCGGCTCCGTCATGGCCCGCTCGGCGCGCCTGCGCGGCGTGAATTCTGCGCCTGCGCTGGACGTTCCATTGAGCGGGCGGGGCCATGACGGAACTGCACCGTCATGAGCACAGCTCAACCACGGCTCGTGACGGAGCCGCTCCGTCACGAGCATGCGTGCGCCGCTCTGCCCCCCCATCCCCCTAGAGCTGCCGCGGAATTGCCGCCGCAGCGAAGGGGCTAATGTTAATTTCGGTATCAGTTACCAGATGACAACAAACCACAAATTCTAATGTGATAAATACACGCGTGTGTGCTCTGTGATATTTTTAAGCTCTCGTATATTTTCTTCAGAAATGCCCTATACTCCTGAATTTTATCATCTCGGATGGTTCAGTTAAAGCGTTTTACTATTTCCGTTAAGGATCAGTATATTTAAATAGAATTAGAATGGACAAAAATAAATCTCACACTAAAATATCAAAATGTTGTATGTATGCTGTTGGTCTTCATTTGCATTGAAGTTTCAAGCTGTCTGTTTACCTGAAACCAGCTAAAAGTGTTCATATCAATAAAATCATGTTTATTCCATAATTCAGTTTACAAGCAGTGATTGGTGTTTGTGTTTTATCTTAGCCTATTTTAGGTGGCCAGGGCTAGAGTGAAATGTGCATGTCAACAACGCATTGTAGCACTGGCTTGTAGTCTTAACATGTTTCAGATTAAATACGGAGCCCTTGCACTTTTTTCTCATTATGCAGCACCATACTGCTCATATGCACTCTTGTGTTATGACTATTCTGAATTTTCTACGCTTATTTCCTACCCGTATAAACTTGTTGGAAGAGAACCTGGCATTGCTGTTGTATGGGATGAGCATAAGCGCCTCTGCCCCCACCCCAGGCGCAGTTCATTCTAATGCGGTCATGGCTGGGATGTCTGCCAATAGTTCGTGCTTTTTTGGGGGAGGGGCGTACGCATGTCATTTGTTAGGTCTCGCCTAGCGAAAGCAGCGCATGCGTTGCTCTCGCTATTGCGAGCACCTTTTGGAATCGATTCTGCCGAGGGCTTCATGCACACGTCTGCATGGAAAAACATGGCTGCTCTTGCCATTGTCCATAGCAAACAGCATGCGCGTGTCCGTAGGGATTGTGGACAGTCCAACTCCATTTTGCTTTTTGGTGTCATAGCAATTTAAATGCTGTTTCCAGTATTGTAAAAGGAGGTGGGTAACCCAATATACCCTTGCGGGCTCGGGCAAACAATATGTAAAGATAAAAATACCAGCAAGGGTTTTGCTTTTGACAAATAATTTACAGCGAATAAGATCTGTATTACTTGGAAACTTAAGCTGAGGACATCAGCTGCTGAAATTGTTTTGTCTCACCTTATTATTTAGGAGAGAACCAGATAAGCTACCACACTAGCTCAAGAAAAGGAAAAGAAAAAGAAAAAGCAACACAGGGAATTGTATTTCAAAAAAGACTTATTATTTGTTTTTTTGAATAAAATTGTACGGGTTCACAGTCAACTAAATTGATACCATATTTCAAGTAGAAGGAAAAAGACATTCATTCCATTGATACAAAAGATAAAGGTCCAGTCTGTATGACTAATAACATTGACTTCTGGTTTAAATAAACAGTAAATCAAAAGCAATAGATGTCAATTGATGCCGACATGGACAAGCGTGTCGACGTTTCGGTCTTATCGGTGCTATCCCAAGACCATCATCAGGACGAAAGTTTGTACGGTATTGTTGACCCCTGAAAAATGACATAACATAACATTAACATGCTATATCCTTTTGTGCTGCAAACATTACAAAAAACATCTTTTCAGCTATTTAACCACCATATTTATGACAAAATTCCATACAATTTGGGCAAATTGCCTTAAAGAACGCAGTTAAAAATCATTTGTTCCTATCGGTGTGGCGACAGAGTAAACTTGATTGGCAAAATTCAGTGGTTTCTGTATAATCAAAATCAATAGCTAAAGTTGAGCATTCTACTTACTTGTAGAAATGATTGGTAGTGTGACCCAGTCTATGGGATGAGTAAAATGTAGAGATTTGTATCACACTATGGAAGGAACAAATGTATACAAAGATTCATTAAAACATTGGACTGAAAACTGTCACTGGTCTGATTCTTTAACCATCATTCCTTAAAAAACAGTAGAGACATCTTGTTTACCTGTGGAATTGCATGTAACTCTCACTTATAACGTTGTGTCAAACGTACACAGGCCGATATTTCATTTCTCGAATAGACGTAGAAGAAAACTGTGAAGGTAAATGACGGGAATTTATAAGACTATTTGGACTTAATAGTCATGGCCAATAAGCATTCTAATTTGAGTACTAACATGGTGATTGAATTTATCTAATACTCTCCACATATTCGTTGGAGAAGTTAGGTAATTACAAAAACCGGTGAGAACAACCAACATAATTTATTGCCCATGGCATACTGATCCTACGTTTTCTCGCAAAACCTCATTAATGCGTACTAACCCATCATTATCAATCATAGCTTCATGGTTGTCAGCTTTAACATTCGAAGATAGTAAGTTAGTTAGGGCATGCTCCGTGACCCACTGATACAGTGCCTTTCTAAAAAGAAGGGGTGCGGTCGTTAGGTTTAAATCGAGTGTTGTTGATCTCTTTCCTAAAAAGAGGAGGAATCCCTTTAAGACGTGAGAGCCAAGAGTCAGAGGAGACGCAGTTGTCAATGGTTAAGTTATACTGCGATGACACCCCACTAATACAATTATCCAAGCCCCCATTGCGGAAGCCAGTAGGTACTTACTTATAAATCTTGGTTAAACGTCACCGAGAGAGAGAAGTCTGCCACCATAGTCTCCGGGCAAAGGCTAACAATTGACTGCCTCAATAGGCGCCATTTTTATACTTCATTTCCGCACTACATAAGGTGGCTACCTATCTAATTAGTTGATTGGTTGCTAAGCAACTTCCAAAGTCCAGCGGCCATCTTTAAAAAGGTGCTGGTATACATTTTTACTTTGCATTAAAGTGCAATTGGAACATACGTCGTGAATCATTTTTGGCAACATTGATATCAACTTGAGTTGACATTAATGTGTTTTTAACTACAATTCTGCACTATGAGCCATATCTGTGCCTCACCTTTATACCGCATAGCACTCCCAATAAAACAGAAAATTGCAAAGTTGTGGCTTTGCACCAACCAAGAATGTACTTGTGTTTTATCAGAAATCACAGCAGTTCTGTACTATTGGCTTAATAAAAAGTACATTTTTACTTTAGAGCTGCCCTAACTTTATGTAGCTTGCGAATTAGATCCACCCTCCACCAGGAGTAATTAATTTGCTTGTGTTTTGTGCATATTTCTTTCCTAGATGGACTTGTTTGCCCAAATATAACAAAGGCAATGTATGTACTTATTCCCATTGTTTTAGGTCTCCATAGTACCACAGAAAGTCTTAAACGCAGGTTGAGCCAACTCCGTGATGACCATGGCCCTTTTCTCCTGTCAGTGCCCTGTCAGTGTGCCATTACTCCCATCAGTGTAAACGCTAAGAGGTAACAATGCAGTTATTGTCCCAGCTTGCAAATGTAAGTCATCCGGTAGAAAAAGATATATAATATAGAAGTTTAAAACATTAAAACATCACGTTGCAGGTTAGATTTAGTTACATACTTTTATAACAATGTTTCTACTTTCACAATATTAAAACGGCCAAATGACAAATGTATTGCAAAGTAAACACAAGGAGATGATGGACGGAGTGCTGAAACTATTCAGACACTCACCCCCAGTCACAGTCCTGGGTTGAATCCATCATTGTTCCTTAGCCCACTTCGTCACCCCAGTTCAGACCCAGCCAAATGCAAATCAGATCTGTAACTGGGGGCGAGTGTCTAAAGAGTTTCAGTGCTCAGTCCATCATCTCTTTGTGTTTGCAAATGTTTCACAAACTCAATCTTGGCATCTCTCATCCCAAAGTGCACTAAGCAGTTCTTTCCTTGTTCAGTTTTTATCACCAGATGATACCAATGTCATACGACATATTTAAAAACTAATAAGTGTCTTCTAGTACTAAAATGTCTTCCCCCACCCCCCCTCTTCTCCCTTTTGGTGTAAATGCGGCAAACATTCCATATATAATACAAAACATATGCATTATATTAAAACATCATGATTATAGAACTTTTTCTAATTTTGGTTAGCTCCGAGTATTGGATCAAAGGTGTATACTATAATTAACTTTAGATTGTGGAAAATAGTTCAATATCAGCCAATAATTGTGAACAAAAGTTAATTTACTCGTATGGCAACGGCCTCATAGCTTTCCAGGCTGTGTAAATATAAGAGGCCACTGGATTGCAAATCAGTTCACTGTCTGTTTGAATGCATATAATCGCAACTGTCTTATATGTTTTAAAGAGTGGGCAAAGAAATAGCCCCCTTGGGCACAAAAAGGAAGGGCATTGCACCAAAAAGGGCCAAACGCGTTTAATCACCACCTTGCATACAATTGCATGTTGTCTTGCAATTAGTGCTTGGCCTATTCCGAATGAAGTGCTTCACCGGGATGGATCTTAACCTAAAATGTATATCTAGGGAGACAAAAACTTGTGGCATCTGTTGATCTGGGTGGGTAAGGACCATGCGTTATGAATTAGGCAAGGCACATTTTGTGAGTTACTGCTTTGCCACAGATAGGCTTGAGTTAGGGGCACATTAAGGTTTGTTGCAAAGCAGCGCTTATTAGTATAGGTTTTTCTGGGTGGCCCAAAATGTAGCAGTGCACCGGATGTATGGGAAAAAAAGGTGGGCTTTTAAATCCATACATTTGCTTTATTAATTATGGGATTATATATGGTTATGTGTGCTAATCTTCTACTCACTCTCCTTCCCAAATCTTACACACTACTCTTCTCCCCCTAACGCTATGCTTGAAACTACTACACAGCTAACAATTACAATTCAAACAACATAAAACCACAACATATCACATACATACACTCAATGATACATAGCTAAAATACAATACCATTAGCAAACCAAATAGCTCAAACTTAAACAAAGGCGAGGCCTATTGAAATTCCAATGCTTGTTTTTCTTCCTTTTTTGTAGTGCATGTTGCCCTGGGAGCGTCCTTGCAGGCTGATAGGAGGATCTCTATTACTTTTGGCAATGTTTGTGTCCCCTGCCCCTTTTGCACCCACACACATCCCTGCAATTGATACCGGTTACATGTTTTCTTACAATTGCCTGCTCTGCAAATACCCCTACACGTACAAGCAAGCTTTGCACATGGCCTCTATGTGTGCTGCTGTATCCCAACACAGATCTCTGCATAGCTCCTCTGTCCATTAGCACCACTCTGCACACACTACTCATACAAATGAAACTGGAAGCGTCAAAGTGGCATTTTCATTGTAAAACGGCTGAATGAACCAAAGAGTCAAAATAAATTATTGAGTAGGAAATCGAGCCCTTATTGGATAAACGACAAGAAACATATTAAGTAAATAATTCCAAGGTAGACAGACTTTTTGCAATTAAATTGTCAATAGACATGTAGGCCTCTATTGGTGAGTAGCTGGTGTGCTCGATTCAATAGCATCATACTTTTGAGTCTGTTCATGGCAGGCTGTTATTTTGCTGGGAGCTGCAGGGAATGTCTCTCTGCATTAACAGCCTGCTTGGGGAACAAGCATTTGCAATGCAATAGGTCTCGCATTTACACAAGTTTGAGCTGTCGGTATTGTAAATGACAATGCCTTTTATTTGGTTTTTTTGTTTTTTAAAACATAAATAAAAGGTATTGCCATTTACAATGCCAATAGCTTAAACTTGTGTAAATGCGAGACCTATTGCTTGTTTCAGATTAGTCTGAGTGTGGCCAGTAAATATACGTGCATATGATTGTTGTGTTGTGTAGAAAGGTGCAGTACCTGTCAGACATGTTGCACTGAAAGTTCCCATGGTGGTCCGAACAGAGTTTAAGGCAATTGTGGATCAGTTAATTGATGACAAAATATTAGAAGCTGTGGAAGCTGCTGAATGGATCTCTCTGGTGGTGATAACGAAGAAGGCTGATGACTCATTGAGGTTGTGCGTGGACTTATACATTCTCAACAGGAACATTGTCACAGACCATTTTACCCTTTCCATCATTAATGAACTACTTTTGTTGTTGTCTGGGGTAGGTATTTCTGAAACTAGATTTGAGGAGTGCGTACCACCATCTCCTGCTACATCCAGATTGAAGACCCATGATGGCCTTTATTATGTCTGAGTGAGTGTTTCAATTCAATAGATTGCAGCTTGAATTGTGATCTGCTGCAAGGATCTTACAATGACTGATGTCAAGTATTTTGACTAGTGTATTTTTTGGGGGGGTTTCTCCAAGACTATATATTAATTTTTATAAACCTTGTTCCTTCTCACAATGAAGCTTTGCATCAGGTCTTGCTTCGGGGTTGACCTTACCCAAAGAAAAATGTATGATTGGGGAACAGGAGGTTGAGGTCTTTGGGATATCTTATCTCAGGAGAAAGAGTGAAACTCAAATGTAATCTGGCGAGTGCTGTTGTGAATGCTGAGCTTCATGATGACAGAGATAAACTACGTTCATTCATGGGACTGGTGGAATATTATTATAAATGTGAACAGGATATTGCCCATAAATCAGAAGTTTTGAGAATTTTGTTACAGAAAGGGAACTACTTCATTTTGGGGGAAGCTGAGAAAGCAGCCTTAAGAGTTTAAAGGCAACATTGTCAGGGCAAGGTCTGGTCCTGTTTCAGATTGGCCTTAGAACTATACTGAAGGTACAGACCAGTGCTGTAGGGATCGGAGCTGTTCTGTCTCTGGTACATTCTGGTCCTGAGAAAACTGTTGCGTTTGCTTCTTGTTCACTGACCAAAGCTGTGACAAATTATTCTGTCATCGAGTGAGAGGCACTAGCTGCTGTATGGGTGACAAAGACAAATAATTTTTGTACGTTTATTTGGGGAACCAAGGAGATTTTGAGAACTGATCACAAATCTTTGCTCAAGGACCTCGGGCCTTCAGGTACAGAAAAATTGTTTACCAAGACTGGCAGTAACATTTCTAGAGTATGAATGCACTGTGGAATATGTCCCAGATTGGAAAAATAAGGTGGCAGATTGGCTGTCCCATTTTTCAGATAGGACAGTGGACGAAAGTGAGTTGGAAACTGGGAAGGTGGTAGCAAGTACATTGGATGTTACAGAAGGTTTAGAGGAATTGGCTTCAAAGATTATTGGATGGTGGGCATGGATGAAGGTAATACATCGAAGGCTGTGGTTACTTTGATAAAAGGGAAAGTCAGACCTGAGAGTATGCAGCCTGAAGATCTGAGACCATTTTGCAAAGTAGTTAATGATTTATTTTTGTGTGGAGATAAAGTGGTGATGAGGTGTCATAGGTTTCGACCACCATTTTGAATAAGACCTAAGCTGATTCGATGGAGGCAAGATGGCGCCAGAGTGAGAGGACGCACCAGCAGCGCTCCGTGGGTCTGGTCCTTTCTTATCTTGCTACGATCTCCCCATGTGATTGCTAAAGCAGAAAGGAGAAGGGTACAAGCTACACTAAAAAAATAGCAGGAATCGTGGAGCTGAGCTGAGCTGAGCTGAATTTAACCCAAACTGGAGGGAAAAACGCAGTAAAGTCGAGCAATGGAAAATAAACTGAGAGCTTCAGGAGGAGAAGGGGAAAAAAAAACCTATAAGCTGGAAATTCGGTAGGAGAAGAAAAGGGAAGTGAATAGTGAGTTGGATCGGTGGTTGTTTCTTTCGAAGAGAAGAGAAAAGCGGCAGGGAGGCCACTAAAGCCACAAAGAGCGGAGAGCACAAGCAGTTTGTGCAATTACCGATTTAGACATTCCTCCGACATTCTTTGCGAATACATCCCTCTGAGCACGCCTTTGGCACACTAGGAATCGTGAGTATTGAACCAAACTGCTACCAAGCAAGTGACACTGGCTGCTTTTCCCCCTGCTTCACCCTGCTCCCCCCCCTTTTCTTTCAGAGACTCGTACTTGCACTTTACCTGGACTGGACTGTAACCGATCCGATTTGAATATCAATTAGAAATTTAAAGCACATGAAAAAAAGGGAAGTGAAGGGTGAAGGGTGCTGGATGATGCGCAAATCGAAAACGGGGGTCTGAGGGACAGAGCGGAACTGAAGCTAAATTAAGGTGTCAGTGTCAGTGTCTAGCAATCTAGCAATCTAGGAGCTTAAACAGCTTAAACACCGTTTTTTTTTCCTCGCTGCTTTTCCCGATCACTGTTTACTGCTCACCTTGGTTTTTGCCTTTGTTCTTATCTCCGGCTGCTGCACACACCCCCTCATTCTCCCTCATCAAAGTTACCTCCTTCCCCACTCAGCATTTGATGTCATCTGCAAACTTGTAAGCCACGCTTTTAAACTGCGTGTGCTTCAGGCTGCGTGCTGCGTGCTGTGCTGTGTTGTCAGGGAGACGCTGAAGCTCTAGTATATAGCATATAGCATATAGCAGACAACCAGCAACAGCTAATAGCCCCGCAGGAGAGGAAAGGATAAACTAAAGAGAGGGAATTAGGAATGTAAAGGCAAAGAGAGGCAAAGAGAGGTGAAAGTGAAAGAAATAAAGTGACAATGTGACAATGTAAAAGAAATAAAAGGAATAAAAGGAATAAAAGACTAAAAGATTAAATGAAAGAAGTGCAACTACAGCAGCCACAGCAAGTACAGCAGCAGGAACCGGAGTGCAAGTGCTGCCCAGCTGCAAGTGCAGCTACAGCTACAGGAACGGTGGTGCAAGCAGTGCAAGCTGTGGGGTTGAGGGGGGTCAGCGCACTGTTAGGTTTAGATAACACAGATACTTCCTCTAAACCTGTGATCAAAATTGAGCTGCGAATTAAAATCCACATAACCGAGCAAACCTGCAATTCTACAGGGTCTCAAACCCCAAGCCACCTCAAAACCCACAGCAGATCCTTTACAGTGCCTAAAAAAAAAGCCTGGGCTGTTCTAAAATCGCTAATAAATAAAAAATCAAATAAAAGAGGGGTGTCGGTCCCCCTCGAAAAAACAAAAGGTCAAAATCAGCCACAAGATCAGCTTCGGACGTCAACACCTGAGCAACCGCAGATAAAGGATATGGCTGAAAATAATGGAACAGCGGCACAAAACTCATCACTGCCTAATCTAGAAAGAGGGGAAAGAGAAGAGGAGGGAGCTTCAGCAACCCGAAATATGCAAGAAATACAGACACAGGCGCAAAATCTTGAAGATCCAGACAGAGAGGTAGAAAGTACAGAGAGTCCGGAAAACCTAGGGAACAAGGAAGAACAAAAAACTACACAGAGTATGAAAAGCCACATCCCACAGGAACACAAGGACACACAAAGACGGCCTGAAACTAGAGGATTTAAGGCCAAGGAGAATATTGTGGCGAAAGCTACACCTGAAGAGACCGATAAAAGCAAAATTAAAAATAAAAGCAAAAACACTGAAAAGGACTAGGAAAAAGCAAAACAAAAACAGAAAGAGAACGACAAAGAGAAAGACAAAGAGAAGGAAAACGATATAGCGGACAAAGCTAATTTGGAATTAATGGCTAAAAAGGCTCAAAGACTGCAAACAATAAAAAACTTGAAAGCTGCCGCTAAAAATACTGGGCCCCCTACCTCCTCTCAGCCTCGGATATCTAATATCTTCATCCCAGTAGCCAAGGAGGGACCAAGTGAGCCTACTGAAGCAACAAAACAAAAAAGCAACCAAGCAGGCATTGAGAACGGCATCAGAGGGGTTGAACCAAACACGTCTGTGGAGCAAATCACCGTGGAGGAGAAAAATACAACTCAAGCTCAAACTTCCACCTCACTATGCGCGCAGACATCCCCACCTGAGCCAGATCCACAACCTGGTAATATGGCACTCTCCGAAACAGACTCGGACTCAGACATATATGAAACAGGGATGTCTACCTCAAGCAAAACAAGCGAAATAAGCGAAACAAATGATGATGAACAAATATTAGAAGCAACGGCCTCTGAAATCAGAAAACTTAGTGAAACATGTCAAAACTCGAATTCAAAGAAAAAACGGGAGAAAAAGAGGGCGAGAGACAAAAGGAGAAGAGCTAACCTACTCAATGATGAGACTACGGATCCTGGCAGTAACAATGAATATGCCATAACAAGACCAAAACCCATACGAAAAAGCCCGACTCCAAAGCTACCAGGAGAAACTGAGCATGAGCATGATGATACCCTAGATGAGCCAGAAGGAAAAAGTCAGAAACAATCCGGAAATGGACATAGCTCAGCAACACCAGGAGAGCCACTGTTGAGTGAAGTGCTGAGCTCCATAAAAAATTTTCATAAGGACATTAAAAAGGAAACCCAAAGGAACCACGTTGCCATTGAGAAGCTACAAGGGGCAATTAAAAAAGTCGGCAACATCTGCACTGAGATCTCAGACAGAATGGCAGTGGAAGCACGCGCAGAAAATTTGGAAATGGATGTAACCAAGCTGCAAAAACAGGAGAATGAGCACGATGGAATCATAAAGGACCTCATGATGAAAGTGGAAGATCATGAAAATAGATCGAGGAGAAACAATCTGAGGTTCCTTGGAATACCAGAAGGCTTTGAGGAGAATGACCCCAGGGGCTCCATGATTAATCTGCTGAAATCAGCCTTCCCAGAACTTGGTACCTGGGACATGGACAGAGAAATCCAGCGCGCCCATCGATTTCCTTTGACGCTATCCAAACATGCACAAAAATCACGTCAATATCCTCGAGCAATGTTGGTTTACTTTGGGAATTTCCTTTTAAGAGAAGCGCTCTATGATCTGGCTAGGCCAACAAAGCAGAGGAAACATAAAGATTTTATGTTCTTCACCAGACCAGACTTCGCCCACGCAACTGTTGAGAGAAGGTGGAGAATGAGACAATTAATCACTCCCTTTGAAAAAGTCGGAGCAACAGTCTACCTACAAAATCCAGCACGGCTAAAAATAATATACAAGGGATCAACAAGAACCTTCCCAAGCGAAATTCAAGCCGAAGCTTACCTAAGAGAAATCTCAGTAACCGAGAAAGGGAACTCAGGAATATAAATGCAAATCAGCAACCAGTCCATGAACACAAAAACATGGGGAGCAATCAGAAAGGGTTGGGGAAGGGGGGTGGGGGGAATAAATGCATCTGAAATTTGGTATGAATATTTGTGTACCCCACCCACTCGACACCACCAAAGTATAAAGAGCCTGCCCGCGGGACGCACTGAGGCGCACTCTGCCCACACTGACGCCCACACCTGGGTACTCGGGGACCCAGCAAGCCTCATAGGATGGTAAGGGGGGAGGGGAGGGGGACCGAGGGAGGGGAACTGGTAGTGGGGGGAAGGAGCAATATGTGGGAGGGATCAGGGGGAAATAAGAGAGGGCCGGGGAGGGGAAAGTGGGGGGAAAAAACTCCATCACATCAAGCTATAGAAGAAATTAAAGATGCCAGGTTAACAAAAACTGATTGGGGAAGAGTGAAAATGAAAAAGAAATGCCTATGCGGATAGTTTCGTTGAATGTCTGCGGACTAAATGATGGAAAAAAACGAAGAGCAATGAAGGAATATTTAAGAACATTGCATGCTGAGCTGATCTGTCTACAAGAAACACACATAGAGGCCTCTCAAAAGGGGCTCTTAGAACAGCTGGGATACCAATTAGTATCATATACGACACAAGGAACAAGAACAAGAGGGGTAGCGATCTTAGCAAGGCATGGATGTGTGGTAGTAAATAGGCAAAAATCAGATCGCTATGGTAGATGGGTCTTGGTGGAGTGCCAGGTACAAAGCTTTAATTTCACACTATGTTCATTGTATGCTCCCACCGTAGACGACCCTGAAGCTATGGACTCTGTTAACCTAGAAATAGCCAACTGGCCTCTGCCATTAATAGTCTGTGGAGACTTGAATGTGAATGGATTGAATGGCCTGTGGAAGAATGATCCGGGGAAATTCTCTGGTCGGAAGAAGAGAAGTCACAGAGCATTGATTCAATTAATGTGTGACAATGGTTTAGTAGATATATGGGAACTGCAAAATAATTTAGGGACCGGTAGTACATATTACTCTGCCCCTCACAAGGTCTTAGCAAGGCTAGACTATTTTCTGGTATCACCAGCAGTAGCATCCACCGCAAAGATTAGCATAGTACCCCGGGTAATGTCCGACCATAACCCGCTTATCTTAGATATAACAACCGCTGTCCAACAAAAGAAGATGACAAATTGGACTTTTGAGAGAGCTTTGTTACAGGACTCAGAATACACTGCTCTAATGAAAGAATGGATAAGAAACTTTTTGGTACTAAACAAAGGTTCTGCTCCCCCTGCAGTAGTATGGGACACCCTAAAAGCAGGTATAAGGGGGGAGACAATCAGATACTCGATTAGGCGGAATAAGGTAGAGAGGGAGGAAGTAGAAACGAGAATAAGGACAGTTGCCAGACTAGAACATGAACTCAGTAGCGCAATTAGGGCGAATCAGGATATTGTTAGAATAACATACGAGCTTGCTATGGCTAAGGCAGCGGTTGGGGAACTATTTGCGTCTAAAGCAGCAGGGAAATATTTGGCTTGGAGGAAAGATCAATATGAGTATAGTGAGCAGATTGGTCGAACGCTAGCTGTTCGAACAAGGCAGGCTGCTACAAAGGGGGATATATCTGAGATCAGATCTGAGAATGGAAGTGTCGCAACAACACCCGAGAGTATATGTGCTAGCTTTCGAGACTACTATCAGAAGCTATATGAAGCTGACTATATGGCATCTAGCGAAGATATATATAATTATCTTGGGAGTGTCAGATTAGAGAAACTAACGACCGAGGACAGAGGGACATTGGAGACGGCATTTAATAAAGTAGAAATACAGAGGGCAATTCATGACTTACCATCTGGCAAAGCAGTAGGCCCGGACTCTATACCCTTGGAGTTTTACAAAACATTTTTGCCAGAGATAGAAGAAGAACTATATGAGTTGGCTGTAAATATACAAGAGGGTGCGATACCTCCGGAGTCATGGGGAGAGGCAACTATGATTGTCTTTCTGAAAAAAGATAAACCTGCAACCAATCCTGGGTCGTATAGGCCAATAAGCCTAATGAACAGCGATGTTAAAATTTACTCCAAGATGCTGGCAAATAGGCTAGGTGCAGTAATTGGCAAGATTGTTTCCCCATGGCAGCATGGATTTATCCCTGGGAGAGGAACAGCGGAACATGTCAGAAGAGTGCTCACGTTATTCGATGGTACGGCATCCTCACGAGACCCTATGGCACTGATCCTTTTAGATGCTGAGAAGGCTTTTGATAGGGTCTCGTGGGGATTCCTCTGGGCTGCGTTGGAGAAGCTGAATCTGGGGGAGGGCTATGTGGGAGCTCTGAAAGCCTTATACCACAATCCAAGAATAAGAGTTAGAACCATGGAGGAGCTGAGTGGTACAATAGTTATTGGACGAGGAACTAGGCAAGGGTGCCCCTGCTCCCCGCTACTCTTCGCTCTATACATAGATACATTCATTAGGAGAATAGAGCAGAACAGAAACATCTTGCCCATAGCATTGAACGGGTATGAAACTAAAATACTAGGATATGCGGATGACTTGGCCATAACATCAAGCGAACCAATGTCAGCCCTAACAGAAATAGAACAGGAAGCGGCTACATTTGGAAGACTGTCTGGGTATAAATTAAATGTAAATAAGACCCAAGTAGTGATAAATCAGAATATATCTTTGGTCGATCCAAGAGTGGTAGAAACAGCAGTATATTTGGGAGTTCGCATAACCTCAGACCTCTCGAAAGTGGTATCGAAGAATTTAAGCCCCATTATAGATAAGGCCAAAATTGATTTTGACAAACTGAATAACCTACATCTAACAACAATTGGTCGCTGCAATGTTATCAAAATGGTGTTTATGCCAAAAGTGCTTTATTTATTTAGGACCATACCATTAATTTTTAATAATAGTTGGTTCAGGGAGCTAGAAAAGGTAACAAACAGATTTATTTGGGCCAAGGGAAAAACACGTCGCAGCCAAAAATTTCTGTCACTCCCAAGAGAGAGAGGTGGGCTGGCGCTACCAGACTTTAAGGCATATTATTGGGCAACGGTCTTGCAATATACCAGAAGCATGCTGGGGGGGAGTGTTATAGACAGATGGAGAGGCAGAGATGGGATCCCAGACGTATACGAACTCGTAGTGAAAAACTCTAGTCAATGGTTACTCACTTATGATGAGAGGAGCTATCACAAAAAAGTAAGGTTTAAGACCTTGGTGGCCGCAAGATCAGTCTGGTCTGGGATAAGGAGAAAATTAAAACTAGGGAGAATTAATTACTATACCCCTCTGTATGGGAACCCATCACTGCCAGGGGTATTTCACGACTCAGTTATGAGGGGATGGGATGCATTAGGGGTTAAAACCATCGGGGACCTTATAGGGGCAACCGGTCTGATCTCGTTTGAGCAAGCACAACGCTTATATAACTTAGGACGCAGAGATTTTTTTAAGTACTTACAAGTGAGGTCAGTTCTGGTAAAGAAACAGGGAGGAGACATGAATTTCCAGAGGGTCGAACTACTGGAATGTGTAAGGGAAGAAGGGGGATCCTCCATCTCGCAATTATACGAGGAAATCTGTAAATATAAAAAGGATGATTGTGATAGAATGTATGTGAAGTGGAGAGTCAAACTAGGTCTAACAGGAAATGAGGCAGAGAAGTCATTAAAACTGTCAAATTCGGTCTTAAGAGTAGCAAATTTACAATCTCAGCAATATAAGACTATGTTTGAACTTTATTATACCCCTCAAAAAATAGCGCAGTGGGGGGGAAATAACGGGGGCATCTGTCCGAGATGCCAATCCACACAAGCAGATACAATCCATATGTTTGCATCATGCCCCTCTCTGGATATATATAAAAAATCTTTGGAACAATTCTTCTCCGACTCTCTGGGGATACATTTAACTCTGACAGATGAAGTCATGATTTTGGGTGTAGTGAGGGCGGGTGTAGACGTTCTTCACCATGAGTTTCTGTACTTAGCTATGACTCTCAGCAGACTATGTATAGCAACACTCTGGAAAGACCCAAACCCCCCAACATTACAACAATGGATTTCTTGTGTACTGGCCATATATATATTAGAAATGGCCCTATATGAAAAAAAAGGTAGGGAAAAAAAAGAGGCTGGACGGAGGATATGGGCCCCAATAATTGAATGGAAAAGAAGGCTGGGAGAGACTTAAGATGAAATAGGTGGAAAGTCAGACACAATTAAGAATATGTGATATCTCTTAATGATGGTCTTCCATTGTGTTTAAAGCTCTTTGTGTATTTGGAAAAAAATGCTTCATTAGTTTTAAAATTGACGTTAATGCTTTCCGAATTGCAAGAATATATATATATTTTTTTCTTTTTTTTGTTGTTTCTGTTTCTCTGGCAATGTATTATGAATATGTAATTCTGATGTTGATGGAAAAATTAAAAAAAACTTTAAACTAAAAAAGACCTAAGCTGATTCATCTTGCACATGAAGGCCTTATAGGGCAGATGCTGACTCTTAAAAGACTGAATAAAAAGTTGAGGTGGCCAGCATTGGTTGGACAGCTGAAAAAGTGGGAGGAGTAATGTGATGTGTGTCATAATTCTGAGAAAAGGCTGAAGTTAGGTTAGGAAGTCATAAAGCGCACATAAGCAACATGTGTGTGTGTGTGTGTGTGTGTGTGTGCGCGCATGTGTGTGCCTGTCTGATGTGTGTGGTGAGTTTGTTTGTGGTGGTTCAGAAGTGTGTTTAGACTTTATTGGCCCTTTTGCTTATTTACCTGTATAGGAAAGGTATGCTATGATGGTGGAAGTGAAGTCTATGAGGGTGGAAGTGGCAATTATGAGTAATTTTGCCACCTGGCCCAATATCACAATGTATACGAATGCTGTGACTATTGTTCCATTCATGTTATCTTAAGAATGTTTTAGTGGCAGTTGCCGAGTGGTGGCTGGCCTTAGGTGTCACAGTGATTTGCTGATGAATAAAATTCAAGCAAATCTTTTGTGTTTTCTGTATCTGAATTACTAAATATTTCTCTCTTGAGTCCTTGGTACATTTCACCATGGCCTCTAACTTCATTGTGGCTCTAACTTTGCCTGGGGCTCTCCACCCAACAGAAGTACTGGGGTACTTGACTAAACAGAGATTTCTGACCACCTGATCTGTTTGTCACTGGAGAATGTTTTGCACATAGATAACTACTTAGGGGACTGTTCCCACTCAGACAAATGAGAATGTCTGAGTGTCTGTAGATTGAACAAACCTTAGGCAAGTTCTAGGGCTTGAGGAGGGATTCCCTAGCTCACTCCAAGCTTTTCCTTGGTGTCCCCAACATGATGTCAGTCCTAAACGTCATCCTGTCTATTGGTGTGGTTCGAGGAAGCAAGAAGGCCACTAGTCCCTGCTGCTTCTTCTCAGAATTTTCTCTGCCATGGCCAGGAACTCAGTGAAGAGTTTTCTGTCCTAATCTCAGGGTCTGGCGCGCCGGGAGTGCCCCACCTGCACCCCCACGGTGAGTGCCATCAAATGTGCTCACTAATTTTCTGTGGCTGTTTCAGACATGTGTTCAGTGATTTTTACAGCCATCTTGGTGGTCCTATGTAGCACTAAGGCAATATCAGGGTTCATACCATGGGAATCCTGTTCCTCCTTCCCGCAGTCTGCCTCCATGTGGTAGCCGTGGTCCTCACCAAGGCAACATCTGGGACCATACCATAGAATCATGTTCCTTCTTCCTGCAGTCTGCCTCCATGTGGTAGTCATGGTTTTCAGCAAGGTAACATCTAGGTCTATGCCCCGAGAATCCGGTTCCTCCTTCCTGCAGTCTGCATCCATGTGGTAGCCGTAGTCCTCACCAAGGCCACATCTGGGTCTATGCCATGGGAATCCTGTTCCTCCTTCTCGCAGACTACCTCTATCTATCCGCACGCGCCCTACAAGACCTTCAAAAAAAATAAATGTGGTAGCCATAGTCTTCACCAAGGAAACATCTGGATCCATGAAAATCCTGTTCCTCCTTCCCGCAGTCTGCATCTATGTGGTAGCCATGGTCCTCCCCAAGGCCACATCTGGGTCTATGCCATAGGAATCTTGTTCCTCCTTCCCGCAGTCTGCATCTATGTGGTAGCCATGGTCCTCCCCAAGGCCACATCTGGGTCTATGCCATGGGAATCTTGTTCCTCCTTCCCTCAGGCTGCCTCCATGTGGTAGCCATGGTCCTCACCAAGGCCACATCTGGGTCTGTGCCATGGGAATCCTGTTCCTCCTTCTCGCAGTCTGCCTCCATCTATCCGCACGCACCCTATAAGACCTTCAAAATAAATAAATGTGGTAGCCATAGTCTTCACCAAGGGAACATCGGGGTCCACGCCATCAGAATCCTGTTCCTCCTTTTCGCAGTCTGCATCCATGTGGTAGCCGTATTCCTCACCAAGGCCACATCTGGGTCTATGCCATGGGAATCCTGTTCCTCCTTCTCGCAGTCTACCTCTATCTATCCGCACGCGCCCTACAAGACCTTCAAAAAAAAAAAATATGGTAGCCATAGTCTTCACCAAGGGAACATCTGGATCCATGAACATCCTGTTCCTCCTTCCCGCAGTCTGCCTCTATGTAAATGTAAATGTCAAGGTATTTGTAGAGCGCACTGTCACCAAGCGGTTTCCTGGCGCTATTACTCATACCGCTGTGGAACCCCTCCTGGCTTTCCCTGTGAAGTGTCCACTCCTGGGCACCCCCAGGGTGAAGCCAGGCATCCACAGCGCTGTTGGGGCCGGTGTGGAGGTTAAGCAAGCTATTGCCCAGAGTTGCAGCGTGGGACCCATGATTAGAATAGGCACCGAGGCGAGAAATCAGGTCCGAGGAATTATGAGCCCAAGACCCGCCGAGGCGGGAATTGAACCCTGGTCCCGGACCAGAACTCTGCATCAGGGTCTGCCGCTCTAACCATTGAGCCACACTCCTGTATGTAGTAGCCATGGTCCTCACCAAGGCCACATCTGGGTCTATGCCATGGGAATCCTGTTCCTCCTTCCCTCAGACTGCCTCCATGTGCTAGCCATGGTCCTCACCAAGGCCACATCTGGGTCTGTGCCATGGGAATCCTGTTCCTCCTTCTCGCAGTCTGCCTCCATCTATCCGCACGCACCCTATAAGACCTTCAAAATAAATAAATATGGTAGCCATAGTTCCTGTTCCTCCTTCCCACAGTCTGTCTCTATGTGGTAGCCATGGTCCTCACCAAGGCCACATCTGGGTCTATGCCATGGGAATCCTGTTCCTCCTTCCCGCAGTCTGCCTCCATGTGGTAGCCATGGTCCTCACCAAGGCCACATCTGGGTCTATGCCATGGGAATCCTGTTCCTCCTTCCCGCAGTCTGCCTCCATGTGGTAGCCATGGTCCTCACCAAGGCCACATCTGGGTCTATGCCATGGGAATCCTGTTCCTCCTTCCCACAGTCTGCCTCCATGTGGTA
Source organism: Lissotriton vulgaris (assembly GCF_964263255.1). Taxonomy (NCBI): domain Eukaryota; kingdom Metazoa; phylum Chordata; class Amphibia; order Caudata; family Salamandridae; genus Lissotriton; species Lissotriton vulgaris. The sequence goes on from NW_028241612.1 coordinate 340,997, forward strand.
GCCATGGTCCACACCAAGGCCACATCTGGGTCTATGCCATGGGAATCCTGTTCCTCCTTCCCGCAGGCTGCCTCCATGTGGTAGCCATGGTCCTCACCAAGGCCACACCAGGTCTATGCCATGGGAATCCTGTTCCTCCTTCCCGCAGTTTGCCTCCATGTGGTAGCCATGGTCTTCACCAAGGGAACATCTGGGTCCATGCCATGGGAATCCTGTTCCTCCTTCCCAAAGTCTGCCTCCATGTGGTAGCCATGGTCCTCATCGGGGTCCATGCATGGGAATCCTATTCCTTTTTCTCGCAGTCTGCCTCCCTGTGGTAGCCATGGCCCTCACAAAAGGAGCATTGGGGTCCATGCCATGGGAATCCTGTTCCTCCTTTCCTCAGTCTTCCTTCCTGTGGTTGCCGTGGTCCCCACCAAGGGAACATCGGGGTCCACGCCATCGGAATCCTGTTCCTCCTTTTCGCAGTCTGCCTCCATGTGGAAGCCGTGCTCCTCACCAAGGGAACATCTGGGTCTATGCCATGGGAATCCTGTTCCTCCTTCTCGCATTCTGCCTCCATCTATCCGCACGCACCCTATAAGACCTTCAAAATAAATAAATGTGGTAGCCATAGTCTTCACCAAGGGAACATCTGGGTCCATGCCATGGGAATCCTGTTCCTCCTTCCCGCAGTCTGCCTCTATGTGGTAGTCATGGTCCCCACCAAGGCCACATCTGGGTCTATGCCATGGGGATCCTGTTCCTCCTTCCCGCAGTCTGCCTCCATGTGGAAGCCATGGTCCTCTTTGAGGGAACATCGGGGTCAATGCCATGGGAATCCTGTTCCTCCGTCCCGCAGTCTGCCTCCATGTGGTAGCCGGGGTCCTCACCAAACATCGGGGTCCATGCCATGGAATCCTGGGGCATATGATCAACAACTAGCGATATTTAATGCTAAATAAGATTAGCAAAATTTTTTTCATCGCCGGATTTTATCGCAGAGATATCGTGCTATTAGCAACGTTTATCTGAAATGCGATAAAATATCCGGCGATAGCTGCTTAATGCGTGAATATCGCTGGAAATCCAGCAATATTCAGGCATTAACCTCAATAGGGTCTTAACCTGCATATCCAACTCCTATTAGATATACAGATTAAGAAGTGGTATGAGCAGGCGTTAGATTTCAGCGATATTCGAGCTTAGCATGAAGTTTTTTTATCCCTACGCCTGCGTTGATAATAGGCGATAGCAATGTTAGCGACTGCTTTCAGTCATTAACCGGTTGAGTACGCCCACTTTGCATGTAATTAGCGATAAATATCATTAACATGGAAAGCGGGCCCCGAACCGCTCGCTATCCCCTTCAAACTGTCGCTAACTGCTGTTAGCGACAGCTTGCTAATAGGGCGATAAAATTATCGCCACTTTAGTAGGAAAATGTCCCGCTAAAGCGGTGATAAGGGGCTTGATAATATGCCCCCCCTGTTCCTCCTTCCTGTAGTCTGCCTCCATGTGGTAGCCATGATCCTCAGCTGCCTAGTAAGATAGATACATATGCCTAGATTATAAAAAACTTTCAACCAGATGTGTGCAATCTCCGCCCGCCTGTCAGTTACTTCCCAACTGTTATATGGTAATTAATCACTTAAGTACTTGGGCAAGAAGATCCCCACTCAAGGCTTCAGAAACACGCCTGGAGCCTGCACACGGTCATCAGATACAAGAAGGCCGGACGCGCTATGGTTGGATATAAAAATGGAATGAGAGTACCTGTGCGTCTCTTCACCACCTCTCAGCGTTGTCTGTACAGGGAGGCTGCCCTCTATCCCTGCTCTGCCCCCTTGCCCCTCCTAATCCCTGGCTAGTGCTTTTGTCTCTGGCATTACTGATGAAGGTGCCGGTCAGTTAAAGAGGCAGTCTCCTGCCCCTGCAGGCGGAAATCCAACCCTCACTGGAATGGGCGGTAAACAGGCAACATCTTAAATTTCCCTTTATCACAAAGGCAAAACAGCCAGCTGATCGGAAAGCGTTCTTGCACAAAGCACCAATATTGCAAAAGATAAGAAATATGTATATCGGCTGCTGCAAGTTGCAAAGACTTGCACTAAAGGGAGATAGCGGGCCATATTTTGTACTATTATTATAATGATCAGTTGACTTTAACCATGTTTATTTGTGGTTTCAGCCCATGGTTTATTGGGTATTGAAGTTTCTGTTATTCTGTTTGCTATAAGTAGTAAAGGAAGGGTACAAGCCTAATCCACACCTCCAGTCCTGACACAGAGTTCGAGGTATAGTGCAAAGACCATAATTAACAGAAGAGAGACTAAGGTTAGAATAATGCAAATCAGGTAGACTTTGTAGAAAGACAGTGGCAAAATAACTGCAAACTAAACAATCTTTTTTTTAGCTATAGTTTTTCACTCATGTCTATCTAAGGCTAGAATAATGAAGCCATACAGACCAGCATGGTTTTCCGAATGACTAAAACAACAAAAACAAACATATAGGCAGTATGAAAGACTCTGGGGGATAGGTTTCAATCATGATGAAAAAAAGTAAATACACGAAGGAAGTTGCAGTCTACAAAGCCATGATCAGAGAGAAGAAATCCCCCGATTTCACCCAGGATATAGAGAAAGCTAAAAATGTCATTAGATAACTTTTCGTGACAATTCCTTTGAAGCCAATCCCTCCTTCTGTAACAATTTAGCTCCCAATTTGGTAACAAAGTGGAACTAATTTTTAAGAAGTTTGCTTCTTGTGTGGCTCACCCAGTTGCAGAAATCAGGTTGACCCATCACAAGAGTGTTATTCCTACCCTAGAGGAGTTCACTCCTCTGACCAATGAACAAGTCATAATTCTAAATAAAGGCACTAAATCAGGTTTCCCGCATGATCCGTGTCCTGCCTTCATTATGCAACTGCCCCAGAGGTCATTGCCAACCATCTCTGTGTAATTTTCAATAAAATGATCGCCACGGGGCAGTTCCCAATACAATAGAAGAAGGCATATATTCTCCCCGTCTCAAAGAAATCTAGCCTCAATGCAAGGGGCAGTTCCCAATACAATGGAAGAAGGCATATATTCTCCCCTTCTCAAAGAAATCTAGCCTCAATGCAAGGGACCCCAAGAACTATCGGCCCATATCAATTTCTTTCTTTTGCTGCCAAAATAATCGATACAACTTTAAATAAGCAATTGATGGCCTACGCTCATACAAACAAGCTCCTGTATTTCAGGTTTGTCCCACTGAAAGCACTAGAGCTAAAGACTTCCAGGAGTTGACTGAGAGCTCCTGCAGAAGCAATCAGAAGTAAGCCAGCAAATCTTCTGTGGATCTGGCCTGACAAAGCGGCTTGCTTGCCATTGACAGAAAATCCTCCAGAAATGTTTCTAAGTGTGAAGGAAACATTTTAACCGGGGCCTCCTACTTAGTGTATTCTACCAGGACTCTAACGTGGTTGGTCTCAAACTTTGACTTTATCATGACCAGATGTCCCTAATTGGGTGCTTTATGTTTTTAAGCGCTATCGAGTGGTTAATCTTTAAAAATTCAAATGTCCAATTCCCAATACTTGACGTTTGTCATATTTGTGTCATTTTAAAGATGAGAAATATTTCCTAATTTTATAAATTGATGTGGGATTTTTATTGTGTGTTGTGCCTTACTTATTTAATGTACTGTTGTATTTAAATGCTTTAGATACCTGTCTCCTGAGTTAAGCTTGCCTGCTCACAGCCAGATACTGAGGGTTGAGCCAGGAGCTAATGTTTTGAGATCTTGTCTGGACCTTTTGCATTGGTGGCCTTGTACCTCAACTAATAATACACCATCCAACACCCATTACCCGTGAAGAGTTCCTGGCTGCAATGAGAGGACTAAAAACGCTGTGAAGCAATGGCACTTTGGCTGAATACTACCAAAAGTATGTGGATGTGATTGTAGAAAAATTATTGGAGGTATATCAGGAGGCCCTTCAGAGGGGGTAATTACCCAATACCATGCTTGAGGCTTTCATAGTCCTAGTGCCAAAACTGTTGTGATCGTATCTAGGACCCTAATTAAATATTCCCGATTTATGCCCTAATGTGCATACCCTTATAAAGGCATAAGAATCATATCCATATTTAGTAATAGTCAATGCAATCCAAATACGGCAAGGCTACTTCCTTAGACTACTTATCCGAAGCCAAGCTGATGCGAGTGCCGAAGGAAGCCGTCGCTCCTATTTGACGCACTGAAAGAGACGCTGTCTTTTTCTCCTGCCGAGAAAACCCAGCTCCAGTGTTTCCAGTCACCCTTGCGGGTTACTGGGAGATCGAGTCCTGAGAGCGAGATACAAGACCTCCTTCATTCTAAAACCAAGGTACAGAGCTGGTTAGATCCTTAGAGAATTCTTGAGTCAGATTCTTGGCAAAACTAACTTAACTTAAAAACTCCTTTACTCCTTCCCACGTACTAGGCTTAGGTTAGGTACACTGGGGTAGGCGTATGTAGAAGCATCAGTTGAGTACGTTTAGTCAACTTGTATCATTGTATGTAATTGTATATATTTTATACCTTTTAAGTATCATATTGCTCAGAAACCATATCAATGCTTTTACAGTATTATTTCATAATACTCCTTTTATTGTACGCACTTTACTTTATAACAAGTATTGCAATTGTGGCAATTCATTTCTCTTGCATGAGAAAGAAGACTGCTCAATAAATAACACCTTTTATTGAAAACGCCCGTCTCTCTATTTCTCTGCACTCTGGTGAAACTGAGTATGCACGATTGACTGAGTGAAATAGCTATCTATTGTTTTCACACAACTCTGGAGATATACTCATTATTCTGGGGGAGCAAAGTTGTTATGGTTATGTGGTTGTCAGAAGCTAAATCCCTTCTTGTCTCATCAGGGAAGTTCACTCCTCCCTGTTCATTCGAGAAAGTTTCTATTGACCTCTGAGCTAGCTGGCAAACCTAATTAAGTCTAACATATTCAATAGAGACCTAGTCGACCTCAGTCCTACGTCTAAACTATTGTTTTTGTTATTCCAATGCGCAGAGCCTATTGGAAAAATAGGAACTACACTACATGGTGCCCAACGTGGGGCAAGACGATAATCTAACGCAAGATACTAGAGTAACTCAGTCGTGCTTTTTCACACAGACCCCTTTTTCCCGTAAAAACTCCAATAGACGTCTGGAGTGGTTGAAAGGTTAATATCCACCGAAACTTAGTAGGATGAGAATCCTATGTATTAGTTTTTGGTTTAGTCAACGTTGAAGGATACAGTGTTCCAAAATATTGTGCACCTAATCTTTGTTTCCTTGAAACTTGATCTAAAAAATGTAAGGCAGTAAAATGACAGAGAGTGACGATGAAAGGGAGAGAGCTGCTTTGGCAGTCCAATTCGTAGTGGACGACACATTTGTCCGAGATAACGACCATGATGCAATAATCATCCTGGTCAATATAAGAAAAACCATAACTATAAAACTTATAGAAAATTGAGTGACATCAAGAGGTGGTACAGTCATATTTGTGGTAGAGGCACATGAATATCGGCAGACAGAGGTATTCTATTCCTGGATACATTTTTCAGCAGCACATGCTCTAACACATAAGTTCCACTACTACAAAAAAGCGGAATCTCCAGCGGAATACTCGCCTTTCGAGGAAGTTGAAATTCCACTAACATACCAAGAGCACCTGCTCTTGGTTAATGGCGCCCTAGAACATCAAAATCACATTACCAGGCTCGGTCCACTAGGTAGACAAGGAGCCACATGGCCGGTTCTAGCCAGCTACACACCACATCCGGACATTGAAGCAATGTCAGACGGAGAACTTTTAGTTCAGCTAAAACAACTAATTAAAATTCATAGACAATTGGTCCAATATGTCATGCAGACTTCAACAGTCCAACCTACAATTAAAATTCCACAAAACACCCCTCAACAGGGGAACACAAACAAGATTACACCACAGAATATACAATTATGTCTTGGTAAAACACCCGCAAAACGGGAACAAATTCAATTCTGGTTAGCTCAAAAAATCACTCAGATAGAGGCAGTATTTCCTGATACTACCCCTCACGAAAAACACAGAATTCTGACTATCTGTCTCCCAATGGGGATCGCATCACATGTGGTGGACTGTGACACTTGGGGCACAGTCTTTGATTCTATCTACACAAAAACACATGGTGTTCCGTCTATGGCGGTGATACCAGACGTACTAAGACAGATTCAAAATGAATACGGTCCAGAACCTGCTTTAACTCTGGGTATGAAATTACTGAAAGACTTTAAGCAGGTCTCTGCTATATTATTAGCCAACATAAAAGGAGAAGCAGCATGTGTGGCAATCCACCAAAAATTGAAAGAGACAGATATAGCAGACCAACCTTTTGAGCTTGCTAAAATAATTGAAAAATCCTATGAAGAATTAGGCAGAGATAGTTTGGGTGGTAAACCAGTAAAACCCCAACTAATTGAAAATCCTGAAAAAACTTTTATTAAAAATAATCTCAATTCTCAAAAGAAGAAGTGGGAAGGTAATAAACAAACCACCCCCAGAGAAAAACAGTTTCAGTCCAGAGGAAGGTCTCCTCAACGAAGGGATAGATCTCCAGAAGAAGGGGGCAAGTCTCCCCAAAAGGAGCCCTCTGAAAAAAGATACAACCTTAGAAATATTGACAATTTGAGAAAACCTGACAGATATCAAGATATTTTCAGACTTCATCAAAGAAATCAGAAAGAAGAGGACGGTCAGAACATAAAGAAGAGCACGTCAAGTCCAAAGACAAGGAACCTGCTCATCAAAGAAAAAAATTTCAATTTCCCAGAAAGAAGGTAGCCAGTATTAAAATAAAACATGCCGAGAATCCTGAGGACACAACTGAAAAACAGAGAGTGGGCCCAGACAATACTATACAGCACAGCAGAAGTGAGCATAGCTCGCAAGATCCTGATGAATCTTCTGGAGACAGTGGACACTATATGAATAGTTTCAAGTGGAAACTGCAGACACCCGAGTGAGCGTGCCCCATAAACTATATGAAATAACATTACGTATAGAGGGAGATAAAACTAGGAAAATAAAAGGTCTCCTTTGGGAGAATCTATCTAAAGGCTATGATTTCCTTCTAGCAGAGAAAGACTGGCCACCAGAGTTTGTCAGGGACTGCCCACATGGCGAAGAAATGATTATGCCTGCCTTCTCGAATCACATTCCAATACATAAAAAATACACACTTGCTAGAAAATGGCCAGTGGCCCAAGCCCCTGCATTATATAAAAATCATGTAGGATGGGATGAGGATTCTCCTCACCATAAAATCCAGTAAAAAAGTCAACCTACTGCACAGAGGCAGTATCCTGTTAAGCAAGAAGCTAAAAACCAAGTAAAGAAATTTTAGATCAACTTGAATATCAGGGGGTGATTGAAACATGCACCTCACAAATGAACAATCCTTTGTTTCCTGACTCCAAGCTAGACAATTCATATCGTCTAGTTTTGGACTACAGACATCTAATCTCCTGCTGTAAAACTTTTGCAGTACAAAACTCACAGAGTGCAGCACTAATGAATAACATTGTGCGCAAGAAATATAAAACGACATTAGATATTTCAAATGGTTTCTTCTGTCAAAACATAGCACCTGAAAGCAGATATTTGACCGCTTTCTCCAGCATGGGGACTCAAAAACAATTTTGTTGACTCCCACAGGGATTCAAGAATAGCCCAGGATTATTTTCAGCCAGGGTAACAGAGTTACTACAAATGTATGATGATGAGGCATTATCCTATGTCGATGACATTTATCTTACAGACGATGACCTGGAGACTCTTTTGAAAAGAGTGAACACCATAATACTTGTGTTCGCATCCGAAGGGTACAAATTTAACTTTAAAAAATAACGAATTGCCCATCTAACTGTCCTATTTTAAGGATATGAATTATCAAGTGAAGGCAAAAGCCTAGCAGGCAACTTCTTAGAGAAGTGTGCAGTACTCCAAGCTCCAAAAACGCTGAAGAACTTACAATCAATACTAGGTTTCCTGAATTTCGGAAGACATACATTCTAAATTATTCAGAGAGGGTTAAACCTCTCTACGAACTAATAAAACCTTATTTTAAACCAATTAATTGGACTCAAAAACACACAGAAATTTTAAGATCATTACAGACAGACATGTTAACTAAAACAAAACTGCAAACACGCGCAAACGAACGCAACCTTGTAATCCGAGTCATCCCAGGAAGATGCGGATTCACATACCTGACCTCTAATGAGGGAGAAACGGTACCAATAGCTTACAAATCACACTTGTACACACAAGCTGACATGAAATTCAGTTCTACTGAAAAAATTCTAACTGCGGTTCAAACTGCTGTAGCAAAAGAAAGAGACCTAGCCCAAGAAAAAAGGATATCTGTTTTAACAGCAGTATCAGCCCTTGAGGCGGTAACATTACCTGGCAATCTTAATGCTAAAGCTCTAGATCCAAAATGGATAAAATGGGAAACTTCTCTTGCAACAGAAGACGTGATCCGAAAATGAAAAAACTAGAATATCTGGAAAATGAAAATGAATGTCCTCTGCCGATCGAAATTCTGCCTCTCGAACAGTACACCTGTGTAATCTACACCGACAGACGTTGTGGAAAAACAGATTTACAATGCTGCGTGCGCGATTGTTAAAGGACGCTGGCGCTTAGGTAAATTCAGACCAATGGTCACTAAAACTGAATCACTCAGAAATTGTACAGCTCAGCGAGCTGAAATAAGATCTCTAAAAATGGCGCATGAAAATGCCGATCACGAATTCCCGACACTAATAGTGTGCAATTCGCATTACTGCGTCCGATTTTATAATAATTCCATGCAGACCTGGATAAAAAAGGGTTACAAAGATGAGAGAGTGCCACAATAAAGCATAAAAAACTATGGTAACAAGTAGTTCTTTTGCAGAAAGAACTACAAAAGACTCACATGATACATACGCAGAGTCTTCAACGTGATGGCGTTCACATTGCAGGGAATTCATTGGCTAACAAAGCCACAGCACCAGCTGATCACTCGGCTTCTGTAGCTACAAAAAAGCGTACGAAAAAACAAATAGATGGCAAAACGCTGCTTGCAGTAAAAGCCTCAATGGAAGGCAATTATGCGGCGTTACCTCTAAACTATCCACTCGGCAATACATACATAATTGATGCGAACTCCGCTCCATTTGCTCAAATCCCTGGAGTGGGTATAGAGTAATTCCAAACACGAACCGGAGAGTCTTCTTGATACAAGAAGCACACATGGGATTGGGTCTGAGGCACCAAGAGATCCTGAAATCTCTAATAGAATTACAATCACAATACTGGTGGCCGGGGATGAGTGTAGAAATTTATAACTTTGCAATGAATTATCAGGACTGCAACAGAGATCGCAGTTGTGAACCGGACCAGACACCAGCTCAGACACCACTATTAGACAGCATCACGCTATCTATGCGCAGACGTCCGACCGGACAAATTCGATCCCATAAATATTAAGACGAGATTCATTTAGATGAGACCCCCAGCGCTCGGCTGACGCCTGAACTGTTATAAAAGATTTGCGAGTCTTTATCGGTACATACGCAATTGGCATGGAACATTCTGACCAGGGTCCTGCGTTTAGCTCTCGGGCTTACAAGGAGGCCATGGCCAGCATGGGCATTGCATTGCGGTATTCTAGTCCATTCCATCCCGAGGGAAATGCGGTAGTGGAGAGAAAAAAACGGGACATAAAGCAATCTATAACAGCGAGGGTATTAGGTTCGGGTGACGGGTGGGTCAAACATCTAATAAGTATCCAACGTAGTCATGATAACATGCCAAGAAATTCTCTAGGAGGTATCAGTCCGTACAAACTTTTATTTGGTACTAGAATGATCATTCAGGACTTGGATTGTCAGACCTCAGTGGTGCAACAAAAAGCCTTTGATATCAAAGATCGTTTGGCTGTTTTACAGGACTTAAATGAAACAAGAAAAAGTCTGTGTAACAAAAAACTAAAGCCAACTACCACTGAAGAAAAACCACCTGTCCCAGCAAGACCTGTCTGGATTCCAAAGATTGGGGATCTGGTCAGAGAAAAGATCGCGGTGAAGAAGGAATTTGGGCCTTCTTACAGAAAAGTAGTACCTGTCTTAGCTGTCAGCGGAACAAGATGGAAAAAAGGAGAACCAAGTTGTATCAATCGACCTGGTGAAACCACAACCATGTGGCCAATAATAAGTAGTAGGCCCAGTGGACTCCCAAGAAATAGCAGAAGACCAAATCTTGCTACAATCCAAGAGGTTCAAACTGAGATACTAATCACATTTGACAAACCTGCAGTGATTAAAAAAGGACTATGCAACAAAGCCATGGAACTTGTACCTCTTGAAACCCAAATTACAACAGTTCGTCAAGAAACACCTGTCTACAACGATGTAGCCTCGAACTATACAAATGTAACAAAAGAAAATTCAAAGATCAATGGAAATCCGGAAGCAATCCCACCAATTGATAGAACTGCATCTGGCTACTTTATCACCTTTGATGACTTTTCCGATGATCCAAGTGAACATGGAGACAAGCCAGCAACAAAAACATTCAAAGAAAAAATCACAGAACTCTTTCATCAACTCAGAGAAACATATCTAACTTAACCATGGATTAAATTATGGATTGTGTTAGGTGTACTTTTCCTCCTTCTGTGGCTCATCTTGGTTTTAAGTTTGGGTAGATCTATTGATGGAAAATATAGTACAATGGACACAGCAAGTCAGAACATCAACTTGGTCCTGAAATCACACAGATCATCACACATCGAAAAAAGAGAACTGTCATCAGTGAACATCACAGCAAAGCCTATACCTAGTGGTATAGCATGGGACAAAACTGATAATGAAATCTATGGCCCGGTTGAGCTCTTGAAATATCCACACCAATTTAAGATTTCTTTAAGTGACTTTGTATCACCTAGTACTTTCTTTGATGATTGGGACTTTGAAAATATTAATAATATGATGTCAGATTTAGAAATGTAAGCAAAATTTACAGAACATGATTATTTACAGGGTTTGTCGAATTTTGAGGAAATGTATTGTTACAATCAGTTTGGGAATCATTATCTGCATAAATCTGCAAATCCTAGAAATGTTTTCAATTATAATCAATGGGAACATTGTCCAACCTCGCCAAAAGGCAGTTCAAAAACATTTTATGAGAAATTTCCATACTTCTCAGGGTTTAATGTCACTGATCCAGAAACATTCTATTTCAAAATGTTAAATAAGACAGGAATGAAAAACATGTTGACAAATACTAAACTGATTGATTCTGAAAAATGTCGACATTTGGTTTTGAATTTTGGAAAAACAACATTGAGACAAAAGCAATCTTGGGTACAAAAGAATGGCAAGTACAAGGTTTAGAAGCATTGTTCAGAGCCTGCATGATCCCAGAACAAATAATGTTCCTGAATGACACAATTCAGCAAACAACCTGTCTTGGTTTAGCCAAGATAAAAGATTTAAACAACCCGTCTATACCAAAGCCTATTCCTGATAGAAAGACCACTACAGATGAGGGGTTAGACGTGGCCTATATTTTAAAACAAAACAGAACACTTCCTGACTGGAACAAATGGTTGATCTGGCCCACAGACACCAATAACTGTCAAGATAGATTCCTGAACAAAGTACAGGGGTTCAAACAGAAAAGGCCAGACCCAAGATATTCCCAGAGACAACATCCAGGGATAGTTACAACATACAGTGTAGGACAACTATGCCTCGACTGGCTACGGAGATCCACACTTCCTGAAATTAAGCAACACTTAACTTTACTTAAAGACGGTGCTGACTTGCGAGATTTCATACTGGGACCTCGCAAACAGCGTCAAAAAGTTTCATATATGCCGGTATATATGCAGCTTACAATGAAGCTTGGAAATTAAATCAAATTAAAACTGCAGAAAAAATACGAGAAATTGATTGTATTAATTTGGAAAAAACACTTTCTGTAGTGGACAATGGGTTAACAACTCTGTCCTCCAGAATCTATTCACTGGACAGCATTGTATCATCTGCTATTGATATAATAGAACAGGATATGATAATGTTACAACATGGTCAATACCAATTGCGTTCTATTGTACAACTAGGCTGAACGTTACAAAACCTCCGTTCAGGTCACGTGCCATGGCGTCTAATCAACATAACGTCATTATTTTCTATCTTTAACCTTACAGATACACAAATCTCTTTGGCACAAAGAGGGGCAGACTATACAGTGCTGAGCATTGAAAAACTAGAAAGATTACCATTGACAGTCTCCGAAAAACCTGTCATTGAATGGATAATACATGGCACCATTACAATCCCGATAACAACTTTTCAGGTTCAATACTGCCAAAAGTATATACCAGCAGGCCTATATGAAAGGTTGGGTAAAGGATACATCAAATCAACCTGGAATTTACCTTATGCACATAGATGTTGGAGTGGGGGCAAGAAAGAGGTATTTCTTAGTGGTAATAATTGTAAAACATCAATGAGCAGTACACTTCTATGTCAAGGTATAAACTTGCATGGAGCCTGTGAAGGTTCATCAAACAACCTTTCATGTCATCTGCACGGCACCCCATCTACACAGATAGAGCCCTTTTTCAGACAACTTTCCTACTGTAGCTACGTTATATTAAGTGACCACAGCTGTTGTGTCATGATGCCAGGAAAACCCTATCTCGTGAGCATTACTTCCAGGGTCATTTGTTGTATGCAAGTATTGCATCCAAACAGCAATCTAGACATGGAGGCGGCATTTTGACCTTCTGTGAATATCTCTTCTATTCGAATTTATACTTTAAGCAGAATGAAGTCTATTCTTTTACAGACAACTGTGCCTTTAACCTCATCCAAAGAGACGTATGACCTGCAAGCTGCAAGGACAGCGGCAGAGATACATACCCTATTATCGACAAATTGCCCGTGCATTTGGTAGAAACGTTAAGCCAAAGTTTAAACATGTCAGATACCAGTGGCATCGCACATGTATTTAAGACAATTTGTTTGGGACTGTTAGCACCTTTTGAAACAGTTCTGGGCATGTGTAAATGTAAATGTATTTGAGCTTATATAGCGCACAGCTACCCGCAGTGGGTTTCCTGGCGCTTGCTTAGGGAACCCATCCTGGCAGTCCCCTGCGAGATAACCCATTACTGGGCACTCCCAAGGTGAAAGCCAGGCATCCCGCCGTGAGGGGCCGTTGTGGAGATTAAGCAAGCTATTGCCCAGAGTTACAGAGTGGGACTCCATGATTGGAATAGGCACCGAGGCGAGAATTGTCAGGTCCGGGGAAATTTGAGCCCAAGACCCGCCGAGGCGGGGAATTGAACCCTGGTACGGGCCAGACCTCTGCATCAGGGTCTGCCGCTCCAACCACTTGAGCCACACTTCTCCACAAATCTTCCCGAATTTTGTGCATTCTCTTTTCGGTGGCCTGCCTCTTATTTTTGGGCTCGTAGCAGGAATTTTTATTTTTGTTCCTTCTGCTCCGATATGGCAAGCCAAGTCACAGCAAAACTCAGGCTACAATGGTAGAAACGATCCTAGCAATACGATACCGAGACCGTTTCACTAAGGGCCTCAGATTGGCCTGGCTAAGAGATCTGAATACCACCTGGTTTCTTTCATTCAGACCGATCTGGCAAAATTGCATCTTACCTGTGCTTCGATGTCTGCTATGCGGAGAAGAATGCGTGTTCGACGTCTGTCTTACACTACCATCAACAGTACCAAGGGATGTCGACGCTTTGCTTTGTCCGGTAATGACTCATACAACATGTTGTCCCCAGCAGCTACCGATTCTGATGACGGCATTCGTTGAGACTTCACCATTTCGATTCGGTGGCGGTGAAGTACGAGATGAAAGCGGCAGCACACAGGTACAACCTTCTGTAAACATTGCTGATCTGAACACCGATGATGGCAATGCATCGCATATATGCACAATTTCTGATTTTTCAGCGTTGGCCCAACTTTCACCTACTGTTGAAGACACATTTTTTGCTGGTCTAGCTGAGGTAATGTTCTCTCCTAACAACGAGAATAACAATTGAAATAGCGAGCACACGGCGTTCTCTAAACTCTGAATTCGGCCTTCAGTTTTTATAAACAGCCCTGCTGAAAACATTTGGAACTATTCCCTTGAAAACAAAATTATTTTTCGTAACTTTCAAAAATATTTACTTTTTTTTGGCACAAGGTACTCTGCTTACAGTAGAACTATTCTTAGAGAACAGAGCTTCTATTCCTAGAGACTCTAGAGACAATATTTTGCATCAGCCTCTAGCACATGTACAATCTTGTATAAATATGGGATGAAATGGTCTCGACTTTTTTTTCTGTATTAAAATTTCATAAATGTATTTTCGCAATTCATTCAGCTGATATTTATATTTGCATTATCTGAATGATACCACTGCTTGAAAGCGTACAGTATAATACTCATTTTCGTGTATCTATACCATTTCAAATGCATTCGATGTATTTTGGGGTGGGCTGGAAAACACATGAATACCTATATGTTTATATATTGCTTAGTATTTAGTAATGATGGACATTATACGTGGAGGGGGTGTTGTGATCGTATCTAGGACCCTAATTAAATATTCCCGATTCATTCCCTTATGTGGTTATAACAAATCATACCCTTATAAAGGCATAAGAATCATATCCATATTTAGTAATAGCCAATGCAATCCAAATACGGCAAGGCTACTTCCTTAGACTCCTAGAGAGTACAACGAGTTCTTTCAACAAACCAAACCTCCAGCAACCTGGGAATTTCCCATGCTTTTGTTTTGATTTTTCCTAGAACTCCTGCGCGTCCGAAAGAACGGCCAGTTCTTAGTGACATCTTTTATTGATGTCTTATGTCCAACCTTACGTCAAACTCGGGACCTTCCAGGTATAAATATACCAACGTTTGCCTTAACCACATCGCTGCAGCGGCTATTCCGCTGCAGCGCTAACAGGGCGGGGCGGCCGCGCGGCCGCCGCATGCTGGTGACGGAACCGCTCCGTCACCAGCCGCGGTTGGGCTGTGCTTGTGACGGACCCCGCCCCGCTCAATAGAACGCGCCGCGCAGGCGCGTAATCAACGCCGCGCAGGCGCGGCGGCCAGGCCATGACGGAACCGCTCCGTCATCAGCACAGCCCAACCGCAGCTGATGACGGAGCGGTTCCGTCATCAGCATCGAAGCAGTTAAGCAACACACGGTGGTTTGGAGCAGAGCGGCTATCTACTTATCCGAAGCCCAGCTGATGCGAGTACCGAAGGAAGCCGTCCGTCCCATTTGACGCACTGAAAGAGACGCTGTCTTTTTCTCCTGCCGAGAAAATCCAGCTCCAGTGTTTCCAGTCACCCTTGCGGGGATACTGGGAGATCGAGTCCTGAGAGCGAGATACAAGACCTCCTTCATTCTAAAACCAAGCTACGGAGCTGATTAGATCCTTAGAGAATTCTTGAGTCAGATTCTTGGCAAAACTAACTTAACTTAAAAACTCCTTTACTCCTTCCCACGTACTAGGCTTAGGTTAGGTACACTGGGGTAGGCGTATTTAGAAGCACCAGTTGAGTATGTTTAGTCAACTTTTATCATTATATGTAATTGTATATATTTTATACCTTTTAAGTATCATATGGCTCAGAAACCATGTCAATGCTTTTACAGTATTATTTCATAATACTCCTTTTACTGCAGGCACTTTACTTTATAACAAGTATTGCAATTGTGGCAATTCATTTCTCTTGCATGAGAAAGAAGACTGCTCAATAAATAACACCTTTTATTGAAAACGCCCGTCTCTCTATTTCACTGCACTCTGGTGAAACTAATAGGCATGGGCGGAAAATCCGTTCCGCTCGCGGATTTTGCGGATTTTCGGTAAATTCGCAATCTGCGAACTCTCGCAAATTTACCGAAAATCCGCAAATTCGCAAGCAGCGGATCTTTTTTTTCTTGGTGATACAATTTTGCGGCGTGCGGCGTTCACTTACCGTCATTCAGCGTTTGCCGAGTTGTTTTTCTTGATATTTTGCGAGTGCTGCGCCATTTTGGATCTTGCAATGTAACAGAACGAATACCAATGCTGAGAAATTCACTTTGCCACTAAACGATTCACATAAGTAGCTGTTTTGAATCAAGCACAAACAACTTGCTTAAAGTATAGCAACATACAAAATTTAATCTTTTTTTGATTTATTCACTTGTTATGACACTATTTTTTTGTGCATGGAAATACAAACAATTTTATAAACAAGATATACATTAATAACGTGAATAACACAAAAACATTTGCACACTTCATACATACTTGGCCATTCAGTCATACAAAACACATTCACACAAAATGACCTAAACAAAAAAGGCAATGGGTCCACGTATCGGTTGGGCTGTTGTTGTAAATGAATGGAAAAACAATCCTTTTATGATTTTACAATTTTTAGAGTCTTGACAGATCGCAACTCAAAAAGAGTGTACACATCTCTTGCTGATGGTTAAAAGACCGTTGTGAAACAATAAATATGAGCCAGATACGGGACTGGGCGGGTCGAAGCGTTTCGAACCCCTATTAGTGGCGGGGTTCTCCTCAGGACCAAAAAGGGTTCTGTAACAATAACAAAGAACACTGCTTTAGGATGGTGATCTAGAGAGATCTAGAGACTATGCCACTGCACAAGACAACAGCCGCACCCTACCTTAAACCACTTGGCCAATGATCCAAACGTGAAAGGGTAGAATTCCAAGCATGAAGAAACAAGGTATTTCCAACAATGAAGTACACGCAGGGGCTGCAGAAGGGACAAACACAAAAGCGCGCTGCATTTAGTCACAAACACTCTCAGTCTATCACCCTCACTAACCCGGTTCGGGGGGTGGAACTTACCCGCTGGAACAACGGCTTCTAACTCGCCGAGGATTCCATTTCTATCCTTGTTGCTAGAGAGGGGCTGATCCACCGCTGAAAAATAAACGGAAACGAATCGTGAGTCTGTTGGTAACGTGGAACTAGCCATCAAATCGTGGCGGCTCTGAAGTTGGCAGATAACGCACTGGTGGAGAAAAGACTTCTGTACTTCACTCAGGCGTAGGGGACGATTCACCTTCGCTTGCTGTGTGACCGCGGCTGGGACTTCCTGGTTTAAAAAAACGTCCCAAGCGGTTCTGGGACTTGTAGTTTGATACACAAGCTTGCGGGTTATTGGCAAAAAGAAAGCAGTGGGGTGGATTCGTGCAACCCCCTGAATAAATGTAAAATGTCAATTGCTGTAACCACAATGACAGGGAGCAGTGATCGAGAGGATTCAGATGCAAGGTTTGTAAATTTCAGAGATTTCATTTAAGCCCCGTAGTGCTGTATTAAATTTCATTATCAACAGCGCTTCACGCTGGGCTAGTTTAGCATCCAAATCGCCTCCCCGTGGGTCTCTTTCAATTTAAGAAAGGACTGTCCATCTTAGGTCAGTTTGCTCATGTTTTAAATTAGTCCAATGATTTACCAACGGGGCATTTTCGACCCCTCTGCGAATTCGGGATTTATGTTGCGTAATCCGATTTCTGACTTCTTGCGTAGTTTTGCCGATGTAAACCAAAGGACATGGACAAACAATGGCATACACCACATTTTTGGTTTTGCAGTTCGTAAAGGTATCATGCTTCCAATGAAGGTTCTCAAAAGTGAACACAGAGTCCTCAATGGTTTCATTACAGCAGGTACACGTCCCGCATTTATGATGTCCTTTGGTTGGGGGAAGTCCAAATAAGCTTTTCAATGTTGGAGCTTTAACGATCGGAAGGGCAGCTCTCACGATGTGATTGGCCACGCTTTTCTCTTTTTTATACGCAAATAATGGGGGTGCGGTGAAATCTTCATGGAGATCTTTCAGTAAATGCCAATTGGACATTATGAGTTTTTTGTGTTGGTTTGCTGCTGGACAAAAAGTGGTTACACACACCATCCTTTTCAGATCTGGTTTGGTTTTCTTTTCAAGTAAGGTCTCCCGTGGATTCCACCATGCTCGTTTGATGGGAATTTTTTAACAGCTTTTTAGGATATCCTCTTTGAATGAGACGGTCTTTTAGGTGGCCAGCGTGTTTGAAATACTCTTCTTTCCCTGAACAATTTCGACGGATCCTAAGAAATTGTCCATATGGTAAGTTTTGTTTTAGACTACGTGGATGGTTGCTGGTGAAGTGCAACGCTTTGTTCCTATCTGATTGTTTACGGAATAAGGTAGTACTTAAGCCTTCTTCATATACAAATTAAAAAGGGATGGACTGAGGGCAGAGCCCTGCGGGACTCCTTGGCCGATCGCTTGTGATTGGGAAATAAATGGGGGGGCTGACACACGAAAGGACCTGCTCGTAAGAAACGATCGGAACCATTCAAGTGCCAGGTCATGGATCCTAATGCTTTCCAAACGACTCAGTAGGATATTATGGGAAACCGTGTCAAAGGCTGCGCTGAGATCAAGCAGTATCAGCGCAGCACTCTGACCGGAGTCCATAATCCTCCGGAGGTGTTCAGTGGACGAAAGAAGGGCGGACTCCGTACTATGCCCAGGCCTAAACCCGTGTTGGGAGGGGCCCAAGATGTTATTTTCTGCCAAATGGTCATTGAGTACGGTATTCGCGTGGGCCTCTGCTAGTTTGGACACCCAGGGGAGCAGTGAGACTGGCCTGTAGTTCTCCGGTTTTGTGGGGTCTAGGGTGGGTTTTTTGATTATGGGAGTGACTCAGGCCTGTTTCCAACATATGGGTACTGTAGCCGATGAAAAGGAAAGGTTAAGGAGCGTGGCCAGAGAGGGGAGAAAGAAGTCCAAAGCTCCTAAAAAATGGGCTGGTCTCATGGGATCTGAGGCGGCACCGGATTTCACCTTTCTGCAGAATTTAGCTAAGTCCTCGTGAGAGATAGCTGGCAGACGGGTGAGCCTGGAACCCTTGAAGGGGAAGTTAGGAGAGCTAGTGCAGTCAGAGGGGTTCTGTGAGAAGGTATTGTAAATCTTCCTCATTTTTTCAGTAAAGAAAGTGGCGAGGTCCTCGCACTGCTGAGTGGAGGAAATATACGAGGCAGGATTGCCACCGTTTTGAAGTTTTTGAACCAATTTAAAAATTGTTTTCGTGGGATTGGGGCTGGAATCGATTTCCTTGGCATAGAAGGCAGCGCGTATAGCTTTGTGATATGATTTGAGTGTGGTCAAATAAGAATCTTTGTCCTCGTCCCTCTAGTCTTTCCTCCAGTGACGTTCCGCTCTTTTGCATTCCTTTCTAAGTGTTTTTAGGTTCTCGTCATACCATGGGTTAGAGGGGGTGCTACGTCCTCTAGTCTATTTGGCCGGTATAAGAGTATCAAGTCCTTTGGTGATCCACTCTTGAAAAGCGGCATACGGCGTGTTAATGTTGTTCGTGATTTCGAAGTTGGGTTCTCCTAAACTGGCAGGAAAGTCCATATTATGGAGTTTGTGCCAGAGCTGTTCAAGACAGGAGGCGGGCGCCGCCCTGTTGGGTTGGGTAGCGACCGAAATCGCAACTGTAACGAGGAAGTGATCAGACCAACCCATGGGTTTAGGAGGATCAGCTCTGGCTCCCGGGATATTGGTGAAAACCGGGTCAAGTAGGTGACCAGCAGAGTGGGTAGAGGATTGGATAAGGGGGGTCAGCTGCAAGGCTGTTAGGTCCGCTAGGAGATTACTGATGGTTGGATCCGAAATGGCATCAAAATGAAGGTTTAAGTCCCCTTAGATCATGAAGTTAGCGTAGCTAGCGACCAATGCATGGGCTGTCTCTAGGAGCTCCTCTATGAATTTAGAGGTGGGCCCCGGGGGTCTATAGATAAAAAGGCCAGAGAGGGAAAAATGAGGGCTAATGGTGATTTTAAAACAAGCGCATTCACAGCCCGTAATGTCTTCCTTTAAAAATGAGCAAGTGTATGATGTTCTATAGATGGCGGCAATGCCGCCTCCCCTAGAGTCTCTATTAATGGAGGTCATAGAGAACCCATCCAGTAACGTCAGATTAGGGATGCTAGTCAGTTCATCCTTGAGCCAGGTTTCACACAAGAACATAATGTCTGGGTTCTCATCTGTCAATAGAGTTTTTACCTCAGAATGGTGCTTTACCAGGGACCTGACATTGAGCTGGGAGATAGTGAGCGAGGTATGGTTCCTTTTGATGGCTTTGTGTCGGGGTAGTCGTGGCTCAGATATGATTAAGTTACAGGAATTGCACTGAAGAGCAGTCTGTCCAATTCAGCCCTCTAGCTTGTCACAGCGTAGGCCCTGGTTGAGTGCAAGGAGAAGATCTTTGTCATAGTAATATGCCGTCCGTATTTTTCGAGCAGGGGGACTGGCGAGAGGCGATGACTTGGCGAGGACGGGCGAAGACGGGCTTGCCTTAGGCGCGCCTTCGGCGCGCAATCGGCGCGCCCGATGCGCCCGTCCGCTGCGCTTATGGTGGATGCACATATTTTCAAGAGGTGAAGGAGGACGGGGGCATGGCCTAGGAGTGGGCGTGGCCTCGTGCCTCGCCGGCAATGGCGATCTTGTTTGTTTTAGAGCTCGGGTCCGCAGACAGCGTTAGATCCGCTGTTCGGTGAGCTAGGAGTTCAAACAGTGAAGTCCTGAGGTGCCAGGAAACAGTGAGATTTCTAAAATTACAAAGTTATTTGTGACAGACAATTTTCAAAAGAAAGGATCGTAGTGCTCCCGGCTTCCACTCGCAGTCAGTGTTTTTATACCGGTGAGGGCGGGGGCGTGGCCTCGGAGTGGGCGTGGCCTCGCGCCTCGCCGGCAATGGCGATCTTGTTTGTATTAGAGCTCGGGTCCGCAGACAGCGGATCACTTTTGGATTAGAAATCAACTTTCACAAGTAAGTTTGTTTGGGGCATTACAGTTGCTGTTCTGCAGAAAAACGAGTTTTGCAATACTGAAAGCACTCAGCAGGTGCAAAAGTTCACTCATCATTAGTAACCATTCCCTGTAGTACTTCCTGAGGGGCCCCTCCAGAGTTCAGTTGCCTATGTTTGTTTGGGGCATTACAGTTGCTGTTCTGCAGAAAAACGAGTTTTGCAAAACTGAAAGTACTCAGCATGTGCAAATGTTCAACTTCAAACTCATCATTAGTAACCATTCCCTGTAGTGCTTCCTGACTGGGGCCCCTCCAGAGTTCAGTTGCTAGTTGCAACAATTCTATGACCCTGCTCTGACCCTCACAGCAGGCTCATAGAATAGCTACAAGTAGGCCACAAAGGTCCTGGAAAAAAAAATTGCACTGCAACAGAAAGCAAATTACAGATAAGGAAGCAGGTGGCAGACTGGAATTTTAAAACAGTGACACATTAATAAATCAACCCCAAAATAATTCATGTCAGTTGAAGCAGGGCAATCTACAGTGATGATGTACCAGAGGGTGGCATTGATGTACCAGAGGGTGGCATGGGTGAAACAGAGGGTGGCAGTGGTGAAACAGAGGGTGCTGGGAACCTATGATGATGAACCAGACGTAGAAACAACATAGTCGCGACCGTTGCGAGCTGACAAGTAAGTTCGCAATTGCGAACTGGTTCAAAACCCTCGCGAACTAGCAGAAACCCTTGCGAACACAAAAAAAAATCTGCAAATTCGCGAGAATTCGCGGATTGCGAGTTCGCAAATACGCAAATTCGCGAACGCCAGATTCGCAAAATTCGCCCATGCTTAGAAACTAAGTATGCATGATTGACTGAGTGAAATAGCTATCTATTGTTTTCAACCTACTCTGGAGATATACTCTTTATTCTGGGGGAGCAAAGTTGTCATGTTTATGCGGTTGTCAGAAGCTAAATCCCTTCTTGTCTAATCAGTGAAGTTCACTCCTCCCTATTCATTCGAGAAAGTTTCTAGTGACCTCTGAGCTAGCTGACAAACCTAATTAAGTCTAACATATTCAGTAGAGACCTAGTCGACCTGAGTCCTACATCTAAACTATCGTTTATGTTATTCCAATGCGCAGAGCCTATTGGGAAAATAGGAACTACACTACAAAACCAGGCTTGAAACCCGGTAGAAGCCTCTTCATATAGATCACTCTCACTTTTAAATGTAGATGTAAAAATCCTTAGCGGTATACTGGTGTCAAAGTCTACCAACATTAATCCACACTGACCAGTGTGGATTTATACCACAGGGAAGCACTATGGATAGCCTAAAGCGACTGTCACATGTTTACTATGTCCCACACCTGGAAGATGGCCCCTATGCCCTGGCATTTTTAGATATCGAACAGGATTGGATTCTGTAAACTGGGAGTACCTCTGGCAGTGACCATCATTTATCCAGCTCAACTCCATTCTGAAGAAAGAAGTTGGAGCACAATATGCATCAGAAGTATATCCCTGTTGCTGTTCTTAAATCCGAACATTGGACATTCTTCAGTATTACCCCAATGTTCATGCTTCCAAAATATCTGAGGCCCAAGTATTGGCTTTTTTTAGTCTTCGTAATCCATGTCCCTTTCTTAATTCTTTTTAGCTACCTTAAGCAACAGTATCAGTAGACTTCTGGGAAAGCCGTTTGTACAAAGAATGGCCAATAGATTTTGCCAATTCACGAGATCTGACACAAATTTACCGATTACTGTACCAATTATTTTTATACAATGAACAAATGTTTTATGATATGTTCTTTCGATTTTTAACAATGAACTTTTGCTGTTTTTTTTTTAATGGAAATTATAAAGGTTTTTATTAACCAAACAATAAATCATTACTTACTTACTCTGGCAGGTATTGGAGAAAGTGGGACTCATTCCTAAATTCATAGCCTGGATTAAATAATTATATTCGGACCCGGGAGCCAGGGTACTTACAGGCGGTATGGTTCCAAGTAGATTCCAACTGCAGAGGAGCACCTGTCAGGGGTGTCTTTTGTCACCCCTCTTCTTTACGTTGGCTGTAGAGCCAATGGCCGAGCTGCTACGTTTTGCAATGGAGACATGGGGAATATGCAGATGATGCCCTTGAATGAGTACTCAGTTCATATACTCCTGAACGTCCTATGAGCTTTCAGGGAATATCAGTTATTTTTAAGTTCAAGTTTATTGAGACCAAAAGAACAAACATTGAATGAAAACACTTCAATGAATACAAGTTATATGAAAAGGACAGAAGTATGATTTGAGAAGAGATAATAAAAAACTGAATCAATAAACAGCTATATTGAAATCATAAAAAAGGGCATGTTTGTAGGGAGAAAACATTGCATAGCAAATAATTAGTGAGAATAAAACATTGCCAAGAAGACAGTGAACATCAAATAATTATACCACTAGTTAATCAAAAAACAATACAATACAAGAAAAAATCAGGTATTTATTTTAATACCCAAAAGTCCCAGTTATTCCCGATGGATGCACTAGCCGCAGTCCCAACTGGGTCGCTCCCGCTGGTGGGGCTCCCACTGGCATCCAAAGGAATACGATATCTGAGAGTCAAGATTACCCACACAGAATAGAAATTTAAGGACCTAATATAAGCACTGTGCTAGAAAGTCTGGGGACTTCGATTCAAGGGAGGGAGGGACCTCCATATGTCTCTGATGGGCAGGGCTGCAGTCGTGAAAGTTGTGGCACGCTTATGAGATACCCTGACGCTACTTTCCGGAGATAGATAGCTTGATTATATAATTGCTATGGGTCAATAAGAGGAAAAAATTATGACTACCCAGGCTCAAACAAACTAAGCACCAGGCGTATCTCCCACCTAAGACATTACATAATATCTATACGACCCGCTCAGATCAGTGTGCCACCACGGGAGCCCCGCAGCAGACAGACATCGAGCATGTTGTACGGCAGAGCCCATCGTTAATGCAATATTGGAGAGAATTCATAGAGAACCGAAACAGAGCTGCTGGCTGGGAGCTACCACTCACACCACAGAGGGTTTGTTCGGCCTAATTCTGGCTCCAGCAAAGAATAAACTGTATGTAACTAGGCCTACTCCTCACAAAGCGCCGAATTGCTATAAAGAGGTTGGGAGCGGCGCCCCCAAGATAGGCAGACTGGCTCCGGGACATGTCAGAGTGGGCAGTGGTGGAAGAAGTAAGAATGAAACATGTGCGGCGGATGGAAGCATTTGGACGCATGGGCGAGGATGCGGACTGATTTGTGTGAACCTTCAGATACAAGTGTGAGAGCTGGGGAGCAGAGGTAGCAGAGTGCTGGGGAGCAGAGGATGCAGAGAGCTGCGGAGCAGAGCATGCAGAGAGCTGGGGAGCAGAGGATGCAGAGAGCTGGGGAGCAAAGGATGCAGAGAGCTGGGAGCAGAGGGCACAGAGAGCTGGGGAGCAGGAGATGCAGAGAGCTGGGGAGCAGAGGATGCAGAGAGCTGGGGAGCCGAGGGTGCAGAGAGCTGGGAGCAGAGGATGCAGAGAGCTGGGAGCATAGGATGCAGAGAGCTGGGAGCAGAGGATGCAGAGAGCTAGGGAGCAGAGGATGCAGAGAACTGGGAGCAGAGGGCACAGAGAGCTGGGGAGCAGGAGATGCAGAGAGCTGGGGAGCAGAGGATGCAGAGAGCTGGGGAGCCGAGGGTGCAGAGAGCTGGGAGCAGAGGATGCAGAGAGCTGGGAGCATAGGATGCAGAGAGCTGGGAGCAGAGGATGCAGAGAGCTAGGGAGCAGAGGATGCAGAGAGCTGGGAGCAGAGGGTGCAGAGAGCTGGGGAACAGGAGATGCAGAGAGCTGGGGAGCAGAGATAGCAGAGTGCTGGGGAGCAGAGGATGCAGAGAGCTGCGGAGCAGAGCATGCAGAGAGCTGGGGAGCAGAGGATGCAGAGAGCTGGGGAGCAAAGGATTCAGAGAGCTGGGAGCAGAGGGCACAGAGAGCTGGGGAGCAGGAGATGCAGAGAGCTGGGGAGCAGAGGATGCAGAGAGCTGGGGAGCCGAGGGTGCAGAGAGCTGGGAGCAGAGGATGCAGAGAGCTGGGAGCATAGGATGCAGAGAGCTGGGAGCAGAGGATGCAGAGAGCTAGGGAGCAGAGGATGCAGAGAGCTGGGAGCAGAGGGTGCAGAGAGCTGGGGAACAGGAGATGCAGAGAGCTGGGAAGCAGAGGATGCAGAGAGCTGGGGAGCAGAGGGTGCAGAGAGCTGGGAGCAGAGGATGCAGAGAGCTGGGGAACAGAGGGTGCAGAGAGCTTGGGAGCAGAGGGTGAAGAGAGCTGGGGAGCAGAGAATGCAGAGAGCTGGGGAACAGAGGGTGCAGAGAGCTTGAGAGCAGAGGGTGAAGAGAGCTGGGGAGCAGAGGATGCAGAGAGCTGGGGAACAGAGGGTGCAGAGAGTTTGGGAGCAGAGGGTGCAGAGAGCTGGGGAGCAGAGGATGCAGAGAGCTGGGGAGCAGAGGATGCAGAGAGCTGGGGAGCAGAGGGTGAAGAGAGCTGGGGAACAGAGGGTGCAGAGAGCTGGGGAGCAGAGGGTGCTGAGAGCTGGGGGAGCAGAGGACGCAGAGAACTGGGGAGCAGAGGACGCAGAGAGCTGGGAAACAGAGGGTGCAGAGAGCAGGGGAGCAGAGGACGCAGAGAGCTGGGGAGCGGAGGACACAGAGAGCTGGGAGCGGAGGATGCAGAGAGCTGGGGAGCAGAGGACGCAGGGAGATGGGGAGCAGAGGGTGCAGAGAGCTGGGGAGCAGAGGGTGAAGAGAGCTGGGGAGCAGAGGACGCAGAGAGCTGGGGAGCAGAGGGTGCAGAGAGCTGGGGAGCAGAGGGTGCAGAGAGCTGGAGGAGCAGAGGATGCAGAGACCTGCGGAGCAGAGGATGCAGAGAGCTGGGGAACAGAGGGTGCAGAGAGCTGGGGAGCAGAGGGTGCAGAGAGCTGGGGAGCAGAGGACGCAGAGAGCTGGGGATCAGAAGATGCAGAGAGCTGGGGAGCAGAGGGTGCATAGAGCTGGCGAGCAGAGGATGCAGAGAGCTAGGGAGCAGAGGACACAGAGAGCTGGGGAGCAGAGGACGCAGAGAGCTGGGGAGCAGAGGAGACAGAGAACTGGGGAGCAGAGGACGCAGAGAGCTGGGGAGCAGAGGACACAGAGTGCTGGGGAGCAGAGGATGCAAAGAGCTGGGGAGCAGAGGACGCAGAGAGCTGGGGAGCAGAGGGTGCAGAGAGCTGGGGAGCAGAGGATGCAGAGAGCTGGGGAGCAGAGGGTGCAGAGAGCTGGGAGCAGAGGACGCAGAGAGCTGGGGAGCAGAGGACATAGAGAGCTGGGGAGCAGAGGATGCAGAGAGCTGGGGAGCAGAGGACACAGAGAGCTGGGAGCTGAGGATGCAGAGAGCTGGGAGCAGAGGACGCAGAGAGCTGGGGAGCAGAGGGTGCAGAGAGCTGCAGAGCAAAGGATGCAGAGAGCTGGGGAACAGAGGGTGCAGAGAGCTGGGGAGCAGAGAGCTGGGGAGCAGAGGATGCAGAGAGCTGCGGAGTGGAGGACACAGAGAGCTGGGAGCGGAGGACACAGAGAGCTGGGAGCGGAGGACGCAGAAAGCTGGGAGCAGAGGACGCAGAGAGCTGGGGAGCAGAGGACACAGAGAGCTGGGGAGCAGAGGACACAGAACTGGGGAGCAGAGGATGCAGAGAGCTTGGTAGCAGAGGACACAGCTGGGAGCGGAGGACGCAGAGAGCTGGGAGCAGAGGGCGCAGAGAGCTGGGGAGTAGAGGATGCAGAGAGCTGGGGAGCAGAGGACGCAGAGAACTGGAGAACAGAGTATGCAGAGAGCTGGGGAGCAGAGGACAAAGAGAGCTGGGGAGCAGAGGACACAGAGAGCTGGGGAGCAGAGGATGCAGAGAGCTGGGGAGCAGAGGGTGCAGAGAGCTGGGGAGCAGAGGACGCAGAGAGCTGGGGAGCAGAGGAGACAGAGAGCTGGGGAGCAGAGGAGACAGAGAACTGGGGAGCAAAGGGCGCAGAGAGCTGGGGAGCAGAGGACGCAGAGAGCTGGGGAGCAGAGGACACAGAGAGCTAGGAGCAGTGGATGCAGAGGATGCAGAGAGCTGGGGAGCAGCGGATGCAGAATTGACCAGCTGAGGTGTGGAGAGCCATGTGAAAAACAGAGGAGGGAGTAAACAAACTGGACACCCCAGTAAGGTCTGGGACATGACCAGCGCGGGAGGGGTACTCGTTGGGAAAAGGCTAAGAACTCAGCAGGTGAGCTAGGGTGCCATTTGAAGACATAGAGAAGGGAGCTAGAGTCTCGACCATCTAATTCTGTATAAGATGACTGCACCAGCTGGGTACATGTGCAGAAGGACATGAGCGGGGAGGGGGGGAAGGGGGGGAATTGGTATTGATAAATGTACTACTGCACAATATATGTAGGTACTAAGGCATTGGAAGTCAAACACAGTGCCAAACCCTCCGAAAAGCCTATAAAGAGATGTTAAGAAAGTGTGTGATTTCATCTGGTTGGTGTGCATGCAGTGACTCCAAGTCTGAAGGCAGAGCCCATGCTGTGGTGGAGGTTTACTTCTGAGGAGGTTCAGTGAAGGTTTTAATGATTCATCTTATTTTTCTGTTCCTAATCGAGATGAGCAAGGGTTGTGCATCTCATCGGTGCCTCATGCATCCGTTTCATTGCTTCTTTATTGCACCTTTTTTTTTTTTATAACTACCAGTATCACCCCAGCGAAAGGGAGCTCTGATCGGTGCTGCTGTGCTCTCCAAAGAGATCAATAGAGACAAATGAATTGTCTGTCTGGATTTATTAGTTGTAAATCTGAGTTTATTCTCAGTTATAAGTGAGATTATTATTCATAGTTGTAGGTGGAGGTTTATTATTTGTGTGGCATTTTCACTTAGCTGTAATGTTTTCGCACAGACCCGCCTCCTAGATTGCTCCTGAATAGAGGTGGATTTGATGGCCTGCTCCATTGTCACACTTAAGTCTTTCTGGGATATGTCTGATCCCTTTCTTAGGGTCACCTGGAGATAATAACTTATTATCTGAAACATTCGCTCTTCTTCAAGGTGTTTTGTCCAAGCCTTAGAATGACACTCTGCCATTAGTCAAAGCCAAGCAATTGTGACCGGAAACAGCAGCCCTGGAGCTCATTGGATCATACGTCTTCAACCAATATTTGTCTGTCTTACTCCCAAAATAATTGCATGAGCTCAGTTCATAGAAACAATTTGTTTTTCTGGTTCTTAATAAACATTCCTTTCCATGCAGCACAGGTAAAGAGGCAGAGTGATGAATTAATTACAGTTACTCCACTTGTGTGGGAGTTACCATACGCCACATCGGGCGGGTTCTGACTTTGGACCACGCTGTTTGTTATTATCAAGACCTCATCCATCAATGGATTAGAACCTTTGTTCATATATAGATTTAAGAACTTAAAAGTTGATATCTGGGCATCTAGTTTCCTCCACTCTTGGATCAGTTTGCAGGAACTTCAGGGGTCCTTACAGATTGTTGCAATAGCTCACTATCTGGTGCTCTTGACTTTTGGATGGAGAATCTTCATTTAAAACCCTAGGATACACATTGAACAAACTCTTTTGGAGGAAATGCGTTGGCTACAGCAAAACTCCAAGAAGAAAAGTTTAAAAAAAGGAATGAATTAAGAATCTCCATTTATCAAAAAAAGATTCTGTAAGTCTGTGCATTTGCTGTCCAATTGCTTCTGTGATTAATCAGGGTGTTATTAACCAAAACATTGTTGGGGTGTGGGTTATAAGTCACATCTTCTTTAAATTTGATGGAGATTTTTCTCCTGGTTTTGTAGACTAAGACGGCTGGTCCTCTAGACTCGAGCACCACAATGTTTTGAATAAAAAGCAACCATGTATGTGTTGTGTGCGGTATCTCTATTGCCTCAGGCTCTTCTTGGTAAATCGCTTGATAAATTAATTATAAACCTGGATGTGAGGTTCCCTGTAATCCGGTCACCCGGTCTGTATCCAGCAACACTACTTTGACATCATCTTGTTTCTCCTCCATCGAGCCTCTGCGGGTGAGCCCCAACACCTGTCACCTTCTTTGGTCCTTTTCTTGAGCTCCTATAGAACCCTCAGCTCTTTATAGGATGGAGCTACCAATGTAGTTGAGTCTGTGATCTGAGATGGCTGTGGTGGGGCTTCTCCTCGCAGCCCCTCTACTCAGGTCCCTCCTCTTTGTGGGTGCTCATGGCGTCCTCGAAGTGTGTGAAGGGGGCAGTCAAAGCGTGTGCTGGAGAAAAGTGTCCCTGGTATGTAATTCCAAATAACATACTGGATTTTATTGTGTAATTGTACTTATTGTGTTTCCTTCCAGTTGCCCCTCAAACAATGGTTACAAGAAAGAAGAAAAGTGATCGAACCTTTCTGAATGGCTACGCATATGGATTTTATCCCAGAGAAATTGTGGTGAAATGGGTCAGGAATGGTGTAGAGATGCCCTGGGAGTCGAGGGATATCCTGCCAAACCCTGATGGAACCTACCAGGTCAGGACAACGGTGGAAGTTCAGGAAGGAGATGATGAGAAGACGTACAGATATGAGGTGTATCACAGCAGCCTGCCGGACACTGTGACCGTGATGTATGGTGAGTGCACTTTGGCTGTAACAGGTGATTGTGACATGGTCCCTGGTTTGTTCCTGTCAAGTGCCCCAGGCCCAGCCACACAAGTGCAGTACTGTTTTGATGGTTAGATTTGTGGGAATGCTGGTGGTAGAAATTTTGTGGATCCCTGCAGATTTCAGAAGTTTCCCTCACAGAAGTAAGAGGAAAATATGTGAGTTTAGCCAAAGGCTGAGGTTCGAAGGCATTCTGAGTAAGAAAACCTAGTGGAATCCATGCAGGTCACCCCCCCCCCCCGCCCTAGACACCCCTGCAAAAAGGAATCCAGGAACTTTTTACAGAGCGGCGGTAGCCACTCTGTAAATTTAGTTAGGATTCCCAGAGACAGGATTTCCTTGGATTTTTGACCGTTAATACCTTTACGCCCATTTGACAAATCCTTTTTCTACATTGGATAGTGACGCAAAATTTGACTGAGATTCGTCAAGGGGGTTGTAATGAAAAAAAGGGGGGGGCTCCCAAAGCTTGTTTTCTCACCAATGCATTTTCCATAGACTTTGTACTGGCATGTAGCGGGCAAACACCTGTCGGATTCACATTAATTTAGGCTGGATTATAGATTATTGTGTGTGGATGATCCTCTATGGTAGTAAGTGTAAGTAGGGGAAGTATTTTTTTAAGGAATAAAGTACTTTAACTTAGAGATTTCTGTTGCTGCAGCAGATTTGCAAAATGTCACAAAAGTCACCCTGTACATGCCGATGACAAGGCATCATGGAGTTGGCTAACGCCTGCCTTTACAAAAGTTACAGGCAGCCATGTTGTTTTAAGTGCACTTTGGCTAGTTCTGGGCTAGGGCCTTCGATACAGGTAAATATTAGGTTTTAGATTTTTTGCCTAACACTTTATTAAAGTGGTAACCGGTAGGGAAAAGTATTTGTAAGTTTCTATATATCTGAAAAAAGTATTACGGACTATTGCAGTGCTAACTGGAAAGTACTGCAGTACTAAAAATTTTAAAGAAAAAAACATTTGTACAAAAATTACAAATACATTGTACTACACTATATTTCACAAATATAGTGTACTACAGTGTATTTTCAATTTTTTTACATATTTGATTAAAAAAAAGAAAAGTCTATGGAGCACCGCTGTAAAACCTAAACATTACAGCGCTATTTAAAAAAAAGCAACAAAATATTTTTTTAACAAACCGTACTTGCTAGGTACTAGTGAGGTTCACCATAAACGTAATAAAATATATATAAATACATTTCCTCACATAGGAACACTTTATTAAAGCGCTAATAGGTCGCTAACAGCGATAAAACATACTACTTGCCTATATCTAAGGCCTAAACCCAGAACACAGGCAAACTGTAGTAAAAATAATATGGCTGCCTTTTAATTTTTGTAAAGACAGCAATTAGCTAATCATATATTGCCTAGTGATCGCCATGTATCACTGTATACCACGAAGTTACCGCAGTTTACCATGTCCCAATGTATAACT
The DNA here is from genome assembly GCF_964263255.1 of Lissotriton vulgaris. Classification (NCBI taxonomy): domain Eukaryota; kingdom Metazoa; phylum Chordata; class Amphibia; order Caudata; family Salamandridae; genus Lissotriton; species Lissotriton vulgaris. The sequence goes on from NW_028241612.1 coordinate 372,097, forward strand.
AAGGCCCAAATGAATTACTTTATTGCGTTACCCTTGCATCACGCATGGCCTCGCATGGGCAACACAATACTTCAGTTACATTTACAAAGCAAGACAAGACCATCATGCTTTGCCCCGGTAGCTTGGTAAATCTGGCGAGGCAGCGCACAGCACTGGCTTGTGTTACTCTGCACAACATATTGTACATTCCTGTCAAATTTCTTGTACGTCTGTACGCCACTCCACTTTGCGGTATTCCACTGCAGTCTTTGTCACTCCAGTATATACTATTCTACTGTATGCCACTACACTCCCCGGTAATCCACTCAAAGCCATTCCATTCGATGCCTCTCCACTATACTCTACTCTACATTGTTCCAATGTATGCCACTCTATTCTACACCATTCAACTGTACACCATTCCTCTCTATGCTATTCCACTCTATGCCACTCCACTGTACGCTGCTCCACTCTACGCTATTCCACTCTATGCCAATCACTCTACGCCACTCCAGTCTACACTATTCCACTCTACGCAACTCCACTGTATGCTATTCCACTGTAGGCCACTCCACTTTATACTGTTCCACTCAACGCTATCCCACTCTATACAACACCACTCTGTAGGACTCCACTGTATGCTATTCCACTATACCACACTTCACTCTAAGCCACTACACTCTGTGCTATTGCACTGTGTACCACTCCACTCTATGCTATTCCACTGGATGCCACTCCACTCTACGCCACTTCACTCTATGCTATTTCACTCTACACCACTCCACTGTACACCACTCCAGTCTAGACCAGTCCACTCTACGCTACTCCACTCTGTGCCCCTTCACGCTACTCCACTCCATTCTATGCAATTCAGCTATATGCCAATTCACTCTACTCCAATCTACAACACTCTGCGCCCCTTTACTCTACAGAAAATGCTTCACTCTATAGCACTCCACTGTGTACTCCAGTCTATCTGAGTGTGCAGCACTCTAGTTTACTCTATACCACTGTACGACACTCCTCTCCACTCTAGAACACTCTTTACAACTCCCTCTATATTACTCCACACCACTTTACGAGATTCTACTTTGACACACTACTACACGCTACCCTACTATAGTCAACACCACTCTATGCCACTCAATTTTACAAGACTCAATGCTACTTCACTCTACCACACTCTTCTGTAATCCACGCCGCTCCACTGTAAAACACTCTAATCCAATCCATGGCACTCCAAACTATGACACTTTCCAACACTTTAGGACTCGCCAATCCACTCAACAGTATAACACAGCCCTCAACTCTATGACACTTTACTCCACTGTATGATACATCAGGCCACTCTAATCCACGCCACTCTACGTTGCAACATAACACTCCAGTATTTTATACTTCACTTCTTTTTAACCTAAGCAAAACCACTCAACTCTACTCCACTGTACAATACTTTACCCTTCTCTACGCCACTGTTCAACACTCCACTCTACGCTGCTCCACTCTACGAAGCTCTCCTCCATTCTATATAATTCCACTTTACAAAGCTCTACTACACTCTATGCCACTCTAAGACACTCTACTATACTCTATGCTTGTACAGCTCCATTGTATAACACTTTACTCCACTTTTCGCTATGCTACTCCTCTCTGCTCCACTTTATTCCACTCCACATCACAAAACTCTATGAAAATAGATTGTACAACACTGTGCTCTGCTATACTCTATGTTTATCGAAGAACAACCGGTCCCTTGGTATGAAGATTCAGTATATGCAATAGTCATGGTACTGTGCATATATCAATGACTAGCAGCCCGTCCCAACGTTGTCCGGGTATGAATTGCTGCCGGCCAGTAGTATATTGTTTTGTAGAATTTTGTTTTGATAGCATTTCTTATCTGCGACAGGCCTGTGAAACGCTCCGATTCACAGTGCACTGCTGATGCACTTAAGAGTGCACGTTCAGTAGTGTGTGAACTCGAGTTTCCCTACTTTATTTTTCCTGCAATATTATATAGCGCGAACTCGACAACATGGCATGAGCACAATTTACATTACTGAAGAACACATTCATTTGTGGTAGGCACGGGGAGACAAAGCGATTTGCCTGGAATCACAAGATGTTGAGCTGATGCCGGGATTCGAACGTAGCTCCCCAGCTCTAAAGTTCACAATTCTAGAACTTGTGGCGGGAGGTGTGTCTAAAAGTGTATGTCGTGCTGGCCATCAATGAGAGAGACCTGTGCATTTTTCAAATCGGTGGTGAAAAAATATGAGTATGTTGCTGGAGATGTGGGCCGCCGTGCCACCAATGTACTTACCGGGGGAGGGTAAACACCCATTATTCCGCAACTTTCTTTCCGCATACCATCACTCCGCATACTTTCATTACGAAAGTACCATGACTCCGCAATGCCATTATAACGCATGGCATTACATTTTATATGCTTTTACCACGCATACATTTACAACAAAATTCGTTGTAAATGCATGAATGGTAAAAGCATGTTTTTTTTTAATGTTTGGATAAGGTAAGTATGGGTATAGCGGTATACGTTTTGGGGTACTGAGGTATATGTTTTGGGGTGTTTGGGTATTTTAAGGGTTCAGATATAGTTTTGGGTTATGGGGTACAGGGGTATTTTTAGGGTTGAGGGCTAGGTTTGGGTTTTGGGGTATAGGGGTATTTTTAGGGTTCAGGGCTAGATTTGGGTTTTGGGGTACAGGGGTATTTTAAGGGTTCAGGGCTAGGTTTGAGTTTTGGGGAACAGGGGTATTTTTAGGGTTCAGGGCTAGGTTTGGGTTTTGGGGTACAGGGGTATTTTAGGGTTCAGGGGTAGGTTTGGGTTTTGGGGTACAGGGTTATTTTTATGGTTCAGGGCTAGGTTTGAGTTTTGGGGTTCAGGGGAATTTTAAGGGTTCAGGGCTAAATTGGGGGTACAGGGGTATTTTAGGGTTCAGGGGTAGGTTTGGGTTGTGGGGTACAGGGGTAATTTTAGGGTTCAGGGCAAGGATTGGGCTTTGGGGTACAGGGGTATTTTTATGGTTATGGGGTAGGTTTTTAGTTTTGAGGTACAGGGGTATTTATAGGGCTAGGTTTGGGTTTTGGGTACAGGGGTATTTTTAGGGTTTAGGGATAGGTTTGGGTTTTGGGGTACAGGGTATATATATAGGGTTAAGATGGGTTAGTGTTTAAGGGTGTTGGGGTATTTTAAGGAGTACGGGTGGGTTATGATTATGGGGTGCAGGGGTATTTAAAGGGAGCAGGGTGGACACCTGGAGCTGGAATGTACAGAACCTGGGAAGAAAAAACAATGAAATATTGGGCACAACGCTCGCTTTTTTTTCCGTAATCCCGCGCCCGCACACGCCCACGCCCCCAGCACACGCCCACAGCACACGATGTGAGACATGGCATGAAGGGCGGAACGTACCACACGCCCTCAGCGTTTGTCACACCCCCAGCACACGCCCACAGCACAACGCAGACACGTCCACAAGGGATTACTTTGCTGGCACGGTTCTTTTACCTTTTAAATGTATCTGGTGGGCGTCTGCATAGCCTATGTCCTTCTGCTGCAACTGCCCTTTCCAACGCTGTATTGGGTGTTGTGATTGGTGCTATGGTTCCTGAGATTACCCGCCTCAAAGGTTTGGGCTGTCTCTTTATTATATTAGTATGGATAGAGTTATAGATTTACTAGCATTGGTACCAAAAATTGTGATGTAAACTGCATATTATTTACTCGACACTGTTTATTAAATGTCTGAGTCTTACTGTTCCCCTCCTCTGTTGTCTCATGTTTTTCACTTATATTGAGTCACCCCACTTTTTTTCATTATGTGATTTAATAAATACTGTTATTTTCTTAATGTATACGCTAGGGACATAGGACGTATTCAACTTCTGTGCCTATTGATTACTGAATCTTCATACCAAGGGACCATTTGTTCCTCGATAAACAATCCTTACCCTTGGTCCCTGGCATACCTTAGGGTTCCCTTGTCCTTGAAAACACCACTATACTCTACGACAATCCACTTAACAACACTTAAGATACATTTGATCAAATACAAATAATTTAAATTAGATGAAAAACCAAAGGTTATGGATAGGTTATAGTTGGGAAAACTATATATTCTAGGCATTTGTGGCTCTAGATACACATGCATAGCTTACTTCTGCCATCTTGTGCGGGGCTCAATCGTGTGCAAGTTTTTTTCTTCAAAGTAAGTTTTTTGATTCACGAGGTAGAATTACTCCTCCTATTTCTGGTAATGGGCATGGGTATCAACTCCAGTGTTAGATAGTATTCTTCCACTGTTGGGTTTGGACATGTGCTCCTCTGCTCCATTTTGTGATTGTTTTTTCCTAGTTTAGGACTAACTTTGGTATTGTTTTTATCCCGGTTAGTATCCGATTCTTCTTCGGTCATTCACCAACGTTGGTCTTGTCTGGGCGACTTGGCTCAACCACGGTCTCCTTGGGCCTTCGCCCTTTGGGATGACACTTCCACTTTGATAACGTATGTGCCATGTCCATTTGGTGTTGGAACGGAGGCCCTTTAGGTTCTGTCATCACTAACACGCCAAGTTTCAACGCACCATCCAATATAGGTGTGTAACATGTGCCTCTCTCCGGACCAACTGGAAGCCGCCTGCGAATCCTTCCGATCCAAGAACATGCAGTGGGATTGACAAGCTAAATTATTCTCTTTGTCCAGACACAGTGCCGAGAGCACCCTGGAGATCTTCGGCCCAGACGACCTTCACGTGGAAGGTTATCCCCAGGGGTGTGGCAGCAGATGAGGGCACTTCTCCAAACAAAGAAAGCTTGAAGTTCGAGTTCGAGATGCAGAGTCTCAAACCAGGACAAGCTGTAAGTACAGAACTTCTCCAACCCGGCCACAGCACCAAGAGGCTGTCCCCAATCAACATACCTGCCCAGGATGAAACAAAATCTTTAGTCAGGCCGCCACTGTCTTCAGGCCCTGGTCGGCACCAAACAGCTGTGTTGGAAAGTCCAGTCCTGCCTCAGCAACAAAAATGCAGCTGAGGACACATGCTCCCGAGCCGTCTTCCACACCATCGGAGTCAAGCCAACCAGGGGAGCCAAAAGCAACGACGCTGAAACATCTGTCCAGCATAACTTCGAACCTAGGACATTCGGCACCGAAGCCCTCGGTGCCAAAAGCTGCGTTAAAGCCGAAATTATACTTCATCCAGAAACAAACAGCTGGAACCGAACGTATGGAGCCAGTCCTTCAACGGCTTCAACAGGAGATAGACTCCAAAAGGCACCTTGTCATCCATCTGGACACAGACTGTATTTTAACAAGACCTCCATCCACTGCGGACCAGCCAACCAAAAAACAATTAACTTTTGAGGAGGCTTTGGATATTCCTATACCAACAAAGGATAGGAAAAAGGCTGACAAGGCTTCTAGCCCTGTGCACCCCACTTTACCACCTCCATCTGTTGCATCTCCTTCACCAGAACCATATTCCCTGTAGGTGTCCTTAAATTCCTTTGGGGAGAAAGAATATGAGGGAGACAAGTACTCCATCCCACTTCATGATGATCGTTGAGACACATATAATATTGAACCACCCACAGATACAGACCTCGATTTATACCCAGTTAAGCCCTCTCCCCCAGACAACACCACTGCATACCATGATGTTATAGGTAGAGCAGCTTCATACCATAAGTTTGAGCTCCACAGCAACCCCATAGAGGAACATGTTTTATTTGAAACCCTCTCCTCCAGCCCACAGTCAGTACAGCATCTACCAATCTTGAGGGTATTCTCAGACACACACCAGACATCTTCAAAGAACCTATCAAGCCCACTACAGGAGAGTGCCTCTTTTGGACATGGTTAGCCCCACTTATTCCCTGGAAAATTATGTTGTTTTGACTGAAAGTGCACAGGGTCCCTGCCAACCAGGTCCTCTGTGCCAGATCTCCTTCCCTAAACTGTACCTGTCGTTTCCATTATTGGCACCCCTTTAGCTCACATTTAGTCCCTTGTAAAAGCTACCCCTAGTACCAAGGGACTTGTGGTTAAAGATGGTCCCTAAGGCCTGCAGCTCGAATTGTGCCACCCTGACGGTCCCCTCACCAAGGACATGCACACTGCCACTGCAGCCTGCGTGTCCTGGTGCAGACAAAACTAAAGCGTTGACATGGCACACATACCTGTGTTTTCACTGTTGAAACAATGTGTTTGCATTTCACCTTCATACATCTCTCCCATTTTTTTCAGGAGTCTATACCTTAATCAAGGCTGACAATCTGCAGCTATATAAAGATATAAGGTTTTACTTACTTCTCACTATGCGTGCAGTAGTCTTTACTATCTGGTCCTGAAGAAAGCCTTAGTTTGGCTGAAACATGTCGACCGCAACAGTGCGCCCACACATCCATTAAGGGTGTCTATGCACTTTTTTTATTTTTGAGACCAAAGGATATCTAATAAACATATTTTTCCTTTTGGTCATCACATTTTAATATCCCTATCGCTACACTGCACTATCACATGCACCATATCATGTTTTATTCACAGATTGTATCACTAGATCTGTGAGTACCTTCTCTCTTCCAACTGGAGGATACTACCGGTTGAGGTTCCTAAAGGATGACAAATATCACTTCGGTGACTGATGGGAATCTACTTCTCTTTGAGACACTTTTATCATTTTTGTGTTGACTCCTGTCTGGTGTTATTTATTCCTTGTTTTCAACCTTGATAAACACACACTTTCAGTTTTCCAGACCCACGGATTTTGGTTGTTATTACACATACATGTGTGCCATGCCCATAGGTACCGCATGAGATATAATTAAAACACCATTCTAGCAGGCCTTATCCCTAAGGCAGGATGCACTATATCGCCTGTGAGGGCATATCTGCAGGAGCAGATATGCATCTTCAATATCTGTGTCGATTCCTGGATATTGTAACTGACCAGGAAAGCCATAGTTAGTACAGGGGCTGGACACTTGTTATTATGATAGCAATGTTTGCAGCATACCACTTATCATAACAATATTACTCGTTTCACAAAGAGATATAGAACAGTTAGTTGGGCTCTTGAAGATTTTTTTCTTTTCTTTTTATTCTTTCACACTCCAATCCCCTTCTGTCATGCCAACGCGTTTCGCCGAGGTTAACACTAACCAACCGGCTTCATCAGGGCTCAAACCATATGTTGTTCCTTGATGCCTCAGTGGTAAGTTCCCTTTTCTTCAATCAATACTTGGTTCTGATAGATGCTCCAACCAATCCAGATAGCGCCAGAGTTTATTTCTTCCAATTTCTTAAAATAAAGGGCAATAGTGTATGGGCTTCTCTCGCAAAGTCTTATTTCAAATGATGCCAGATATTTCTAGTATTCCTGCAACCGTGATGCCGATTCTGTTCCACTTTTTAAGCAATACGCTGCCGCCCTCTCTTTACGTGAGGTCTTCCCCTTTCGAAGTTCCCCCGTTAGCCCGAGTACAGGCGCTATTATGAGTTCCCCATGTCCATGATGGCTTCACTGAAATATGGGATGTTTGATATCAAACATCTCAGCATAATAAACCAGCACTGATTCCATTATTAAATTATTAAAAAGTGTACAAAGAGGACCATTAGAGAGGCCCCCTGACACCAACCACTCCTTAGTTTGGTCACCTACTGGCCTGCGCCAGCCTGCTACCATCAGACAGTGCTCTGACCTCATGGAGAGAATGGCGAGAACAGTGCCTTTCCTATGTGGAAGTGTACACACCTCCCACTGTAATATAGAAAACAATTGGTCCTAAACTTATTTATCACACATTAAGTCAAGAGATGTTTTTGATTCGAAATACAATGTATCCATGCATAAAATCATCACAAGGTACCAAATACATATAAAGCTTTCAAATGTGCACCTTCAAGAAGAACAACGGCACCCAATGATTCTGCAGGAAACTATCTGTTTTATTCACAGAAACTTATTGAGCAGGTAAACACATTACTATGTTATATAGTAGTTGTAGAGAGGTTGCTCAAAAAAGAAGGGCGTGGAGGAGTAGTGTTCATGTGTGAAAAATATGAAAGTGAAAAAAGTGGGGGTTCACAGAGTGGAGATAGTTCAATAGAGAATGATTACAATAATTCTAATCGGAATTGGTTAGAAGTAGCATCAACCCAAGTGAGTTGTGGCCTGTTCATTATCAATCATTTTCATTGTTACTCTTCATAATTTTCAAAAAATGCAGAGAGCTATCATCTGTTGGTTGGATTGGATAATGGTGGCATATGGCACTAGCCCGTTTGGGGATGAATGTCGACATTTCGATCCGACATAGTGCATGGAGGGTAATTACATCCTCAGCTTGCGGGTCTTCTTCAGGACAAGGGAAGAGTGGGAGGCAACTTATAGGAAAAATTATGAAATTGGATTCATTACCATAAAACTTAAACTGATGATAAAAAGGACCTGAAGGTGCCTGAAATGCTAACTTACTATAGGTGCCTGTAGGTTGATGACCATGATCACAGATCCCAGTCTGTAAGAAGGATGAAGGTGCATATTAGATTTCCTAATCAAAGATGTGATCAATCAATTAAAATGAACCCAATGGTTGCTTACGAGCATTACAGTTGTGATGTAATAGTAATTACTCCATACTGAGGGTATCCAAAAACCCAGTCATAGCCACTCACAGTACTGGTTAAGGAGACGGATAAACTCCATCCAAGGGGAACCAATCACCCCAAAACAGTCTGTAATATAAAAAGGAAGTCCCCAAATTAGTCTGCCCCCAGGTTTATGAAAAAAGGCACCTTTGTGAAAAGGCTCCAAGTAGGTAGCCAACCTCGTGACCAATTTACCTGAAAAAACTTGTGTAGAGCAGTCTGGGGGATGTCAGTACTTCGCTCGTCACCCTGGGAGGACTGACTGCCTTCAATTAAGATCAAGACCCCCATGTATAGCGGACCTGTTCACCAAGTAACCATCTTCGAAGTAAAGTATCTATGGCCTGAAGAACCGCAATGCCTGTCCCTGCTTCTACCTCTGCATCCGACGCCTCCAGCCTGAGTCCAAGTGGCCCACTGGTTCCAGGAGAGTTCCCCAGCACTCCAGAGCCTAAGTCCACCATGAGCTGACCTCTCCTGGACTCCTCGACGTTGCCTGCAGCCTCTGCACGGAGACCCCCTCAACCCTGACCTGCTCTGGTAATACCCCTGCACCGTCTGTCCTGGGCCTTGGTGAAGATGACAAAAGGTGTCTCTACATCCCGAGCATCGCAACTTACCTCTGCAGCTGTTGATTTCGTTAACTGCCCTCCTGGCCTGAGCCTGCAGCCCATGTTCAATTTGGCCATTCTCCATTGCCTTGCATTGGGCACCCGTTGTGGTGTTGGCACCCTGCACCTGTAGTGTAGTTCCTATATTCCCTATAGGCTATGCGCATTGGAATAACATAAACGATAGTTTAGACGTAGGACTTAGGTCGATTAGGTCTCTATTGAATATGTTAGACTTAATTATGTATGCCAGCTAGCTCAGAGGTCACTAGAAACTTTCTCGAATTCACAAGAAGGGATTAGTTTCTGACAACCGCATGAACATGACAACTTTGCTCCCTCAAGAATAAGGAGTGTATCTCCAGAGTCGCGAAAACAATAGATAGCTATTTTACTCGGTCAATTGTGCATGCTTAGTTTCACCAGAAGAGCAGAGAAACAGAAAGACATGCAAGAGAAGTGAATTGCTACAATCTCAATACTTGTCATGAAGTAAAGTACCTACAGTAAAAAGAGTATTATGAAATAATACTGTAAAAGCATTATATGGTTTCTGTTAGACCTAGGGTATCCCAGACTACATAGGGTAGCCTGACACAGTAGTGGACACAGCTAAACTCAAGGCGTTGGTTAAGTGCTTACAAGACCCACTCACAGTAACTCAATGATTGACCACTAAAATAAAAGACGCTACACCAGTCTTAGGAAAATACCAGTACCTTTTATAAAAATAATGTTCTTTCTGGTTCTTATGCAAAATTCTGTTTACATTTAGCTCAGCATCAATTCACATGTTACGCAGACTTCAATACACTGCTCACTATATCAATGTCAAATCACAGGTACATTTCATTTGAGTTAAGTTATTGTCAACTCCACAAAATTACTTCTTCAATCAATGGTTACAGAAGGGAAAATTCACATTACAGATTCAATGCGCCACTTGGCATGTACCTTACCCCTCTCCTCTCAGACCTCAGAGCAGCTCAATAGATTTCCACCCCCAGCCGCGCTCCTCTCAGTTCAGGCAGCCAGCTAGATGGCTAGAAAAGATAAGGCACGTTAATGGAGTTGCCCTATATATAATCTATAGCTACCCCTTCCTGATGGGAACTGTCGCTAGGCAAAAAGACTAACTGGACAGGTGGCTGCGACTGGGCCTGTCTGCCACTGACACCCTTTTTCTCAACTTGCAATACTTTTATGTCAGGCACAGGGGCTTAACGCTCTCTTTCTCCTGTTCGCTGCTGTCTCCCTTCTGTTATTGAGCTTGGTAATATCAATGCCAATGGATAGGTTAGTCAGAGACCAAGTTCGCGTTCCCCAATCCCCAGCAGCTCCTCAGTTATTTAGCTAGTTCGATATTTGTGGCCGCTTCCGGATTCCTGGTCAGCCGGCGCTGCCTCCTCCCGCTCTCCCCTTGATCCCTGCTTACTTGTTCTGGGCAGCGATCCGTCCGTAGCCACCCCTGCGCTCAGTTCTCCTCACTCGGCGCCGACGACGAAGCCTCAGTAGTGTCGGCTTCGGGGTGGGGAAACGGGAGAGCTTACTGCCTGACTGGACGCTCCTCTGGCGGGACCGTGGCGGCGCTTCTGCCTCCTCTACCGGTCGGGACGCTCCTCGGGCGGGTCCGTGGCGGCGCTTCTGCCTCCTTCCCGTTCACCACAGGGTGAAGCTCCGCCTCGCCACGCCTCCTCAGTCGCGCTGGGCCCTTCCTCCTGGTTCCGGCTCGGCGCACCTCCTCTGACGCGACGGCGTCTTTCTCCGCTTCACCGGCGGATCAGCTGGGCTCTCCGCATACGCTTCGCAGGCGGTCGGCTGGACACTCCGCTCGCGTGTGGAACAGTCGTGCTGTCGGCGCTCCCCACAGGTAGGAGACTCCGCCGGCGTCACTGCCTTACTTCACGTGAGGAGGATCAGTCACGAGGGTAATGGAAAGAGTCTGACGTTCCTCAACCGAGTGGCACAGCGCTACTTCAATGTGCACCAGATTTGCCCACAGCCTTCAGGGCAGGTATGCAGGACACATCAGAGGGGTCGCGATGTTGCAATTTACAAGGGTCTTCTCACAACACGACCCGGTGCTCTATAATCTTTTCACAAAGTCTCTGATCACACTTTATGGATGGTGTGACAGTGGGGTTTGGTCAGCCTGAAAGGGGGCACTTCCCAACACGCGACAGCCGGCCCACAGGTCGATCTGGTCACCACTGGTGCGCAATCCTCCTCCACAAGTCGCCTCTCTCCTCACTGGTCACTCCTGAGACTGCACAAAATGGCTGCTGGTCACTGGCCTTTTATAGGGTGGCCTGAGACCTCTGGAAGCCACTAGATGGTTCTGGAAAGTTCCTCATGTTAATCTATGGGTCTGCTCTCCTGGAATGTCCGTTATGGCAGTTGGTGGACACCATTTTAGGTTCCTGGGTGTCCCTAAATTTTCAAGGAGCATAACTAGGCCTCACAGAATATGAGGGGAAAATGGCGTCATAATCAAGGAACACCTAGCCCCCTGACAGCACTGAAAAATCCTGGTGGACATATAAAAAATAAAAATAGAAACTCTGGGAGGCTAAGGGGGACAAAAATAAATAATGTTGGTTAGAGTATCCCCATATGCAGACAGGTCTAACACGTGTCCCCCCCAGCTGAAAGTGGGGAGAGCTACCCAATCCCTTGGGAGTTCTCATCACTAAGGCGGAAATACCTGGATAGACCGTCTGCATTGGCATGGTCCGATCCAGGCCGGTGTTCCACCCTAAAGTCCATTCCCTGTAGGGAGATGGACCACCTTAACAACTTGGGATTCTCCCCCTTCATTTGCATTAGCCAACGAAGGGGGCGGTGGTCAGTCTGAACCAGGAAGTGCGAGCCAAACAAGTATGGCCGCAGCTTCTTCAGAGCCCAAACCACCGCAAAGGCTTCTCGCTCAATGGTACTCCACCTCCGTTCCCTGGGGAGTAGTCTCCTAGACAGGAAGACCACGGGTTGATCCAAGCCCTCATCATTTAGCTGCGATAACACTGCCCCAATGCCATGTTCTGACGCATCTGTTTGGACAATGAATTCTCTAGCAAAATCAGGGGCCTTGAGAATTGGAGCGGAACACAATGCTTGCTTCAAGGTCATGAAGGCTCGCTGGCAAGCCTCCGTCCAGACTACCCGTCGGGGTTGTTTCTTGGAAGTAAGTTCAGTGAGGGGTGCCACGATGGTGCCATACCCCTTCACGAAGCGACGGTAGTATCCAGTGAGGCCCAGGAAGGCTCGGACCTCAGTTTGAGTCTTGGGGGGCTCCCAGGCTATGATAGCCTCAATCTTTGCCTGGAGGGGCTGCACCGTCCCTCTGCCCACCAAGTGGCCTAGGTACACCACCGACCCCTGTCCGATCTGACACTTGCTGGCCTTGATTGTCAAGCCAGCCTGTTGCAGGGCATGAAGAACAGCTTGCAAGTGCTGCAAATGGTCCTCCCAGCTGCTACTGAAGACAGCAATGTCGTCCAGGTAAGCAGCAGAAAAAGCTTCCATACCAGAAAGGACCTTGTTCACCAGCCGCTGAAAAGTGGCAGGGGCGTTCTTGAGCCCAAAGGGCATCACACGGAACTGGTAGTGTCCCTGAGGTGTAGAGAAGGCTGACCTTTCCTTCGCCCCCTCAGTAAGGGAAATCTGCCAGTACCCTGAAGTTAGGTCAAAGGTACTTAAGTATTGGGCAGCTCCCAGCCGGTCGATGAGTTCATCCGCCCGTGGGATGGGATGTGCATCAGTCTTGGTTACTGAATTTAAGCCTCGGTAGTCCACACAGAATCTCAATTCCGGTGTGGTGCCTGGTGGGGCAGCTTTTGGTACCAAAACCACCGGGCTAGACCAAGGACTACTAGAAGGTTCAATCACTCCTAGCTCCAGCATCTTGGCGACTTCACTTTTGATACTGGCCTTCACCTTGTCCGACAGCCGGTAGATCTTAGACTTCACAGGTGGGCTGTCTCCTGTGTCCACGTCATGGGTACACAGGTGGGTCCTACCCGGAACAAGGGAGAACAGAGAAGAAAATTGCTCCAGGATCTGGCGGCAATCACTCTGCTGTTCAGGAGTCAGGGATGGCGAGAGAATCACTCCCTCCACCGACCCATCCTTTTCTTGGGACGGGAGAAGATCAGGGAGAGGTTCGCTTTCCTCTTCCTCTGCTCCATCGGTCACCATCATTAAGACAACCTCGGGCCTCTCATGATGTGGCTTGAGGCGATTGGCATGCAGCACCCTGTGGGGCTGCCTCGGGGTCTTAAGATCCACCAAGTAGGTGGACTTACCCTTTTTCTCCAAAACCTCAAAGGGGCCTGTCCAACGGTCCTGGAGGGCATTTAGCTCTCCAGGTTCCATTACCCACACTTTTTGTCCAGGCTCCAGTTCCACTGGGTGAGCGTTGTGGTCATACCACTCCTTCATAACTGCTTGGCTGGCCTCCAAGTTGTCTGAAGCTTGCTTCCACATCTTAGCCATTTGGCTCCGGAAGGCCAGCATGTAGCTCACCACGTCCTGGGGAAGCTTCCTGGGAGTCTGTTCCCATCCGTCTTTCACCAGGTTGAGAGGTCCCCGTACAGGGTGCCCGTACAAAAGTTCGAAGGGGCTGAAGCCCACTCCCTTCTGTGGCACTTCCCTGTAGGAAAACAAGAGACAGGGTAGGAGGACGTCCCATTTCCTCTGCAGGCTCTCAGGTAGACTCCTTATCATACCTTTCAAGGTTTTATTAAACCTTTCCACAAGACCATTGGTTTGTGGGTGGTAAGGAGTGGTAAACCGATAGGTAACACCGCACTCCTTCCACATAGCCCGCATGTATGCTGAAAGGAAGTTAGTCCCCCTGTCGGACACAACCTCCTTGGGGAAACCCACTCGGGTGAAGATCCCCATCAGGGCCCTTGCCACTGCAGGTGCAGTGATGGTCCTCAGAGGTATTGCCTCTGGGTACCGTGTGGCATGATCCACTAAAACTAGGATGAACCGGTGACCAGCTGAAGTTGGTGGATCCAATGGCCCTACAATGTCGATGCCCACCCTCTCAAAGGGGGTGCTAACGACAGGTAGTGGTTCCAGGGGAGCCTTTAGCTTCACCCCTGTTTTCCCACTGGCTTGGCAAGACACACACGTCCGACAATATGTATCAGACGCCACTTTCATTCGAGGCCAGTAGAAGTGGGGGACAAGCCGGGCAAAGGTCTTGTCCTGTCCTAGGTGTCCTGCCAATGGTATCTCATGAGCCAGTTCCAAAAGAAAGGCTCTAAAGCATTGAGGGACCACCAAGGCCCTGGATGAACCATGTCCAGGTGCCTTGGGCTCACTGTAGAGGAGTCCATCCTCCCAGTAAATCTGGTAGCTCCCTGCAATGTTTCCCGCTGCCTGGGCTTTGGCCTGTTGCCGCAGCCCCTCAAGAGTAGGACACTCCTTCTGAGCTTTGCAGAACTCTTCCCGGGAAGGACCTCCCTCCACATGCCATTCAGTAGGGATGGGTAGGTTCTCCAGGGAAGCAACATTCTCCCCTGTGGACTCCAGATCCACCTCCGCAGGTGGCCCGTCTGTCTCACGAGGTGGAGATGCCGAGGCAGGGTCCTCTCTGGCAGCCGGCTGGGCCATTGTTCCAGGCTCCAGCGTAAGTGAACTCCCCCTTCGGGCAGTCGCGGACCTTGTGCTGACACAAGTCCAGTCAGGGGGTCCCAGCATCTCAGAGTGAGTCTGGTACTCCACCCTCCTCCAAGCATTGTGCTCCATATCATTTCCTAACAGGCTTTCAACAGGCACGGCAGGGCTTACGGCAACTCGAAGTGAACCTGCAACCCCTCCCCACTCAAGGGAACCTCGGCCACAGGGTAGTGGCCCAATCTGCCGTCAGCCATCACGGCGGGATGGAGTACATCTGGGATGACCTGCTCTGGAGACACCAGCTGACTCCTTACCATAGTCTTACTGGCTCCTGTGTCTCTCAGAGCCTCCCCTCTACGGCCGTTGATGGTGACCCACTGCTCATACTTGATAGTATTAGAGGGCAGTTGGGTCTTTGGCACCATCTCCTTATCACCCAGGGACACTAAAGTGACACCCGCCCGCTCCCCTCCGTTACCCAAAGGCATCTCCTCCCCGAGCACTACACTAGTTATTCCCGGGGCTTTTCCTCCAGAGGGAGGGGGTGGTCTTTTTGGGCAGCTCACGTCTCCTTTATAGTGTCCCACACCACCACACTCAAAACAATGAACAACCCTGGGCTGCTGGCTTTGGCCAGGATTAGGGTTGCGAGGGGGGTTACTCTTAGGGATGAATCCTCTGCCCCTTCCTTGCGAAGTATTTTGTGGACCTTTTGAGAACTCCCTCTTATTTTCCCCGCCCTCTTTCTTCTGGGGGGCGCCCTGTCCAGACTTCTGGGAATCCCCTCCAGTCCCCTTAGTTGACACCCGGGTACTAACCCAGATGTCCGCCTCCTCAGCAAGCTTCCTGGGGCTGGTCAGCTTGCTGTCCACCAGATGCTGTCGTATCTCGGGAAGACATTTCTCGAGTAGGTGTTCCTTGAGTATGAGGTCATATAAACCTTCATAGTCCCCTACCTCGCTGCCTTTCACCCAACCCTCCAGGGCCTTCCTGGCGTAATCCAAAAAGTCTACCCAGTTCTGCGTACCTAGTTTGTGGCTACCCCGGAACTTTTGCCTATACTTCTCAGGGGTCAACCCAAACTTTCTTATCAGCGCCACCTTCATAGCAGGGTAGTAGGTCTGCTCACTTTGATCCAGGGCCAACAAGGTATCCCTGCCAGTAGGGGGCATGTATTTATATAACCCACCCCCCAGTGGGCTTCCAAGATCCCATGCGCCCTCAGTGAGACCTCATAGGCGGCTAGCCATTTTGCAATATCATCACTGGGTACATAGCTCGCCATAACATCTTTAGGTAAGTAAGGTCTGGGTTCTCTGATGCTTGTCTGGGTATCGCTGCCACCATTCTCAGATTTGGGGGTTCTTAGGTTTAGGGCTTGGAGATCCATCTCTTTGATGGTCCGCTCATGTGCCAACCTCTTGTCCTCCCTTTCCATGTCCATCCTGGCTAGTTCTAATCTCATCTTCCTCTCCTCCCTCCTATTTTCTAGCTCGGCGTCGGTCAAACCCCTCTCCGAGACGCTACTGCCCACTCTGGAAGGTGTCCTAGGACCTGTTAAAAGGTTCCCCCCTCCCGCCTGGTACAGTGTTGCGGTCTCCAGGACAGTGTCCCTGTCACTCCCCTCTGGATCTATTTCCTCCCCGGAATGAGCCTCCACCCATGCCCGGATACTGGTCAGGAGCTCACCTTTCCTGGCACCTTTCTTAAAAAACATCCCTTGCTGCTGACACCATTCCTTTAGTTGGGTCACGGTATAGTTTTCCAGCTCTTCCACATTTACCTCCATTTCCACTTAGAGTATAAACTTTTACACAGGAGAAATCCAAAAAGTGACCTGGGGTCAACCTCCACCCACCACCAGAAGTTAATTTAGAAAAAGCAAAATTCAAATTAGGAGGGCCGCAGGGAGAAAACTCCAGGTGTGGTCCCGTGGTAGGCACTGCGTTACTACTAAGTGAGTGTAAGCACAAATCCGTAATCCCACCGCTGAAACACCAATTATGTTAGACCTAGGGTATCCTAGACTACATAGGGTAGCCTGGCACAGTAGTGGACACAGCTAAACTCAAGGCGTTGGTTAAGTGCTTACAAGACCCACTTACAGTAACTCAATGATTGACCACTAAAATAAAAGACGCTACACCAGTCTTAGGAAAATACCAGTACCTTTTATAAAAATAATGTTCTTTCTGGTTCTTATGCAAAATTCTGTTTACATTTAGCTCAGCATCAATTTACATGTTACGCAGACTTCAATACACTTCTCACTATATCAATGTCAAATCACAGGTACATTTCATTTGAGTTAAGTTATTGTCAACTCCACAAAATTACTTCTTCAATCAATGGTTACAGAAGGGAAAATTCACATCACAGATTCAATGCGCCACTTGGCATGTACCTTACCCCTCTCCTCTCAGACCTCAGAGCAGCTCAATAGATTTCCACCCCCAGCCGCGCTCCTCTCAGTTCAGGCAGCCAGCTAGATGGCTAGAAAAGATAAGGCACGTTAATGGAGTTGCCCTATATATAATCTATAGCTACCCCTTCCTGATGGGAACTGTCGCTAGGCAAAAAGACTAACTGGACAGGTGGCTGCGACTGGGCCTGTCTGCCACTGACACCCTTTTTCTCAACTTGCAATACTTTTATGTCAGGCACAGGGGCTTAACGCTCTCTTTCTCCTGTTCGCTGCTGTCTCCCTTCTGTTATTGAGCTTGGTAATATCAATGCCAATGGATAGGTTAGTCAGAGACCAAGTTCGCGTTCCCCAATCCCCAGCAGCTCCTCAGTTATTTAGCTAGTTCGATATTTGTGGCCGCTTCCGGATTCCTGGTCAGCCGGCGCTGCCTCCTCCCGCTCTCCCCTTGATCCCTGCTTACTTGTTCTGGGCAGCGATCCGTCCGTAGCCACCCCTGCGCTCAGTTCTCCTCACTCGGCGCCGACGACGAAGCCTCAGTAGTGTCGGCTTCGGGGTGGGGAAACGGGAGAGCTTACTGCCTGACTGGACGCTCCTCTGGCGGGACCGTGGCGGCACTTCTGCCTCCTCTACCGGTCGGGACGCTCCTCGGGCGGGTCCGTGGCGGCGCTTCTGCCTCCTTCCGGTTCACCACAGGGTGAAGCTCCGCCTCGCCACGCCTCCTCAGTCGCGCTGGGCCCTTCCTCCTGGTTCCGGCTCGGCGCACCTCCTCTGACGCGACGGCGTCTTTCTCCGCTTCACCGGCGGATCAGCTGGGCTCTCCGCACACGCTTCGCAGGCGGTCGGCTGGACACTCCGCTCGCGTGTGGAACAGTCGTGCTGTCGGCGCTCCCCACAGGTAGGAGACTCCGCCGGCGTCACTGCCTTACTTCACGTGAGGAGGATCAGTCACGAGGGTAATGGAAAGAGTCTGACGTTCCTCAACCGGGTGGCACAGCGCTACTTCAATGTGCACCAGATTTGCCCACAGCCTTCAGGGCAGGTATGCAGGACACATCAGAGGGGTCGCGATGTTGCAATTTACAAGAGTCTTCTCACAACACGACCCGGTGCTCTATAATCTTTTCACAAAGTCTCTGATCACACTTTATGGATGGTGTGACAGTGGGGTTTGGTCAGCCTGAAAGGGGGCACTTCCCAACACGCGACAGCCGGCCCACAGGTCGATCTGGTCACCACTGGTGCGCAATCCTCCTCCACAAGTCGCCTCTCTCCTCACTGGTCACTCCTGAGACTGCACAAAATGGCTGCTGGTCACTGGCCTTTTATAGGGTGGCCTGAGACCTCTGGAAGCCACTAGATGGTTCTGGAAAGTTCCTCATGTTAATCTATGGGTCTGCTCTCCTGGAATGTCCGTTATGGCAGTTGGTGGACACCATTTTAGGTTCCTGGGTGTCCCTAAATTTTCAAGGAGCATAACTAGGCCTCACAGAATATGAGGGGAAAATGGCGTCATAATCAAGGAACACCTAGCCCCCTGACAGCACTGAAAAATCCTGGTGGACATATAAAAAATAAAAATAGAAACTCTGGGAGGCTAAGGGGGACAAAAATAAATAATGTTGGTTAGAGTATCCCCAGATGCAGACAGGTCTAACAGTTTCTAAGCCATAAGATACTTAAAACGGATAAAATACATACAATGATAAAATAATGACTAAACATACTCAACTGGCGCTTCTAAGATACGTCTACCCCGGTGTACCTAACCTAAGCCTAGTACATGGGATGGAGTAAGTGAGATGTAGTTTGAGTTAAAATAGTTTCTGCCAAGAATCTAAATCAAGAATTCTCTTAGGGTCTAATCAGCTCCGTACCTTGATTATAGAATGAAGGAGGTCTTGTATCTCTCTCTCAGGACTCGATCTCCCAGCAACCCGCAAGGGTAGCAGAGAAACACTGGAGCTGGATTTCTCGGCAGGAGAAAAGACAGCATCTCTCTCAGTTCGTCAGCGGGAGGGTCAGCTTCTTTTAGCACTTGCTACAGCAGGGCGTCGGGCAAGTAGATAGTCGATCTGCTCCAAACCACTGTGTGTCTTGCTAGGGCAGATGCTGATATATTTATACCTGGAAGGTGGGGAGTTTGACGTAAGGTTGGACATAAGAAGTCACTAAGAACTCGCAGTTCTTTTAGGACTCCTGGAGTTCTAGGACAAATCAATACCAAAGCAGGGGTAATTCCCAGGCTGCTGGAGGCTCGGTTCATCTAAGAACGCGTTGTGCTTTCTAGGATTCTATGGGAGTAGCCTTGCCGTACTTGGACTGCATTGGCTATGTCTTAATATGGGTATGATTATTATGCCTATATAAGGATATGATTTGATATAACCACATAAGGGCATAAATCGGGAATATTAACTAGAGTCCTAGATTCGTCTACAACACCCACTCCACGTATAATGTCCATCATTACTAAATACTAAGCAATCTGAAACATATCTATGCATGTGTTTTCCATTCCACCCCAAAATACATCAAATACATTGGAAATGGTATATACACGAAAAATGAGTATTATACTGTACGTTTTTGAAGCAGTGGTATCATTCAGATAATGCATATATGGTACATTGGAATGTTGACTGAATGAATCAGGAAATTTACATTTATGAAATGGCTCTTAAAACAGAAGAGAAGGTCAAGACCATTTCATCACATTTTTATACAAGATTGTACATGTGCTAGAGGCTAAGTGAAAATATTGTCTCTAGAGTTTCAAAAATAGAAACCTTGTTCTCTAAGAATAGTTCTACTTTAAGCAGAGTATCATGTGCCAAAAGGTAAATATTTTGGGAACGGGAAAAAATACTTTTGTATGAGGAAAAAATAGTTCCAAAGTTTTTTTAAAGTTCTGTTTATCAAAACTGAAGGTCGAATTCAGAGTTCAGGGAATGCTGTGTGCTCGTGTTTTTAAAAGTTAATCTCGTTGTTAGGAGAGAACATTAACTCAGATAGGCTGGCAAAGAATTCGTCTACAACAGTAGGTGAAAGTTGGACCATGTCCGAAAAAGTAGAAATAGTGCATATGTGAGATGCATTGCCGTCATTGTTTTCTAGATCAGCAATGGTCACAGAAGGTTGTACCTGTGTGCCGCTTTCATCTCGTACCTCACCGCCACCTAGTCGTAATGGTGAGGTCTCAACGAATGCCGTCATCAGAAAAGGTAGCCGCTGGGGACATCACGTTGCATGAGCTGTTACCGAACCAAGCAAAGTATCGATATCCATGGGTACTACTGATGGGAGTGTGAGACAGACGTCTAACATGCATTCTTCTCCACAGAGCAGGCATCGTTGAACAGTGTCCCAGGGGGGGATGGGACATAGGATAGGAGTCTGACACAATTGGTACACCTGAGGGGGTAGCAGTCAAGAGAGAGGCAGACTCCTTAAATAGGGTTTTAAGTGAGGGTTTTATTTTTATGTATGATCTCTTCCTGCGACTGGTGATCCATTCTCAGGCAAAGGCAGCCGGGTCGAAGGTCGACTTCTTGTGTGGCTCCAGCTTGCTTCAGGGTCGGGTCTTGGCTTCCCTCCGGTTCCGGTGCATTTGGAAAGAAGGAGAAAGGCTATGTCAGGTCACAGTATGGACCACGCTAGGTGATCAGGGCCGGGAGTGAGGGAAACCGGTGCACGGGTGCAATATTTACAACTCGTGAGGTGGGTGCTCGTGAGAAGGAGGAAAAGGTCTCAGGGCTGTACAAAGGGCTATACAACTACTCGGGATGTTGGATCCTACGTCCCACTTAGCCTGCCACTCTGCCCAGTACCTGTTGGAGCCACGCTCGTCCCATGGGAGCGTGGCGGGGCGAAGCGTGGAAACGTTGGCCTCCTGGCTTCTGCAAAGCTGCTCCGGACTCTTCTCTCGCCTCAAGTTCTCCTCCCGTCTTCACTCTGCTCTCGCTACTCCAGTCAACTCGCCTCCAGGGAAATGCCGTCCGTCGCTTCCGGGTTCCGTCTCTCTTTTGACGTGCTGTCCATGCTGGTTGGGGAAGGAGTCTGGTCATTGAGTTCCCAGTTAAAGGGACCGTGTATCCTTGTCTCGGTCGGCCAGCATGATTCCTGTTCCATGACGTCCCAGTGGGAATCAGGTGGCTGTTGAGAGGTAATGGAGGAAGGTAAAAGAGCGGTGGCGGACCACAAGTCCGCTTCTGTGTTCTCTTCCACCCCTGCGACACTCTCCCCGTCACAAATAGGTAGGATGCAATCTTGCCAGATTGATCTGAATGAAAGAAACCAGGTAGTATTCAGATCTCTTAGCCGAGCCATGCCGAGGACTTTAGTAATCCTATCTCGGTATCGCATTGCTAGGAGCGTTTTTTCCTTTGTAGCCTGAGTTTTGCCTGTGACTGGACTTGCCATATCGGAGCAGAAGGAACAAAAATAAGATTCCTGCTACGAGTCTCAAGATGAGAGGCAGGCCGCCGAACACAGAGTGTACGAAATTCGGGAAGATGCTCAGGACTGCTTCAAAGGGTGCTAACAGTCCCGAAAAAAATTGTCTTAAATACATGTGCGATGCCACTGGTATCAGACATGTTTAAGATTTGACTTAACATTTCTACGAAATGCACGGGGCAATTTGTTGATAATAATGCATGTATCTCTGCTGCTGTCTTTGCGACTTGCAGATCATATGTTTCTCCAGACGAGGTTAAAGGCACAGTTTTTTGTAAAAGAATGGACTTCATTCTGCTTAAAGTATCAAGTCGAATAGAAGAGATATTCAATGAAGGCCATTTCGCTGCCTCCTTGTCTGGTTTGCTGTTTGGATACAATACTTGCATACAGCAAGTGACCCTGGATGTAACACTGACGAGATAAGCCGTTCCTGGCAACATGCCACAACAGCTGCGGTCACTTAACATAACGTAACTGCCGTTGGACAGTTGTCTGAAAAAAGGCTTTATTTGGGTGGCATTGGTGCCGTGCAGGTGGCATGAAAGGTCATTTGATGAACCATCGCAGGCTCCAAGCAAGTTAATTCCTTGACACAGAAGTGTACCGCTTAGTGAATTTTTACAGTTGTTACCACTAAGAAATACCTCTTTTTTTCACCCCACTCCAACATCTATGTGTGTAAGGTAAATTCCAGGTTGACTTGATGTACCCTCTACCCAACATTTCATACAGGCCCGCTGGTATGTGCTTTTGGCAATATTGAAACTGAAAAGTCGTTATCGGTATTGTAATGGTGCCATGTATTATCCATTCAATGACAGGTTTTTCGGAGACTGTCAATGGTAATCTTTCTAGTTTTTCAATGCTCAGCACTGTATAGTCTGCCCCTCTTTGTGCCAAAGAGATTTGTTTATCTGTAAGGTTAAAGATAGAAAATAATGACGTTGTGTTGATTAGACACCATGGCACGTAGCCTGAACGGCGATTTTGTAACGTCCAGCCTAACTGTACAATAGAACGTAATTGGGACTGGCAATGTTGTAACATTAGCATATCTTGTTCTATTATATCAATAGCAGATGATACAATGCTGTCAGTGAATAAATTCTGGAGGACAGAGTCGTTAACGCATTGTCCACTACAGGCAGTGTTTTTTCCAAATTAATACGATCAATTTCTCGTATTTTTTCAGCAGTTTCAATTTGGGTTACTTTCCAAGCTTCATTGTAAGCAGCATATATACCGGCGTATATGAAACGTTTTTGACGCTGTTTGCGAGGTCCCAATAAGAAATCTCGTAAGTCAGCACCTTTAAGTAAGGTCAAGTGTTGCTTAATTTCAGATCGTGTGGATTTCTGTAGCCATTCGAGGCATAGTTTTCCTACACTGTATGTTGTTATTATCCCTGGATGTTGTCTCTGGGAATATCTTGGGTCTGGCCTGTTCTGTTTGAACCCCTGTGTTTTGTTCAGGAATCTATCTTGACAGTTATTAGTGTCTGTGGGCCAGATCAACCATTTTCTCCAATCAGGATTGGTTCTGTTTTGGTGTAAAATATGGGATACATCTAGCTCCACATCTGTAGTGCTATTACTATCAGGTATGGGCTTTGGTATAGACGGTTTGTTTAAGTCCTTTATCCTGGCCAGGCCAAGACAGGTTGTTTGTTGAATGGTGTCATTCATGGAACATTATTTGTTGTGGGATAATGCAGGCTCTGAATAGTGATTCTAAACCTTGTACCTGCCAGTTTTTTGTACCCCAGACATTTTTTGTCTCAATGTTGTTTTTCCAAAATTCAAAACCAAATGTAGACAATTGTTCATAAAATGTTTCAGAATAAATCAGTTTAGTATTTGTCAACATGTTTTTCATTCCTGTCTTATTCATATTTCTAAAATAAAACGTTTCTGGATCAGTGTTATTAAATGCTGAGAAGTCTGGGAATTTCTCATAAAATGTTTTCGAGCTGCCTTTTGGTGGTGTTGGACAATGTTCCCATTGATTATAAGTAAAAACATTTCTAGGATTAGCAGATTTATGAAAATAGTGGTGCCCATAATGATTAAAGCAATACATTTCTTCATAATCTGATGAACCTTCTAAATAATCATGTTCTGTAAATTTTGCTGACATTTCGAAATCTGACATCATATTATTAATAGTTTCAAAGTCCATATCATCAGAGAAAGTGCTCGGTGATACAAAGTCACTTAAAGAAACTTTGAACTGACGTGTATCTTTTAAGAGTTCAACCGGGCCATAGATGTCGTAATCAGTAGCGTCACATGCTACACCACCAGGTATAGGAATGGCTGTGATGTTTACTGAGGATAGTTCTCTTTTTTCAATGTGAGAAGATCTGTGAGGCTTTAGAACCAAGTTGATGATCTGACTTGCTGTGTTCATTGTACTGTATTTTACATCAATCATACTTCCCAAGCTTAAAACTAAAATGAGCCAGAGCAGGAGGAAAAGTACACCCAACACAATCCACAATTCAATCCATGGTGAAATCAGATATGTTTCTCCAAGTTGATGAAAGAGTTCTGTTATTTTTTCTTTGAAAGTTTTGTTTGCTGGCTTTTCTCCATGTTCACTTGGATCTTCAGAAAAGTCATTGAAATTGATAAAGTAGCCAGATGCAGTTCTATCATTTGTTGGAATGGCTTCAGGATTCGCATTAATCTTTGGATTTGCTTCTTCCTTTGTCATATTAGTATAGTCAGAGGCTACATCATTGTAGAGACGTGTTTCTTGACAAACTGTTGCAATTTGGGTTTCAAGAGGCACAAGTTCCATGGCTTTGTTGCATAGTCCTTCTTTTCTCACTATAGTTTGTCAAAAGTGATTAGTCTCTCAGTTTGAACCTCTTGAATTGTAGCAAGGTTCGTTCTTCTGCTACATCTTGGGAGTCCACTGGGACTACCTCTTATTATTGGCCACATGATTGTGGTTTTACCAGGTCGATTGATACAACTCTGTTCTCCTTTTTACCAGCAAGGGGCGGTAGTACTACTGATCTTGTTCTGCTGATTGCTAAGACAGGTACTGCTTTTCCGTAAGAAGGGCCAAATTCCTTCTTCACCGCGATCTTTTCTCTGACCAGATCCCCAATCTTTGGAATCCAGACAGTTCTTGCTGGGACAGCTGGTTTTTCTTCAGTGGCCGTTGGCTTTAGCTTTGTGTTACTTAGACTTCTTCTTGTCTCATTTAAGTCCTGTAATACATTCAAACGACATTTGATATCAAAGGTTTTTTGTTCCACCACTGAAGTTTGACTATCGAGGTCTTTGATTATCATTCTTGTACCAAACAAAAGTTCATGCGGAGTAATTCCACCCAGAGAATGTCTTGGCAGATTATTAAGACTACGTTGGACACTTATTAGATGTTTGACCCACCCATCACCCGAACCTAATACCCTCGCTGTTATAGATTGCTTTAAGTCACGTTTTTTTCACTCCACTACCGCATTACCCTCAGGATGGAATGAACTAGAGTACCGCAATGCAATGCCCAAGCTGGCCATGGCCTCCTTGTAAGCTCGAGAGCTAAACGCAGGACTCTGGTGAGAATGTAGCATGCCAATTGCGTATGTGCCGATAAAGACTCGCAAATCTTTTATAACAGTTCTGGCGTCAGCCGAGCACTAGGGCCACATCCAAATGAATCTTGTGCAGAAATCCACTGGGACCATGATATATTTATAGTTGCCATCCATTTGTAAGGGACCACAGTGGTCCAGGTAAACACATGCTAATTGTTTATATGATATTAGAAGGGGCGTCTGCGCAGGTCGTTTCACTGTTGATACCTTCCTTTTTTGGCATATTTCACATTCTAAAACATAGTTTCTAGTCTGTTTTCTCATGCGTAGCCACCAATATCTCTGTTTTAATAACGATACTGTGGCTGAAACATTAGAGGCGAGCCCTTCATGTGCCACTAATATTAGTCCTAACCTATGTTCCATGTTTGGAATTGCCCTATCCCCCACTCCAGGGATTACAGCAAAAGGAACATTATTTGCATCAGTTTTATATGAGTACTTTACTGGAAAGCCTTTCGGGAGTGCCTTACCACTGTTTTTTACTGAAGCACTGACAGCTTGCATTATCTCGCTATCTATTTTTGTTTTTGACCGGGTGATGGCAGCTACGGAAGCCGTTTGCACAGCTGCCTTCGCGGCCTCATCAGCCAATGAATTTCCTGCAACGTGAACTCCATCACGTTGATGACTCAGTGTATGTATCACGTGAGTCTTTTGTAGTTCTTTCTGTAAAAGAACTACTTGTTCCCAAAGCATTTTATGCTTGATTGTGCCACCTTTTGCATCATTGAAACCGTTTTGAACTCGGTTCTGCAAGTATTCATTGTAAGACTGGACGCAGTAATATGAATCGCACACTATTAGTGTGGGGAATTCGCGATCGGCATTTTCAAGCGCCATCTTAAAAGCCTGTAGTTCAGCTCGCTGAGCTGTACAGTCTCCGAGTGATTGAGTTTTAGTGACTAGGGGCCTAAATTTTCCTTTGTGCCAACGACCTTTAACAATCGCGCACACAGCACTTTATGCTTGTTTACCCCCCACTGTGGGCTGTGCTGAACCATCTGTATATATTATACAGCCGTAATATTCCAGAGGCAGGATTTCAGTCGGCAGAGGACATTCATATTTGTATTGGAGAAACTCTTGCAATTTTAAGTTAGGATCAAATTCGTATACTACGTCTGATGCAGCAAGAGAATTAACCCATTGTATCCATTTCGGATGTAAAGCTTTAGCATTCGGAATGCTGGCTCTTGTTACTGCCTCTAGGGCAGGGACCGGTGTAACGATTATTATACGTTTACCTTGTGCGAGGGCGCTTTTTCAGTAGAACTGAAGTTCATTTCAGCTTGTGTGTATAAGTGTGATTTTTAAGCTATTGGTACAGTTTCTCCCTCATTGGAGGTCAGGTACGTTAATCCGCATCTTCCTGGGATGACTCGGATTACAAGGTTGCGTTCGTTTGCGCATGTTTGCAGTTTTGATTTAGTTAACATGTCTGTTTGTATTGATCGTAAAATTTCTGTGTGTTTCTAAGTCCAATTCATTGGTTTGAAATCAGGTTTTTTTAATTCGTAGAGAGGTTTAACCCTCTCTGTGTAGTTTAGAATGTAAGTTCCGAAATTCAGGAAACCTAGAATTGATTGTAAGTTTTTCCGCGTTTTTGGAGCTTGGAGTACTGCACACTTCTCTAAGAAGTTTTCTGCTAGGCTTTTGCCTTCATTCGATAACTCATATCCCAGAAACAGGACAGTGAGGTGGGCAATTCGTGATTTTTTAAAGTTGAATTTGTGCCCTTCAGATGCAAACCCAAGTATAATGGTGTTCATTCTTTTCAAGTGTGTCTCCAGGTCATTGTCTGTTAGATAGATGTCATCGACATAAGATAATGCCTCATCATCATACTTTTGTAGTAACTCTGGTACCCTGGCTGAAAATAATCCTGGGCTGTTCTTGAATCCCTGGGGGAGATGACAAAATTGCCTTTGGGCCCCCATATTGGAGAAAGCGGTCAAATACCTGCTTTCTGGTGCAATGTTTTGACAGAAGAAACCATTTGTGATATCTAGCGTTGTTTTATATCTTTTGCGCACAATGTTATTCATTAGTGCTACACTGTGTGAATTTTGTACTGCAAATGTTTTGCAACAAGAGTTTAGGTGTCTTTAGTCTAATACTAGATGATATGAATCGTCTGGTTTGTAGGCAGGACACAAAGGATTGTTCATTTGTGAGGTGCATGTTTCAATCATCCCCTGGTATTCAAGTTGATCTTAGATCTCCCTGACTTGTTTTTTAGCTTCTTGCTTAACAGGATACTGCCTCTGTGCAGTAGGTTGATTTTTTAACTGATTTTTATGGTGAGGAGAATCCTCATCCCATCTTATATGATTTTTATATAATGCAGGGGCTTGGGCCACTGCCCATTTTCTAGCATATGTGTAGTTTTTTATGAATTGGAATGTGATTTGAGAAGGCAGGCATAATCATTTCTTCGCCATGTGGGCACTCCCTGACAAACTCTGGTGGCCAGTCTTTCTCTGCTAGAAGGATATCATAGCCTTTAGATAGATTCTCCCAAAAGAGACCTTTTATTTTCCTAGTTTTGTCCCCTTCTATACGTAATGTTATTTTATATAGTTTACGGGGCACGCTAAATCTGGTGTCTGCAGTTTCCACCTGAATGTATTCATTCGTGTCCACTTTCTACAGAAGATTCATCAGGATCTTGCGAGCTATGGTCACTTCTGCTGCGCTGTCTAGAATTGTCTGGGTCCACTCTCTGTTCTTGAGTTGTGTCCTCAGGATCCTCGGCATGTTTTATTTTAATACTAGCTACCTTCTTTTTGGGAAATTGTAATTTTTTACTTTGATGAGCAGGTTCCTTGTCTTTGGACTTGACTCGCTCTTCTTTATGTTCTGACTGTCCTCTTCTTTCCGATTTCTGTGAGGAAGTCTGAAAAGATTGAGAGGGACATTTATCATTAACTTGATATCTGTCAGGTTTTCTTAAATTGTCCCTATTTCTAAGGTTGTATCTTTTTTCAGAGGGCTCCCGTTGTGGAGACATGCTCGCCCATTCTGGAGATCTATCTCTCCGTTGGGGAGACCATCCTCTGGACTGAAACTATTTTTCTCTGGGAGTGGTTTGTTTATTACCCTCCCACTTCTTTTTTGGAGTAATGAGATTATTCTTAATAAAAGTTTGTTCAGGATTTTCAGTTAGTTGTGGTTTTAGTGGTTTCCCACCCAAACTATCGCTACCTAGTTCTTCATAGCACTTTTCACTTATTCTGGCAAGTTCAAAAGGTTGGTCTGTTATTTCTGCTTCTTTTAATTTTTGGGGGATTGCCACCGATGCTGCTTCTCCCTTTATGTTGGCTAGTAGTATAGCTGAGACTTGCTTAAATTCTTTCAGTAATTTCATACCAAGATTTAAAGCAGGCTCTGGACTGTATTCATTTTGAATCTGTCTTAGTACGTCTGGTATAACCGCCATAGGCGGAACACCATGTGTTTTCGTGTATATTGAAGCAAAGACTGTTCCCCAAGTGTCATAGTCCTACACATGTGGTGCGATCCCCTTTGGTAAACAGTTCGTCAGAATTCTGTGTTTTTCATGAGGTGTACTATCAGGGAATACTGCCTCTATTTGAGTAATCTTTTGAGCTAACCAGAACGGAATTTTTTCCCGTTTTGCGGGTAATTTGCCAAGGACTGATTGCATAGTCTGTGGTTTAATTTTATTTGTGTTCCCCTGGTGAGGGGTGTGCTGTGGAATTCTTATTGCTGGTTGGACTGTTAAAGTCCGCAGGACATATTGGACCAATTGTATATGTATTTTAATTAATTGTTTTAGCTGAACTAAAAGTTCTCCGTCAGACATTTCTTCGATATCAGGATGTGGTGTATAGCTGGCTAGAACTGGCCATGTGGCTCCTGGTCTACCTAGTGGACCGAGCCTGGTAATGTGATTTTGTTGTTTTAGGGCGCCATTAAACCAGGGCTGATGCTCCTGGTAAGTTAGTGGCATTTCAGCGTCCTCGAAGGGAACGTATTCCACTGGATGTTCCTTTGCTTTGTAGTAGTGGAACTCGTGTGTCACAGCATTTGCTTCAGGAAAAGTTATCCATGAATAGAATACCTCTGTCTGCCGATTTTCATGTGCCTCAACCACCAATATGACTGTACCACCTCTTGATGATACTCCATTATTTATAAGTTTGTAAGTTACACTTCTTCTTATTTTTATCGCAATGTTTATTTCATCCGGGTCATTTTGCAGAGCTGTGTCATTTAAGACTGCTTGAGCTGCTATTCTAGCTCTTTCCCTTTCGTCGTCACTTTCCGTCATTTTTGCTGACAGAAAATTTGCAGAGCAAGTTTCAAGGAAATAAAGATTAGGTGCACAATATTTTGGAACACTGTATCCTTCAACGTTGACTAAACCAAAAACTAATACATAGGATTTTCCTCCTACTAAGTTTTGCCGGATAATAACCTTTTACCCACTCCAGACGTCTATTGGAGTTTTTAAGGGAAAAAGGGGTCTGTGTGAAAAGCATGACTGAGTTACTCTAGTATCTAGCGTTAAATTATCGCCTTACCATACGTTGGGCGCCATGTAGTGTAGTTCCTATATTCCCAATAGGCTCTGCGCATTGGAATAACATAAACGATAGTTTAGACGTAGGACTTAGGTCGACTAGGTCTCTATTGAATATGTTAGACGTAATTATGAATGCCAGCTAGCTCAGTGGTCACTAGAAACTTTCTAGAATTCACAAGAAGGGATTAGTTTCTGACAACCGCATAAACATGACAACTTTGCTCCCTCAAAAATAAGGAGTATATCTCCAGAGTCGCGGAAACAATAGATAGCTATTTTACTTGGTCAATCGTGCATGCTTAGTTTCACCAGAAGAGCAGAGAAACAGAAAGACGGGTGTTTTCAATAAAAGAGGTTGTTTATTCAGCAGTCTTCTTTCTCATGCAAGAGAAGTGAATTGCTACAATCGCAATACTTGTCATGAAGTAAAGTGCGTACAGTAAAAAGAGTATTATGAAATAATACTGTAAAAGCATTATATGGTTTCTAAGCCATAAGATACTTAAAACGGATAAAATACATACAATGATAAAATAATGACTAAACATACTCAACTGGTGCTTCTAAGATACGTCTACCCCGGTGTACCTAACCTAAGCCTAGTACATGGGAAGGAGTAAGTGAGATGTAGTTTGAGTTAAAATAGTTTCTGCCAAGAATCTAAATCAAGAATTCTCTAAAGGTATAATCAGCTCCGTACCTTGGTTATAGAATGAAGGAGGTCTTGTATCTCTCTCTCAGGACTCGATCACCCAGCAACCCGCAAAGGTAGCAGGGAAACACTGGAGCTGGATTTCTCGGCAGGAGAAAAGACAGCGTCTCTCTCAGTGCATCAGCGGGAGGGTCGGCTTCTTTTAGCACTTGCTACAGCAGGGCGTCGGGCAAGTAAATAGTCGATCTGCTCCAAACCACTGTGTGTCTTGCTAGGGCAGATGCTGATATATTTATACCTGGAAGGTGCCGAGTTTGACGTAAGGTTGGACATAAGAAGTCACTAAAAACTCGCAGTTCTTTCAGGACTCCGGGAGTTCTAGGACAAATCAATACATAAGCAGGGGGAATTCCCAGGCTGCTGGAGGCTTGGTTTATCGAAGAACGCGTTGTGCTTTCTAGGAGTCTATGGGAGTAGCTTTGCCGTATTTGGACTGCATTGGCTATGTCTTAATATGGGTATGATTCTTATGCCTATATAAGGATATGATTTAGATATAACCACATATGGGCATAAATCGGGAATATTAATTAGAGTCCTAGATTCGTCAACACCCACTCCACGTATAATGTCCATCATTACTAAATACTAAGCAGTCTGAAACATATCTATGCATGTGTTTTCCATCCCACCCCAAAATACATAAAATACATTGGAAATGGTATATACACGAAAAATGGGTATTATACTGTACGTTTTTGAAGCAGTGGTATCATTCAGATAATGCATATATGGTACATTGGAATGTTGACTGAATGAATCAGGAAATTTACATTTATGAAATGGCTCTTAAAACAGAAGAGAAGGTCAAGACCATTTCATCACATTTTTATACAAGATTGTACATGTGCTAGAGGCTAAGTGAAAATATTGTCTCTAGAGTTTCAAAAATAGAAACCTTGTTCTCTAAGAATAGTTCTACTTTAAGCAGAGTATCATGTGCCAAAAGGTAAATATTTTGGGAACGGGAAAAAATACTTTCGTATGAGGAAAAAATAGTTCCACGTTTTTTTTAGAAGTTCTGTTTATCAAAACTGAAGGTCGAATTCAGAGTTCAGGGAACGCTGTGTGCTTGTGTTTTTAAAAGTTATTCTCGTTGTTAGGAGAGAACATTAACTCAGATAGGCTGGCAAAGAATTTGTCTACAACAGTAGGTGAAAGTTGGACCATGTCCGAAAAAGTAGAAATAGTGCATATGTGAGATGCATTGCCGTCATCGTTGTCTAGATCAGCAATGGTCACAGAAGGTTGTACCTGTTTGCCGCTTTTATCTCTTACCTCACCGCAACCTAGTCGTAATGGTGAGGTCTCAATGAATGCCGTCATCAGGTAGCCGCTGGGGACAACACGTTGCATGAGCCGTTACCGAACCAAGCAAAGTATCGATATCCATAGGTACTGCTGATGGGAGTGTGAGACAGACGTCTAACATGCATTCTTCTCTGCAGAGCAGGCATCGTAGAACAGGTAGGATGCAATCTTGCCAGATTGGTCTGAATGAAAGAAACCAGGTAGTATTCAGATCTCTAAGCCAAGCCTAGGACTTTAGTAATCCTATCTCGGTATCGCATTGCTAGGAGCTTTTTTTCCTTTGAAGCCTGAGTTTTGCCTGGGACTGGACTTGCCATATCGGAGCAGAAGGAACAAAAATAAGATTCCTGCTACGAGTCCCAAGATGGGAGGCAGGCCACCGAACACAGAGTGTACGAAATTCGGGAAGATGCTCAGGACTGCTTCAAAGGGTGCTAACAGTCCCGAAAAAATTGTCCTAAATACATGTGCGATGCCACTGGTATCAGACATGTTTAAGATTTGACTTAACATATCTACGAAATGCACGGGCAATTTGTTGATAATAATGCATGTATCTCTGCTGCTGTCCTTGCGACTTGCCAATCATATGTTTCTCTAGACGAGGTTTAAGGCACAGTTTTTTGTAAAAGAATGGACTTCATTCTGCTTAAAGTATCAAGTCGAATAGAAGAGATATTCAATGAAGGCCATATTGCTGCCTCCTTGTCTGGTTTGCTGTTTGAATACAATACTTGCATACAGCAAGTGACCCTGGATGTAACACTGACGAGATAGGCCGTTCCTGGCAACATGCCACAACAGCTGCGGTCACTTAACATAACGTAACTGCCGTTGGAAAGTTGTCTGAAAAAAAGCTCTATTTGTGTGGTAGGGGTGCCATGCAGGTGGCATGAAAGGTCATTTGATGAACCTTCGCAGGCTCCAAGCAAGTTAATTCCTTGACACAGAAGTGTACCGCTTAGTGAATTTTTACAGTTGTTACCACAATTATAATACCTCTTTTTTCCCACACTCCAACATCTATGTGTGTAAGGTAAATTCCAGGTTGACTTGATGTACCCTTTACCCAACCTTTCATACAGGCCTGCTGGTATGTGCTTTTGGCAATATTGAAACTGAAAAGGCGTTATCAGTATTGTAATAGTGCCATGTATTATCCATTCAATGACAGGTTTTTCGGAGACTGTCAATGGTAATCTTTCTAGTTTTTCAATGCTCAGCACTGTATAGTTTGCCCCTCTTTGTGCCAAAGAGATTTGTTTATCTGTAAGGTTAAAGATAGAAAATAATGACTTTGTGTTGATTAGACGCCATGGCACGTAGCCTGAACGGAGATTTTGTAACGTCCACCCTAACTGTACAATAGAATGTAATTGGGACTGGCCATGTTGTAACATTAGCATATCTTGTTCTATTATATCAATAGCAGATGATACAATGCTGTCCAGTGAATAAATTCTGGAGGACAGAGTCGTTAACCCATTGTCCACTACAGGCAGTGTTTTTTCCAAATTAATACAATCAATTTCTCGTGTTTATTATTTCTCAGCAGTTTCAATTTACGTTACTTTCCAAGTTTCGTTGTAAGCAGCATATATACCGGCGTATATGAAACGTTTTTGACGCTGTTTGCGAGGTCCCAATAAGAAATCTCGTAAGTCAGCACCTTCTTTAAGTAAGGTCAAGTGTTGCTTAATTTCAGATAGTGTGGATTTCTGTAGCCATTCGAGGCATAGTTTTCCTACACTTTATGTTATTATTATCCCTGGATGTTGTCTCTGGGAATATCTTGGGTATGGCCTGTTCTGTTTGAACCCCTGTGTTTTTTTCAGGCATCTATCTTGACAGTTATTAGTGTCTGTGGGCCAGATCAACCATTTTCTCCAATCAGGATTGGTTCTGTTTTGGTGTAAAATATGAAATACGTCTAGCTCCACATCTGTAGTGCTATTACTATCTGGTATGGGCTATGGTATAGACTGTTTGTTTAAGTCCTTTATCCTGGCCAGGCCAAGACAGGTTGTTTGTTGAATGGTGTCATTCAGGAACATTATTTGCTCTGGGATCATGCAGGCTCTAAATAGTGATTCTAAACCTTGTACCTGCCAGTTTTTTGTACTGAGACAGTTTTTGTCTCAATGTTGTTTTTCCAAAATTCAAAACCAAATGTAGACAATTGTTCATAAAATGTTTCAGAGTAAATCAGTTTAGTATTTGTCAACATGTTTTTCATTCCTGTCTTATTCATAATTTTAAAATAAAACGTTTCTGGATCAGTGTTATTAAACCCTGAGAAGTATGGGAATTTCTCATAAAACGTTTTTGAGCTGCCTTTTGGCGGTGTTGGACAATGTTCCCATTGATTATAAGTAAAAAAATTTCTAGGATTAGCAGATTCATGCAAATAGTGGTGCCCATAATGATTAAAGCAATACATTTCTTCATAATCTGATGAACCTTCTAAATAATCATGTTCTGTAAATTTTGCTGACATTTCTAAATCTGACATCATATTATTAATAGTTTCAAAGTCCCAATCATCAGAGAAAGTGCTTGGTGATACAAAGTCACTTAAAGAAACCTTGAACTGATGTGGATATTTTAAGAGTTCAACCAGGCCATAGATGTCGTAATCAGTAGTGTCCCATGCTACACCACCAGGTATAGAAATGGCTGTGATGTTTACTGATGATAGTTCTCTTTTTTCAATGTGAGAAGATCTGTGAGGCTTTAGAACCAAGTTGATGTTCTGACTTGCTGTGTCCATTGTACTGTATTTTCCATCAATCATTTTTCCCAAGCTTAAAACCAAAATGAGCCAGAGCAGGAGGAAAAGTACACCTAACACAATCCACAATTCAATCCATGGTGAAATCAGATATGTTTCTCCAAGTTGATGAAAGAGTTCTGTTATTTTTTCTTTGAACGTTTTGTTTGCTGGCTTTTCTTCATGTTCACTTGGATCTTCAGAAAAGTCATCGAAATTGATAAAGTAGTCAGATGCAGTTCTATCAATTGTTGGAATGGCTTCAGGATTCACATTAATCTTTGGATTTGCTTCTTCCTTTGTCATATTAGTATAGTCAGAGGCTACATCATTGTAGACACGTGTTTCTTGACGAACTGTTGCAATTTGGGTTTCAAGAGGCACAAGTTCCATGGCTTTGTTGCATAGTCCTTCTTTTCTCACTATAGTTTGTCAAAGGTGATTAGTCTCTCAGTTTGAACCTCTTGAATTTTAGCAAGGTTTGTTCTTCTGCTACATCTTGGGAGTCCACTGGGCCTACTACTTATTATTGGCCACATGATTGTGGTTTTACCAGGTCGATTGATACAACTCTGTTCTCCTTTTTACCAGCAAGGGGAGGTAGTACTACTGATCTTGTTCCACTGATTGCTAAGACAGGTACTGCTTTTCTGTAAGAAGGCCCAAATTCCTTCTTCACCGCGATCTTTTCTCTGACCAGATCCCCAATGTTTGGAATCCAGACAGTTCTTGCTGGGACAGGTGGTTTTTCTTCAGTGGCCGTTGGCTTTAGCTTTGTGTTACTTAGACTTCTCCTTGTCTCATTTAAGTCCTGTAAAACAGCCAAACGACATTTGATATCAAAGGTTTTTTGTTCCACCACTGAAGTTTGACTATCGAGGTCTTTGATTATCATTATTGTACCAAACAAAAATTCATACGGAGTGATTCCACCCAGAGAATGTCTTGGCAGATTATTAAGACTACGTTGGACACTTATTAGATGTTTGACCCACCCATCACCCGAACCTAATACCCTTGCTGTTATAGATTGCTTTATGTCACGTTTTTTCACTCCACTACCGCATTACCCTCAGGATTGAATGAACTAGAGTACCGCAATGCAATGCACAAGCTGGCTATGGCCTCCTTGTAAGCTCGAGAGCTAAACGCAGGACCCTGGTCAGAATGGTATAGAGTCTAAATGTCAAGTTTTTATTATCGACTAGACATAATATCGAGTAAAAAATATAGATTAGACATAATATCGACTAGATAGAATATAGACTACCAAAATATCGACTAGAAAATGTTAATATCGGATAGAATGGACATAATATCGAATCAAAAATATAGAATGGACATAATATCTTCTAGACAGAATGTAGACAACAAAAATATTGAATTTAAGTTAATATTAATTTTAATTTTTGTGTAATATAATTCTGCAGCGGGTTGTGGGTTTATAGAGGAATAGGGTGGGAAGTAATTTAATTATAATTAATTAAATATGTTATTTTATTTATTGGTATTTATTTAGAATTAATTGTTAATTAATTATTAATTGGTAATTAATTAAAATATAATTGGTAATTAATTTTAAATGATTAATTGATAAATATGTTAATTTTAGTAATTTATTTTCTGTAGCGGGTTGTGGGTTTATAGGGGAATAGGGTGGGAAGTAATTTAATTATAATTAATTAAATATGTTATTTTATTTATTGGTATTTATTTACAATTAATTGACAATTAATTATTATTCGGTAATTCATTAAAATATAATTGGTAATCAAGTTTAATTGATAAATATGTTAATTTTAGTAATTTATTTTTTGAAGCGGGTTGTGGGTTTATAGGGGAATAGGATGGGAAGTAATTTAATTATAATTAATTAAATATGTTATTTTATTTATTGGTATTTATTTAAAATTAATTGTCAATTAATTATTAATTGGTAATTAATTAAAATATAATTGGTGATTATTTTTAAGTGATTAATTGATAAATATGTTAATTTTAGTCATTTATTTTCTGTAGCGGGTTGTGGGTTTATAGGGGAATAGGGTGGGAAGTAATTTAATTATAATTAATTAAATATGTTATTTATTTATTGGTATTTTTTGGGAAATAATTGTGAATTAATTATTACTTTGTAAATAATTAAAATATAATTGGTAATTCATTTTAATTGATTAATTGATAAATATGGTAATTTTAGTAATTTATTTTCTGTAGCGGGTTGTGGGTTTATAGGGGAATAGGGTGGGAAGTAATTTAATTATAATTAATTAAATATGTTATTTTATTTATTGTTATTTATTTAGAATTATTTGTTAATTAATTATTAATTGTTAAATAATTAAAATATGTGTAATTTATTGTAATTGATTAATTGATAAATATGTTACTTTTATTACATTTTTTCTGTAGTGGGTTGTGTGTTTATAGGGGAAAAGCTTGGGAAGTAATTTAATTGTAAGTAATTACATTTTTGTAAATATTTGCTTTTTGTCTAATTTTTATTTATTTTTATACTGTAAAATAATTTATTGGTAATTAGTAAATAATTAGTAATAGTAGGTAACTTTTATTATTAGTTAATTTTTATTTGTAATTTTAATTGTTGAAATATTATATTTTATAAAATTGTAAATTATTTTAATTCTTTTGTAATTGGTATTAATATTTATGTTATTTATATTTATATATGAAGTATTTACTTTCCCTACTTTTGCACTCACTGGAGTAGGAATAGTAATTTTTAACCCTACGCTATCCAATGCTTTCCCTACTGTTGCACTCTCTGGAGTAGGAATAGTATTTTTTACCCCTAGCTATCCAATGCTTTCCCTACTGTTGCACTCACTGGAGTGGGAATAGTAATTTTTATCCCTATGCTATCCAACGCTTTCCCTACTGTTGCACTCTCTGGAGTAGGAATAGTAATTTTTATCCCTACGCTATCCAACGCTTTCCCTACTGTTGCGCTCACTGGAGTGGGAATAGTAATTGTTACCCCTACGCTATCCAACACTTTCCCTACTGTTTCACTCACTGGAGTGGGAATAGTAATTTTTACCCCTACGCTATCCAAAGCTTCCCCTACTGATGCACTCTTTGGAGTTGGAATAGTAATTTTTACCCCTACGCTATCCAACGCTTTCCCTACTGTTGCATTCACTGGAGTGGGAATAGTAATTTTTACCCCTACGCTATCCAACACTTTCCCTACTGTTGCACTCACTGGAGTGGGAATAGTAATTTTTACCCCTACGCTATCCAACGCTTTCCCTACTGATGCACTCTTTGGAGTTGGAATAGTAATTTTTACCCCTACGCTATCCAACGCTTTCTCTACTGTTGCACTCACTGGAGTGGGAATAGTAATTTTTATCCCTGCGCTATCCAACGCCTTCCCTACTGTTGCACTCTCTGGAGTAGGAATAGTAAATTTAATCCCTACGCTATCCAACGCTTTCCCTACTGTTGCACTCACTGGAGTGGGAAAAGTAATTTTTACCCCTACGCTATCCAACGCTTTCCCTACTGTTGCACTCACTGGAGTGCGAATAGTAATTTTTACCCCTACGCTATCCAACACTTTCCCTGCTGTTGCGCTCTCTGGAGTGGGAATAGGTATTTTTACCCCTACGCTATCCAATGCTTTCCCTACTGTTACGCTCTCTGGTGTGGGAATAGTAATTTTTACCCCTCTCACTATCCAACGCTTGGCCTACTGTTGCACTCTTTGGAGTGGGAATAGTAAATGTAACCCTCTCGCTATCGTACGGAAAAAATATTGTATATGTTTTGTTAATAATATGTATATATATATATATATATATATATAGATATATATATATATATATATAAATATATATATATATATATATATATATATAGATATATATATATATATATATATATATATATATATATATATATATATATATATATATATATATATATATATATATATATATATATATATATATATATATATATATATATATATATATATATATATATATATATACGCTGTCAGTGATCCGGTCGGAATGTAGCATACCAATTGCATATGTGCCGATAAAGACTCGCAAATCTTTTATAACAGTTCTGGCGTCAGCCGAGCACTGGGGCCACATCCAAATTAATCTTGTGCAGGAATCCACTGCGACCATGATATATTTATAGTTGCCATCCCTTTGTAAGGGACCACAGTGGTCCAGGTAAACATATACTAATGGTTTATCTGAGATTAGAAGGGGCGTCTGCGCAGGTTGTTTCACTGTTGATACCTTCCTTTTTTGGCATATTTCACATTCTAAAACATAGTTTCTAGTCTGTTTTCTCATCCGTAGCCACCAATATCTCTGTTTTAATAACAATACTGTGGCTGAAACACCAGCATGTGCAGAGGCGAGCCCTTCATGTGCTGCTAATATTAGTCCTAACCTATGTTCCATGTTTGGAATTGTCCTATCCCCCACTCCAGGGATTACAGCAAAAGGAACATTATTTGCATCAGTTTTGCATGAGTACTTTACTGGAAAGCCTTTCGGGAGTGTCTTACCACTGTTTTTTTACTGAAGCACTGACAGCTGTAAAAGAACTACTTGTTCCCAAAGCATTTTATGCTTGATTGTGCCACCTTTTGCATATTTGAAACCGTTTTGAACCAAGTTCTACAAGTATTCATTATAAGACTGGACGCAGTAATACGAATCGCACACTATCAATGTGGGGAATTCGCGATCGGCATATTCAAGCGCCATCTTAAAAGCCTGTAGTTCAGCTCGCTGAGCTGTACAGTCTCCGAGTGACTGAGTTTTAGTGACTAGGGGTCTAAATTTTCCTTTGTGCCAACGACCTTTAACAATCGCGCACCCAGCACTATATGCTTGTTTACCCCCAACTGGGGGCTGTGCTGAACCGTCTGTATATATTATACAGCTGTAATGTTCCAGAGGCAGGATTTCAGTCGGCAGAGGACATTCATATTCGTATTGGAGAAACTCTTGCAATTTTAAGTTAGGATCAAATTTGTGTACTACGTCTGATGCAGCAAGAGAATTAACCCATTGTATCCATCTTGGATGTAAAGCTTTAGCATTCGGAATGCTGGCTCTTGTTACAGCCTCTAGGGCAGGGACCGGTGTTACGATTATTATACGTTAACCTTGTGCGAGGTCTCTTTCTTTTGCTACAGCAGTTTGGACCGTAGTCAGATTTTTTTCCAGTAGGACTGAATTTCATTTCAGCTTGTGTGTACAAGTGTGATTTGTAAGCTATTGGTACCGTTTCTACCTCATTGGAGGTCAGGTACGTAAATCCGCATCTTCCTGGGATGACTCGGATTACAAGGTTGCGTTCGTTTGCGTGTGTTTACAGTTTTGTTTTAGTTAACATCTCTGTTTGTATTGATAGTAACATTTCTGTGTGTTTCTGTGTCCAATTAATTGGTTTGAAATCAGGTTTTATTAATTCGTAGAGAGGTTTAAACCTCTCTGCGTAGTTTAGAATGTAAGTTCTTCAGAAATTAAGGAAACCTAGAATTGATTGTAAGTTTTTCAGCGTTTTTGGAGCTTGTAGTACTGCACACTTCTCTGAGAAGTTGTCTGCTACGCTTTTGCCTTCACTCGATAACTCATATCCCAGAAACAGGACAGTAAGGTGGGCAATTCGTGATTTTTTAAAGTTGAAATTGTACCCTTCAGATGCGAACCCAAGTATTATGGTGTTCACTCTTTTCAAGTGAGTCTCCAGGTCATTGTCTGTTAGATAAATGTCATTGACATACGATAATGCCTCATCATCATACATTTGTAGTAACTCTGTTACCCTGGCTGAAAATAATCCTGGGCTGTTCTTGAATCCCTGGGGGAGACAACAACATTGCCCTTGGGCCCTCATACTGGAGAAAGCGGTCAAATACCTGCTTTATGGTGCAATCTTTTGACAGAAGAAACCATTTGAAATATCTAGTGTTGTTTTATATCTTTTGTGCACAATGTTATTTATTAGTGATGCACTGTGTGAATTTTGTACTGCAAATGTTTTGCAACAAGAGTTTAGGTGTCTGTAGTCCAATACTAGACGCGATAAATCGTCTGGTTTGGAGACAGCAAACAAAGGATTGTTCATTTGAGAGGTGCATGTTTCAATCACCCCCTGGTATTAAAGTTGATCTAAGATCTCCCTGACTTGTTTTTTAGCTTCTTGCTTAACAGGATACTGCCTCTGTGCAGTAGGTTGATTTTTTAACTGAATGTTATGGTGAAGAGAATCCTCATCCCATCCTACATGATTTTTATATAATGCAGGGGCTTGGGCCACTGACCATTTTCTAGCATATGTGTATTTTTTATGAATTGGAATGTGATTTGAGAAGGCAGGCATAATCATTTCTTCGCCATGTGGGCACTCACTGACAAACTCTGGTCGCCAGTCTTTCTCTGCTAGAAGGATATCATAGCCTTTAGATAGATTCTCCCAAAAGAGACTTTTTATTTTCCTAGTTTTGTCCCCTTCTATACGTAATGTTATTTCATATAGTTTATGGGGCACGCTAACTCTGGTGTCTGCAGTTTCCACCTGAATGTATTCATTCGTGTATACTGTCTCCAGAAGATTCATCAGGATCTTGCAAGCTATGGTCACTTCTGCTGCGCTGTCTAGCATTGTCTGGGCCCACTCTCTGTTCTTGAGTTGTGTCCTCAGGATCCTCGGCATGTTTTATTTTAATACTAGCTACCTTCTTTTTGGGAAATTGTAATTTTTTACATTGATGAGCAGGTTCTTTGTCTTTGGACTTGACTCGCTCTTCTTTATGTTCTGACCGTCCTCTTCTTTCCGATTTCTGTGAGGAAGTCTGAAAAGATCAAGAGGGACGTGTATCATTATCTTGATATCTGTCAGGTTTTCTTAAATTGTCCCTATTTCTAAGGTTGTATCTTTTTTCAGAGGGCTCCCGTTGTGGAGACCTGCCCCCCCGTTCTGGAGATCTATCTCTCCGTTGCGGAGACCTTCCTCTGGACTGAAACTGTTTTTCTCTGGTAGTGGTTTGTTTATTACCCTCCCACTTCTTTTTTGGAGTAATGAGATTATTCTTAATAAAAGTGTTTTCAGGATTTTCAGTTAGTTGTGGTTTTAGTGGTTTCCCACCCAAACTATCTCTACCTAGTTCTTCATAGCACTTTTCAATTATTCTGGCAAGTTCAAAAGGTTGGTCTGTTATTTCTGTTTCTTTTGATTTTTGGCGGATTGCCACTGATGCTGCTTCTCCCTTTGTGTTGGCTAGTAGTATATCCGAGACTTTCTTAACCCCTTCCATGCTGGTGACGAACCCCAGCCGTCATGCACTACGGTGCTCGTGTGCTGATGACGGCTGGGGTTCGTCATGGCCCGCCCGTGTTCGGCCGGCGGCCGCACACGGGAAAAATCGCGGCCGCACGGAAGGGGTTAAAGTATTTCAGTAATTTCATACCTAGATTTAAAGCAGGCTCTGGACCGTATTCATTTTGAATCTGTCTTAGTACGTCTGGTATAACCGCCATAGGCGGAACACCATGTGTTTTCGTGTATATTGAAGCAAAGACTGTTCCCCAAGTGTCACAGCCCTCCACATGTGGTGCGATCACCATTGGTAAACAGATCGTCAGAATTCTGTGTTTTTCATGAGGTGTACTATCAGGGTATACTGCCTCTATTTGAGTAATCTTTTGAGCTAACCAGAACGGAATTTGTTCCCGTTTTGCGGGTAATTTGCCAATGACTGATTGTATAGTCTGTGGTTTAATTTTATTTGTGTTCCCCTGGTGAGGGGTGTGCTGTGGAATTTTTATTGCTGGTTGGACTGTTAAAGTCTGCAGGACATATTGGACCAATTGTCTATGTATTTTAATTAATTGTTTTCCAAAACCATTTTTATTAGGAGTTCAATCAGGTTTCAGCACAGCCCTCCACAATCAAGAGGAGACTGTCAACAGTAGATATGAAAAGACACAGCATTGACATAGCATTGAACCCAGTGCATAGAGCGAATTTTGCCAAACAACTCCCACCCACCTGCCCCAAAACTCCCACCAACCCCGTCCACTACCCACCCCTTATCCCACCCTAACCCAGTGCACGTGATCATAGTTCAACCATAAGAGAAGGTGTACAAAGGTGGAGCCGGCCAACAGCCTAGGGTGCAGGGTCAACATCCTGCGGCAGTGCATCGTCCATGTCCATAGGAGGGTCGAGGGTCAGGCCCCTGTAGTCCGCCCACCGTTTCCATATTTTGAAATGTTTGTGGGGACATCCCCGAGCTTCATAAACTGGCTGTTCCAAACCCATGATGAAGTCCAGGCCCGCCCTCCAGGCACTGAGGGGGGGGCTCGCTCGCTCTTCCAGGCCTGTGCCAAGTCCCTCTTCGCCACCACCAGCCCCAGCAACAACAAATGGCGCTTGTAGATGTTGCCCCCAACATTTTCTAGGACATGAAGAAGGCCCAATCTAGGGGTACGGGGCAGGTCCCACCCCAACACCTCAGACAGGCAGTCCCAGACCCCGGCCCAGAACCGAGTCAACCGCACACAAGACCACACAGTGTGAAAGAGGGTGCCTCTCTCCGAACCACATCTCAGGCACTCCGGGGTCGCAATTAGGCCCGCCCGCCACAAACGGTCTCTTGTGAAATAAGCTCGATGTAGATATTTGAACTGAATGAAGCGGAGGCGGACAGCTATAGCAGCACCATGGGGGGATTCAAGGGCCTTGCGCCAGTCGTCTTCATCTAGGGGACCGACATCAGCCTCCCACTGGGCCTTCAGTGTCGAGAGCGAGGGGGAGCAGTGCGTGACCAAGGAGCGGTAAATGTGGGAGACTTTTTTTGTCACCCAAATCTCCCATAAACAGTTTCGCCTCTATGGGACTAAAGTCCGGGAGCTGTTCCAGCCCCACCAGGCTAGGAGTAAGAGCGTGGCGAAATTGAAGGTACCGAAAGAACTGAGACCTGGGCATGTTGAATTCAGCACTGAGATCCTGAAAGGATTTAAGAGTGGTGCCGGAGAGGACATGTCCAAGGGACGAGACCCCTATTGCGTCCCAGCCGTCGAAACCTTGCAGCGACGCCAGCGCCGGCAGCAGGCCATTACGCCACAACGGAGTCTCTGCCGTCAGTCTACCCCACCAGCCCATGCGGTGCAGGGCCCTCCGCCAGACAGCGAAAACCACCTGGGTGACCCGCGGGAGCAGTCGCCTCCGCCTGGCCGAATACAACAACGTATGGAGGGAGGCGTCGCCCATTAGAGAGTGCTCCAGAGCATAGGCCGGGTCACAGCGGTCCCCATACCACCACTCCTTGAGCACCAGGAGATGGGAGGCCTGGTAGTAGGACAATATATCCGCGGTTGCCAAGCCGCCGCAGTAAGTAGAGAGGAAGCACGTACGGAGCGCTACCCTGGAGGCACCCCCAGCCCACAGGAACCTGCCCAACACAGAGTCAACACTGCGAAGCCACTGCGGATCAATCGGGTAGGGATGATTCTGCAGTTGGTAAAGGAGACGGGGCAAGGCCACCATCTTAAAGATGGCCGATCGACCGTAAATGTTAAGAGGCATACGCGTCCACGTCTTGATGTCCAGCTGGACCCGGTCCCAAACCGGCTGGATGTTCCGGCTCCACGCCTCCGTGGGCGAGGCAGAGAGGAAAACTCCCAGGTATTTTAGTCCCTCCACTGCGATCCGAAGGGACGCAGCCCATGGGTATTCCACCGCGCCACCTCCCAGCACCCATAGGGTCGACTTGCGGGGGTTAAGGAAGAGCCCCGACGCTTGACCAAAACCCTGCATCAATTCTAGGA
The DNA here is from genome assembly GCF_964263255.1 of Lissotriton vulgaris. Lineage (NCBI taxonomy): Eukaryota > Metazoa > Chordata > Amphibia > Caudata > Salamandridae > Lissotriton > Lissotriton vulgaris. Next base: position 416,660 of record NW_028241612.1, read on the forward strand.
CCCGTGGGCCCGTACGCCGCAGGTCAGTCATGAAGAACAGTAGATCGTCCGCATACAAAGCAATGCGGTCCGCGTGATCCGCGCTCCAGACAAAACCACGATAAAGCGCATCATTGCGTATCCTGGCGGCCAACGGTTCCATGGCCAGCGCAAAAAGGTAAGCGGAGAGCGGACACCCTTGACGCGTGCGCCGAGTCACTGGGAATCGAGCCGAAGCCGCCCCCGAAACCCGCACCGAGGCTGTAACCTTCGTGTAAAGCAGGCGGACGTAAGAGATGAAGACCGGGCCGAGGTTCAGCAGTGGTAGAAGGGTGAAGAGGAAAGTCCAGCTGACCGAATCAAAGGCGCTATCAATGTCAGCCAGTAATAACGCCGCCTGATCCTCCGAAGCTCCGATCGCATCAATCGCCGCCTGCGCCCGCCATATATTGTGCCGTGTTGCCCGGCGTGGCATAAAGCCAGCCTGGTCAGGGTGAACAAGGGCAGAGATATGGGGAAGCAAGCGATTCGCGAGCGCTTTGGCCAGGAGCTTGGCCTCGAAATTAATAAGGGAGATGGGGCGATAAGAGTCATGGCGGTCCGGGGGCCTTCCCGGCTTCTGGAACACCACGATTTCGGCATGGCGCCAGTCCGGTGGGAGGCGGCCCTGCTCTCGCGCCAGCTCCAGAGCACGCATGTAATGCGGCCCGAGCTGTAGATGGAATTTCTTATAGAATTCGCTGGGAAAGCCGCTCGGTCCCGGCGCCTTGCCCACATTTAGTTGACCCAGCGCTTCCCCGAGTTCCTCACCCGTCAGGGGGAGATCCAGGGCGTCACGCACCTCATCAGACACAGCGGATGGGGGAACCAATGTGAGATAATCTGCAATAGCAGCGGGGGAGAGAGTCTCCCGGGAGGCATATTGACGCCCATAATAGTGCGCGAAGCTTGTGGCAAGAGTGGCCGGGTCTGTAATCGCCACCCCTGCGGCATCGACTAGACCCGGGAGCGTAAGGGGCTGCAATGTTTGTTGACAGAGCCTATGGAGCATTGTGCATGACTTGTCGCCCCACTGATAGACCCGGCTACGGGTGGCCAGCCATGCCTGGCGGGCCTCGTTCAATAAGACCGAGGAGTAAGTTTGCTGCGCCTGCAGGAGCCGTCGCAGGGCGACTTCATCCGTCGCCTCTCTGTGGCGAGCCTCAAGTTCTTCCACCCGCCCCGCCGCAGCAGCAATGCCCTCCAGCCGAAGCCGGCGAGCAGATGCACACCATGCAATATCAATACCCCGCAGAGTGGGCTTCATGGCCTCCCAGACAGTCACAGCGTCTACAACCCCGGCAAGATTGTCCTGCCAGTATTGGGCAATTGCGCCACGAAGATGCTGGGAATAGTCAGGTCGCTGCAGATGCCACGTGGACATCCGCCATCTGAAAGGTTGGCGCGCTTTATGCAGGTCTATCTGGACTGCTACCGGGGAATGGTCGGAGAGCCCGCGAGGCCGAATCGCCGCCCCTTTGACTCTAGCAAGGAAAGCCCTCGGAACAAACACATAGTCCAGGCGCGAAAGGGAGCCATGGACCGCTGAGACGTAGGTGTACTCACGTCGCTCCGCATGCAAATGCCTCCACACATCCGCCCATCCTAGGACATCCATCATAGCCCCTAACCGCGTAGGGGAGGGAACGGGCACCACCCCCGGCCTCCGCTGTCGGTCCACAGCCACATCCACCACATCGTTCCAGTCGCCACCAATCACTGCCAGGGAGTCGGGGAGTTCAGTCCATAAGGCAAATAACCGCTCAGCCAAGGCCCATTGTAGGGGGGGGGGAGCATACACACAGCCAAACACCACAGGTTCCGCACCAACCTTCCCCTGAACAAACACAAAACGCCCCTGGGGGTCGAGCCACTGACGCTCGTGAGTGTATGCCAGCCGCCTATGAATAAGGATGGCCACCCCCCTGGAACCCCTAGCAAACCCAGCGTGGAACACCTGGTAGAAGCCAAAGCGCTGGAGACTCAGGGCCTTCGTGCCCAGCATGTGTGTTTCCTGGAGCATAAGCACATCTGCTAGATCCCTCTTGGCCCAGCGAAGCACCGCTCCCAGTTTAATCTTGTCCAAGAGACCCCGGACATTCCAACTAAGAACATGCATGGAGGCGCCAGAAGGCGCTAAACGAGGAACATCAACCATCGTCACGACTCACCCAGCCCCACAATCCCAGGCCCTTGGCCCAGGCCCCAAACCCCACAGTAGCATAGGTCAGAAAGATCACGTGCACCCCAGAGAACAGTACCCCAATACCCACAAACCCCAGAAAGCCACCCCCCCCCCAACCTGCCATCTCACAGCCCCAAACCCCCCTCCCCCACCCCAATACCTCAAGAAACAATGAAGTATCTGTCGCAGCATACGGTACTTCAGGCACAAAACAGAGCGCCAAAAGGCAGGCATGCCAATGGATCCCGCACTACCCCCAAACACCAACCAAGCACACACCCAAAAACCACCCCCAAACCCCAAACAGGAGGAAGCAGCCCTCAAAACAAGCCCCATCCCCCCCCCATCAGTAAGCACAATCAATAACATTGCAATATATAGTGCATTTGTTCACATGAGTCCCAAAGAGGCACTGAAGAGCCAGGTAATACTGCACCAGATGAAGTCCAAACCGTCGTGCAGCAGGCGGCCACAATAGAAATGTAAAGAGTCAAAAGTCGGTGAACAGAAGTCACGACCCCCGCCAGTGTGATCCGTCTCCGGCTGCGTGTCCCCCAAAAGGGGGTCTCGAGACAGGGACCTCCGCCTCGAACAGGATTTGCGGTGCCGCTTCCCTTTGGCCTGTTGATCGCTCCGCTCCTGAGAGGAACTGCGGGAGGAGCCGGAGTGCAGCCCCGGTTGGACGTGTGACCGAAGCCGGACCGCCTCGTCTGTCCAGGCAAAGACAGCCTCCGGGGAATCAAAAAAGTGGGTCCTTGAATTGTAGATGACCCGGAGGCGGGCCGGGTACAGCAATGAGTACTGAATTTTCAGGCCCCGGAGCTTGGCCTTGGCCGCCAGAAAGGAATGCCTCTGCTGCTGGACCAGCTTGGTATAGTCCGGGAAGATCATAATTTTGCAATTATCAAACAGCAGGGTGTCCTTCAGTCTTGCCTCCCGGAGGATGACATCCCTGTCATGGTAATTCAGGATCCGAGCAATGATCGGGCGAGGCCGCTCACCAGCCGGCGGCTTCTGTGTCAAGGCGCGATGGGCGCGTTCAACCACAAAACAGCGTGACAGGGTGTCCGGGGGTAACCAGCTCTCCAGCCATCGGGATAAGAACACATCCATAGGCCCCTTCTCGCAGTCCTCCGGAAAGCCCACAAAGCGCAGATTGTTCCGCCGTTCCCGTCCTTCGGCGTCCTCAACACGGAGTGCCAGGCCCCGCTGCGTCTGCTCCAGGTCGGCAACTCGCTTCTTCAGGGCACCGACATCGCCCTCCACCGTCGTGACCCTGGTCTCTGCCTCCGTGATGTGAGCAACCGCGTTGCGGAGGTCCTGGCGCAACAGCATCACATCGGCGCCCACCGCGCCGATCTTCGCATCCAACATATCACGGGATTGCGTGATGGCCGTTAACAGCGCTGCATTGTCTGGGCCCGCCGCTTGATTCCCTCCGGCAGCCCCGGCACCGCTCCCGGGGCCGGTGAACTTGTCGATGGGTCCCGTCGTGGCTGTAGTATGACCGCCTTTGCCTCTCGTCATGGCCGCCGGCGGGGTAGTCCGGCAATAGACACTCGCTATGGGTCACCCCACAGAAGCAGGCAGCAGACGGGAAGGGGACGTCCGCGGCACAGCAGTCCCTCGGGTCCAGCTCGCCCCCAGCTCGTCAAGAGATAGGCCAGACCCAAGGGGGGGGCACTCCACCGAGGTGCAGGTATCACCAGGCAAGGGCCCAAGGCTGAATCGCCGGAGTGGCGCCACCCGACCGTCCGCCCCAGGTAGCGCTGCCGCCCCACGAGGGCGTCAGGGCAGGCCGATCAGGATACACTTCTGGTCCACACCATCAATGCATCCGGACCCCAATCAACCGGGTATGGTCACGAGCCCCCAGTCTCACAGCTCCAGTGACTCCGCTCCGGTGGTGCGGACTGAGATGGATGACTCCCAGCCGGCTGCAGGGCTTCCCGGCGGGCAGGAGAAAAATCGAGGCCCCGGCTCACCACGCGGCAGGTAGGCCCAGCATGGACGGCCCCCAATGGTTGCGCCAGCGGGGGTCTGGAGCTTCAAGAACCACACCACCTGATTCCGCCGGACTCCAGCAAACTCCTGCACTAGTAGAGACGAGGGATGAGGGTGTAGGGCAAGGATAAATTAGCGGACAAGGATCGGGCCGGCAGGAGCTCTACAGAGCTGCGTCCGCCATCTTCGCCCTCGAAGCCACGCCCCATCTTAATTAATTGTTTTCAGGGGCGTAGCTAGAGCTTGTGTCGCCCGGGGCTATCCCTCAGATTGCCGCCCCTGGGGAGTGGGGGAGAGGGCTGGGGAAAAAGGACCGAGAAACACGAAGTATCGCCGCTAATAGTTACCTCGATCATGCAAGTTACGTGCACATACATGACATGGTCCAAGGCTACACAGTTAAATACACCGGTGACCGGCAGTACAAAGGAGAACACACAGACTGCCACCATACTAACACTTACGTTTCTGACATTTAATTGCAGCTCTCTCCAGCACCTGCACCGCCACATATGCAGTGCAATTCTTACATCAAATATTGAAGCGTGATGAACAAAAAGACGACTTAACGTTCACTATAAGACAACACATCTTTGCTAACATGGATTTGTAAGACTTCGATGCATTTCTCAGAATATGTATCTACAAATTGCAAAATGCTCTGACGTCATCCTGAACATTTCTTTGTGAATATGTATGTTTATTATTTGGAATCATTTCTCACATTTTTTTGTAAAAAAATAACTGGTACTTTAACGTCGTCTGTGTGTGATATAAAATTTCAAATAAAGAAATAAAAACTTAGAAATTACCAGCATTTGCAGGGTTCCATACTTTATGGAATGTTCTTCGACACCCCACTGTACAACTGTCGGCCATGTCTACATTTCTGCAGTTGCAGGCCAATGCCTGCAATGTTCAGCTCATGGTTTGTGCACGTGGAGTGGCGCAGCTGGCACCGGAAGTACAGGTAACAACAGCAGGCCGGACATAAAGGAAGCATAGCTGCCAAGGTTTCAGATTGCTTGTGTGTGACATTTTCATAATTTCGGTGTAATTATGAATGACATTCAATGATTTGGAGTGACACTTTGTTGAAAGCAAAGTTCAAGCAAGGAAGATGAGGGAAACATATAAATATAAAACATTACACACATTTGAGCAACTAGAAATTCTGCAGAGCACCAGGAATGGAAGGCCACTAACCCACCTGAGAAACAGACTGAACTTACAACAACAAATCAGGCCTATTGTCATTGCCAATCCTAACTAACAGTATCACAGCCACAGTCCTCCCTACAGCCATAACAAACTGAAAGCTTGAATGGCCACCTGACTTACTACTGGGCTAGCCTTTAAAATGCTCTAGAGACTGTCAGGTGCTTTATATATTGGTGCTGTCACGGTCTGTTGTTGGGCAGGCTGCTGTTTCCGTCTTTATTGTACAGACGGCCTTTTTCTTCCAAGGACCCATTTAAAAATGCTGGTGTAAGGCCTCTAGCAGAGAAGCACAAAAGTGGTTAACAGGGTTCCAGCTGGCTGGAGGTCGCACTTAAAAACGTGTGCGTTCCGCCGTGGCCAAGCTCCAACTGGACAAACACTGTGCCCTGTGCTCCCAAAGCAAACACGTGTAACTGGAGGACAGGAGGTCAGTAATAGAGATTGTTTGTCACTCAAAGAACGTGATTTCCAATGGGGTCCGGACCAGCAACATTTCAGCTTCTTGGATTTTTCATAAAGTTCAAGCCTCGGTATGAAGTCAACAATATTTTGCATTCGGGAGCGTATGTCCATTTATTGTCAAACAGTAATGTAGACCTGCAGCGTTCGAGCCTCATATGTATTTCATGATCCCATGTCACAAGTGGCACTTTAAGCCTTTCCCAACTCATTAGCCAACATTGCACACATTGGCCAACAAAAAGCTTGCAGTGAACCCCAATTCATCTATAAGGGGCTTATGCAGTCCAGTTTTTTGCTGCATTCTTGTACTTGTAGTCTTCTTTTTTCCCATTAGGCATAACGAACTACAAGTCCCAGAATGCACATAAAGAAACTGCCTCCATCAGGTACTCTTGCTTGATGTGGTACACCTTACAAACTTCATTCATTTGAAAGCCTCCATATCACCAAGGCCAGCCTGCTCCAATCCCTGGCTTTAGTCTAAAATGCATTCCGGGAGTTTTAGTCCTAGCACACTTCGGTTGATTTTAACAACCACACTTCAAAACAATGATTTGAGAAACAAAGGCCCTGTCCTTGAAAATATACTATTGGGGCGCCACCAAAAACACTTACAGCGTATTCCGCTCATTATAGAGACCAACATGCGCTCTTACCCATCACTGTAGGGCTCTTCATCTGTACTAAAGTAGGGTTTCTCACTGCCCACCTGCAGCGAGGAGCCAGTTTGTAGAGGGTTCATTGGCTGCCATGCCAACAGCATCCTCTGCGTGAAGGTTTTTCCCAGAACGTATTGTCACGGGAATGCCCTGTAGCCAAGCCACGCTGAGCTGATATATGAATGTTGTAGTTAACACTGTAGAGTTCGGCCCTACGACCGACACTCCTGGCCTGATAAAAACATTCTTCTGTGAAAACGAAAATACAAGTCGTTGCCAGACATTTTTATCTTGCTATGTATTTGAGGTGCTAAACCTGACCTTATTAGTGTGTCACGTAATCACTTACAGTTCACAGAGACTGTTCAGCGGGACCATCCGTGCATGACTATGCGATGGTGCACTCTGCTGCAGCCTGCCTGTTCTCAGGCTCGTCCGGGCCCCGTGCCGCTCGCCAGCCAGACTCTCACTGTGAGCCGGCAGTAGTGTTTTGCGCATCCGGCCCAGGCCGCCTTCCGCGATCATGCCTCTTGCGCAGGCGGCAGCTGAGCTCAGCATGACTCTGGGACCTGTGGCTCGACCCCGCATTAACCTGTGTCTTTGTGTGGGAGGTTGTCACCAAGAGAGACTGCCTGACTCGCGCGCGCGCCACACCACCATGCGTGCAACATGTGTGCAGCGTGCGTACGCTGCAGGTAGCAGTTGAAAGCAGGTGAGTTTGCTTGCACTTAAAAGTGTGGCCCGTTGCGGCTGCGTTTAACATTTATTTGGGGGCTGGGGACACTGACTGACAAAGTGTCAGACAGTGAATGTCCCCAAATAAATCATAAAGCCCGCCGCAACGGGCCACAAGTGCCGCGCTGCCTTGCTGCCTCCAAAACAGTGTCGCCTGGGGCGGTCCGCCCCCTTCGCCCCTCCTAGCTACGCCGGTGATTCTTTTAGCTGAACTAAAAGTTCTCCGTCTGATATTTCTTCGATGTCAGGATGTGGGGTATAGCTGGCTAGAACCAGCCATTTGGCTCCTGGTCTACCTAGTGGACCGAGCCTGGTTATGTGATTTTGATGTTTTAGGGCGCCATTAAACCAGAGCTGATGCTCCTGGTAAGTTAGTGGAATTTCAACGTCCTCGAAAGGAATGTATTCCACTGGATTTTCCTCTGCTTTGTAGTAGTGGAACTCGTGTGTCATAGCATTTGCTGCTGGAAAAGTTATCCATGAATAGAATACCTCTGCCGATTTCCATGTGCCTCTACCACAAATATGACTGTACCACCTCTTGATGATACTCCATTACTTATAAGTTTGTAAGTTACACTTCTTCTTATTTTTATCGGGATGTTTATTGCATCCGGGTCATTTTGTACAGCTGTGTCATTTAAGACTGCTTGAGCTGCTATTCTAGCTCTTTCCCTTTTGTCGTCACTTTCCGTCATTTTTGCTGACAGAAAGTTTGCAGAGCAAGTTTCAAGGAAACAAAGATTAGGTGCACAATATTTTGGAACACTGTATCCTTCAACGTTGACTAAACCAAAAACTAATACATAGGATTTTCCTCCTACTAAGTTTTGGCGGATATTAACCTTTTACCCACTCCTGACGTCTATTGGAGTTTTTACGAGAAAAAGGGATCTGTGTGAAAAGTACGACTGAGTTACTCTAGTATCTAGCGTTAAATTATCGCCTTGCCAAACGTTAGGCGCCATGTAGTGTAGTTCCTATATTCCCAATAGGCTCTGCGCATTGGAATAACATAAACAATAGTTTAGATGTAGGACTTAGGTTGACTAGGTCTCTATTGAATATGTTAGACTTAATTATGAATGCCAGCTAGCTCAGCGGACACTAGAAACTTTCTCGAATTCACAAGAAGGGATACGTTTCTGACAACCGCATAAACATGACAACTTTGCTCCCTCAAGAATAAGGAGTATATCTGCAGAGTCGCGGAAACAATAGATAGCTATTTTACTCGGTTAATCGTGCATGCTTAGTTTCACCAGAAGAGCAGAGAAACAGAAAGACGGGCGTTTTCAATAAAAGGGGTTGTTTATTGAGCAGTCTTCTTTCTCATGCAAGAGAAGTGAATTGCTACAATCGCAATACTTGTCATGAAGTAAAGTGCGTACAGTAAAAAGAGTATTATGAAATAATACTGTAAATGCATTATATGGTTTCTAAGCCATAGGATACTTAAAACGGATAAAATACATACAATGACTAAACGTACTCAACTGGTGCTTCTAAGATACGTCTACCCCGGTGTACCTAACCTAAGCCTAGTACATGGGAAGGAGTAAGTGAGATGTAGTTTGAGTTAAAATAGTTTCTGCCAAGAATTCTCTAAGGGTCTAATCAGCTCCGTACCTTGGTTATAGAATGAAGGAGGTCTTGTATCTCTCTCTCAGGACTCGATCTCCCAGCAACCCGCAAGGGTATCAGGGAAACACTGGAGCTGGATTTCTCGGCAGGAGAAAAGGCAGCTTCTCTCTCAGTGCGTCAGCGGGAGGGTATGCTTCCTTCGGCACTTGCTACAGCAGGGCGTCGGGCAAGTAGATAGTCGATCTGCTCCAAACCTCCGTGTGTCTTGCTAGGGCAGATGCTGGTATATTTATACCTGGAAGGTGCCGAGTTTGACGGAAGGTTGGACATATGACGTCACTAAGAACTGGCAGTTCTTTCAGGACTCCGGGAGTTCTAGGACAAATCAATACATAAGCAGGGGGAATTCCCGGGCTGCTGGAGGCTTGGTTTATCTAAGAACGCGTTGTGCTTTCTAGGAGTCTATGGGAGTAGCCTTGCTGTATTTGGACTGCATTGGCTATGTCTTAATATGGGTATGATTCTTATGCCTATATAAGGATATGATTTGATATAACTTCATAAGGGCATAAATCGGGAATATTAACTAGAGTGCTAGATTCGTCTACAACACACCTGGCCAACCCTGTGCCGGTGTTGGGGTAGTGTTAGTACTGCTTTGGGCCCTGTCCAGTGCTTGTTTCAACCCCCACAGACTGGCCCCCGAAGTCTCTGCTACTTACCTGTAAACAGCCTCTTTTAGATTACTCCAATCCCCATTGATTTGTATTAGGCACCCTATCTTGAACTTGCACGCCGTCACCCCAGTGCTGCTGGTGGTGCACTGCCGGTCCTGAACGGAACTTTTCCCAATGCTGACTTTAACTTCCTAAGACTGGTCTTGTAAGTCAATGTTATCCCTATGTATGCTGAATGTTTTCTACCTCCCTTAGGTTAACATAGCAAAATCTGAAAATTGTACTGAGGGCCCGATTAAGGGTCTGACCGCCAGACTCATGGTGGCGCGGCGGTGGCAGATCCAGCCACCGCCGCACCGGTAGTATGACTGCCTCATTAGGAGTGGGCCGGTCGGGCTGTCCTGGGACCACCGGCTCTGCCAGGGAACCGCCGTTCCCTTGCGTTGGTGCGGCGGTCAGTGGCTGCAGTATGCTTGGTGGGCCTGCCGCTGTCTCGCCAGGTATATTACGAGTTTCCTCTCCTTCAGGGTTTACATGGAAGTTCTTACTCCATGTAAACCTAGGAGGAGAGGAATGTGCCTCACCGCATGTGCATGCTCACATGGGGCATAACATGAGAAAAGCCTTTGCATTTAAATTGTTCCTTACCACGACCACCTCTTTCTCAGGAAGTCTCTTCTACAGGCCACCAGGGGCCTGCACACCTTTTTTGGAGGTGACTCCAGAGATTCTGGCTGGCCTGTTGATTGAGAAAAGCGCCTTCACTGTACTAGGCGATATTAAGATTCACTTGGAGGATCGGATTAATTCTTCAACAAAAAGATGTGTAGACGATTTTGAGGCATTACAACTCTTACAACTGATTCATCAGGCCACCCATGAAAGGGGTCACATTTTGGACCATATTTTTTCCAACGACCCTGGTCTGGAGGTGCTCAACCCCATCTGGATACCCTGGACAGATAATTTCTTTGTTCCCATGCGGTATCTTAAACCTCCTATAGTAAAGGTGAAGGATAGTTGTCCAGTGGTAGGTCGTAAATGGCCAAGGCAGGCTCTTGATGCCTGGCTAATAGACCTTGAAGCAACCACCCCACCAGAAACAGGGGACCTGAAGCAAGCAAAAAACAACTGGTCAGATTGGTTGAATGGAAAAGTGGCTAGGAATTTTAGGAAACCAGGGCCAATAAAGCATAACAAATCCAACAGATTGTCATGGTTTAGCCCTGAGCTGGTTGCCCAAAAGAAAAGCTGTAAAAAACTAGAGAGAATTTGGAGGAAGACGTACGCCCGAGCTCAAGTTAGCGTACAAGACAGCCATCCAACTATACCATAAGAACATCAGGAAAGCACAAGCCGTCTTCTATGAGGATAGCATAGAGAGGTCCTCAAACTCCTTGAAGGAGCTGTTTAAGATTGTTAAAGCACTTACAACAGTTTACTCAGGTGCCCACCTCTCTCAACACTCAATAGACAGGTGTAAAGAGCTGGCCTCGTTTTTCAAACATAAGGTCGAAATGATCTATAATTCACTTCAACCGAACACAAGGCAAACCTCAAGTGTAACTAATGACCCAAAAAACTGCCAGGTACTCCCTATTAGCACCAAGCAGGCAACAATTCTTTCTCCTCCTGCAATGTTTTCATTTACTATGTTAGGAGAGGAACAGGCAGGTTCCCTTCTACGGAACATCAAATCAGGGTCCCCTATAGACCCTGCCCCGCCCACATTCTTGTTCGAGGTGGGGACTGTGTCTTAACCCAACTCACCAGCCTCATCTCCCTCTCTCTTGAAAAGGGGTTAGTACCTAAAGAGTGGGAGCACGCCATTGTAAAACCATTGCTGACAATACCTCAGCTAGACCCCATGGTATTTTTGGAATTCCACCTGCTTCAGTTAAAGTCTATGGGCAAAATACAGCCTCACTGATTTTTATTTTTCAAATCTCTCTCTTTTCATTTTCAACATGTTGGTGTATGATATACAGAAGAAGATGTCAGCACAGCTTTACATATTGCATCTACTGAGATAAGACACTGCCTAACTTTGCTTGCGAGACTATGAGCATTTTTGTAGCATATTATAAAGTTGAGGATGAGTCCTCCCTGCTGTGTAAGCAATTGTTATTTTCTCTTGAGTCTTGTGGAAGTGATTTTAAAATACGCAAGCATGACTGAAATAATGAATTTGCTTATTTGCTTTAAATGGAGAATGAATCGGTTATTCAAGGGACGACCATATCTAATACCTGTCAAAGATCCACAGGGGATTTAGCAGATACATGCAGTAGGAGACTATGGGGCATATTGCCAACGATTAGCGATATTTATCGCTAACTAAGCTTAGCAACGATTTTTTATCGCTAAGCATCGCCGAAATTATTGCTGAGATAACGGTCTATTAGCTACGTTTATCTCCAAAGCGATCATTTTTCTGGCGATAGCGTGAATATCGCTGAGAATAAAGCGATATTCACGCATTAGCGACTAAATGTTCTTAGCCATGTTATCCACCTCCCATTGGATAACATGGCTAAGAACTGGTCTGGGCAGGTGTTAGTTTTTGGCGATATTCACGCTTAGCGCGAATATTGACATTGCTAAGCCTGCCTTGCTAATAGGCGTTAGTCACTAACGCGTTGGGAACGCCCACTTTGCATGTCATTAGCGATAATTATCGCTAACATGCAAAGCGGGCCTCAAACCGCTCGCTATCGCCTACAAGCTGTCGCTAACTGCTGTTAGCGACAGCTTGCTAATAGGGCAATAGAATTTTCACGGCTTTTTGCCTATCGCCCCCCTTGATAATATGCCCCTATGTATGCATCCATGACTATGTATCTGCGGATTTAAATTGACGGTGCAAATAGCTCTAATTAATAACCTGTTTTCCAGCCAGGATTTCTTTGGTTTGAACATGGATGGACCCTTAGAATTTCTTTTAAAAAGGCAATCAACACCACTCCTGCCACTGAGAATATTACAGAGGAAAAGCTTCTGTAGAGGAACAAATCCACCTAGAAGAGGCGATGGTGGCAGTCGGCCATTCGTTCCAGAGACCCAGACACCGCAGCCACAGGGCCTGAGGTGCTCAACAAGTGACATCACAAGGGCAACAGAGCTCACTGGCATGACTCTTCTTTCAAGGTAGAGGAAGGGGTCAATCTGCCAGAGAAAGTGCGCAATAAAAGTGAGTGTATCAGACCCTCCCCTCCCCCATAGAACGCACAAACCCATGAGTGGCAGAATTCAAGATTTCCTTGAAGAATGTAGACAGCTCACAATGGATAAATTGGTGTAGAACTTATTCCATCACAATGATTTTATAAAATTCGCAGGCTAATGTTTGCTGAAGACACAACCATATAGCAAAGTAATACTGTAAAATGAAGTTCATTAGTTTTAGAATACAAAGCTATAGAGACCGTACCACTGTCACAAAGAACACAGGAGTGTACTTGTATACTTCCTCCTAGTATACCAATGTGAGATCTTTAGAAAACAAAGCTATCGAGACCGTACCAGCATTACAAAGAACACTGGAGTGTACGCGCGGTACGTTAAGGACTAGTCTGGGAGCAGCGTAATGGACAATCTGTAGTTTGCAGGTGAGGTTCATGTTGATCCCTGCGTAGAGTGTGTGGCCGTAGTCTAGGCTGCTGCTGATTATGGTGTGGGTGACGGTTTTCCTGTGTTCGAGGGGAATCCAATTGAAGGTCTTTTGGAGTAGATGGAGGTAATGGTAGCTGGAAGAGATAATGGCGTTGATCTGGCTGTCCATTTTGAGTTCCGAGTCCAGGGTGATTCCGAGGTTGTGTACGTGGTCTGTGGGGGGGGGGAGGGATTCCAGAGGGCAGGGGGCCACCAGGTGTTGTTCCAGGTGTCGGGTTTGGGCCCATGATGAGCACCTCCATCTTGTCCATGTTGAGTTGTAGGCAGCTTTTCTTCATCCATCTGGCGACTGCTTCCATACTGTCTTGAAAGAAATGTTTGGAGGGATTGGGTTTGGTGGACAGGGAGAGGATGAGTTGGGTGTCGGCTGTCTACGATGCAATGTTTAGTCCTTGTGGTCCGACTATGGATGCGAGCGGGGCCATGTAGATGTTGAACAGGGTCGGGCTGATGAAGGAATCTTGGGGGACTCCGCAGGTGGTCGGTGTGGGTGCTGAGTGGAAAAGAGGGAGTTTGACCCATTGCGTTCTGGCACAGAGGAAAGAGCGGATACAGTTGATGACCTTGTTCATGATTCCTGCATCATGGAATCTGTGAGCTAGGGTGTGGTGAGAGACTGTATCAAAGGCCATGGAGATGTCCAGGAGGATGAGGGCCAAAGTCTCTCCTCTGTCACGGAGGGAACGGATGTCGTCTATCGCTGCGAGAAGGGCAGTTTCGGTGCTATGGTTTTTCCTGAAGCCTGATTGGGAGGAGTTGAGGATGTTGTTTTCTTCTATGAAGGCGGCAAGTTGGCAGTTGATTTCTTTTTTCATGACTTTCGTCAGATACAAGAGTTGGGAGATCGGTCTGAAATTCGGTAAGGGGTCCGCCAAGGGTTTTTTTCTGGAGAGGGCTGATCTCTGCGTGTGTCCAGTCGTCGGGAAAGGAGGCGGTCTCGAATGAGCAGCTGATGACTCGTTGAATCCCGGGGGCGATGATGTCTGCAGCTCTGTGGGAGATGTGCTGGGGGCAGGGGTCTGTGGGGGCCCCGGAGTGGGTGGTCTTTATAATCTTAAGGGTGTCTTCGATGCTGAAGGCGATCTAGCTGTCCAGTGTTGGCTGCATTGGGCTGTGAGCAGAGGGAGAGGGTTCCTCATGGAGGTTGTTGTCGTCAAAGTTGTCTTAAATGGTCTTGATTTTTTGGTGGAGGAAGGTGCTGAGTCTGTCACAGAGGTCCTGGGAGGATGGGATGTCGGTAGTCCCGCTGTCGGATGGGCGAATTCTTTGATGATGCCAAAGAGTTCATTGCTGTTGTGTGCATGGGTGGAGATTTTGTCCTGGAGTGGTTGTCAAAGTCTGCAGGGGATTTGGAGTTCCTTCATAGCTTTGCGAGGCATCTGCAGGTGCATCTAGATTCTCGAAGTTCAGTGAATTACCATCAGGCTTTCTTGGTGTGAGGGTTGGAGACTTTCTTGAGGGGGCGATGGTGTTGATGCAGTGGGTGATCCAGTTATGTAGTGTACGGGCAGCAGTGGTAGGGTCATCGTCTGTGGTGGTGGAAGCAGAGTTGCTGAGGTCAGCGGTGAGCTGGTTGTTGGAGGTCCTTGTCCTATTCATGCATTGAAGCTGGTGTGGACTTTGTTGTAAATATCATTTCATCTTGTTGCATGCTTTAGTCCATCTTTCATCTTTGTGGTATTATGTCACTTTTAGAATATGCTGTGTGTTCTTTGGTATCCTGGCTTCCCTGGCATTCCAGTTATATCAGTTGGAGCTTGGCCAGATGAAGAGGTGCACGTTTCTATCTGTACTGCAATAAATCCTTATAAAGCTACCTTAAGACGTCTGATGGATTAATCTTTCATTTATAACATTTTGGCGACTTGGGAAAACAACATCTGACCAAGCAGTTGAACAGCCTACTTTGCAGTGGAACCTCCTACAGATCAGAAACTGTACCAGAACCCACAGAACACGGAGTTATCGTGTGCGCAATTTCAAAGATATTCTTTTCATGATGTGGTATCAAGCATTTAGGTAAGCGCTATTTAAAGAGTCAAAATTTACTTTTCGGATAACCAGTAGCGCCCAGCAACCTGTGACGTTTCAACAGTGACTGTTTGTTTCACACCGTCACTACGTTGATTACAGTTGCCAAGCAACCCAGTGCGTCGTGGTTAAAGAACGTTGTCGACCTAGCTTGATTATCGCTGCATGTGTTCTTGTTGCCAAGCAACTAAGAGCGTCATAGGAAAACGTCTTTCATCAACCCGTCTTTCGTCAGCCCGCACGTTTACGTGGCGCGGCAGTGGCCATTCAAGTTCAGAAGAGGAACCTGATCGAGTGTGCTTTACGGAGCAAAGCATTTCAAGAGGAACCCGATCGAGTGTGTATTACAGAGCAAAACATTACTACAGTAATTACAAGGGATTTGCTGTGTCATTCTTAAAAGGGATGAACACCCGATCGTTTGGTCTACAATAAACAATACCTTATTTTTGTGGATTATGGTGCTTCACCTTCATTGAATTCGAAGCATCACTAAAACTTAAAGACCTCCAGTCCAATTCATTATTAACTGACTATATCATCGGTGAAGTTTGCGATTTGGATTCCAACTATACTATGACTATTTTTTTTTATTGTATTTGTAGTCATAAGTGAATATTTACCAAACAGCATATACTGTATTTAATTTACTTTTCAGTCAAGAGTAATTATTACATTATACTATTGTATTATCTTTAATACAATATCATAGTGATGTCTCAACAGGTAAATGTAGCTTTGCCACCGCAGTTTTTAAGTGAACCTGGGAATCCTACAATCTCATGGGAAGATTGGATAGCTATGTTTTATAATTATATAGAAGCGTTAGATGGAGAAGAATTCTCGCCTAAAAGAAAAAAAGCTTTACTTATGACTACTCTTGGTAAAGAAGGGCAGAGAATCTTTAAATATTTGCCTCAAGTTCTACCTTCTAGTAGTCAGTCTGGATTAGATGAATTCAAAGAGGCAGTAGTTAGACTTGAAGTAAGATTTGCCAGAGAAGAGAACTTAGTAATGAATCGTTTTAAGTTTTATAAAAATAAGCAAAGGGAAGAAGAGTCAATTGATGACTTTGTTGCTCGCTTACGTGAGTTATCGGTGAAGTGCAATTTTGGTCAAATGACTGATAAGTTAACTTGAGATCAACTGATTGTTCAGTGTAACAATCGTAAAATACAGGAGAGACTTTGGGCTGCAAAAAATCCAGCGTTAAATGTAGCAATTGACCTGGCCAAGGTGGTAGAGGAATCTGAAAAATGCATGAAAGAACTACAAAGAAGTAGTTTAGAGCAGAAAGTTTCTGAAGTATCTGAGAAAAGTTCTTGTGTTAGTGATATGAGTGATAATGAGTCTTCCGCTGTAGCTATCGTGAGGAAGAAAGGGTATGTTTTACAGAAGAAACATTTTAAAAGCAATGTGCAGAACAAAATGTGTTCAAAGTGTGGCAGTTTCTCACACAGTTCAGATGCAAAATTCTGTTTTGCAAACAATTAGGAGTGCTTGAAATGTGGCAAAATGGGGCATTTTGAGAAAATGTGTAAAACCAGTGCAAAGAACAAAGTATCTTTAGTTGGAGATCAAGACAACTTAAAAAGAGATATGAACAAGATATTCGTTTTAGAAGATTTCAATGTTAATGTGTGTCAATAAAGGAGAGAAATCAGACCAAAAGCCAACTTTCTCATCAATAACAAAAATATATGTCTTATGGTTGATTGTGGATCTAAGTGGTCTATCATTCCTAAATCAATGATGATTCAGGTTTGGGGTGATAAATCACTTATATCCATTGATATTTCACCAACAGGTTACCAAGGGGAGAGAATTGATATACTTGGTTATTTTGAGTGTGACATTGTTTTTAAAAACAAGTCAACATTTGGAAAAATCTACGCATCTGTTGATGGGCCACCCATTTTGGGGTGAATGCATCAATATGATCTCCATATCATTGTTAATCCCAGAGCCGAAGAACAGGTTATGGTGATTGATAATGTTAGCACTGATGATATTTTTCATAAGTTTCAAAATGTTTTTAGGGAAGAGCTTGGGGAACTCAAAGGTTATGTTCACAAAATCTTACTAAAAGAGAACGTGATTCCTACACAACATAAAGCAAGAAGAGTACCTATCTCGGTTAGAAATGAGGTGAGGAGTGTAATTGAAGAAATGCTTCAAGGGGGCATAATAGAGCCGGTAGAGGCTTCCACATGGATTTCTCCAGTGGTTATCACTCAAAAACCTGATAAAAAAATCAGATTCTGTGTGGACCTTAGGTCTTTAAATAAAAATGTTGTTGCGGATGTATTTCATTTGCCTAACATCGGAGAGCTGGTCACTACTCTACATGGTGCAAAATACTTCAGTAAGCTAGATCTTAAACATGCCTATCATCAGATTCGCTTACACGAAGAGTCTAAACATCTTACGGCCTTTATCACCAGTGAGGGGACATTCCAATTCACAAGACTACCTTTTGGGCTCATATCAGCTGCCAGCGTTTTTCAGAGGATGCTCTCTGAAATTTTTAAAGGTATTTCAAAAGTATTGTTCTTTCAGGATGACATCCTTATTTTTGGTGATAATCAGACAGAACATAATGAGGTACTTAATCATGTTTTGAAAAGAATCCATGATGCAGGTCTCACACTAAGAAAAGAGAAGTGTTCATTTTTAGTTAAAGAAATAGAATACTTAGGTTATGTGCTTGCTGCAGATGGTGTTAGGCCAAAAAAAAATGTGTTGTCTGCAATCGAATTGCGACTTGCCCTGTTGACAAAGATCAGCTTAGATCCTTTATGGGGTTGATTGAATTCTATGCTAAATTTGTGAGGGATTTTTTCCAGGAAGACAGCTATCTTAAGGGACTTACTTTAAAAAGGTGCGAAGGGGGCGTGGCCAAGATGGCGGGCTGAGCGGTCGCACTTGCCGAGGGCTCCCGGACCCCTGAATTCCTGCACCGCTCGGAACCGCTGATTCCCCCCCGGATCACGCGGCCACCGAGCCTGGTGCTTGCGGTGGAGGTGTGGAGAGCCTGCTGAGCCTGGTTGGCGCCGTCGGGGACGAGATTTTGGCCGGTGTAGCCCAGATCGGACCCCGCTGTACGACCCGAGTGAGAGCTGGCGGCCGCGAGTCTCCCGACCCTCGGAGCGCGACGGGGCGATCGGCCTCTGAGGTGTGAAGCCCGCTGTGGTGCATGTGCTGTTGGAGTGGGATTCGGCGACGGCTCCGCGCGCAGCCGGGAGCTGTCCAGCAGCGGCTGTACGGAGCGGAGCGGAGCGGAGGTGCAGAGCGGTAGCGGAGTCGGTGCCACCTCGCTACGCCAGCCCGTGGCTTGACGAGGCCTGCTGGAGGAGGTCGCCTCGGCTGGTTATCTGTGCGGAACTGGGGACCGAGTCTCCCGAGACTGATCTCTCCCTGAAGCAGCGGACCCCGGTGGCTGTTGCGTTGTGACCTAGCCCCCTGGCCGGATTTCTGGTTCTTGGGTCGGAGAAGGACAAAGGGTCTCCATCTTGGGCGTTGTCCCCACAACACTGCTGAGCGGCCATTTTGTGGAGTTCGGCCGGGCAGCTCATCCCTCCTGGCGCTCTTTGCGACCACTCCCGGCTGGCATATAGCCGCTTTCTCTGCTGTTCAGCGAGCCTCAGTGTCCGTTCTCGCTCTACAATGTCGAATGCCAGGGGACAGCGAAGAGGCGACCGGACCTTGCCGGAGATGCTGGGACGGGGCGCCCTACGCAGCGGAGGTGCTCAGCCGGCCGCGACCTCCCCAGCACCAGCCAGGGGGGCAGAAGGTGGAGAGCCCCCGGTGACGAGGTCCTTTCTCGAGTCCCTGTTTAGCTCCCTGAGGGAAGACTTTCAAGCACTCAAGAATGAAGTGGCCGGGGAGGTCCGCGAAGTGAGGAGAGAGATGGACTCCCTGGGGGATCGGGTGAACACGGTGGAGGAAGCGGGCCACTCCAGGGATGAGGAGATCACCCATCTGCAGCAGGAGGTCCTGCGGCTCCGGGAGCAACAGATTGAGCTACAGGCCCACGCCGAGGACCTTGAAAATCGGTCCAGGCGGAACAACATTCGGGTCCGCGGAGTGCCGTCTGGTGAGGAGGGTGAAGACGTGACGGCATATCTGGTGGCCCTCTTCCGAGCGATCCTGGGAGAGCCGGAGGACTTTCGGATTCGCATTGACCGGGCGCACCGGGTGGGTCGCCCCCGCAGGGCCACGGCGCCCGCCCCGGACATTTTGGCCTTCCTCCCGAACTTTCCTTTGAAGGAGCGGATCCTCCGTGCAGCACGAGGGCAGCAGCCTTTTCGATTCCGGGACCATCCTGTGACACTGTTTCAGGACTTATCCACAGTCACGTTACAGAAGAGGAAATCCTTCAAGATCGCTACGGACTTCCTTCGGGAGCATGAAACGCAGTACTCCTGGGGGCACCCCTTCCGCCTGATCTTCAGGTGGAACGGTGTCTTACATCAACTTCGGTCCCTTCAAGATGTTTGCGAGGTGCTGGGCCTCACTGCAACAGACACGGATACCCCGGCCCCGCGACGGAGGCGCAGCAATCGTAACGGCTGGCAACGAGCTGAGGGGGGGGCCTCTCCCCCGGCGGAGCGCCCGGGCTCGCCTGCAATCCGGGCTGAAATGGCGGCTGCCATCCAGGAGGCCTCCAGAGTGGCGGCGAATGGCGAAGTGGCCTTGACGGCCTGAACTCACTCCGGGGGGAGTCTACTTTAGCACATACTTACTGCAGGTGCAGGGTTTCGGGGGGTGGCACGGGAGGAAGGGCGAGTGCTGAAGGTGGTGGCTGGACGTCCACTAGGTTGACTTTCCACGGCCTTGCCCGTTTTGGGCCGGACTGGGACAATGTCTTTTTTGAGAAGTTTGAGAAGTGGGGGAAGGGGTTGGGGCGGACGGGCAGCTGTTTTGATTTTGGGACCTGGAGGGGGGGCCAGTAGCGGGGGGTGGTGTGGATTTGCTGGTGTAGGGGCGGGGGGGGGGTTTTGGTTGTGGGGTGTTGGGGTTCGGGGACTGTACTGTGCCAATGGTTGATTCAACGTTGCTCTGTTTTGAGGTCTCGGAGGGTGCCTTCTGTGTTTGCTGACGGGGCTTTGCCTTTTGATATGTGCTCCCTGAACTCTCTCTTTGATGGCTCTTAAGGTGCTTACTCTCAATGTGAAAGGGCTGAATAATCCGGTTAAGCGGCGGGCAGTGTTATCCCTGTTGGAAAACTCACAAGCGGATATCTGCCTGCTGCAGGAGACCCACTTGCTGGCTAAGGACTGCTCGCGGATGCGAACCCCCAAGTTCCCCACACAGCTATTTTCCTCCAGCACTTCCAAGACGGCAGGGGTGGCCATTTTGTTTTCTAGAAGGTTCGGGGGCGAGGTTGTGAGCAAGGTGGCGGAGCAGAAAGGAAGACTCCTGGTATATAGAATCAAGGTGGGGGGCTTAGCACTGACTGTAGGCTCCGTTTACTGCCCCAATGATCATCAGGACCAATTCTTACACAGGGCCTTGGACGACGTTGCATTCACCTCTGATAGGCACATAGTGTTGGGGGGGGATTTGAATGTGGTTTTTGACGCGGCGCTGGATAGGTCTGTGCAGCGGCGCCAGCAGTTGGGTGAGCTTTCGGGCTCGATCCGAACTCGACTTGCGGAGCTGGACCTGCATGACATGTGGCGCTGCCTCCACCCCACCACCCGCGCATACTCTTATTTCTCACACGCCCATAGATCTTATGCGCGCTTAGACCACCTCCTAGTGTCGGGCCCGCTGCTTCTTTTGGCTTCGAATGCGGACATGGGGGTCCTTTCTCTTTCCGATCACGCCCCAGTTGAGGGCAATTTCACTCTTCCGCCGGTGGCTAGGTCGAGGGGGGTTTGGAGGCTCCGAGATACGCTTTTGCATAGGCGGTCGGTGGTGGATCAGATCAGGGCGGCCATTTTGGCGTTTCAGACCGTGAACGACAATGGGGACACTTCCCGTGCGACACAGTGGGCGGCCCTAAAGGCCGTGCTCCGAGGCGAATTTATCGCGATTTCCGCTGCCGAGAATAGGGACCGGCAACTTAAGAGAGATGAGCTCACCCAGCGGGTGAGGGAGCTGGAACAGGTTCATCACAGGACAGGGGCCCCCAGGGTGTGGAGGCAGCTGAAGGCGGCGCGGAAGCTCCTGGCAGCCCTAGACACGGATCGGGCGGAGTACGCAGTGCTCCGCCTGAAGCACAAATATTACACAGGGGGCGATCGGTGTGGGCGGCTCCTGGCTAACAAACTCAGGGTGCAGCACCAGCAGCACCGAGTGAAGGAACTGCTGGACCCGGCCGGAGGCAGAGTCACGACCGATGAACACATAGCGGATGTCTTCTGCGGCTTTTATGCGGACCTCTACTCCGGGGAGCCACCTTCGGCCCAGGCTGAGGGGGACTACCTGGACTCGGTTCCGCTTCCGTCGCTGACTCAGGATCAGGCTCAGTATCTGGAGCGTGACATACGCATTGAGGAGGTGGTTACGGCGATATCCCGGCTTAAACTGGGCAAGGCCCCGGGTCCGGATGGCTTCATCCCGCTGTTTTACAAAACC
The DNA here is from genome assembly GCF_964263255.1 of Lissotriton vulgaris. Lineage (NCBI taxonomy): Eukaryota > Metazoa > Chordata > Amphibia > Caudata > Salamandridae > Lissotriton > Lissotriton vulgaris. The sequence goes on from NW_028241612.1 coordinate 438,493, forward strand.
TTCTGTCAGGAGCTGGCGCCTCTGCTGACTCGCCTTTTTAACTCCTTCGCAGAGCCGGGAGCCATCCCCTCCGAATTTCTCCAGGCCACGGTCTCAGTGATCCCTAAGCCGGGCAAGGACAGGACCGCTTGTGGGTCCTATCGTCCCATTCCGCTGCTGAACACCGATTTGAAGGTGTTCACCAGTATCTTAGCGGCACGCTTGGCGTTGCATCTCCCCGGTATGGTTGACTCGGACCAAGCGGGCTTCGTGCCCGGTAGGCAAACGGTAGATAATACGAAGAGGGTGACGCACATTCTCGAGAAGGCTTCTAGGATCCCTGGAGAGAGGATGCTCCTGTCCATTGACGCGGAGAAAGCTTTTGACAGGGTGCACTGGCCCTACCTTGAGAAAGTCCTGAACAAATTTGGGATAGGGGAGAAGTTTCGTCACCTGATCTTTAACTGCTACCGGTTCCCATCTGCGGTGGTCCGGGTGAACGGCGGCAGCTCTCGACCCTTCCCCATTGAACGGGGCACGAGACAGGGATGCCCGCTCTCCCCTTTGCTCTTTGCCTTGTACATGGAGCCATTTGCCCAGAGGGTTAGGCAGAACCCTGACATTATCGGTGTCCAGATGGGCGGGTTTCGCCACGCGATTAGCCTGTACGCGGACGATGTCATTCTGACGCTGGATGACCCACGGAGATCGCTACCGGCCTGTGTGGAGGAACTGAACTTATTCGCTGATGTGGCGGGCTTTAAGGTGAACCTGGGTAAGTCGGCCGCCCTGGACATCTCGCTATCTGCTGCCACTAGAGTGGAACTGCAGAGGCTTTACCCTCTGAGCTGGTCCAAGGACCAGATCCCGTATTTGGGGATCCTGCTGGCGCCTTCCCTCCCGGAGATGGTTAAGGCCAATTACGCAGCTCTAGGCACTAAAATCAAGGAGGAATTGGGCCGGTGGGATAAAGGCACGCTGTCGCTACTGGGTAGGGTGGCCGCGGTGAAGATGACCCTTCTGCCTCAGGTGCTTTACCTCTTCAGAGCATTGCCGCTCCACCCTCCTGCGGGGTGGCTCGCGGAGACTCAGACTGCCATTTCGCGATTCGTGTGGCAGGGCCGTAGGCCGAGGATCAAGAGGGGCATCGCTATGCTCTCGCCGGAATCCGGAGGGCTGGGGATACCGGATTTACGGAAATATTTTCAGGCCGCTCAGCTCCGATACCTCGTGGAATGGAGCCGGTGGGAATCTGATAAACACTGGTTGTTCCAAGATCAGGCGGTGGCGGGTAGGACGCTGCAGGAAGTACCATTCCTGAGGCGAGCCCATCGACCCCCCAATCTTTACGCGTCTTTGGTGACGCGGGTCCCGCTCCAGACGTGGGACTCGGTGGCTGCCAGATGCGAGTTGACTACCTTCCCCTCTCCCTTCACGCCGCTCATTGGCAACCCGGACTTCGGCCCGGGGCTGGAACAGGGAGCCTATGAACGCTGGCGGGTGGCCCGCTGCTGCACCCTGTACCACTTGTACTCCCCCGAGGGAGTTGTCTCCTTCCAGGACTTGCAGAGGGATTACGGCCTCCCTGAGACGGAACGCATGCGATACATGCAGGCGCGCCACTGGGCATTACAACCCCAAGTGCGCGACGCGGCACACAGGAAAATCACGGAGTATGAGCGCTGGTTAATTACTCGCACGTCGGACGCCAAACTGATCTCGGACCTGTATAGAATGCTGCAGCCCCCCTCATTTCACATTCACAACCCTGGTCGGGAACGATGGGAGCGAGAGCTTGGGCGCGAGCTGAGTCATAAAGAATGGGACCACATCTCCTACCGTGCGCGCCACTCGGCCTACCACACGGGTCTTACGGAGACCTTTACTAAAATCTCGACCTACTGGTACCGCACTCCGGAGAAACTGCACGAGATGGATAGGGCGATACCGGGGACGTGCTGGCGCAACTGTGGCAACACTGGTACACTGACACACATACTGTGGGATTGCCCCCTGCTGGCTCCGTACTGGGAGGAGGTCCTGAGCGAGGTTGACAAATGCTTTGGGATAGAACTGCCTAGGTTCCCGGCCTATGTCCTGTTGGGGTTGCCGAATGGGTTGATGTATCCCCTTAGGTCCAAGAGGGGTAGACAGATCGCAATTGCGCTGGGGTCAGCGGTGCAGAATATTCTCATACACTGGCGCACTACAACACTTCCCTCTGTGGTTGGTTGGCTGCACAGATTGTGGCATGTTCTTGGAATGGAAAAGATGTCCTTAGTGGCCCTGGGGGATACTGATACCTTTGAGGAATTGTGGGAGCCCTTTCACAGCCTGTTATGTTCTGAGTTTCGAGAGATTACCTGCCCTAGATATCTGCGGTTGTTGAGGCTGACGCCGCCGCCGGACCCGCCTGCCTGAGTGGGTGGGGTTGGTGTTGCATAGTAGTGATTCATGGAGAGTTCACAGAGGCGGGGACTGTAGATGCTGGCACAGTACAGGGGGTGGGTCGGGGTATGGTAGTTGGGGGTTCAGTTTGGTTGGGTAGGTTTTTTGGAGCGGGGTTGTTTCTCCTCCCTTCACCCCCCCCCCCCCTTTTTTTTCTTTTTTGCTTCCCCATGCGTTCTTTCTTTTGTTCCTTCCTTCCTGATTTTTTTTCCTCTCCTCATCCCTCCCCTCCCCTCCCCTTCCCCCCCCCCCCCCCTCCCCTCCCCTCGTCGTTTGTCCGTGCCCACAGGTGCTGAAGCTATGCTCCCGAGTCGGACGGAGCCTCTTGCAAAATTGTAACTGTATTATTGTATTGGCTGTATGATGCGCACTGGTGCGCGGATCTTGTGGGTCACCTGTTTCTCACCCCTCTGTGTCCTATCCCACCCTGCTTCAATAAAATACTTTAAACCTAAAAAAGGTGCGAAGTTTGTGTGGAACCAGAACCATACTAATTGTTTCAATTTGATCAAACGTGAATTGTGCAACGCAAAGGTACTGACACCTTTTGATATTAAGCGCACTTCAATTCTTATGGTAGATGCAAGTAGCATTGGTTTAGGGGCTATTTTGCATCAGAAACACGGCAATGAGGAGAAGACAATAGCCTTTGCCTCTAGGCCTTTGACTACTTCTGAGTCAAATTACTCTGTAATAGAAAGAGAGGCGCTTGCTGCTGTCTGGGGAACGACTTATTTCAGGACTTACTTGTGGGGTACCAGGTTCATCCTGCGTTCTGACCATAAACCATTGGTGAATGTGTTAGCTCCTGGTGGTGCAGGCAAGGGTTCACCTAGATTAGCGAGGCTGGCCTCTAGATTACAAGATTTCCAGTTTGACTTACATTTTATTCAGGGATGGAAGAACATCCAGGCTGATTGCCTGTCCAGACTTCCTGCCGTTGATGTTAGTTGTGATAATGTCTCTTTGGAATCCCAGGAGGAAAGTGCTGTTGCGTTCTTTAATGATGTGATTTCACTAGGGGAGGGTTCTTTCACCAAAGAGGAGTGGTGTCTATCTATGGAGAATTACTTTGTATTGAAAAAAGTCATGGATCTCATCAGAAAGGGCTCCAGACGGGAGAGTACTGTTGAACCATCTGTTAGGCCTTTTATAAAGATTATTGATGAACTATCTATTTGTAGGGACATGGTGATTATGAGAGGTGACCGTTTTGTTCCGCCTCACTCTTTAAGAGTCAAACTCCTTTGTCTAGCCCATGAAGGTCATCTAGGGCAGACTCTCACCCAGCGTAGAATCAAAGAAAAGTTTTGGTGGCCATCCATGGATTCAGATACTGTATCTTTTGTTGAAAATTGTAGTTTTTGCAAAGAAGGTGAGAAGAGATTAAAAATTGTAGGAAGTCAAGGTGCTGGAGAAATACTTTCACCCAAGGAACCTTGGAACAGCATTAGTTTAGACTTTATCGGTCCAAATGTCTGAGTTGCCTTTCGCCCAGCGTTTTGCGATTGTTGTTATTGACAATTTCTCAAAGTGGCATACAGTGTCTTTTGTTAGTGAAATAACCACTGATTCAACTATTAATTGTCTTTAAAAAGTTTTCATGGATGAGGGTTTCCCTTCTGTATTGATAACGGACAATGGGACCCAATTGCTGTCTAGCAAGATGAAGTTATTTTTAACTAATTGTGGAATTTCACACCATAAGACCAGTTTGTATAACCCGCAAGGTAATGGTATTTGTGAGAGGGTAAACAGACTAGTTAAGGACATAATACAAATGGCTTGTTCTTCAGGGTCATTTTGTAACGACAAAGTTCAAGAAATGGTTTGGGCGTACCGTTCCACTCCTCACAAACAAGGTCAAAAATCACCATTTGAGTTGATGCGAGGTAGACCTCCCAACACAAAGCTGACGCCTTTTTGGTTAAAAGAGGAAAGTACTCCTTTGTCAACACCTACTGTTCTTGATACAGTCTCTTTGCCTATTGCAAAGGGTGATCTTGTAAAGGTGAAATCTGGGAGGATTTCTAAAGGATTGTCAAAGTTTAGAGGTCATTTTGTTGTCAAGTGTGTCTATCCTCATTTTGTTCTTCTTGAAAATGGGGAAAAATGGAATTACCGAAGCGTGGCGTTGTACCAAAAATGTGGCAAAACCAAGTCAGGTCTTACTCCTTCTGTAAAGGTCTGTGACTCTAATGGTTATATGCTTGCCACGCCTTATGGTGCATCTCAAAGTCGCATTGGGTATAGAAGGGAAGAAGGTGGTGGTGATGCCTCCCACATTCAGGGTTCTCAAGGTGAAATCCTTGGTGCTCAGAATAATGATTCTCCTTCCATACCTAATGATTCTGTCAGGAGCTCACACATTCGCCGTCCTCCTGTTTATCTGGATGATTATATTTGTTGAGCTTCTGTTTATTTTATTTTATTTTGTTTTGATGTTTTGTTTTTAATGTTCAAGGGAGGGAGATGTGTTGTAAATATCATTTCATCTTGTTGCATACTTTAGTCCATCTTTTATCTTTGTGGTATTATGTCACTTTTAGAATATGCTGTGTTTTCTTTGGTATCCTAGCTTCCCTGGCATTCCAGTTATGCCAGTTGGAGCTTGGCCAGATGAAGAGGTGCACGTTTTTTATCTGTACTGCAATAAATCCTTATAAAGCTACCTTAAGACGTCTGATGGATTAATCTTTCATTTATAACAGACTTCTGAATGAGATGTTAATTTTGAAGGTGAATTGTACGCAGCAGTGGTCTACCCATGGGAGTTCTTAGGTGCGGCTGAAGGTGATGGAGTTCCATATTCTTGGTGCCTGACCAGAGAAGGCACAGTAGTAGGCTTTTTCTTTTTGAATTTGGGAGGTTTCAACAGGAGAGTGTTAGAGCTTCTTAGGGTTCGGTTCAAACCAGATAGTTCAAATTTTACTGCTAGGTAAACTGGGGTATTGAGGTATAGCTTTGTGCGTCAGGGAGGCTGTCTTGAAACCAATCCTTGCTTCGATAGACAGCCAGTTGAGTTGAATTAGTTCTGGTGTGATGTGGTCATGTTTTCTAGAACCTGAGATGAGTCTGGCCGCAGAGTTCAGAGCGACTTTTGGAGGTGCCAGTCTAGCTTTGGGTAACCCAGCTAAGGTCACCATTCCATACTCTAAGCAAGAGATAACTAGGGATTGAACTGCAGACTGAATGTCCTTAGAAGGCAAGAATGCTTTGATCTTCCTTAATGTGTTGAGCTGGTGATTGGCTCCCCTTATAGTTGCACTGATGTGAACTTGCATATTCAGGTCTTTGTCAAGAGTTATTCCTAAAGATCTTACAGAGTCAACAACACGAGGGGTGTAGTTGAGAGCTGTAAGTCGTTTGAGCCAGTCTTGAGTGGGTGCAGAATGACTGTGGGGGCAATCAGCAGGAATTCTGCCTTCAGAGTATTTAGCAAAAGATGATTTTGAGTTAGCCATTGTTGAGTTTTTAGCAGCGGACAGTTAACAGTTTTTATGTCATGATTTTCAAATACAATTGTGTCATCGGCATAAATATGGTTTTGAATGTTAGAGCGTTTCAGAATTTGTGAGAGTGGTTCTATGAAAAGTTTGAAAAGCATGGGCAAGAGTGTGAAACCTATAGGCACTCTTATTGAGGACGGGGTACTGGATGCAAGGGAGTGGTTAACTTGGATACTTTGCTTCCTGTTTTGTAGGGATGAGGCAAACAACTTTTAGACAAGGCCCGATAGCCCTATCCTTTTTTGATGAAGAACAATCAGGTTTTCATGTTTGACCGTGTATAACTCTGAGGACAGATCAGGAAGGTTCAGTAGACAGGGTACATTCTGGTCAAGAGATCTGAAGGTGTCATCAAAAATGTGTGTTAGGGCCATTTCAGTACTATGACCCACTCTGAAACCTAAATGGTATCGGTCAAGAAGCTGAAACTTCTCAATGTGGTTGCAGAGATGTGTGTGAACCAATTTCTCAAGCAGTTTGGCCGGATTCATGATATTAGTAATTGGACGGAAATTGTTAGGATCAGCTAAGTCTGTTTTTTAGCTTTTCTGGGATGGGGTGACTTGAGCCATCTTGAGACAATCAGGACACCTACCCTGAACGAGAGATTTGTGGATAATCAAGGACTAGAGTGGAAGAATGGCCGATTTGAGTTCATTGAAAAACTTGGCGGGTAGCAGATCTTTGAAGTGATTGGACGGTTTTAAAGCAGCCATAGATTTGAGCCGCTCCACAGTAATCTGTGGAGTAGGAAGTAGGTGCACTCGGTGCGGTTGGCCAAGATGATGGTGAGGGAGAGGACTGAAGCAGCAGATTTGGTGAAGCGGGTTGCAGTTCAAGTTCAATTTTTCTTGCCTTTTCAGTAAAGTGTGCTGAGAAGTCCTCCCCACTGGGACAAGAGATCTTGGAAGCAGAGAGTTGGTTGGTTGAGTAGTTAGCTTGTTGTTTGATGATTTCAAATAGTTTTTTGAGTCTGTGTTTAGTGTTGTCAAGCTGTGTCCTGAGATGATCAGTTTTCACACTATGGATATGCTTGTTATATGAACCTCTAGTCATCCTAAACTGTTTGAGGTTTGTAATGGAGGGTGAGTTTCTCCATAGTTTAGCCGTAACCCTTAGTTTGCGACGTTCCTCATTTAGGGAGCCATTAAACCAGGGCTTGGACTGTTTGATCGTTATCCTTCTGAGTTGCTTCATTGCCATTGTGTCAAAAATATTTGTCATGGTGTGGATATAATGATCTGTAAGGTCAACCAGGTTAGTCATTTTAGGAGGTGGAGGAAGTGGATTATTCCTAATGGATGTTAGATCATTAATGTTGATGCCTCTCAGGTTTCGAGCCAACGGTTTGCTTTTGTGTGGTTGCCCTTGTCTGACCAGAAACGTTCCCAGGATGTGAAAAGAGATTTGGTAATGAACCGACCAGTCACAAGGTGATATGTTAGCAAGTTGTATGATGTTATCTTTAGCTATGATTAGATCAAGAGTGGAGCTTTTTTTGTGCGTGGACCTGGGTGAAGTTTAGGTCAGAGAGGAAAGCCTGGAAGGAGAACAATAATGGATAATTTGTGTCATTCCAGTGTAGGTTAAAATCCCCAAGGAAGATATGGTTGGGGTGTTGGTCAGAGTTTGAGGCAATGGACTCCATGATTTGTTCGATGAAGAGCAGATTGTCACCTGGGGGATGATATATCGTGTAGAGAAAACAGACAATCTTTTCATTTTTCCAGATTTCAATGTCTAGGTGTTCACAGGAGGACATCATAGAAGTTTGTGTCTGTCTCAATGTGAGGATGGAGCGATAGATGCAACCAATGCTACTCCCAAGTTTAACAGGTCTATCAAGTCTGGTAACGTCATATTCGGGAGGGACTAAGATGTCCAGAATTGGAGAGGAGGTGTCATTAAGCCAGGTTTTAGTTAGGACCAGGAGGTCCAGATCTTGCGTGAGAATGAGTTAAAAAATATCCGCTGCATTTTTCACTGCTGACCTGCTGTTAAGAACCATCGATTTGATGTGCGAGTTAGTTGCTACCGCTTCTAGGTGAGAAGTGGCGACCAGTAGTAGGTTATTCCTGTTCACAGTTTTCAGGTTAACACTTGGTTCTCGAAACGGGTTGGAGGAAATAGTTTGGATGTTGAGTGGTGAGTGTGAGGAGATACTGCTAGAGCCATTGCAAGACAGAAGTAGGGAGATATTCTCGTTTCGTTTGAAAAACTTTATTAGATTCTTGTGAATCATAAAAGTTCATGGTTACAATAATAAAACAGTGCTTAAAAATTATTCCCAGTTACATTTAACACATATTATACCAGGGTTTTCTATAAACTACCATTTTCTTTATATAAATCCAAGGGTGTGAGAATGAATAAATAACTAAAAATTGTTTGAGACCCGATTTCCCAATTTCCCTATCACAATTAATATAATTTCCTGATTCGCAAAACAGTTCTAATAAAATTTAACCCAGCACAATATGTAAATGTAAATGTAAATGTACAGGAATTTAAATAGCGCAAATCACCACTGGTTTCTAAGAGCTTGCTTAGGGAACCCGTCCTGGTATTCCCCTGTGAGATAACCCCGGCAGGGTATCCGCAAGGTGAAAGCCAGTCATCCCGCCGCGAGGGGCCATTGTGGAGATTAAGCAAGCTATTGCCCAGAGTCGCAGAGTGTGAACCCATGAATCGAGTAGGCACCGGAGCGAGAATTGTCGAGTCCATGGACATTTTAGGACTCAAGACCCCGCCGAGGCGGGAATTGAACCCTGGTCCCGGGCTGACCTCTGCTTCCAGGTCTGCCTCCTCTAACCAGTGAGCCACACTTCTCCACGCACCCCATAATCATAACCCACCCTTCAGCCCGGCTTGCTTGAATCCAGTGGCAAAGTGAGCATGGCTTGGCAGTTCTGGCTAGACTGTTCCCATGAGGCACAGGGTGAGACTGATTTGCATATAGCCATGTCTGAACTGGGGTGGCAGAGTGGGCTAAAGAACGGTGATGGATTAAACCCAGATCTTTTGACTGGGTGTGAGTGTTTGGTTCAGATGCTCCGTCCATTACCACCCCCTTTCGTACCGCTTTTGTCCGCCATAAGTGTGGCAGGGTATGCTCAGACGTGAGTCCCTTGCTCACTTTGCCACTGGATTGAAGCAAGCCGGGCTGAAGACGGCTGGAATGCCAGAAACCGGTCCTCGGAAGCTTGTTTCCAGTCCAGGGAAGGCATGGCTTGGCAGTTCGGGCTGGACTGTTCCCATGAGGCACAGGGTCAGACTGATTTGCATATAGCAATGTCTGAACTGGGGTGGCAGAGTGGGCTGAAGATCGGTGATGGATTAAACCCAGATCTTTTGACTGGGTGTGAGTGTTTGATTGGTTCAGATGCTCCGTCCATTATCACACCTTTTTTGTACCGTGTTTTTAACAGTGTCACAAATGAACACGTCATGTGCAAGACCAGCGTTGTGCAACTGCTGGAACCCACTCAGACACGCGACTTGTATTCAGCCAGCCACAGAATCGGCAGTGCCACTTGGCCCACTCAAATCATGTCTTCTTAAATCTTCAAAATATCCGACACGAAGTCGGAGATAAACAAACAGCCCAACTTAAAACGTGAAACAAATACAATCATGGCAGAATATGTGCTCCCACTAATGCAAGGAAACTTGCTTCTGCCTCTGTGATACTGACGCATTTGTGGCTTCGATGCATTAATTTAAATTTTCCTTAGTCCAGGTTTACAAGCAAGGACTTAATCTAGTCCAGTTGCAACTTGGGAGCTGTAGTCATCCGGTCTCCTTAAGAAAAGTTCCCTTGTGCTATGAAGTCAGAGGATTGATGCTGAGATCTTGAGATTTTAGCGGCATTCGTGAGTACTTTACCAAAGCTCGTTTTTAGGTCGAGACTGGCAGGTCATCACCCAGTATAATATGCAGCATGTCTAAACACTTATAAGGTCCAAAAGGCAAGACCTATTGGCTATGCCGGTGCTTGTTTTGATCTTGCAATGATACACCCTTAGGATTACATATTTTCGAAAAATGAACTACCCATATGTCTTCAATTATTAGCGATCCCATATTCCTAACCTTATTTGTGAAGAGGGGCAATGTATAACTTCCCAGAAGCCTCTAGAATCGTTGAGGGCACTAGCTCTCTCCAGGTCATCCCATGCAAGGCTTCTTAACTCATCTTTTCTCTTCCCAATTACTAGTTTATAAGTGTGTCTTGCTTTCCTAATAAAATCCTCAGCACAGGGGACCATATGCAAATCTTTTTTTAGATCTTTTTGGGCCTCAGAGCACGCAGCATTAAACCATTTTACATCCTGTGGTTCTTTTCTTTTCATAGAACTGGTCAAATTACTAGCCACATCTTTACAAATATCTTCAAAGCTCTGTATGACCTCTTCCGGCCTAGGAATGTCGGGCAGACATATCATGACCTTATCAAAATTAGATCGTATGATATTCTCTTCAAATTCGATAGGGTTTATTTTACTCCATTTTAATCTCACCCCCTGGTTAGAGTTATAATTTAAGGGGAGATCATCAGTGTTACCCTTTAATACTTTTATTTGCAAACTGACGACCAGGGGGTTATGACCAATGGTGGGGTTGGGTTGTCATGTAGACTGGTATTTAGTTTGGGGCAGAGCATATATCTTTGACATATAACTCTTTGATCCCAGCTCCACTCCATGTTTTTGGGATCGCGCTAGCTGCACCAGACTGCCATTCAACTGTGTGAGTGAGCGAGGGGAAAGGAGGAGGTCACCGCTCTGCCGCACAGTCTCCCAGAGCCAGAGGTGCCTCGCGGCACTCCCCGCAGTGTTCCCCATTCCCCGAGGAGCCTTGCAGCACTTGTGCGGAAGGAAAAGGAGGAGGACACCGCACTGCTGCACAGCCTCACAGAGCCCGCAGTGCCTCACGGCAGTCTCCGTAGTGCCCCCCCCCCCGAGGAGCCTTGTAGCACTTGCCCGGGGGAAAAAGGAGGAGCACACCGCTCTGCCGCTCTGCTGCAGGCTCAGCCTCGCAGAATCTATAGTGCCTGAGCTGTTTATGTGAGGAGAAAGGAGGAGGACACCGCTCTGCTGTTCTGTTGCAGGTTTCCAGGCGGGCAGTTTATCTGAGCCTCGGTGAGCCTGGGGCGCTTCCGCGCCCCCCACCCGAGCCACGCTGTACTTGTGTGTCCACTTGAGTTATCTCGAGCTATTAGAGCCCGCACAGAGCCCGAAGGGCTTGTGGCGCCCTCCACAGAGCATTGCTGCAGCTTTTCACCCTGGAGAGGCGGACCTGCAGATACAGGCACGGAAACGTGAAATAGGCTGAGTAGGGTGAACAGGCTAAGCAGGCCAAGCAGTGAGAGAACGAGACGGAGGTGAGAGGGGTGCTTCTCCTTACCTTGAAGAGCTCATACCCCCTACCTTCACCCACTGGCTGTACAGGCTAGCAGTGTTGTGGGAACGTGTTGGAGGTGAATGGCGAGAGGCATGAAGGGTGAGAGGCAAGAGTGGTGAGAGGGGGTGCATCACCCTACTTTGTACAGCAGAGATACTGAGAGGCATTGTTGACCCTGAATGAGCGAGGGTCCCACGGGGCAACTGGTAACCACCACTCTGCATTGTTGGTCCTCCCGCCACAGCGTTCCATAGCGGCTGGTGAGGACTACATTACCCAGGTTCCCCGGCGCCCCAGCATCGGCGCAACGCCGCCACGTCACCTCGGCGCCCGGAGGCGCTTGAAATTGCGGCGCAGCCCGGCAGAGCGGGTTGTTTGTACAGCAGACATATTGAGAACGCATTGTTGACCCTGAATGAGCGAGGGTCCCACGGGGCAACTGGTAACCACCACTCTGCATTGTTGGTCCTCCCGCCGCAGCGTTTCATAGCGGCCGGTGAGGACTACATTTCCCAGGCTCCCCGGTGCCCCAACATCGGCGCATCGCTGCCACATCACCTCGGCGCCCAGAGGCGCTTGAAATTGCGGCGCAGCCCCGCGACGCGGGAGCGAGGCCGGACAAAGGGCGGACCCTCTGTGGCCCTCAGTGGCTGAAGTAGGCTGGGCTGGGCCCACATATTTGCATTTTGTATTTTTATCGTTTTCGTTTTGTTTAGCTTGATAGATTTGTATTATCCATTCATGCTTCCATAGACATTGACTTGTTGACTAATACAGGAACTCTGACTCACATTCTTCAATTGCCCTATTTTATATATTTTAAGTTGCTAATTATTGTTTCTCTCATTGGTATTGCACTCTGCCTTTGCTTTTTTCTTCTTGGATATAAGTCTAAAGATGACTGCTAAAAAGTTACGTTCTGGGAGACTCTTGAGGGGAAGGTCTTGTGTTAAGACAAGATCCAACCCCCTGCGAAACAAGGACTCAAAAAATCTCCAATTAAAGGGTCAATGCCAGCTATTCCAGTTATGGGAAAAGACAACGGATAAGGATTTGGCGAAGGAGGCTGACCCTGAAGAGATTGCTATAAATAAGAACATAGGGGTAGCTCCCTCACTTGGCGTAGAACCTGCGTATGTAAAAAAGGGGCCTGTTTTGGTAGAAAAATCGATTTCTGCCTTACAATCCTGTGGGGGGCTTAATCCAAACCCGGCAGTGTTAACTTGCTCGCTTCTAGAATAGAGAATGTGCATCAAAAAACGTCCTCCCAAAGCTTGAAATGTGTTTGACTAATGATTTAGTAGGAAGTACCCAGGCAAAAGAGATATGTAATGGTGACTCACAAGGGCTAGATATTGACCTGGAGTTGTGTGGTCGTTACTTAGCAGATGGTTCATTGAAATTATTTGAAGCCACTAAGACCCCGATTGGCGCTACTCCCTCTGGCTTGCAGCTTTATAGTAGCACCCCCTCCCTTAAATCTCAATATTTATCTATGCAGTCTAACCTTTCAAAAAGTCCTGAGCTCGACATATCAGGTATCGATCCTATTATACAACTAGGCGTGGATCGACATGAAAAGCCTATCTCGGAGTCATTGATTGCTTTGGAACATTTGTTGTCTTCGATATTATTGTTACTGAGTAAATTTGTGGGGAGCTCTGACTGTGTTCTAGAATCTGTCACTCAGATATTAAAGGTTTTATTACTTAGATTTCCAGAGAAGGCATTGGAACTAGATCCCAGAGTGGGCTCGCAGGAACCGGTGTCCTCTGGTGCTTCTTCTTTCGGAAACAATCCTGTGCTCACGCCTTATAATCCTGATCAAATTATTTCGGGGGTCTCTGCCAGAAGCGAGCTTTCTCCAGTCCCTAAATCTTCTGCTTATAATTGTATAAGGGACTCTGATCTTGAAATTGTAGAAGAAGATGGGGTTTCCGCAGATTGTAAACCTGACAAAGCGCTCTTCCCAATTTTCATGCCAGAATCCAAGGGGACAGAGGAAGAAGAAAAAGCAATAATAGGGAAGCACAAAAGGGGTAGAGGAAAAAAGAGAAAACCAATTCGTAGACATAGGAAAAAAAGGCTGAGACAAATAATATTTGAGGATTCTCAAGATCAGCTAAATGATGAGCCTATTACGGAAGAGCCAGTTAATGGGTTCTCGAAGCAGGATTCAAATACTTGTATCCCTGACATCCAAGTACCCCTTGCAGATTGCAATAAAATCCTCCCTAATTGTTCTATTTTGTCTACAGGAGGACCTCCCCTTGATGTGGGGAGATCTACGATTCTCTTTCCTAAAATAGAAGTGACAAAGTCAGTCCCTTCTGTCCCAGTTGTCCTCAATCCCGCTGCCCCTATTTCCCTGGTTGAAGGTACAGCCTGTTCGCAAGAACCTCCTAGAAAAATTACGGAAGATTCTGTAGATACACTGATCCTAGACTTTCTTCCGTTGTTTGACCACGATGTGGCATTAAATAGAACATTGTTACTTAAATGTTTTAGAGATATAGAGAGCCTAAAATTAATTCAATCAAATGATATTGATTTGGTTTCTATGTCAAGAACTGATATATACATCACACATTAGGGTAACTTTCTATTCCAAATTAATAGTGAACCTCATTTTGAATCAAGCTGAAAATTTTCAAAGTCGAGGAATTGATGTGATACCTGTTTTGGCGAATTGTGGAGATAGATTTTGTGAAAATAGACCTATGCAACGGGGCTTTGGTCAAGCAGGTCACCCTCCCTTCTTCGAGGACTTAAAGATATGTGTATTGAAAACTAAACGGCTAGTGTCCCATGTAATTCCTGCCCCGCAAAAAACTTATAGCATTCCTAGAGAGGATAACCAACAATGGAATTGGCTTCCTGGGGCTTTGGTAAGTAAATCAAAAAATAACCCAAAGCTATTTCCCCATCTTTAACAGTAGCTTAAAAATTCTTTCCTGGAATGCCGCGAGGATCAACAATAGTCCTGAAAAATTACAGTATCTTTTCTCATTGAACCCCGGTGTGACCTGTATCCAAGAGACCTGGTGTATAGACAGAATGGGCGTGGGGAGTGACTATTATGTTCTTGAGGTTGCAGCCTCCCCCTCGAAGAAAGGGCATGCAAAAGGAGGAATTGCGTGCCTTCTTTCTAATAGAATAAAGTGGAACTACTCCCATTATGTGGATCAGAGTAACCTTTTTCAGGCGGTCACTCTTAGTAGCCTTGGTAGTGGGGAAAATAAAAACCCACTGGTTATAATAAATGCTTATATCCCCCCGGATGAATGTTACAACAGTGTATTTAAGCAGGTTTTTATTTTCATTAAAAAGATTAAGGAGACAATACTTACTCCCTAGGTGCTGTTAGTGGGGGATTTCAATTGCAGAGTTTCTAATTATAGCTTAGAGCTATTTAGAAATAAGCCCAAAGAGGAAGCTCTTTTGATTCCTCAAGCCCTCTTCCCTGATAAAATCAAAACTAATAAAAGAGGGAAAATGTTGCTGGAAGAATTGTTTCTTATGGAGGGGCTAATAGTGAATGGTAGGCTCCCTTCTGATGTTCCAGCAAAATATACCCATAAATCCACCACAAGTGAGTCCATTTTGGATTATGTAATCACAGACCACCGCTCCTTTTCTTTATTGAGAGATCTAGTGGTCTCAGAGAATATATTTAGTGATCATATGTTGATAACATTAACCCTTTCAATACACCCTCCTAAATCTGACCCTTGGTCACTCAATGGTGATGCGGTCAATTTTCATAAGAAGTCTGGAAGATGTTTCTGGGACTTTAAAGCCATAAAGGGTCTGGGGCGTATCCTTGATAAAACTATATTAGAGTTAAATAATTGGAAAGGGTCTGAATTAATCCACTTTGAGGATCTTATGAAGATCATTTTGGATGTTAAAAAATCAAATTTGGCGCCAAAAAAGATTTTCCTCCCAAGATCGATTATTCTCCTCAATAAGGAAATAAATAAGCTAGTGCGGGAGCAATACTTGTGCAGATCAACTGAAAGACTCCACAAAATTGATCGTTTAAAAAGAAGGAGAAGTAGGATTAAGAAAAAGATAAAAAAAGAAAAAGAAGATTCCCTATGGATAAGTCTACGGGAGGCAGTGGTTCATGGCAAAGTTAGACAGTTTTGGTCTCTTATTGGGGAGGGTTGTGGTGCAAGAATTGGTCCCCTCCCAATTCCTATTCCTGAATCGGTATGGGTCAATTATATCTCCACTTTATACGCCATGAATGGGCAGCCGGTTGAGCTTAGGGGCCTTAGTATTGAGCTTGATTCCCCTATAGAGTCCCCTTCAGAAAGAACTATTGAACAGGCGATTATGGACATGCGTACTTCAGGAGCCATGGGGCCAGATGAACTCCCAATATCTGTCTTGAAACAGGAACCAGTTTTATGGAGCAAAATTCTGTTTCCTGTTTTCAGATTTTGCTTCATTAAGAAAATTGTCCCTTCCTCTTGGAAAGGGAGCATGCTGGTGCCACTGTTCAAGAAGGGAGATAGGGATATACCGAAGAACTATCGTCAAATAGCCCTCCTTGACGCAATTGGAAAAGTTTTCACAAAATGATTGGGTTGATGCGAACCACATTTTACCCCTAGAACAGACTGGCTTCCGCAAAGGGCAAGGCACCCTAGATCACCTTACCGCACTTCAGATCATTTCTGATAAATATGTAAGGGTTCGTGGGGGATATGTGTATGCAGCATTTATAGACTTCTCCAGAGCATTCGATAAAGTGGATCGCCCCCTGCTGTGGAGAAAGCTATCTGCCATGGGCATGCCTCCCCATTGCTAGATCTGGTGCAGGTTTTACATACTGATACATGGTGTCGTGTCCTGCAAGGTGGAGAAAGGGGGTTATCACGTGTCATTCCATCAATTAATGGATTAAAACAGGGTTGTCTTCTTGCTCCACTGCTCTTTTCCCTGTACATTGCGGATCTTCCTGCATCTCTCTCCTCAAGTGATGGTATAGCCCCGGTTGTAGGGGGAACCCATATTTCCTGCTTGTTATATGCAGATGATATTATAATACTGGATCTAACACCTAAAGGGTTGGCCAATCGTCTTCGTGCATTACATCTTTTTGCCGAAGCCCATTACTTGAGGATAAATGCAACAAAAAGCTAAATTATGTGTATCGCAGGGAGAAAAAAGTTAAAGTATAAGAACTTTGTTTGGACAGTGGGTGGTCATAAATTGGAGGTGGTAAAGATTTATGTCTTCTTAGGAAAAATCATTTCCAATAATTTGAGTGACAAGCCCCACACCGATAACAATACCCGCAAAGCTTTGTCTCAGGGAAAAGGTTTGAGTGCATTATATTCAGCCATGGGGAGAAGACATTTCGATTGCCTACTGGAAGTCTTTAGGGCAAAAATCCCATCTTCCCTTTTGTATGGAATGGAACTGGTTGATTTAAGGCAATGGGATTTTTTACATTCTGTAGAAGGGAAGTTGTTAAGATCTATATCCTCTCTTAACACCGCTTGCTCAGCTGCTGCCTGCAGACTTGAATATGGCCTTCGCAGTAGCTGGGTGCAGGGCCAAGCAGCTATAGTTCGGTGGGTTGCCAGTTTGGCTAGAGGAGAAATGGGTTCATTAGGAAATCTTATGAAGGTTGAACTGTTGGACAGCCTAAAGGAGTACTCGCAAATTGTTAAGAATTTCAGAAAGGCGGCCGCCCTTCTCCAATTGGAAGAGAGCACTCTCTTTACTGTTTCCGCTGCACAGTTAAAATTACTTGTGAAAGAGGCATCTTTGGATCTTAGCTTTAAAATGGACAAGGAGGCTATTTATTTTAAGAAGGGAGCTAATCATCTTACTGACTCGTATGTTAGGAAAGCTATGCAACCTTATGTCGCCTGGAGTCTACCACATGGCATTCGGCGATTTTGGTTTCTCCTAAGACAGGATTTGTTGCCATTAAACAATCTATTGGCAAAGTGGTATGGTGCTCCTGCAATTTGTAATTTTTGCAACTTGTCAACCCAGGATTGCTTGCATGTTCTCTTCATATGCCCTGCATTGCGCCCATTTCGGCGTAAGTGGTTTAGATATGTATGTTTGCAATTGGGTATTTTAAATGCTAACTCTTTCTTACTTGCATTATATAATCCCCCAAATGAAATTTTCTGTTTTAATATTTTTAACTTTTTTAAATGCTTTTTAGCTATTTATTGATGGCTTTTTGTAGTATGTGATTCTGATTACTCTGTATTTTTTGTAAACATTGTAGATGTCTTTCTTGCATTGAATGGGTCTTGTATTGTGTATGGTTTTTTTATGTGGATCTCCTCGGAGTTCCAAAACATAATAAAGAATTGAATTGAATTGAATGTAGACTGGCTTTGCCTGTACACTGTGTTAAGTTAGCATGAGCTTATTAGAAGTTTAAATGCCATTTTTCCTTTCTGATGGATCTGGGCCCAGATCTTTGGACTGGGGTGAATGGGTGACATTGATCCACATTCGGTCCATCACCTGTTTTGTTTGCAAATTCCGCCATAAGTGCGCTGGGGACGCTCAGACGTGGGTCCCAGGCACTCCACACCACTGGAGTCAAGCTAGCCGGGCTGATGAGAGGTGTTACCTCGAAACCGGTCCGGTCCTCGGATGCTTGATTCCGTTCTGGGAAGGACATGGCTTTTGTAGTTCGGACTGGACTGTTCCCATGGGGCACAGGGTCAGATCTGATTTGCATATTTCCATTGTCTAACCCAGGGTGGTGTGGAGTGCAAAAAAACGATGGATTTGGGCCCAGATCTTTGGACTGGGGTGAATGGGTGACATTGATCCACATTCGGTCCATCACCTGTTTTGTTTGCAAATTCCGCCATAAGTGCGCTGGGGATGCTCAGACGTGGGTCCCAGGCACTCCACACCACTGGAGTCAAGCTAGCCGGGCTGATGAGAGGTGTTACCTCGAAACCGGTCCGGTCCTCGGATGCTTGATTCCGTTCTGGGAAGGACATGGCTTTTGTAGTTTGGACTGGACTGTTCCCATGGGGCACAGGGTCAGAGCTGATTTGCATATCGCCATTGTCTAACCCAGGGTGGTGTGGAGTGCAAAAAAACGATGGATTTGGGCCCAGATCTTTGGACTGGGGTGAATGTGTGACATTGATCCACATTCGGTCCATCGCCTGTTTTGTTTGCTTTTGCACACGGCACATATTATTATAAATGTTCAGAGTCTAGTGGAATATTTTGGTTCACACGAGAATAATATGTTTTCCTATAATATCAGCTTTTATTGGTAAGCTATGTCTGCACAGTAGGTGCAGAGGCCTTCAAGTTTATTTTAACACAGTGGTTGTTGTTCGGTCTGATCAGAGCACGTCCTAGTCATAACACATATGCAGCTGTGGCCACCTCGGGTTTTCGCGCATTTAATAATTTACTGCGCACAGCATGCTCACACACTTGGAGAACATTTGCATGCAGAGAGCTGGTGTAGAAAATGATGTGATCCCTTTCTACTAGGACCAGAGGTATGGGGCCGCCCTTCTAAACCCAAAGAGACCTTCTTTAGATATATTATAATATATTAGCAAGGGAGGTTAAGACTGATGTGTCATTTAGCCTTTTTTCCCTTTAGCATTTTAACATGCTTTCTCCCTTTGTATTTTATGGAATAGTAACTATGCTGCTAATCTTGTTGTTTATAATATGTCTGCTTGTATTAGCTAAGATACTGCGCTTGAGAACACGGCATTAGAAATAAATATTTCAAACTTGCACGTGTCCTCATTGACTCCCTGTTTTGGACTGGTATGATAGTATAACGAAAGAGTGTTCATGTGTTCCACGTAACCTGAGGAGTTCTAAGTCCATGTTCTGGGTTGTCTAATCATTGGGGGAATGGAAGAACTAATGAGACACTGATTACTAGTCTGATAGGGGATTTTGGATACTAAGGTGAGTTTTTGGTACACCCTAATTCACTGAGGTTCGAGTCTCTATGCACAGTTCTGTATATGAGCAGAATCCCTGCTACAGGGTTCCACCGCAAAGTTATTCACCAGGTGGGAACATTTCCTAGAAATCAATATAAAATCTATAGTACTTGCCCTACTCCCACCCTGAAATGTAGGATACTGTTTGAGTGGAGTACAGACCAGAGTATCGGCAAAACATAAGTTGTTAGTTACGATGATGTAATTTAAAGCTTCACCCTGCACAGTATGTTTAAAATGTGGGAGTGGTTGGTTTTCAATATCTAACACCCCACAGGCGAAATGCGAGCTACACTGACATAAGGTTCAATTAAAATCCCCCAAACAAATTATACAAACAGGAAAACATTTCACTACGGCCTTATTTAACTAGTCTTTTAAATTGATAGTGACACCACATTCATTATAGTCAAAGATGTTACAATACCAATTGATTAGTAAAATTGGGACAACAATTAGGTTTGAGATCAAGATAATCTGAAACCAAGGGGAGTCCATAATATTCTCGATCTTTATCATCCCATATTTTACAGAGATTAAGGTCGCTAGACCACCCTTTGCCCTCCCTGCAGCCGATGGAATTGCCTGGGTATTAGATGAACAGAAACCATCAATGACCACCTCATCCCTCCTCCAAGTTTCTTGGAGGCAAATAATAATAAACATCTTGACATATGATAGCCAAGCCTCATCCAAAATTCTTGTTCTAATGCCTGCAATGTTCAATGTGGCGACTCTTAGAACGTGTACTTTCTGAGTGTGTATATGTCCTCTCCCCCACAAGCATCAACATTGGGATGTGTTAATAATAAAGTACTTGTTTCCCCATTGTGCTTCTCACAAACTTCAGGTAAGGGATGATCAGAACTATCTACCTGATCAATTACATGTGAACAAGCCATTAACCCCATGCATGCGGCCCAGATTCCCCTCGGTGCTGGGCCCCAATGCAAACGGGCCTGGTCATGACGGAACGGTTCCGTCATGAGCATCAAAGGGGTTAAGGGGATCGGAAGCTATTTTAGAGTTACTATTTGTAATTTTCAATTTCTGCGGGCCACTAATGCTTAAAACTAGTCAGTCTATATCTCCAAGGCCACTTACTGGCTCGTATCGATTTGGGTGATACCATGAGGGATACTTAGGATGTTGGTTAACTTGTCTTGGTCTCACCCATTCTGTATCAGACTCCAGGTCTCTCGGTGGCTGATAAAAGAAACCCAGTGGTAAAATGGGGACTCCTCTTGGGCACAAGGACCAGGTGTTAGACCTTTCCAATATGGATTTAACTAATCCTAGGGATCTGAAAGACAGACCGACGCAGTATCCTTGGCATTTCTTAGTAGATTCCCCAACCCACCCAATTCGGCGTACCATTTTAAATTCTGTAAATAATGAGTCGTCCATCCCCATCTCCTCCCTCAAGAAGTAGCGTGATTTGTTCCTCAATGAAGACCAGTGTTCAAAAGCGCCTGGTAACAATGGAGGAACATTAGCTAATATTACCGTATAGGGGGCAGCTTCAGGAGGTAAATGGAGGTTTGTGGGTACACCCTCAAATGATTTTTACTTTCCTCCTATTAAGCTTGGGATATGATGTTCGCTCCCAAACTGGTTACCACTTGGGAAATTTACTCCCCGAGCATGAGTGAGGGCTAAGTTCCTTTCATGTGAGGTGTCCTCTGGTCTATGGTGTAACTGCCCCTCCACCCCTATACATAACGGACTGTTCTGGTTATTAACAGTATTAGCATTTGTAATTTTGTCCATATTTCTATTGATAACATTATTCTTGCCTCGATTACAAGTAGACATATTCATGTTACTGTTTGCCATAGTTCTTTCAATGTCCGACAATCTAATTTCAATAGTTGACAACCTTCAAATCAGCGGGTCTAGAAGTGCCGTTATCGTAGTTTCAAACTTTTTCCAGTAATCAACTTCTATGGAAATTGCCCCCCCTGGAACAGCCCCAGAGTTGGCTATATTTGTCTCATAAGTAAAGTCCTTATCAGTAAATGTATTCTTCCGAAGCTTAGGTGGGGTAGATGTTGTTTACCCACGGCTTGACCTTTTCTCTTCTTTGAAGGTGGCGCAGAGCTATTCACATGGTTAGTTTTAGATGTGGCTTTTTGATCCCGGGTGACCACGTTAGACTTAGATGGAGAATTAGAAATTTCAACATTATCCCGTGCTTTCTATGATCTTGGTGTTTTGATCTATTATGACTAAACTGTTGCTTTGTGTTGCAGGTGCCTCCAGGGTTAAGCATGAGCTGGGGGCAATAGAGGCAGTAGAGGCTTGGCCCGTGGTGTCAGATCTATTATCAATATTTGTTGCAGGTTCAAGGGAAAATCTCGGCTCAATTAATTCAATCAGGTGCATCAGTACCGACTCGGCCATTAATAAAAATGCGTCCAATGTCCCCACAACCCCCTGTCCATTTCCAGGCCTGAACCTACTCATGATAACCTAACCTTTCAAACTATAATGCTATTTTTAATTGGCTTAATACCTTTCTGTAACTGAAAGTCCATTGACTGCAAGCGAAGATAGATATTAGTGGTATGGCCCAGCCCAGCCTCAATCACTCTCAGACGGGTTCAGACGAGCCCGCCCTTGGTCCGGGCTTTGTCTGGGTGCTGTCCACGCACGCGTCCTGTGTTGCGGGAGTCTGTGTGCGCCTATCATGCGCATCCTGGCACTGGCGGGTGACATGGCGGCCGTGCATGGCCGAAGGCAGGCTCGTGGTTGTGGTGCCCCCGGACCAGAACAAGCACAAGGTATTGGCAGAAGAAATCAGGAACCTGCGCTGCGGGAGTCGGCGTGCGCTTATCAGGCGCCTCCTGGTGCTGGCGGGAGATGTGGCGGCCGTGCCCGGGCGAAGGCAGGCTCGTGGTTGTGGTGCCCCCGGACCAGAACAAGCACAAGGTATTGGCAGAAGAAATCAGACAGATGAGTGTAGACCTATGGGGCCTGGAGTGGTGATTAAGAAGAGGCTGTGTTTTCCAGAGTGGACTGAGCGGGTTTTTGGGAGAAGAAATATTCCTCCTGCAGTGTTTATCCATTGCGGGAGGGCTGGGTTGATTAGTCTCAAGGGCCGGACAGAGCTTACAAAACTTCTCCATCTTCAAAGAGAATTGTAAGAGGGTCTGCAGGCTATCCTTAACAGTTTGGAGATCTCGCTTGAGGTCAACCAACTTATCCTCAATGGAGGACAGGCTGTCACTGTCAGTGGCAGGTCTAGGAATAGATAGTGGATGAGACCCCTCAGTGTCTACTACTTAATGCCCTCAGGTATTATGATTTGAAGTGAATTAATGTTAACAATCAAACGGTAACTCTCTAGAGGTTAAAAAGTATCAACTTTGGCATTTTGCGTAGCCTTTGAAAGACACTCGATTTGCTCCCTGTGACATCAAGGAAAGCCCTGGTCCATGCCCTGGTCCCTTTCAGGCTGGACTATGGGAACGTCCTGTATTTAGGAGCTAACGTGAAGTGTCTTCAGAGACTACAGCATATTCAGAATGCTGCCGCCCGCTTGGTGTTTATGTTGCCTAAGAGAGCCGCCTCAAAAAAAGCCTTGGACACACTCCACTGGCTACCCATTAGGGAACGTATCCTGTTTAAAGCCCTGTGTGTCAGCCACAGGATTGCGCAAGGGAAGGGTCCTTGCTTTCTGCACAATTTGCTTAAAGTGTATACTCCTTCTTGCCTACTGCGATCACAGGGGGCTGGCATGTTGCAGATTCCCAAAATCAGAAGGGCCAGAATGGGAGGTAGATCCTTCCGTTTTCTGGCTGCCCGTCACTGGAACACCCTGCCCCTGAGGTTGCGCGTCGAAACCTCAGAGGTGGTCTTCCAGAAAGAGCTAAAAATTTACTTATTTCCTAGGGATTAGTTCTTGATCAGGCTTGAGGTGGTGGTAACTGTGGGACATTGGGGCCAATGTCTAGCGCGGGGACACACTGGTTAGTGTAACCAGGCGCTGTATAAGCTCAGGATTATTTATTTATTATTATTTATTACTAAACACTTTATCAAAAGATAAACACAGAAATAATCCTGCATACAAACCTATATAATTTTACAGTACAATAGCATTATGTTGAACACTGAAAATAAATTATTATTATGATGCTTTCACAGTGGATCAGCCAAAAACTGGCCTGACATAGACAAGAGAGCCAACACAGTGTGTAGTTCACCTCTTTTCTGGGCTGTATGAAAAAATACACAATTCAAATGATATGCCATAAAATTTACCATACAAAACAGTGCATCACTAACAACAAAAAGTCATTTTATAGCAGAATTGTAACCCTACCAAAAGGTATGTTAGTAATCAGGCAGAGATAATTATGACACCATTTATACCTTAATTAAAAAATGTTGAAAACTGCTGTTTGCTTCACGAACTAGATCAATATATACCAAAACCTGACATGATTGTATTGATAGACAATAAGTGACTCATAAATCACATATATTTTAAGAATCACTGTACATTACAAACACAAAATGTGCAGTATTAGTTACATGTGAATATAAGTCTAATTACGGTATTAGATTAGCAACATGATCTGGTGATAACAAATGAATGAATATTGGCTTTATAAAGCACAAACTTTGTACAGAGGCGTCCAGGTGCTGCGGAAAGAGCCAACAGATGATAATGCGTAAGGTTCACAGTGATAAATGGCGCGAAGACCCTTATGGAAGTGAGAAGTGCCTTATGGAAGTGGGAAGTGAAGGGAATTCCAGAGTTTGGCCGTGGCAAAGGAAAAGGTCTACCCCCCACTCCCACCCCATCTTACTCTCTTAAACCTCAGAATTACCAGCAAATTTTTACTGGCAGATCTTAAATGCTTGGTAGGAACATGTCTTCGAAAGAGCCTTATAAAGCCTTCCGACCCAGTGTTATAGAAAGCCTTGTGTGCGAGACAAAGGACTTCAAACAAGATTTTCCGGCCAAGAGGGAGCCAATGAAGCTTACTGATAGTGGCCGAAACAGAATGATATTTGGGCAGGCCCATCACCTGCCTGGCAGCAGCGTTCTGCACTAGCTATAGTCGATATACGAGTCCCTTGTTGAGACAACACGAGGGCAACAACTGCCTGCTTTTGGGAGGTAATGAAAGAAATTGAGAGATCTTCTTGAGAGTCCTAATAGTCCCAAAGCAGGTGGACACCATTCTACTGATAGGAAGTTGGGAAAGGGAGTTGTCAACTATGATGCCAAGATTGTTTGCAATGGACCTGGGGCACAGGCAAGGACCAAGCGTATCAGGCCACCAGGCCTCTGACCAGATGTCTTGTTGGTTTCCAAAGATCAAAACCTCAGTTTTGTCCCGGTTTAGTCAGATCTAGTTCTCTACCATCCAGGAAGCCACTGCCTGCATGCAGTTTTTTTAATTAGTTGTCAATGCTTCTATGCTGTTAGTAATAGACACCATAATGTGGGTGTCATCAGCATAAGATAGTACCTCCAGCCCAAAGGATCTTCCAACCCTGGCTAGAGGGGCAACATAAATGTTAAAAAGGGTCGCGCTCAAAGAGGATCACTGAGGAACTCACCATGATATAATGATCCAAGTTATGGAAATTTTACGGCTCCCTTTAGGTATAAAGCCCAACACCCTAATGTCAGCTTTCTTTAATATAGATGTCTAGGGATGTCATTTTTCAAACAAAACGGGTGATGGCAATACATCCAAAATGCCATTAACAGTCCAGTAGATTTTGTATAACATTAAAGGAAAGAAAGTGGTGCTTTCTTAGTACCATCTAGAGTGAAGTGGTTAACCTGAAACGCGCTCCTGGTCGGCCAATGCTCAGACAAGAGTTACCGAAGCACACAAGGAAGTCCATTGGTTACTGCGTAATGGAAATAACGAAGTACTTCAAAGTCCAAGTATGTATCGTTCGTGTTCATTCCTCCCAGTATTTGTCATAGTCCTTGTGGGGCGTGGCGTGACATCACAGACAAAGCGGCAACTGACACACGTTTCGTCACAGGGACTTTTTCAAGGCTGCAAATGATGTGGGTACCATGTCCTGCTTTATTTGAAGTCCTGATGATTAGGACTCAGCTAAGTGTCTTACAATAGTCTCACCCGGGGAGCCATGTCTTAGATGTCACACCTTGCTCCATAAGGACTATGAAAAGTACTAGGACAGTGGCGTAACAAGGGGGGCCAGAGGGAACGGTCCGCCCCGGGTGGCATGAGTTTTGGGGGCAGCGGCCTCCCCGCCACCCCACTCTTACCTGGGCCCATTGAGGGGCAGGCGCAGCAGGAATCGCCAGCACTCACCCCCTCCACTCTTTTATACAGCAGCCGCGGGGCACAGAGAGGCAAAGCATGGGCCCCACGGGCAGCCGAAGGTCTAGCTACACCACTGTACTGGGAGGAATAAATTGAAACAATGTGTGCTTCTTTACCTTTTGTCTGTAAATTATTGTAAATTTTAGTTGCTCCGTTAGGTGGATTGTTATGATATCAAATCTTCTAACATTGGTATTTCCTAATGGTCCCGGTACAAAAGAGTAAATGATGTTGCTGCCTCTAAATTCTACTAAAAGTGACTGCCTTTGAAAACCAATATTCAGATTCCAAATAAGACTTGTAAAGGTGTGAAAGGTCGTGGCCCATTACAAAATTCGTTTATTTTTAATCCTAAAAGGCAAAGAGGTGTCTTTGAGAGACATTAATAAACCACCCATAATAATGTTACATCTTTCTGATAGATACTTCTAACCGCAGAGTCCTCACTTTCAGACTATTCTCCAGTTTTCACATCAGTGCTCCCACACGCTGCGAGGGCCTTCTTGGCTCCAAGTGACGGGGTGGAGCTGCATATAGGCCCGACCCTGCCCCAGTACCTCTCTTATTGTGCCTTTGAATTTGGATCAGAATCTTACAGACAAGGGGAAGCTTCTATAGAGGAACAAATGCACCCAGAAGGGGCAATGGCGGCAGTCGACCATTCGTCATAGAGACCCAGACACAGCAGCCACAGGGCCTGAGCTCATCACAAGTGACATCACATTGGTAACAGAGCTCACGGGCATGGCTCTCCTTTCAAGGGAGAGGCAGAGGACGGGGTCAATCTGTAAGAGAAAGGGCACAATAAAAGCAACTGTATCAGGCCACCCCCACCCTGGAATGACAACTCCATGGTCGTGGTGGTTTGTCGTCCCAAAAATAAGAGTAAGTGTGGAGGCTGCTGAAGCACGAGTGCAGCCTTTGAACATATGTGCATGTGCATGTGGTATCCAGGAAGGACCCTACTAGGAAGTTCTGTCTCCTAGCAACCGCATCCTGTTCCTGGCATGTCAGGTGCGAATTAGATATCTGTGATACGAGCGCTGGCAGACACAGCTTAAAGAAACAGCCTGTTGTGCAGTACGTGTTAGAGACAACTCTAGTCCTAACAAGACAAGCGCTGACAGACACAGCTTAAAGAAGCAGCCTGTCGCACAGTACGTGTTAGAGACAACTCTAGTCCTAACAAGACAAGCGCTGACAGACACAGCTTAAAAAAACAGCCTGTCGCACAGTACGTGTTAGAGACAACTCTAGTCCTAACAAGACAAGCGCTGACAGACACAGCTTAAAGAAACAGCCTGTCTCGAAGTACGTGTTAGAGACAACTCTAGTCCTAACAAGACAAGCGCTGACAGACACAGCTTAAAGAAACAGCCTGTCGCGCAGTACGTGTTAGAGACAACTCTAGTCCTAACAAGACAAGTGCTGACAGGCACGGCTTAAAGAAACAGCCTGTCACGCAGTATGTGTTAACAAGACAAGCGCTGACAGACCCAGCTTAAAGAAGCAGCCTGTCGCACAGTACGTGTTAGAGACAACTCTAGTCCTAACAAGACAAGCGCTGACAGACACAGCTTAAAAAAACAGCCTGTCGCGCAGTACGTGTTAGAGACAACTCTAGTCCTAACAAGACAAGCGCTGACAGACACAGCTTAAAGAAGCAGCCTGTCGCACAGTACATGTTAGAGACAACTCTAGTCCTAACAAGACAAGCGCTGACAGACACAGCTTAAAGAAGCAGCCTGTCGCACAGTACATGTAAGAGACAACTCTAGTCTAACAAGACAAGCGCTGACAGACACAGCTTAAAAAAACAGCCTGTCGCACAGTACGTGTTAGAGACAACTCTAGTCCTAACAAGAAAAGCGCTGACAGACACAGCTTAAAGAAACAGCCTGTCTCGCAGTACGTGTTAGAGACAACTCTAGTCCTAACAAGACAAGCGCTGACAGACACAGCTTAAAGAAGCAGCCTGTCGCACAGTACATGTTAGAGACAACTCTAGTCCTAACAAGACAAGCGCTGACAGACACAGCTTAAAGAAGCAGCCTGTCGCACAGTACATGTAAGAGACAACTCTAGTCTAACAAGACAAGCGCTGACAGACACAGCTTAAAAAAACAGCCTGTCGCACAGTACGTGTTAGAGACAACTCTAGTCCTAACAAGACAAGCGCTGACAGACACAGCTTAATGAAGCTGCCCGTCGCACAGTACATGTTAGAGACAACTCTAGTCCTAACAAGACAAGCGCTGACAGACACAGCTTAAAGAAGCAGCCTGTCGCACAGTACGTGTTAGAGACAACTCTAGTCTAACAAGACAAGCGCTGACAGACACAGCTTAAAGAAGCAGCCTGTCGCACAGTACGTGTTAGAGACAACTCTAGTCCTAACAAGACAAGCGCTGACAGACACAGCTTAAAGAAGCAGTCTGTCGCGCAGTACGTGTTAGAGACAACTCTAGTCCTAACAAGACAAGCGCTGACAGACACAGCTTAAAAAAACAGCCTGTCGCGCAGTACGTGTTAGAGACAACTCTAGTCTAACAAGACAAGCGCTGACAGACACAGCTTAAAGAAGCAGCCTGTCGCACAGTACGTGTTAGAGACAACTCTAGTCCTAACAAGACAAGCGCTGACAGACACAGCTTAAAGAAACAGCCTGTTGTGCAGTACGTGTTAGAGACAACTCTAGTCCTAACAAGACAAGCGCTGACAGACACAGCTTAAAGAAGCAGCCTGTCGCACAGTGCATGTTAGAGACAACTCTAGTCCTAACAAGACAAGCGCTGACAGACACAGCTTAAAAAAACAGCCTGTCGCGCAGTACGTGTTAGAGACAACTCTAGTCCTGACAAGACAAGCGCTGGCAGACACAGCTTAAAAAAACAGCCTGTCTCGCAGTACGTGTTAGAGACAACTCTAGTCCTAACAAGACAAGCGCTGACAGACACAGCTTAAAGAAACAGCCTGTCTCGCAGTACGTGTTAGAGACAACTCTAGTCCTAACAAGACAAGCGCTGACAGACAGAGCTTAAAGAAGCAGCCTGTCGCACAGTACATGTTAGAGACAACTCTAGTCCTAACAAGACAAGCGCTGACAGACACAGCTTAAAGAAGCAGCCTGTTGCACAGTACATGTAAGAGACAACTCTAGTCTAACAAGACAAGCGCTGACAGACACAGCTTAAAAAAACAGCCTGTCGCACAGTACGTGTTAGAGACAACTCTAGTCCTAACAAGACAAGCGCTGACAGACACAGCTTAAAGAAACAGCCTGCCTCGCAGTACGTGTTAGAGACAACTCTAGTCCTAACAAGACAAGCGCTGACAGACACAGCTTAAAGAAGCAGCCTGTCGCACAGTACATGTTAGAGACAACTCTAGTCCTAACAAGACAAGTGCTGACAGACACAGCTTAAAGAAGCAGCCTGTCGCACAGTACATGTAAGAGACAACTCTAGTCTAACAAGACAAGCGCTGACAGACACAGCTTAAAGAAGCAGCCTGTCGCACAGTACATGTTAGAGACAACTCTAGTCCTAACAAGACAAGCGCTGACAGACACATCTTAAAGAAGCAGCCTGTCGCACAGTACATGTAAGAGACAACTCTAGTCTAACAAGACAAGCGCTGACAGACACAGCTTAAAAAAACAGCCTGTCGCACAGTACGTGTTAGAGACAACTCTAGTCCTAACAAGACAAGCGCTGACAGACACAGCTTAATGAAGCAGCCTGTCGCACAGTACATGTTAGAGACAACTCTAGTCCTAACCAGACAAGCGCTGACAGACACAGCTTAAAGAAGCAGCCTGTCGCACAGTACGTGTTAGAGACAACTCTAGTCTAACAAGACAAGCGCTGACAGACACAGCTTAAAGAAGCAGCCTGTTGTGCAGTACGTGTTAGAGACAACTCTAGTCCTAACAAGACAAGCGCTGACAGACACAGCTTAAAGAAACAGCCTGTCGCACAGTACGTGTTAGAGACAACTCTTGTCCTAACAAGACAAGCGCTGACAGACACAGCTTAAAGAAACAGCCTGTTGTGCAGTATGTGTTAGAGGCTACTCTAGTCCTAACAAGAAAAGTGTTGACAGGCACAGCTTAAAGAAACAGCCTGTCGCGCAGTACGTGTTAGAGACTACTCTAGTCCTAACAAGTCAAACGCTGACAGACACAGCTTGAATTTTTTAAGGTTTAATTGTTTAAGGAATGGCCTTCTAATGTTCACTTTTGCGTAATTCCTGCTGCGGTGGATGAATGATAAATGCAGTCACTGGATCAACGCATTTTGTTCCCCTGCCATGTTAATTCCTGGATGATGAGTCGTCTATAATGTGAACATAGTCATTGCTACCGTCAACTATGTCTAGTTGTGCCCGTATAGTTCTTCTTACTAAAGTGACAATGGTGACTACTTTTGGTATTTTATTTAATTGTGTTGAGTCCAGTGGGTGACAGCAGAGACTGTTTTCTTAGTTAGCTTATTGTGCATTCAATTGACTTTACACATTGAAGGAAGTAATTCATTTATAGCTCGTCATGGAAGGCATGGCCCACTAGCATCAAAGCAAAAACCGGTCGCAAACGGGCAGATTCTCAGAATCTGCCCCTTTGCGACTGGTATTTTTGCATTTGGGATGCATCATCCCAAATGCAAAAATCACAATTTAAAGAATCTCTAAATTGAGATTACTTAAATTGCGATTGCATTTAAGGAATCCCAAATTGAGATTTCTTAAATGCAATGCCTTAAAGTAAAAAGATTAGCAATTTTGCTAATAGGGGGTGCAAATTACCATGAAGTTGAACTTCATGGTAATTTGCAAAAACTTTGAAACATGCACTTTTGTGAGGTCCGTGCAGGCCGCCCGGAGTATTGAACATGGTGAGATGGTCGGTGGCCCAGGAGTTCCAGATCCCCTCTGTGTGACTGGCGCCTCGGCCCCACCCAGCCCCCGCAGGTTGCATTTCTTCAGCAGCAGTGCACTGCGACCGGATCCGGGTCGGCTGGGAAGGCATTGGGATGGCAGGTGGCCCTCCGCTCCAGTGGAGGATGTTAAAGCACCCCTGGCAGCAGCTTTGCTTGTCTGCGAGGCTGAGGGAGATTCGACCTCCTCCGCGCTCTTGCTCCTGGCTGCCCAATGGGGCATGCTGTGCAGGGAAGGGGGGACGAGGCCTTCTGCTCCCGGCACGACTGTTAACTGGGGGGGACTGTGCTCAGTGCACCCGACCACGTCGCGCAGCGGATGGGGAGGCTCATTCCAGGCACCAGGGGTCTGCGGAGACCCACCCGACCCGTCTTGAAACACAGCCCAAGGAGTATAACATGTGCGCGAGTCAGAGGGCCGAGCTAAACCTTGTAGTGCAATGAAGGTGAGGGTCGGCACGCGCCGGCTGAGGTGCTTTAACATTAACTTGGATCGATCGCCGCTGAGCGGCAGATTCAGATTTACTTTATTGTACAGTTAATACTCATAATATAAAACGTACATCATTAAAATCGTTATTAACTTAAAAACACGTGTGTTGCTAAAGGAAAAAGGTATTTAAATCCATATTAAATTATCATTATTGATTACAGTGTCTGTAACCCGCTTGCAGAATTGAAAGTGTTAGTCAATGTACTCAGCATACTTTGAATTGGCAGGACCTTGGCAGACTGTTTCTTGGTTGGCGAGTTGTTACATGCTGTTAGTCACTGCACCATGTGATTGGTTTGTAAGTCTTGTGGACACAATGTCAAAAAAACTTTGTCAGGCTACAATTTAACTGGACCTCTTCAGGTTTGAAGCATATCGTCACAGCTTGCCTTCAGCTTGTTACACCTTGTTGATTCCAAAGTGATCGAAATAGGGCCTCAAACTGAGGTTTACCACCTTGGAAGTCGCTGGTATACCCTATGTTGACAGCCTTATCCTAAAATTTGAATCATCCCATTTTCCTTTCATTTGTGGTCTCTTTTATCGACCTCCCTTTCATATGCCCTGCTTTCCCCAACGGCTAGGCAAAATGATCTCCCAACTAATCATCAATAATGCCAAAACTGTTATTGTAGGAGATTTCAATTACTGGCCCACGGATGTAAAAGAGAGTTCTAGCTCCCTAGAAATCCTGGATCTCCTATCTGGACTGAATTGCACCCACCATGTACAGGCTGCCACCCTCATTAAGGGACATATCCTGGACCAAATTTGGACTTCTAATTTAGGAATAACACAACCCCTAATCTCCCCATGTCCGTGGTCAGACCACCACATTATCACATTCTCTCTGGATTGCGTCCCTCCCACAAAACCTTCATTTACGGGAAACCACCTAGCTAAAAATTGGAACTGGGGCAACATAGGCGAACCGGACTCTCTAGGGCATCAGGCTACGAGCATTAGGAACTGGCTCGAATCAGCCAGCAACATTGTCACCCCGCTCAGAAGGACCAATCTGAAACGCCCCCACGATGCTCAACGTTGGTTCTCCGACGAATTGAAAACAAAGAAGTTAGCACTTAGGCAAACAGAACGCATCTGGAGACAAGATTATGCCCCAGAAAAAAAGCAACCTACATTATTCTGTTAAAAGACTACAAAAACTCCATCCTCCAGACAAAGAAATCATACTTCTCCTTGAAAATTACAAACTCAGCAACCAAGAAACAAGACATCTTTTCCATAGTCAATGAACTCTCCCTACCATACAGAGTGATAGCCAAACCTGTCCCCTCACAAACAATCTGTGACTCCCTAAATTCGTACTTTTTGGAGAAAATCGCTATCATTAAAAGCAATATTCCCCCTACTGTTTCTTCAACTACCTCTGCCCCCCCCCCCATGTAAGAATTACCAGGCACTGGATCAAATACCCCAGATCTATAGAGAAGTGTTTCTAGCCCTACTAAAAAAGTTGATTCAGGCTCTCCCACAGATTGTTGCCCCCCACATATCCTACGAGAAGCCTTCTCCACTTGCCCGGATCCCCCACTTGCACTCCTCAATAATTCTCTCAGACTAGGCGTTGTCCCCCACACTTTCAAACTTGCTGAAATAATCCCCATTTTGAAGAAGCCCAACGCCGACCCCCTAATATTGAGCAATTTCCGTCCTATCTCGTTACTCCCCTACCTTAGTAAGATTTTAGAAGCCCATGTAGCAAACTGACTCAGTTCTTTTATTGAACACTCACAATTTCTTGACTCCCAGCAAGCAGGATTTAGAAGAACTCACTCCACAGAACTAGTTATTTTAGCAGTCATGGACGAACACAGGAAGGGGATTGACCAGAATATCACCTAGGCTTTAGTACTCCTGGATTTGTCGGCAGCTTTTGACACGGTCGATCATGATCTCCTGATCGACCGTGTCACCAATGCGGGCATCGAGGGTAGGGCCCTAAAGAGGATCTCCTCCTTCTTGGGCAATCGATTCCAGGCAGTCCGTCTCGCCAACTTATCGGCCGAGAAGGTTAGGCTAACCTGTGGGGTCCCCCAGGGGTCTTCTCTTTCAAACCTTCTCTTTAACTTATATATGTCTCCACTTAACCGGTCCCTACGTAACAATAAAGTCGCTACATTCAATTATGCAGAGGACCTTCAATTTTCAAGCCACCATGAATCTCATTAGCGATTGGATGTATGCCAGCCAATTAAAGATTAACCCCGATAAGACTGAGCTGATTCTGACTGGGGGTACCTCCAATCCTTGTTACTCCAACTTCTGGCCTTCTCATCTCGGTAGTCCTCCTTGCCCAGCTGACTCCGTAAAAAGCTTGGGAGTCATAATAAGTAAAGACCTATCAATGAAACCCCAGATTGGTGCAGTGGTTCCATCCTGCTTTTTTCATTTACGGAGAATCCGGAAAATCTGTAGATTTCCAACCACCGAAGCATTAACCCTAGTTCTTTTGGCTCTAGTCATCTCCCGCACTGATTATGCCAACTCCCTCTATGTTGGGATCCCAGCATACCAGCTTCATCGTCTGTAACTAGTCCAAAACCAAGCAGCTCGGCTTATCTTCCATCAACCCAGACACCAACACGTTTTCCCTCTGATGAAGAGCCTTCACTGGCTCCCCGTGGCCAAGCGCTGTATATTCAAATTTGGCTGTACTGTCTACACAGCCCTGGCTGGCCATGGTCCGGCGTTTGTCTCATCCTTGATACACCGTTATACCCCTCTACTTGAACTTCGTTCCTCCCATCTGAACCTACTTACCATCCTAACTTTCAAACAGAAAAAAACATGGTGGCCTGAGATTTTCTGTGTTGGCTCCTCAATTTTGGAACTCCCTCCCCATGGAATTTCGATCAGTAACCTCCTACACCCAGTTTAGAATTCACCTTAAAACCTTCCTGTTTTCTCAAGCATATGAGTAAGCCTCTGACATCTCCTCACTGATTCTTCCTGTCCCTAGCGCCATGAAACCACTTGGTGTAGGCGCGCTTTATAAGTGGTTTTAACATAACATAACAAGCATCAAATATTCAGGTCATGATATAGCACCTAGTTCACCCTCCGTAGCAGACAAAGACACTACAGTAGACCTCAGCAAAACCATCAAATGTGTGGCCTCCTAAAACAAGAATGACATTGTTACAACCAACTTTGAAAGTGTACCCGATGTGTACAAGGTCAGCAAAGAATTGAATACAAAGAAATGTGATTACACAAAGAAAGTCACATATTGGAAATACCCAAACCAAAAGTAAAATTGTGATGTGTGGAGACATTTTGGGAGCATTTAAATAACTAAGAAAACATGTCTCTAATAAGCTTAAAGGCTTCTATCTCAAAGCCTATTGCTCAAAACGTGACAAAGAAGCCGAATACCATAATATTGCATGCCATTATGCCAAATGTAAAGGAAGACCTAAAAAAAGAGAGCAGCAATTCCTGTGCAGCTTCTGTGACCTCAGATTGGATCAAAGATTGGAGTTTCACAACATGCTTGGCATGCGCATCCAAGAGCACAAAATGAGGCTAGACTAGCAGCTCTAGCAAGCAGCAAACCATCAAAATTATGGTCACAGGAAGAAATACTGCTATTAGCAGAATTTTAAAAAGTATATGAGAACAAGAGAAACATTTATGCGCTGGTGGTTTTGCATTTTGACAATAAACACAGAAAACAAATTGTAGAAAAAAGAAGAGATAGAAGAGATAAGAGCAGAAAATCGGCAAAGGATGTACTGCAAGCATCCAATATCTCTGAGAATGACTTCTGCGATGAACCAGAGGTTTCAGTGGAAGTAACAACGGAAAGGCGCAGAGACTTTATCAATTGGAAACGAATGCCAAAAATAAAAAACTTTGATGAACTGAATGATAGAGTCACAGAAGTTGTGAAAACATACACCAAAAACATACAGCATCACTATGCCGTTATGGATCTAATATATGAGATAGTGACTTATTTCTCAGAAAACACCAATAATATAAGTCCTGTACCAGCAAATCATACCAAATCAATGAGCGAACCCAATAATGAGCCTATGAACTCTTCTCAAGATGAGCAACAGATTGCATCGGTACAAAATAAGATAGAAAAGAAAGATAAGAAAAATCGAAGGCTCTATCGGACACAAGAAAAATTATGCAAAAGCAAAGGACAGCTTCAAAGGATACCTTGCAATGTTTAAAAAATACAAAAAGAAAATTGCCAGGATAATCACTGATGGGGCAGAAGATGCCACTTGCCAAATCAGCACTGATGAAATCTTCCAATTACCTACTAGCGGTCGCCAGTAGGTAGTTATAGTTAGGACCTAGTTTCCATAGGAAATCCACCTATTATAAAGACATAACTGAAAAAGAAAACAAGAAAAATCCCAAATTCATCCAAATTGATCAGACACCGAATGAACGGGAAATTTAAAGACTGTGTAAAGAAATTACACTGCTCGGAAAAACTAAAGCCTTCGATGAATCAGATTTAAAGAAAGCAGTAGGGCCTGACTGTAGGAGAGTAGGGTCTGCTCTCCTATGGTCACCCCAAATTTTTGCTTTTTGCTTCACTGGTTTATGACTTAATGTGGCTGTGGGCCTGCTAATCAGACCCACAGCCTGCTGTTCTCTCTCTAAATTAATGCCAATGCACTCTAGGTGCATTACGAATTGGCACTGGTTCACCTTATAGGCCCCTGTAACAGTGTACCCAGGGCATAGGTGTAACCAAGGCCTACCAGGGGCTGCAGCATGTATTGTGCCACCCCTGGCCTGGCCTCCATATTTGACACAACTGGATGATCACTCAGCTGGGTTAAGTTGGTGTAATCACCTCTTGCTTAGATATAGTATACCTATATCTAACCTAACTGGACACATGTTAACCTGTGAGCCACTCCTATGGCAGGCCTCTACAATCCTGGAGGCAGAGTGCGTGGTTTCATGTGAGATGGTGCTCTGGCACAAGCTGAGCCTGTCTGCAGCTGTCGGGAACAACTCCCTTAGCTGTTCCGGGATATTGCCATACCATATACTCTTAAGTGCATTATAATCCTTGCGGTTATTTTCTAACTTTGGTTTGGCTTTATCAAAACATGTCGAGTAAGGTGTCATACGATTTGGAATACTATCCCCTCGCCAGTTCTGTCAACGGGGGTAGCATTCCACCCTTCTAGAGGGACACGACATGTACATAACCTGAACCCCGGTTAAAGTTAACCAGAACCGCAGCATCACAAAATGGATGCTGCCACACAGACACAAGTCTGACCTCCTGCTGCTGGGAGTCCTTCCAGAAAGGGAGGCTTGGACAAAGGGTTTCCTGCCTTGGGAGGTGCGAGCACCACCCCAGACAGGATTTTGTGTATTGGGTAGGACAGTGCTGAATAGATTGAGACATGCCTGGGGCACACAAGGTGTCCCTGTGCATAAGCCAGTTCAAACTGGTGCTGGGGCTTTCCAGCCCCAGTCCTGGTGCGGAGCTGGACAAAGGAAAGGGGGTGTAACGGCCCCCCTTCCTGGTCCCACCCAGAGGAGGGACCTAATAGGTGATCCGGCCCCCAGATTTGGAATAAGAGTTGGAGCTGTGTCCTAAGACTTCATATCATCCTGAACTCGACTTAAAACTAAGAAGAAAACTGGACTTCAACATTCTGCTGCACAGAAGACTGAAGAGAATCTCCCTTGTGGCCAAGGAGTGACCACCCTGTGAATACAGGTACCAACCAGCAATTCGACGTCTGCTTTGCCGCCGCCTCCCGCCGGAGCCCGAGCCCAGAGCCCAACAAGACCTAGATTCCCAGACATCTCAGAGCCGGATACAAAGTCCCTGAAAAGAAGAGACCCGTGGAGGCACCGAGAGACTTGAGACCCGACCTCTTGAAAGACCCCCGAGAAGCTGACTGCGCAGCAATTGAGGCACCCTCGATGCTGTGCTTTGGAGTTTTAGAAGCCCCACCACTGAGCAGTATTTGCACCGAAGATATGCCTCCCAGCATCTTCACGATCTGCGTGGGGCCCTTTTGCATCTTGCCACTCAACGCGCTATCCCGATCACTAGCCACGCGGCTGGTGGCCATCTTGGCGACGAAATCTACAAACTATACCACTGGTCTGGTTGCTCCAGACTGGCCCTCACTCCCCTGAAAAGGAGCACCCGCTCTGACCTTGCTGGTCCGAGTGAAAAGCTTGCATCGATTCCTGCATGGCTTGCATTAGCAGAGGCCTGTTTGCTCCGATCAAGAAGCCGGCACCCCCATCAGCTAGAGCCTTTGTGGGACAGCTCATGACCGATGCCTGGACGTACTTGACCTCTTCGTGTCCACGTGGCTGCAGAGATAATCTTCATCTCATCACCTGTTTGAACCCGACATCGCCTGGTTCCATCCTAGTTCCACGGTAGTCACTGGCTAGTGGCTTTGAACATTGTCCCCTCTGCTTTCAGGTCTTCACCACTTCAGATCCACCCTTGGATCTACCGGAACTCTCCTCGACGACCCGCCTGCAGCATCTTCATCTCCAGGCACCATCGACCTGCGTGACGAAACCCAACACTACTTCGCACCTGTGCACCCGCTTCCTGTGGGTGAGGTA
Source organism: Lissotriton vulgaris (assembly GCF_964263255.1). NCBI lineage: Eukaryota > Metazoa > Chordata > Amphibia > Caudata > Salamandridae > Lissotriton > Lissotriton vulgaris. Next base: position 476,176 of record NW_028241612.1, read on the forward strand.
ACTCAGCAACGCCGGTGTTCCCACACTGGTACACACCTCTAGTGCCTAGGTCTAACGTTGTATCCTTGTAGGTCCATCGGAAGGTTCCTTAATCACTAACTTTGTAACTTTTACGCACCATTGACATTGCATTGGTGCATGCGTGTCCTTAAAGCGCTGCACCCGAGTGCCGCGGGCCTTTCCCGACTTCTTCACTGTTAGTCCTGAACAGCTCCAGCGATTCCCCAGGCCCTAGGCCTACTTCCTTTCCTGATAGTGACTCTTATACCACTATTTTAGTACATGGTTTAGGTGGCCCCTAGGGCTAATCCATATTGTGCAACTTTTGTGTAATTAAACTGTGTTTTGTTTTAACGCATTTGCTTCTGTGCTCATAAAGAGTATAGGGGATACTTGTAGTAATAAATATATATATATTTTCAATATATATCTGTGTGGTGTCCTTTCATTTGGTATTCAAGGGGATTGTGTATGGTAAAACAGCTCGCTTCACATGCCTTTACAGAGTTTAGCCTAAGACTGCTTTGTCCACGCTACTAGGATAGCTGGTCTATAAGGTTGACTTACAACCAATCATCATAAGGGTTGCTTGGCATGGTACAAGGTGATCACTAGAAATAGTGAGCATCATATACCAGGCCAACTTCTCACATTGGTGGCAGCGGTTGGGATTTGAGCTTGCTGTTTGTTTTACCATTACAATCTTTAAGAGTATCATTTGAAAGATCATACAGGTACCTGCTAGGTACATATTAAAACAAGAATAGTATACTTAAGTTCTACTGAACTTAGTTGTTGTAGAGGATAGGGAGTAGCACACCTTGACTAAAACTACTAGATAGGTTAAGTAGGTAAACACCAGTGTGTTGTAATCAAAATCCTGCTTCTCAGGGGTGTCACTGATACATAGTCCATAAAAGCAGTAAGAGACTGATCCAGAACTCTGAAATATCAAAGGACAGTTTATTACACTCATATGAGGTGAGGCTGCGTCGCCCAAAAGCCATGGCAAATGAATGAGACAGTCTGAGGAATTCAAAAAGCTGGCGCCTTAAATACATTTCAGACTTACACAGTAAGCATAAATGAAAGGGGCAGTCCTGGCTCCTGTGAGCACACAAAAAATACCTAATATGGACATACAAGTTCTCTTTGTTCAACCAAGTGGGAGGAGCTAACAGTTTCAGAACGTAGTGAACACATTCCTATGTAAAACTAATCAGTAACAGCTGCAGACTCTACCAGGCATTTCTGAGCATGCGTGAAAGTGGAGGAGGCTAAATATATCCTGTTGCTAGGCAGACTTCAGGCGCAGCAAAAAGGAAAGTAGGACAAAGCACATGGTGAGCACATGGCAGCACATGGTAGGCAAGATGGCTTCTAGGAAGACAAAATGGCTTCTAAACAGCAGATAAGATAACTTCTAAATGCAAGATGGCTTCTGCTAACGCTAACCCATTTCTGCCAATTTACAACAGTCGCCCGTTTTAGCGTTTGCTGAAGACATTCATATGATCCAGTAGGAACATAGAAAACAGGTGCTCATTAATTTGCACATAATTTCATCAATTTCCTAATTCATTGCTAGATAAGCATTTTCATTCTAAACATTTCAGCAAGGGTATGACCAAGAATACTAAAAAAGAAGACATTAGATCATAAACATACATACAAATAGTAGGGGAAAGTAATGACCACTATTACAGAGAAAATTTACATTTTCACAACCCTAAGCAATAGCAAATCCTAAAATCTTTCAGAAAACACTATATACTCATGTGAAACAGTGGCAATACAATCCTTCAATGCTCTCAAGTTGAATAGGGATACTCTTCCACAGAGAATGAACTTTTATTCTACCTGTACTAAACAGAATACTACTCTAAAATACTGTAAGCAAGACAATAAAAATTAATTCCACAACACTCAGTATCTTAACTGTTCAGGAATCGCTTATATGATCGCAACTTATGCCCAGAGTCCATCCCAAGTCCCTCTGGCGGACTATTATTGTTCATCGAATCTCCTCTTCCATCACCGCATGGGCCTCTTCATTTCAGGCCTTCCATGGAAATGTCTCAGCATCCGTTGGAGTGCCTTTTTGGCAAACACTCACAGTTCAGTCGAAAGTCTCAATGTCTCAAGGCAGTGCAACAGTGTCTCTCATCTGCGGCAGACACTACAGATATTATGCTCTTCTTTGATGATGAGCTCAGGTCATCTTGTGCCAACCAGAACTACATTCTCAAACTCCAACACTCCTTATTCAGTGTCAGAGGACGCTCAAGCTGCTCTTTCATGGGCACCATAAGATAGTGCCTCTTGCCAATCTTGAATTCTCCATTGCACTGCTCTTCTGTTAGGCAAAAGGGGAAAAGGGAACGATGTGGCCAAAACTCAGGCAAAGACTCAGGCCAAGACTCAGGCCAAAGTACTCAAGGGGCTCAGGCCAAAACTCAGGCCAAGGGGCTCAAGGGGCTGTACACTGTCAGAGGTTGCCAGTACATAGCAGGTAGCTTTTGCCCTTTTTCCAATTCAAAATCTGTTGCAAAACCAAATCCTCTTTTCTCTCTGTCGTGCAGCGCTGGCCAATGAAGCAAACAAAGAACTTGGAAATACCATTGATGGCATGCAGATTCCTTACTGGGTGCTGGGACTATAGACCAAAACTTCCTGCTTTCATCTATGGCTGTCAAGGATAGGAGTTAGAATTCGTCTTTGTCATTCGTTCTGCAGGGTGTCACTCTCCCTTTGACTCTGGAAGATCCTGCAGAACCTAGTGATGTAGGAAATGTGACACAATTGTTAATTTCCTTCAATTTAGCACAAAAAACAATTCAATATTTAACAAGGGGACTGCAAACAGTTGGCCTGCAATGTTCAAGAGAGTGGTCATACACCATGGAACTATCATGATCTAAAATACACTAACATTCAATTCTATCTGAATGGATGTCCTTACACATAGTGGCATCATTTAATGGGGTAAACATTTTCCTCAATGAGTAAATCTAAGTGTTCCTAAATCCCTCATCTAGAACACCTCAAAAGCGAAATCACATAAAACAGATGATCAGGGACATTCAGACAAAGGCTAATTTATCAAAATGTGAAAACAGAAAAAAAACACGAGCTAGAAACTCCTAGTGTTTCCATTATTAAAACACATGTGGTCTATCAAGTATTAGAACAGCAGAAAAAAGAACTGAGAACCTAATTAGAATGGGCATTACATTTTTCACATTCAAGAATGAACATACAGTGTCTCCCATTGAGATGGAAAACTTTTCTTACTATACTATTAAATCAGTTAACCAGTCTATCACTAAGCTGACAGTCAGACTGGAAAGCATAACAAATATAGGCCTAAAGAAAAGTCTTAAGAGAAAGAAACAGTCTGGTCAGGTCATACAAAAGGGAATTATGCATAATGTGGTGATTCCTATTGCACCTCTGCAGTCTAGAAGTGTGAACCTGAACAATACATTAATCATAAAAAATGAGTTGACTGGTAAAAGAAATACGGACTCAAGTGATAGTCAAGTTTGTGACATAATACCAAGAGTATGGGCAGCACACAAAAGGTCACAGTAGTGCAGAAATGTGAACTCTACTGCTGGCCGCTACACCATATACTGTAATCTCAGCTAATGGTCCAGTTCCTTCTTCAAGGGAAAAAAATTGAAAAGTGTAGATCACCTTGTAACAAGAGCCACAAATCTATAATTTCATCCTTAGGTCCAATCAAGGATATGTATATAAATCTAGGCCTGCCTGTTCCTTAAGGGAGAAGGGCAGTATTAGTATTGTGGCTTCCTGTATATCTCTTTTATTTTACTTCAATACTATTATGGCCAAATTTTAACATTCACTGGTGAGGTGATGTATTTTCATGTCCACAGTATGCAAACATTATGTCTGTGAAATTTAGTATCATCGCAAATATTAACCACGTGGTGTAGAGCGACACATACCGTCATACATGTCTCTTCACAACACAGGCAAACTTGTAATAATATCAAAAAGCAGCTACATGAAACAAAACAACATATCATCAAGCCATCAAATATACATGCAGTATAGTAAGCACAAAAAGCATAGACAAAGCACAATGGCACATGTAACCAAACAGTTCATGCAACCCAAAACCCCAAATCCAGGCCTGCTTAATTTGTCAGGATCAAAATCAAAATCAAAATCAAAATTACACCAAAATTACGCTTTCATTTACTCACACCCCGCTTTTGACAGGTGATCACCAGTTGCTGGTTATCAACTTGGCAAATAAAACGTGCAGTGTCGCTTATGACACACAAGGATCAGCAGAAACCATTCATAAGGGAAAAAATGCAAAATCATGAAAAAAAAACACACAAACATTTCATTTCAAAGAAGTCATAATAAAAACCCATCTCTTTTCAACATACTACTAACACAGCGCATAACAGAGTAAATCTCAACTGTTAACCAACCATCCTTCTTTTAAAACATGCTAACCCACTTTAATATTGACTGTCCAAAAATAAATTACTTTCACAGACGCACTGCGTCCCGTGCACCAGCCCATCCTTGAGGCCCTTTGAGACCCTTGGCCCTCGAGGCCCTGGGGGCCTTGAGGCCCTGCTTTGTTTCCTCTCTCCAAGGCTGATCAGGAATGCACTTCTCGGAGACAAAGCCCTAATATAATGAGCTGCAGATGTGGACGTAAAAGCCTCGCGCAAGCCATCTAATGTGCAAGCTTGAGTTTCTGCTAGTCAGAGAAGCTTTCACCAAGCAGTCATTGCTCTATCTGTCTTCACTTACTGCTAAACCCCCATCTCACTGACCTTAAGGTCAAACTCTGCCAGGCGAACCGTGGGCTCCTCCAGACCCCACTTCCTATTTCCTCACTCGAACTAACAAAGGCAGAAAACCTTCCCCACCCTTTCTAAGCTACAAAAATCAACCCTGTTGAAAAACACATGTTATATAAATGACTTCTTTTAGGGATAAAATTCATTTAGTCCTATATTATAAAACATTTACTGTGAACAATTTGCAGAACATAATAACATAGCATACCAGCATTAAATGAAATGTTTGCTACCACCCTATGCAATGGTACTCATTTATCAACCCTACAAAGATGAAAGACAAAATGGGCCCTGCCAAAGGTAGAACCTTCAACCCTGATAATAAACATAAACCTCTGCACCGGGCACAGTGGTTCACTGAGTTATGAAGAACAACCTCAAATAATAACAACCCACAAGTTTGTAATATACACAAATATGCATTTTCTGAAAGCCAGAAACACTGCAAAGCTATGGTAAATGACAAGAATGCTGTGTTAAAAAGTCAATTTTTACTCAATTTCGACTTTTGACTTTGGGGCACTTGAAAATGAAAATCCTACGATTGTATTACATATTAATCATCCTCAGAATGTGCTTTATAAGTTGCGAAGAGCGAACATGAGGCATAGCGCATGTAATGCCTTAGAAAAATGAGCTGTTACGCCTGCGCCAAGTGAAAACCCAACATGCAAATGTCCTAATTATGCAGTCACACATTACTTAAATCAAATTTTAATTTTAGGAGGTCATAGTATGAGTATCAAGCTTTGTGAATATCTAAAAACGATTTTAAAAAACACTTATTTTTTTTCAAATAATTTTTGCATTATTAATAATTTTTTTTGTGTCTAAACCCAATCTGAAATACGAAATCCCCATATAAAAACAAACTGCATCCTTTGCCAATCGTTTTAGATGCAGTCATGTATGAGCCTATGCACAAAAGCCTAACTGAAAACAAGACAGATTTTCGCGCCAAAATTTTAAAGGACATTGAGCAACAAAACCAGGAATATACCCCCTTTTTTTTTACTGTGTTTGAAAAGAGAGGAAAACCACAATTGAAATGTCTTCCTGTGATACAAAATGATGAACCTTACTTTTGTAACCCTCTAAAACACTTATTCTGAAATGCTAAATTCAGACTGTGATGAACTAACGGCTAAGCTCTAGCTGAATAAACATTCCGATGTTATTTATGGCCTTTCAAAAACAACATCTGCCATTCTCAAGGCAGGAAAGGGCCTGCACAAAGCTTAAACCCAGAACTTTCAGTCTTACTGAAAACAGACATTTTCAGAAATGCGTGTGCCACAAGATGCATTTAACCATAGCAAAAATTCACTTTAGCTGAAGTGTTAGCATTTTACATGTATGACAATGCATGTAAGTAAAAAATGCTACAAATTCGTTTTCCTACAGAACACACAATTTATTTTTGAGGCCTTTCATATTCCTAGGGAATGTGAATATCTAACTTTATCTAGTTTAAGCAGTTTACATTTTTGCACATATGTGCCTTTGCTTAGTCTATAAATTAAAAAGCAACATATAGCGATTTTAGCAGGTAACATGGCAAATTACTACATTCTTATTTAATTTCCACCTAATATCAATTAATCCAACATTTTTCTTAACAGACTGAAAACATCAAGAAATCCACAATCACGCATCATTGAGCTCCTTTCACACAGAAACAGAAATATTTCAAGCATGCAGGACACACAATACAGCGCTTAAGGCATGTGTTTCATAAATTTGTGCCAACGCTATTCACAAACAGAAGTTACACTAACAGGAAAAAACCCACATTTAAACACACATTGAACCCACAGGTCAACACATAGGACTGAAACAAAAGACAACCCACAAACGGAACTTAAACCAAACCAATTGTAAATGCTAGTTGTACGTCATATTTACAAGGAACATTTGGCAATGGTATTTCAATTCACAAGTTTTGACTGGCAGAGCACCAAAAATCGCTCTGCATTCCCCATTCTTAAAAGTGCACAGAACAAAGGATCCTTATATGTATTATGTCCATATTTTAATTCCCTGGGGATACAAAATCACCAAGGAAGAAATATGTTTTCACACCTAAACCTATTTAGGTATCCCTTCTAAGGGAAGCCGGCTCATTTACTTCACATCACATTATGGTACCTTTCACAAAAGCAACACATTTTAACATGTGAGCTTAACCAAAGACAACAACAGGCATGCCAAAAATAGTGCAAAATATACACTACTATCAAAAGTGGAGGAAATATCCTCGCATGACCTGCCTATATGAGTTGCAACACATACATATCAAATCAAATCATATCAAATCATATTCATATCATATTCATCAAAGGTCAAACAAAATCCAAAGTAGACAAGTCTATCTCAAATACAAATATGCCACAGTAAGCGTTCCTAAGACTACCTTACCATACAAAGGCATCCAAAACCTAGAACAGGCGCCGCAAAATTACTCCTACCAAACATAAGCTGTCCAAATTCTAACTGCCAAGTTTTAAATGACCTAACGGTCTATCTTTTGATGTTACATTTTTCTTTTCTTTTTTTAATAATACTCACGCAAAAAATGTTCTCAGTCAGGGGTGACATCATGTGGAGGATCAAAAATCAGGAAGGACAGAAACACACCGAGCTGCAGACACAAGCAATCACCAGAAGCGCCGTGCACAGCAAACCTTCTTTGCAGAAACCAGTCCCATGCTGCTCAGTAGTTTTCTGTCTCCTGACAAGGTGATCACTCCTCCAGATAGCCACCTCTCTAATGAGTCCCATCTGGGGTGCCAACTGTTGTAATCAAAATCCTGCTTCTCAGGGGTGTCACTGATACGTAGTCCATAAAAGCAGTAAGAGACTAACACAGAACTCTGAAATATCAAAGGACAGTTTATGACACTCATATGAGGTGAGGCTGCGTCGCCCAAAAGCCATGGCAAATGAATGAGACAGTCTGAGGAATTCAAAAAGCTGGCGCCTTAAATACATTTCAGACTTACACAGTAAGCATAAATGAAAGGGCAGTCCTGGCTCCTGTGAGCACACAAAAAATAACTAATATGGACATACAAGTTCTCTTTGTTCAACCAAGTGGGAGGAGCTAACAGTTTCAGAACGTAGTGAACACATTCCTATGTAAAACTAATCAGTAACAGCTGCAGACTCTACCAGGCATTTCTGAGCATGTGTGAAAGTGGAGGAGGCTAAATATATCCTGTTACTAGGCAGACTTCAGGCGCAGCAAAAAGGAAAGTAGAACAAAGCACATGGTGAGCACATGGCAGCACATGGTAGGCAAGATGGCTTCTAGGAAGACAAAATGGCTTCTAAACAGCAGATAAGATAACTTCTAAATGCAAGATGGCTTCTGCTAACGCTAACCCATTTCTGCCAATTTACAACAAGTATAGGTAGATTGCAACATATCCACCCACACTAGAGCAATGTCTGGAACAGAAGGATCCAGTGGACTTACTCCTGTTGAGAGTGACCCTCCAAGGGCACCATCCAAATTTGCTATGCTTAATTTTAAGGAATTGAGGCAGCTTTGTGCCTCAAGAGGTCTTAAGACGGGTCCAACCCCTTTTACAGACCATCTTAGAGAGCTCTTAGACCAGTCTGAAGCTCTAAAGACCTCTAAAGCAGACCCCACAGGGAATGCTGAAGAAGGCTCTCCCACTGAAGATGACAATACTGATACCCCTGTCCCTGTAGTCCAGCTAGATGAGGATGACCAAGTCACTGGAGATACTCATCCTGATGAGGAGGAGGAGGAAGAAGAGGAGACAGAAGGGGGGAGCAGTGATTCTGATGATGGTAGACTTAGTCAGGTGCCAGCCAGCAGGCTCAGCCAGGGTAACTTAAGTGCACTTGGGACTGAGCTAAGGATGACCTTACCCAGCCACCCAAATGGACTTAACCAGGAGCCCAGGAGGAGGAGGAATCACTCAGGTGAATCCAATACCTCCCAAGATTCTAGAGGCTCTCAAGGTCGCTCCAGAAGGGGGATGACTAGCCCTCAGAGAAGGGAACATGAGGCCAAAATGAGAGAGGCTGAGCTTAGGATCTAGAAGCAAGAATTAGAAGTTGCCCTGGCCCAAGAGAAACTGGCTAGAGCAAGACAGCCTAGCGAGAGTGGGTTAGTACCCACTGGTGGCAGCATTATCCCCAGGGATAAAGACAGGTCTTTTGATAACAGAAACCTGTGTAAGATTGTGCCCCCCTACAAAGCTGGGGATGATATCCACAAATGGATGACTGCACTTGAGAGAGCCTGCAAAGTACAGCAGATCCCTCAGGAGCAGTGGGCAGCAGTCTTGTGGCTCTCCTTTGAAGGTAGAGGCTGAGACAGACTCCTCACAGTTAGTGATGGGGATTCTAAAAACTACCTGGTCCTTAAGAGTGCGCTGATTTATGGGTTAGGCTTAACCACTGAACAGTACAGGTTAATGTTCAGAGATACCCAGAAGACACAGACTCAGGACTGGTCTGAATTTGTTGAGTGTGCCACTAAGGCTCTGGAGGGATGATTGCTGGTAAGTAAAGTTACAGACTATGAAGGATTGTACAATTTGCTTATGAGAGAACAGATTTTAAATAATTGTCAGAACCAGCAGTTGCATCAACATTTGGTTGACTCAGATCTGACCTCTCCCCAAGAATTGGGAAAGAGGGCAGACAAATGGGTTAGAACCAGAATTAAGCAAAAGAACCAGAACCAGGGTGGTGACCAAAAGAAAACAGACCAGAAGGGTGGGGAGCAGAAAGCTAAAGACCAGAAGTCTTCAACAGGGCCCCAAACTAATACTGAGGGTGGGTCCCAAACTTCCAAGAAGAAGAAGAAAGAAGGTCAAAGAAAACTCTGGTGTAGTACTTGTAAAAACACCTCTCACTGGACAAGTGAGTGTAAAAAGGGTGGAGCCCTCAATACTGCAGCCCCTAAGGCACCTGCACCCACTAGTACAGCTAACAGTGTTAGACCACAAACTAAGGGGGTAGTGGGTATCACCTTGGGAACTGAAGGAGATTCTGGCTTAGTCAGAACCCCTACACAGGCTGTTCTGATTTGTGATGGGGAACTAGATTGGACCCCTACTGTCAGTCCCAGTAATCTGGGCAAGTACAGGCAGACGCCTTTGATTAATGAAAAAGTGGCTCAAGCATACAGGGACACATGTGCCAGTGTCACTATGGTGACACCTAGCTTTGTGGACCCTGGACAATACCTGCCAAGTGATAACTACCCCGTGACCAATGCCAGCAATGTCACCACTACACATAGTGTGGCAATTGTTAACTTTTCCTGGGGAGGGGTAACTGGCCTAAACAGAGTTGTGGTTAGTTTTGATCTCCCAGTTGAATGTTTGTTGGGCAATGACCTGGAAAACTCTCTTTGGTCAGAAGTTGAGTACAGGACTCATGCAGAGATGTTAGGGATATCATCACATGTCCTTGCTGTGACCAGGTCACAGGCCAAACAGTGCCTCTCTGAACCTCAGGTCTTGGATCCTGGAACAATGGACCAAGCGCCTTCCAAGAAGAAGAACAGGAGGGTAAAGGCTGTGCCTTCCCAATTGCCTACAAGTGAGGATCAGCCTTCACAGGAAGTTGATCTTGAGCCCCTGAAGGAACTGTCCCTGACAAGCTTGAACCTGATCAGGTTGAGTTTCTGGGGACAGGGGGACCTTCTAGGGCAGACTTGGGGCAGGCTCAGTTAACCTGTCCTTCTCTTGAACCCCTCAGACAGCAGGCTGCTGCTGAGGCTGCTGGGAATGCTCAAGGTACCCATAAAGTATATTGGGATGATGGGATCCTTTATTCAGAGGCTAGAGACCCCAAGCCTGGTGCAACCAGGAGGTTGGTTATACCTCTGCAATTTAGGGGCTTCCTTCTTACCTTGGCCCATGATATTCCCTTAGCAGGACACCTAGGCCAGAACAAGACTTGGGACAGGCTTGTCCCTCACTTTCACTGGCCTCACATGTCTGAAGATACCAAGGAGTTTTGTCGCTCCTGTGTAACCTGCCAAGCCAGTGGCAAAGCCCCCCTAATACCACTACCTGTGGTGGGGGTGCCCTTTGAAAGAGTGGGAATTGACATTGTAGGACCAATGGATCCCCCTACAGCATCTGGGCACAGATTCATACTGGTGGTGGTGGACCATGCCACCAGGTACCCAGAGGCAATTCCCCTTAGGACCACTACAGCTCCTGTTGTGGCCAGGGCCCTACTTGGAGTTTTCTCCAGAATGGGGTTTCCTAAGGAGGTAGTATCTGATAGAGGTGCAAACATCATGTCAGGATACTTAACAGCTATGTGGAAGGAATGTGGTGTCAACTACAAGTTCACCACTCCCTATCATTCACAGTGCAATGGGCTTGTTGAAAGATTTAACAAGACCCTAAAGGGTATGATTAAAGGATTGCCTGAAAAGCTCAGGCGAAGATGGGATATCCTTCTACCCTACCTTCTGTTTGCTTACAGAGAGGTCCCACAAAAGGGGGTTGGCTTCAGCCCCTTTGAATTGTTGTTTGGGCACCCTGTAAGAGGACCCCTGTGTTTGGTGAGGGAAGGATGGGAGTTACCTCTCAAAAAGCCTAAGCAAGACATAGTGGACTATGTACTTGGTCTCCGCTCCAGGATGGCTGAGTATATGGAGAAGGCATCCAAAAACCTTGAGGCTAGCCAAGAATTACAGAAAGCTTGGCATGACCAAAAGGCTGTCTTGACTGAGTAGCAGCCTGGACAGAAAGTATGGGTGTTGGAGCCAGTGGCCCCAGCAGCACTCCAAGACAAATGGTCTGGACCCCATACTATTGTGGAAAAGAAGGGAGAGGTTACCTACTTGGTGGACCTAGGAACTCCCAGGAGCCCCCACAGGGTGCTCCATGTGAACAGACTGAAGGCATATGTTGACAGGGCAGACATGGGCTTGCTCATGGCTACAGATGAGGGGCAGGAGGAAGAGAGTGACCCTCTCCCAGACCTGCTGACTCAGAACCCTGAGGATGGATCAGTTGATGGTGTGGCCTTAGATGGCAGCCTCACTGAACGTCAGCAAAATGACTGTAGACAAGTTTTGCAGTCATTCAGACATATGTTCTCATTGACACCCAGTCAGATTAACTGGTGTACCCATGTGGTGGACACTGGTGACAGTCTTCCTGTGAAAAACAAGATTTACAGGCAGCCTGACCACGTCAGGTACTGTATAAAGACTGAGGTGCAAAAGATGCTGGAATTAGGTGTTATTGAGCCTTCAGAGAGCCCCTGGGCTAGCCCAGTGGTTCTGGTCCCCAAACCTCACACCAAAGATGGCAAGAGAGAGATGAGGTTCTATGTGGATTACAGAGGACTCAATGCTGTCACCAGGTCAGATGCACACCCTATTCCAAGGGCAGATGAGCTCATTGACAAGTTGGCTTCTGCCAAATATTTGAGCACAGTTGACTTGACAGCTGGCTATTGACAAATCAGGTTAGCTGAAGAGTCTAAATCCAAAACTGCATTTTCTACCCCAGGTGGGCATTACCAATTTGTGGTGATGCCCTTTGGTTTGAAAAATGCGCCTGCCACCTTCCAAAGGTTGGTGAATCAAGACCTTACTGGGTTGGATGACTTTTGCGCAGCATATCTGGATGATATTGCTGTCTTCAGCTCCACCTGGGAGGATCACCTGGTCCACCTGAAGGAAGTGCTAGAGGCTCTGCAAAAGGCAGGCCTCACTATCAAGGCCACCAAGTGCCAGATAGGGCAGAGTAAAGTTGTATACTTGGGCCACCTTGTAGGTGGAAGCCAAGTTCAACCCCTGGAGAGTAAGATCCAGACCATAAAGGACTGGTCCCCTCCAACTACCCAGACTCAAGTCAGAGCTTTCTTGGGCCTGACTGGGTACTACAGGAAGTTTGTTAAGAACTATGGATCCATTATGACTCCTCTTAATGATCTGACATCCAAGAAGATGCCCAAAAAGGTTCAGTGGACAGTAAACTGTCAAAAGGCATTTGATGACCTGAAGAAGGCCATGTGCTCTGCACCTATCCTGAAGAGTCCTGACTACTCAAGATAGTTCATTGTCCAAACAGATGCTTCTGAGTTGGGAGTGGGAGCTGTGCTTTCGCAACTTAATGTAGATGGTCATGACCAGCCCATTGCTTTTATTAGCAGAAGGCTGACCCCCAGAGAGAAACGTTGGTCAGCTATTGAGAGGGAGGCCTTTGCTGTGGTGTGGGCCCTGAAGAAGTTGAGACCATACTTGTTTGTCACTCACTTCAAGATTCAGACCGAACATACGCCCCTCTTATGGCTTAATCAGATGAAGGGTGAAAACCCAAACTACTCAGGTGGTCCATTTCCCTACGGGGGATGGACTTTACAGTGGAGCACCGCCCAGGGACTGACCATGGCAACGCAGATGGTCTCTCCAGGTACTTCCACTTAGAACATGAAGACACAACTGGTCAAGGTTAGTCTAATGTCCCTGCGGTGGGGGGGGAGGGGAGGGCTGTAACAGTGTACCCAGGGTACCCAGGGCATAGGTGTAGCCAAACCCTACCAGGGGCTGCAGCATGTATTGTGCCACGCCTGGCCTGGCCTCCATATTTGACACAACTGGCTGATCACTCAGCTGGGGTAAGTTGGTGTAATCACCTCTTGCTTAGATATAGTATACCTATATCTAACCTAACTGGACACATGTTAACCTGTGACCCACTCCTATGGCAGGCCTCTACAATCCTGGAGGCAGAGTGCATGGTTTCATGTGAGATGGTGCTCTGGCACGAGCTGAGCCTGACTGCAGATGTCGGGAACAACTCCTTAGCTGTTCCGGGATATTGCCATACCATATACTCTTAAGTGCATTATAATCCTCGTGGTTATTTGCTAACTTTGGTTTGGCTTTCTCAAAACATGTCGAGTAAGGTGTCATACGATTTGGAATACTATCCCCTCGACAGTTCTGTCAACGGGGATAACATTCCACCCTTCTAGAGGGACACGACATGTACATAACCTGAACCCCGGTTAAAGGTAACCAGAGCCTCAGCATCACAAAATGGATGCTGCCACACAGACACAAGTCTGACCTCCTGCTGCTGGGAGTCCTTCCAGCGAGGGAGGCTTGGACAAAGGGTTTCCTTCCTTGGGAGGTGCGAGCACCACCCCAGACAGGATTTTTTGTATTGGGTAGGACAGACCTCTAGTGCCTAGGTCTAAAGTTTTATCCTTGTAGGTCCATCGGAAGGTTCCTTAATCACTAACTTTGTAACTTTTACGCACCATTGACATTGGTGCATGCGTGTGCTTAAAGCGCTGCACCGAGTCCCGCGTGCCTTTCCCGACTTCTTCACTGTTAGTCCCGAACAGCTCCAGCGATTCCCCAGGCCCTAGGCCTACTTCCTTTCATCCATATTGTGCAACTTTTGTGTATTTAAACTGTGTTTTGTTTTAACGCATTTGCTTCTGTGCTCATAAAGAGTATAGGGGATACTTGTAGTAATAAATATATATATTTTCAATATATATCTGTGTGGTGTCCTTTCATTTGGTATTCAAGGGGATTGCGTATGGTAAAACAGCTTGCTTCACATGCCTTTACAGAGTTTAGCCTAAGACTGCTTTGTCCACGCTACTAGGATAGCTGGTCTATAAGGTTGACTTACAACCAATCATCATAAGGGTTGCTTGGCATGGTACAAGGTGATCACTAGAACTAGTGAGCATCATATACCAGGCCAACTTCTCACACTGACAAGGTTAGCATCACAACTTGAATAACGTGCATAACAAGCAACCAAGACTGCTGCCCAGAATCTTATTGTCTTGGTTATCGATGAGAAGAGTACCAGAAAGTATTAAAAAGAACCAGTCCATATTGATACCTAAGAATGTACCAATTAGCGAACTTAAAAAAATCAGTAGTTGCCGACCAATTACCATCGGTACGGCATTCATGAAGTTGTTCATGAAAATACTAACTAACTCACATCTTTCGTTGAATTGAATACAAGACAAAAAGGCTTCATGAAGGTGAGAAGTTGAATCGAAAATCTGACTCTTCTGCAAAATATCATAAAAGGGGCACAAAAGAACAGAAACTCATTTGCAGTAGTGTTCATAGATATTTCAAAAGCCTATGACTCTGTCAGCCATGGTCACATTTTACAGAGTCTTGAAAGGCACAGAGTTCCATCATACATCAGAGACATAATAAAAGACTTATACCATGAGTCAACAACATTTTTCAAGGGAAAGAACAATGAAGCACCTCCAGCAATAACAATGAAGTTAGGAGGTAAGCAGGGTGACTCTTTAGCCCCACTGTTGTTTAACATTGCCATGGATCCTCTGATCTGTGATCTTCAAAAAGACGGCAATTTTTTACATTCGGCTCTAATGGTCTCATTGAGAAAATCACCGCTCTTGCCTTTTCCGGTGACATCGCAGTACTCAGCAACACCTGGGAAGGAATGAGTACAAAACTGTAAATCATTGAAAAATTCAGTAACACAACAGGCTTAAAACTTAATGAGAAAAAAACACATGGATGTTAGATAAGTAACCATAAAGATAAAATCCTGGTTAACAACTGTAAACCAATGCAGTTTGAAAAACAAAATATTGAAAACATTCATTCAGGAGAAATTGAGAGATACCTCAGATTGAACTTTGATCCACACACCGGCAATTCAAGTACCAACAAAATTAACGAGGTTCTTGTTGATTGGGCTAAAAAACTTGACAATCTACCACTTAAGCCCACACAGAAAATAGAAATATTCT
Source organism: Lissotriton vulgaris (assembly GCF_964263255.1). Lineage (NCBI taxonomy): Eukaryota > Metazoa > Chordata > Amphibia > Caudata > Salamandridae > Lissotriton > Lissotriton vulgaris. Next base: position 491,814 of record NW_028241612.1, read on the forward strand.
GTCAATATTTGATCCTTAAACTGCCATTTAAACTGGAAATGACAGGAACAGAAGCTAAGACTTTAAACATTTTAGATCAAACAATAAAAAAGTATGTCGAACATTTCCCACACCTACCTGCATACACATGTGATGATCTCCTGTATTCAAAAAGATCCTTTGGACGCTTCAGTATACCAAAGTTATGCACGAAAATTGGTCTAAACAAAGGCAATCGTTTACTGTATCTCAGAGAAGCTCCAGATCTGTACATAGCTCATTCATTCATATATGGAGGAGAAGTAATCAATGAAAAAATGATTGGCATCATTAAAACACAAAAACTCAACATTTTAGACAGAAGATTTCTGAGTTATGATTTGAATTATGTTAGTAACATATGATTGGAGGAAAGAGGAATTTGAGAAATGGGCAAATCTCCCTGTTCAAGGTGATAGTGTAAAACTCTTAGTAAGTAATCCAACGTCAAATTTCTGGATCAGCAAGCATGATAAAATGAAAGAAAATCAATACATAGCTGCGCTGATGTTGAGTGCAAATGTTTTGTATACTAGAGAAACCATCACCAGGGGAAGAAATCCTACATTTGCTACTTGTAGATACTGCAAAGATGTGCGCAAAACAATTTCACATATTTCAGGTGCATGTCCTAAAATCAAGGACATAAGGATAAATAGGCATAACAAAGTGTTGGAATTGATCATTGATAGAGCAAAAAGGTATGGATGGATGACATATAGGGAACCTTATGTTAAGAATAGTCAAGGTGAACTAAGAAAACCAGTTGTAGTGTTCACCAAAAATGGTCCTATGTAGTGATTGATGTCATCCTTTAATGTCAGCTCTTCCTATCATTGTCAAGCAGAATTCACCAATCGTTGGATTGTTCACCCACTAATAGGGAACATGAGCTGGGTTTAGACCATCGTGAGACAAGTTAGTTTTACCCTACTGATGATGTGTTGTTGCAGTAGTAATCCTGATCAGTATGAGAGGAACCGCAGGTTCAGACATTTGGTGTATGTGCTTGGCTGAGGAGCCAATGGGGCGAAGTTACCATCTGTGGGAATATGACTGAATGCATCTAAGTCAGAATCCCCCCTAAACTGTAATGATACTGCAGTGCTGTGGAACCTCGGTTGGCCTGGGATAGCCGGTCTCTTTTGGGGGGCAGCACGTAGAGCTGCTTGCTTGGGGACCAGAGCGCGGATGAAAGGGGGCCGCCTCCATCGCCCTTAGTGCACCGCATGTTCATGGGGCACCCAGTGCTAAATCATTCGTAGACGACCTGATTCTTGGTCAGGGTTTCGTAAGTAGCAGAGCAGCTACCTCGCTGCGATCTATTGAAAGTTGTCCTCTGAGCTAAGCTTTTGTTTTTCTGTATGGGGGCGTCTGCGGATGCGCTCCTCCACCACACCCCGGGGAGGGCCCATCCGGGACAGCTGGAGGGATGCAGAGGGGGTGACACAGGCCTGCAGGAGGCCACCTCCACCATGTGCACTCGGGCACAGGGGCCTCCCCCTCCTGTCCCTGCCCCACCTGCAGGTTGACCAGATGGCCTGAGCAAGCCGGGCCCTCCCTTATCCACTTCTCCCACTCTAGTCGAGCAGGGAGGTGAGCAGCCCAGGGGAAGGAGCCTCCCGAGCAGTGGCCTCAGAGCGCCTAGCCACCCTCGCCGTCAGACTGCAAGGGCGACTGGGTCCGGTTGGCTCAGGCCATCTGGGTGCTGGGTCATCTGGGATCATCTGGTCACATGGCCTCACAACCAGATGGCCCTGGGGGGCTGGGTGACCAGATGGCGCTGCGACCAGGCAACCAGACGGCCCTACGGGCCAGGCAACCAGATGGCCCTGCAGGCCAGGCGACCAGATGGCCCTGCAGGCTAGGCAACCAGATGGCCCTGCCGGCCGGGTGACCAGATGGCCCTGCTTGCTGGGTGACCAGATGGCCAGTACTGGAATCTACTAATGATATTCCTCATAGATTAAAGCAACTTTGTTGACAGCCTGCCATCACCTGTACATACATTCCGGAACAATTTCCTGACCATAAGTGACTCCTACATCCTGGTCAGTTTCTATTGACCCAGAGATATGCTCTGTCAGCCCAACATTGAAATTATGAACTGATTTTGATACTTAGGGTGTGCTATTAAATTTGGATCGCAAAAGACCGCACAGATTTAAGGATTAAATGTATGCGCCCTGATGAAGGATTCTCTTAAACAACTTTCAGTTTCCGAAACGCGCGTCAGCGCTTTTTCTCCCTCTGTATGCTGCTTTTGATGCTTTGTTGAATGTGAATACTTGGTTTGTCTGATAGAGAGAGTGTGCATGATTGATTGAATGAATGAACGGTGTGTCATGTTTTTATTGTCATATTTGCACTTGGGCTGATGTTTCCTCATGATTCTACAATCCAATGTTTTTTTACATTAGAAACTGATCTTTTTCAATGCTGAACTAAATGATTTTATCAAAAATGATCCACTGAAAATAAATTTTCTAAAATAACTTAGCTGTTCTGTGGGTGTTTTTGGTAGAACTCCTTCATTTGATTCTCTATTCCTTGGGGAAGCTCCCTTTCATGTTCACTTAAGTATTTTTTCCCTGGTGGGTTGCTCCCCGTGCCTATGGTCTTAGGTTTTCAGGGTCCCTCTGTTGTATTTTTGCAGCCTTGGGCTCACTCCAACTTTTGTCCTTCCCCAGGGTTCTGGGGGGCTTAATAGTCTAGGAAAATGGTCTCCCTGGGCTGGCCGGTGGGGAGAGAACGCGGCCTGGGCGTAACCCACCTTGGTTCCTGCCCACCGGGCTATGGGAAGGTAAAAGGCACACCCACCTGAGTCAGCACCCTGACGTCCAAGGGTCTGGGTGTGGGGGTGACAGTCAGTAGCCAGGCAGGGCAGCTGTAGAGCGAGGAGGACTGACCAGCTCCCCGCTGTCTCCGGGTAGAGGAGCAGCAGGAGGCCAGCCCTGCATGAAAGAGGGGCAGAGCCGTAGCTTGAGCCCCTGGAGAGCTTGGAGAAGCCCTGAGCAGGGGACGCCTGGGCCCGTTCTGGAATGGCAGAGACTTTCTGATGTCCCACGCCACCCATGGGGGGTCCACAGGGGCCCGGGGAGGCTCTCTCCTGCCTGTCAGGGTTTAGAAGCTGGGATCAGGCCCGGATCTTGAGCGCCGTCCGGCGGGCCCGGTAGTGTGGGAGCCCCCCGTCCTGCAAGCCAGCTGAGGGTCTGGGCGCAGGGGACGGGGTCCACGGGGCCTGGGGAGGCTCTCCCTGGCCTGGCTAGGGTTCGAAAGCTGGGACTGGGCCTGGGGCTTGAGCTCCGTTGGGCGGGCCCTGGGGTGCAGGAGCCCCCCGGTTCTGCAAGCCATCCGAGGGTCCAGGCGCTGGGGACAGGGGTTCATCGGGGCCAGTGCAGGCTCACCCGACCTGGCTGGGTTTGGAAGAAGGGACCAGGCCAGGCGGGGGAGGTGGCTGGCTAACTGCGCTCCGCTGATGGAGCGGAGTTCTCTGACCACCCCTACTGCTGGTCAGAGACTACAATGTTCTCACCCTGTTTTTCCTTGTTGTCACAATCCTCTGCAACAGGCGGTGGTCTTGGCACAGGGGTCCTCTGTGGAATCAAAGTGGACTTTTGAGTGTACATGGCTCCTGCGGTCCCCGCATCTCTAACATTCATTGTGCACTACCAACTACAACTGCATTCTTCCACCTATTCGGACTGGATCTCTGGCCACGCCCCATTAATTAGCACAAATTCCTTGCCACCATGAAACCGGTGCTCTCAAGTTGCAGCACAATGCTTACAAGCAAGGCAATTGTGATAATGCGATTCTGCAGCTTGTTTGCATGAACATAGATTTGACGAGTTTACCACAAGTCCGTGCATAATTTACAAATTAATAAAAAAAAATCTCTAGCTCAAGTGGACAAAGTCACTAAAATTGCAGCAACTTGTATTGCTGTGCAGTGGAGGGCACTTCGCAAAGGTTGGCACTAACTTTGTTACATATTTCTCTATGAGTATTAAGCTAACACGGCGAAACCAGTGTCCAGACATTGACGTTTAAAAACGACAAAATAACGACCCGATACCATCACAAAAAGGGCCGCATTATGCCACATAATTAACATTTTCATGTTGCATAATTTAATGAACCCCGTCAGATAATTTGCTCCTGCCTTGCCCGATAATTCCAGTGGACCTGCTCATACAAGTTAAACCGAGAAACAAAGCAACAGGCAACTCTGGGTGTTCAGCATATGCCCCCTGCTGGCAGCACCATCACACCAGCTTGGTCCCCCTGAGATTACGCTATAGCAGTACAAATAGATACTTTCCTCAGTCCCCCTGCAACCATGTATTGCTCCATGTGACAACACCGCTGGCTCGCCTGCGGTACCTCGGGATGTAGTTGGGCTGGGTCCTGGCTGCGGGTTGTGATTGGGCCCTACTTCGCCACCGCCTGTCTTGATCTCACCTTTTCCTCCCTAGAAGAGATGCTGAGCGCAGGTTTAAGGAGATGGGCACAGTCAAGGCTTTACGGCCAGCACACAAGAACTTGAACACTAGAAGAACAAAAGTAGAGTAACTTGTAGGGTTAAAGCTGTTCAAAGCTCGAGCTCTAATCCAGACACTGCCGAGATGTCCCTGCAACTGCCCACATGGAGGAAACTGGAGCAAACAAGGCAGGCGGCCTCACTACCTCCTTCAGTCTATACCTTAGTGCTGAGAGGTACAGACAAGTCACCAGCAAGACTGTATTTGTTCCAGCAGTGCCTCCAGCCATGATGCGACCATGTAAAGTCACCACTAGGGGAAACGGTCCATGTCACACCTTTGAATTGCGCTGCACATACCAGGCGCTGTGGTGTTTGCAAAATCCAGGCGTGAATGTCAAGACGACACCCCTGCAGCACTGAGGATACCTACATTCACACGAAAACCCGCATCGATAGATGTGGATCAGGGGCTATGGAAGACGCCCACCTCTACAGCTAAGATAAATCACCAATAAGGTTTGGTGTAGGTAGGTCTCCTCTCAAGGTGCTCAAAGCAGAGGAATGCATAGTGTGAGAGTCGACTTAGGTTCATGCTGTAAAGAAAGGCTGGGATCGCACGATTGTACACGTTAGCCCCAGGAGGCTATAACTTGTCCAATGGCAGCTCCACCTTTAGGCCACATTGTCTGAACCAACTAAAATCCTCCTGTAAGCCACATGGCACAGTGTGATGCATAAACTCTACGGTTGTGAGCACATCAAGACCAACCTCCCACTTTTGAGTAACTTGTGCTCCTCTTCCATGGCAAGGATTTCAGAGCTTTAAAAGGAACAGGAGTGTCACTGAGCAGACACAGGATGAAGCGTGCCGGGCTGCATGCCAATGTTGGAGCACATGGGCAAATTGACTACCTTCCCAGACAGTAGTTGTGCTATGTAACTCATCCCATACAGTACCCTCCCCCACCTCCACATAGACCAGAGCAGCATCACTAATTACATTTAGCAGGTACGACCGGGACCGCTGTCAGCAAACCCTGCAGAGTAAGCAAGGCACTCTGTAATACAAAAATAAAAATAAGTTACCTTCCAAATGCAGTCTGGTATTTAAATATTACCGCCGCCTCCCCTTTAGCAGAGCACCAAGAACATTTTATGGCCCAAAGCCACAAGTCCATTTTAGTTTTTGGGGTGGGGGGTTGCTAGGGGACGGAATACATGAAATAAATTCGACATTAGTGCAACTTGAAGCACCCAGAAATAAGAGCCCGATCTTCCAAATTTCTGGCTACTTCATGTCCAAAAGTGAGGTGGTTACACCCCATGCAGCATCAGAAATGTGCGCAGCATGCAATGAGATCCAACTGTGCAGCCAACATGATGAAGCACACCTCCCTAATGTATGAACTTGTATAAGCCCTTAACAGACAGCCGCTCCAACTACCACGGGATACAGCTCAAGATTGTCGGGCCCCGGGGAAAACAGGGTTGCAGACCAGTCTTCCCCAGGGGTCATTCGGCCAGAGCGGAATGACATGGAGGAGGTGGGAGATCATGGGGTGGGGTTAGGGGCGGGCCGGTGGTGCACTTAAAAGATGCTGGAGGAGAGGTTCCTGCCTCTTTCTTAGCACCTCGCACCACCGGGATAGGGGGGGCCAGGACTAGAGAGGTTAATTAATCAGCCTTAGGTAGGCCGGGTAATTGAGTAGGGCCGAGGGCAATTTGCATATCTTTCCCCCCTAGGAGCAGCGACAGACGACTGACTGCACAGCGGGAGCTAATATGGCAGGCCCCGAACAGCACGCGGTGCGTGAGGCATTGCGCGTCATAGGGCAGGCGGGCCTGGCGGATCCCATCTGTCCCGGCATGCTGAGTAAGGCGTTGGTCGGAATGGTCCAGCCCCCGCGGGCGGCCTCCATGGCATGGCCGCGGTAATGACCGGTTACTCACCGGTAATATTCATTACTCCGAGTCGTAGCCCTCCCCGTCCCAGTCCTAACTACATGAGCATAGCTCCTCCCACCAGAAACTCCCAAGCAACTTGAAACCCATCCCTTCCCTCCAGGCCACACCCATACCCTGAGGCATATAACCCTGTGACCTGCCAATCAACAACCTGTACCCAACAAGCACAAGAAGCCGAAACAGGGAGGGAGGGATGGGAACCTGGACTGGGACGGGGAGGGCTACGACTCGGAGTAATGAATATTACCGGTGAGTAACCGGTCATTACCTCCTCGTCAGCCCTCCCCGTCCCAGTCCTAACTACATGAGCAGATACCAAAGCAATAATCGGCTTCACTCAGTAGCAAAAAACAGACTTTATTAAAGCACAGAAAGTCACACCACCGGAGTAGAACGCAACACAGCGTCCCCAAACCCAGCAGAATCAGTCCCCCCAACCACCAAACGATAATGGGACATAAAGGTGTGCGGAGAACTCCAGGTAGCAGCCCTGCAGATTTCAGCCATGGAAGCCCCCTGAAAACAAGCCCAGGAAGCCGCCACCCCCCGAGTCGACCTTCCCTGAACAGACCCTGGAGCCAACACACCACAGGCCTCATACGCAGCACCCACAGCCCATCGTAGCCAACGACTGAGGGTAGCCCCAGAAGGCTTAAGACCCTGACCAGCCAGGCCAAAGGTCACAAAAAGGGATTCCACCTTACGAAACGGCCCAGTACGCAACAAATAGATCTCAAGAGCCCTCCGAACATCCAAACAGTGCAGCCGCACCTCAACCTCTGAAAGAGGATCAGGACATAAAACAGGCAAAACCAGATCCGCAGAGCAGTGAAAAGAGGAAGGGACCTTGGGAACAAAGGAAGGATCAGGCCGCAGTACCACCCGATCAGGAAAGAAACGTAAAAAAGGGGCCGAACGAAGCAAGGAGCCCAACTCCCCAATCCGCCTAGCCGACGTAATAGCCACCAGGAACAGCACCTTGATCGTCAGAAACCTCAAAGACACCTCCAGTAGAGGCTCAAAGGGAGCCCCCTGCAAAGCCCCCAAAACCAGAGGCAGATCCCAACTAGGAGCAAAGGACCGAATGACAGGCTTCTGAAGGAAGCAACTCCGCAACAAACCGGACACCAGGGGAACCGCCGGGTCACAGACCGAACCCCGAAAGGCCCGAACAGCAGCCCACTGAGCCCTCAGGGATGACACAGCCAGACCCAAGTCAAAGCCGTCCTTCAAAAAGTCCAAGACCAGTACCGGATCCACCTCCAATGCAGACCAACCACGCGCCGTACACCAAGACTGAAAAGAAACCCAATGCCGGGCATAGGATTTGAGAGTCGAAGGGCGCCTGGACCTCTGAATAAATTCCGCCACAGAAGGAGAACACCCCAACGCCACAAGGTTCATCCTCTCAACAGCCAACCCGCCAGTCTCAGGCGGACCAGACACTCCAGAGACAGAGGGGGAAATGACAAGGGACAAGGGACCACCGGCAACCTCCAGCAAGGCCCCACTGCCAACTTCAACAACAGAGGGAACCAAGGCCGCCTGGACCAATCCGGAGCCACCAGGATCACCGAAGCCCGATCCAATTTGACCTTCAGCAGAACACGCGGCAGCAGGGCAATAGGGGGAAAGGCATACATCAGGCCCCCCTCCCACCGGAAGGACAGGGCATCCACCCTCCAAACCTCGGCAGAGCGAACCAGAGAACAAAACGTCTCCCTCAAGGCGTTCCCCGGGGCCGCAAACAGGTCCACCACCGGGACCCCGAACCGGGCCATCAGGCAATGAAAGACTTCCTGAGACAGGCACATGTCCGACAGGGAGGGAAACACCCTGCTCAGGCGATCCGCCTCCGAGTTCAAAATTCCAGGCAGATGTAAAGCCCTCAGAGACAACAAGTGAGACTCCGCCCACAGGCCTATCCTCTGAGCCAACAAATTGAGGGAAGCCACCCTCGCGCTCCCCTGGCGGTTGATATAACACACCACCACCGTGTTGTCCGACCGCACCATCACATCCCTCTGGAGGACCCAAGGCAGAAAATGAGACAACGCCAACTGAACCGCCTTCAATTCCCGCCAATTTGAGGACATCTCCGCCTCCGGCACAGACCAAAGACCCTGCACAGACTCCTGACCCAAGACCGCACCCCAACCCAGTTCGCTGGCGTCGGTCGTCAGGACCAACCTCACTTGGGACACAAAGGGCGAGCCCTGTAAGAGGTTCCGATCCACCAGCCACCAGGACAACTCCCGGGCGATGGACACACTCCCCGGAACCAACAGCTCGTAATTCAGAGAGGCCGGATCCCAATGCTCCAGAAGATGATTCACAAGGGGGTATAAGTGTAAGCGGGCCCAAGGAACAATCATCACAGTTGCTGACATCAGCCCCTGAACACGCAACCACTGGCGAGCCGTGGAAGACCGAGCCCCCAACACCTTCTTCAGTTCGTGCACAAGAGTCAGTCTGCGGGGTTCCGACAGGAAGACCTTCCCCAACCTGGTGTTGAACACCCCCCCAATGAACAACAGTTCCTGAGTGGGGTGAAGATGGGATTTTTCCAAGTTCAGAATCCACCCGAACCGTTGAAGGAGACTGCAAACCTCCCGGGAATGTGACTGAGCCTGAAGGAAAGAAGAGGAAGAAATCAGCCAACCGTCCAAGTAAGGGAAAACCTGTATACCCTTAGCATGCAACAAACCCACCAAGGGCGCCAACACTTTAGTAAACACCCTCGGAGAGGCAGACAGGCCAAAGGGCAATACCTGGAACTGGTAGTGATCCACCCCTACACAGAAACGCAGGAACCTCTGGGAATCTGCGTGCACTGGCACATGAAAATAGGCGTCCCGTAGATCGAGAGAAGCCAGGAAATCTCCCACCGACAGGAAGGGAAGAATCAACTGCAGAGTCACCATTTTGAAGGACCGATGAGGGATACACAAGTTCACCGCCTTCAGATCCAGGACCGGACGGAAGTCCCCATTTGGCTTTTGGATCAAAAACAGGATTGAGTAAACCCCCCGACCCTGTTGTCTCACAGGCACCCTCACCACAGCACCCTTTGACACCAAGTCCCGAACTCCGTCCAATAGAGCACGACATCTTGCCAGAGAACTGGGAACAGGGGTAGCTTTGAACACATCCACCGGAGGAGTCCCAAATTCTATTCTGTAGCCCAGCCGTACCACCCGTAGAACCCACAGATCCCGAACGAACTCCTCCCAGACAGGTAAAAAAGAGGTGAGGCGACCCCCAACCGGCACCTCCAAGGAATCCATCACATAGTCACGACTTGGAGGGACCTGCAGAAGAGGAAGCACCTTGTTGACCCCGGGACTTGTGGAAGGAAGGGACACCCCGGCCACGTCCCCTACCACGAAAGGGCTGAGCAGCCATCTTAGATTGAAACGCCTGCCCAAAAGCCCGCTTATAACCCGCAAACTTCCCTTTCTGAGAAGAGCGGACCGGAGCCAACAATTTTTTGTCCTCAGCTGTCTTTTTAATCAAAGCTTCCAACGGCTCCCCAAACAGCTTAGAGCCCGTGAAGGGAATCTTCATCACGGCCGCCTTCTGAGCAGCTTCCGCCTTCCAAGACTTAAGCCACAACTGCCTCCTAGCAGCAACCGAGGCCCCAGCAGCCGCCGCCGCAGCACTAAGGGAGTCGAAGGACAAGTCAGCCATGAAACGCAACTGCTGTTCCAACATGGACAAAGACTCAGAGGGATCCTCTTCCTGCACGAGCTGCGCAGAAATACCCTGACAGTCCTTAAGAAGCGACTGAACAAGATAGCTGGTGTAAGCAGCAGACCGAACAGCCAGATTGGAGGCTGCAAAGGACCGCTTCAAGGCCCCCTCGACACGCTTGTCCCCAGGATCAGAAGGCACCGCATCTTCAGACACCACCAGGCTCTGAGACGCCATACCAGCCAGCAGAGAATCCACTTTCACCACAGCCGGAAACTCCTCCGCGAAGCCCTGCAAGGGATACCTCTTAGCCAGAAACCGGGGAAAGGCATGCCTGTCAACATCCTTCCACTCCCCCTCCAGCACCTTCCTCACAGACGTATGAATGGGGAGGCTTTCCGGATCTTTCTTCAGGTAATTGGGGAAGAAGTCTTCAGACTCTCCACCCTCCACAGGATCAGGGAATCCCAGATTGTCTCGAACATGCTGCATAACACAGCGAAGGTCAGCCCCTTGGACAAAACGACCCTTCACTTCCTCATCAGAGTCAACGTCCGGATCTACCTCAGCCGAGGCATCCAATTTCTGTCTCTTAGGCCCCTTGGGATCATGAGACACAAAGGCCGCCGCCACAGCAGCCTCAATCATTTTTTGAATATTCGCCATGGAAGGAGCAGTGGAAGAACCAGCGACCACCTCCCCATCCTCACAGCCGAGCTCACGCACGTCTGCACCTCTACCCTCCATGCTGCAAACAGGAGAACAGACACCCAGACCCCAAGATATACCCAGACCAATCCAAGCAAAAATCCCCAAGGGCCAACCAGGGAAAGCCACCTAGACCTGGAGCCAATCCCTACACAGGACCGAAGGCCGGCCTTCAAACCGCCCTATCAGAGAAGACTACCAAACTACAAAAGGAAAAGACTGAACAGGGCCCAACTGTAAGGACACGAAGAAACCCAGAAGACCACGCCCCAGGAACCAGTGAACCCAGAGGTAAGAACTCCCCAACGCCCCAGCAGAACTGCAGGAGAGCAGAGCCACCAAACCCCACATGACCCCCACAGACAACAGATACAGGCCAAGGACAGGGAAAAACACCCTAGGGCCCCTCCACAGCAGAGCAGCAAGAGGCCAAGACACGAAATCAAGCCCCATGCAAATCCCTCCAGTAAAAAACGGCAAAAAAGCAAAATTGGACCGCCAGTAGAGGGAGCTCCAACAACAGAAACGCGGGGAAGAGAACACTAACCCAGGAAACAATCATCAAAGTCGGACTGAACCTAAATAACGGGCCCCCACGGACCAAACAAAGGCAGTCCCCCCCCCTCCCCGCAACCCCAGACTCCACCAAGGATTGCAGGAAGCATAAAGAAAAAGGGGAAAAACACGGGCTCGAAGAAACGAGCCCCGAGAGTTACAGACAGAGAAGCCAATCCTGCACGCCCTCGGCGCGCTGAAAAAGCCAGCCACACACCCCCCCCCCTCCCTCCCCGGGTGTACCGGCTAGAGCAGGGAACGAACCCGGAAGAGGGGAGGCTGCAGCAGGGAGTCACCACCCCACAGCAGGCAGTCCGGACCCCCAACCCCACGGTCCCGCTACAGCAGGGACTCAAAGCAAATGCCTACAAGGTAAAAGAAAAACAGGCACAATAGGGGTTAAAAACGGGCGCTTAGCATCCCGTTCCACACTTACCAGATAGGAGGCCAATTCCAGTGCCCCCCTCGACGAAGACTGCTCGGAAGTGATTCCGCAGAAAAAACAAACAGGTTGTTGATTGGCAGGTCACAGGGTTATATGCCTCAGGAAATGGGTGTGGCCTGGAGGGAAGGGATGGGTTTCAAGTTGCTTGGGAGTTTCTGGTGGGAGGAGCTATGCTCATGTAGTTAGGACTGGGACGGGGAGGGCTGACGAGGAGGTAATTACTGCCTGTGTGGAGGTGGTGGGGCCGCCACCGAAGACCTTGGGAGCGAAGGGGAATAGCCCTGCGCGCCTCTCTGACAAAGAGGCAGAAGTTGAGAAGGAGGGGCCGGGGCCATGGCTCAAGGTTCCGGGGATACCAGAACGGACCCTTGAGGTACTAGGGGGGTGGGGATCAGATTGTGGATAACTGGTCAATTGCAGGAGTGTGGGGCACAGATGAGTCCCATAAAACCTGTCGTGAGGGCTGGGCTAGGGGTCAGTGGGGCAGATGTCCCCAGGCAGCAGGGGGCTGCATTAAAAAGGCCAAAACAGCTGGGCACCAGGAGGGGGACTCCATGGGGGACCTAGGCTCTACAGGTAAGGGGTCAGGGGACACAGCTGTGTGCAGGGTGGGGGTTGGGGAAACCTCAGCCCCTCTTCTCCTCGCTGGGGTGGGTTGTCCTTGAATCAAAAAATTTGGGAGCAGAGGCACCTCATTCAGGACTCAGAGGACAGGTGGGAGCCTCTGTGCAGTGCACAGGAGTGGGCGGGCCTTGTTTCTCCCGGGTGGGAGAATGAGCCTGGGGTCTTTAGAACAGGGCCAGAGAGCGACCAGGGGCCGATAGTCAAGCGGGAGAGGGGTCAGGGACAGCCGGCACGGCGGTGAGGCCCGGTGGTGCGGGGCACCCTCCAGGTTGGAGCCGCTTGTGGGAGTGGGCGCAACCCGGCGGTGGAAGCCAGGAGGGGAGGGGTGCACCGGTGGGGCGCAACATGGTCCTGGCAAGTCAGTCAGAAGCAGCAGGGGGGTCCGCGACAGCCAGCCTTCCATCGGGGGAGCGCACAAAGAAGGTGTTGGGGGAAGTGCATGAAGAAGAGTGATGGTGTGTTACGGGAGCAGAAGAGAAAGGGTGCAGGAGGAAGTGAGTGAGCAGGTGGAGACGGAGGATGAGTTGGGTTTGGATTATCCGGTTGACCACGAGGAGTGGGAAGAAGGGAAATTGCGGGATGATGATGAACGGGAGGGTGCTCCCCTGGGGGCAAGGGGCAACCAAGAAAGTGTATGTTTTGCAGGGGAAGCCTAAGAAAAACCAGTGCTGCAGAAGAAGACCAACTGCGGGGTTCCGATGAAGGAACACAAGGAGGAACCTCAGGTACGGGGAAGTGGTGATCAGCCTGGGATGACGGTCCTATGGGCCCAATAGGTACAACTTGCCGGTCGGTGGGTGTGGGGGATGGGAAAGTGTGGGAAGGCGGCCTCAGGGCAGAGACTGGGACGGTACCGCAGAGCCATGTGACGGGAGAGGGAGGGTCATGCTTGGGGGGGGCACTGTCCAGACGGATAGGACGGTGGTGATTGGTGTCCACACGGACAATCAAGGGGAGACGGAGGACAAGGAGGTAAGGTCAGGGGATAAACATCAGAAGAAACGGCCTTATATGGGTGTGGCGATGCCGTTGGGGTCCCATTTATCAGACAAAACCTGTAATCGGAGATGGAAACACAAATATGTAGATGTGTTCAAGCTGTTACACAGGGAGTTGCAGACTAAGGAGAGCTCAAAAGAAGAAGAATGGGAATTGACTAGACGTCCAAGAGTGCCCATCACCATCGAAAATTGGACATCAACATTCCTGATTTTCGCCAGTATTTACTGCGAAACATCCCTGGACAGAGCAATAGCCTTGCTAAAATACATGGACTTAATACGAAAAGCTTAGATGCATTTCGGGGGTCCGCATGGCTTAGCTATGACGGGGAGTTCCGGGCGCTGGTAAGCATCAACCTTGATAAGCCTTGGCGGGAGGTAGATCAAGAGCTGTGGATGCAGTAGATGTCCTCCACGCAATCTTCAGCATCCATCCATACGGCGAGTGGTCTACCGGTGACCTATCGGTCCTTTCAGGCACGTCCCGCCCATGTTGGGGCGGGTGGACTCCTGGGTGGGCCTTCCAAACCACTGGGGGCATCAACGGGAGCCTGTTGGCATTTTAACAAAGGGTACTGCACATGGCAACCTTTTAAATTCAAGCATGAATGTTCAAAGTGCGAAGGTACACATCCACTGGTCCAATGTTTTACCCTGGTCATACCAAGTGAACAGTGGAGGGCAACGAAGGGTAGAGGGCAGACTGGACAAAAAAGCCCCTACTTCAATTAGGTTGGAAGCCATGGGTCCATGGCTTGCGGCCGACCCTGACAGGGAGGCGGCACTGCATTTGCAATGGGGTTTCCAAGAAGGGTTTCGGGTGGGTTACCAAGGTCCATGAGTCAGGCCCTGGGCTGAGAATTTGAAATCACCCAAAGAACTACCAACAGTGGCCACGAAATTGAGGAAGGAGGTGGAGGAAGAGAAGATGGCGGGTCCATTTGCAGACTGGCCATGTGAGGACTTGATAGTGTCACTTCCGGGAAGCGAGCAGAAATGGCCAAGTGTGGCGTCAAGTCTGCTTTCCGCCTGTTGTATATTCACCCAGTGGATTTCCCTCTGCTGGGGATGCAGTTTGAAGGAGCCATCTACGTGGACAAGGTGTTGCTCATGGGATGTGCGATATCCTGTGTGCTCTTAGAGATGGTTAGTACATTCCTACAATGGGTGTTCGTTCGGAAGAGCGGGCACAGGACAGTATCACACTACCTGGATGATTTCTTGTTCGTGGGCCGGGGTGGCACTGGGGACCGTGGTTGAGCACTGATGCAGTTTCAGGATCTGGCAAAGATGTTCGGAGTTCTCCTAGCCCCCGAAAAGACAGCTGGGCCAAGGTGTAAACGGACATTTCTCAGTATCGAACTGGACTCCGTGCAGTGGGTGGCACGCCTGTCCCAAGACAAAGGAGCATACATGCAGACTTTCTTGGCAAAAGTGATGGGGTAGAAAAAAATTGAGTTGCAGACAGTGCAGAGGTTGCTAGGCTTGTTGAATTTTGCATGCAGTGTGGCGAGGGCAGGGAGAACATTTTGCAGGCAGCTTGTCATAGCCATGTCAGGTGCGGTTTTGTCTCACCACAGGGTCAGGAACTCCATGGTGGTCAGGGCAGATCTGGGGGTCTGGCAAATGTTCTTGGAGGATTTCAATGGTGTTTCCCTGGTTTTTGTTGAAGAGAACACGACCAGGCAAGTGCAGATATTTTCGGATGCTGCAGGTGTTTCTGGTTTCGGCCTGTTCTGGGATGGGCGTTGGTGTGCAGAGAAATGACCATCACATTGGTTGACACTGGGTCAGAGCATTGTCTTTCTGGAGTTCTTTCCGTTGCTACTGGGTTTGGTGGTTTGGGGCGGGGAGCTGCAGAGCAGGACAGTACTTTTCCACACGGATAACAAAACTGCGGTGGAACTGGCCAGTGGGCAGAGGGCAAAGGATTTGAGAGTGTTGCGGCTGCTGTGCAGGGTCATGTTAAATTGTTTGTCTTTGAATGTTGTTTTTTGTGCTAACCATGTGCCGGGGCAAAGCAATGATGTGGCGCAAGCATTGTCTCGTTTCCAGTGGCAACGGTTTCGGTCTTTGGCACGGGAGCGGAACAGTACAAGACGCAGTTGCCGGATGACATCTGGGCCTGGGGGGAATGAGGCTGATAGGTCTGGTTGAGAAATCGCTGGCAGACTCAAGTGGCTCCAGTGAGGTATGCCTCGTGCGGGAGTGGCAGGATTATGTTTCTGGGAGTCTCCGGGAAAGTGCAGAGCTATTTTGTCATGCGTCTGGGGAAAGAGTTATATCCTTTCAATTGTTGGCAGTGTTGCGCAGAGCACTACGGAGAGTGGGAAAGGAGCCGCTGACTACGGGACGCACTCTTTTAGAATATATGCGGCTACATTGGTGGCACGCCTGGGGTGGTCCTGGGGGCAGATTCCCTGGATTGGACCCTGGAGGTCTAGTTGTTGTGAGAGATATGTGAGGAAATAGGGGGAAGGAGACTGTTTCAGGGTCAGGGGTGTGGGAATGGGGGTGTTTGATTCAGTCAAGGGTCGGTTTTTCAGCAGTAACAAAGTTATCTTTATGCCATAGGGTGCGTGAGAGGATCAGGGACCAAGACGGTCACCTGGATCGTTGGACACTCATTTGTTCACTGGGCAGCCAAGTACTCGGACCAACAGCTGTACGGACAAAATTTGGGGTTGAGGAGCAGCCACCATGAAGTTAGCTGTCGGGAGGAAAGGGGGAATGCGTTGGGGTGCGCTGCTGCCTTAGCTAACCAAGATGTTATCTCAGAAGGGCTGCCCAGATATCCTGGTGATCCACCTGGGGGAGAACGATTTGGTGCGGCTGTCAGGCCTGGCATTGCTGCAGGACATGCAAAGGGACTTCGAGGTTCTGAAGAAAAACCTTGCAGGCACATGTATAGTGTGGACTGAGCTAGTGCAGAGGAGAGTCTGGAGAGAGAGCTACCAATCATGCAGCGATTAATAAGGCGAGGAGGAAAATGAATAGAGCAATGAGGGTTTTTTTGCTTACCAAGGAACATTAAGTTGATTGTGCATGGGGGTTTGAGGCTAGAAGAGCCGTCCTGACCAGGGACGATGGGGTGCACCTTTTGAGGATGGGTAATGCGTATTACATGATGGAGGTGAGGAATACCATCAGTAAGCTGTGGAACGAGTCCATCTGGTGTCGATGGGAATTTGAGGCTCGAAAGGTGCACCAGTCAGGTGGGGCTTGTAACCGCCTGTACCGACCAGATTTTCGGACCAGATGGGATCAGCTCCTAGGATCCCCTCTAACCCAGCCGGAACGTAACCACCTCCCTCCTTAGAACGTATTTACACTGGGTATAGATATATGTATGTACATCTCGTACCTAAGGATGGGGAAAATAGCAATAAACATGCATAGGTTTTCTACAATATCCTATTCATACCAACTAGTCTCGCGGCCACTTAGGCCCAGACTGATCTACCCTGGGGCAGGTCTGATTATATACTCTTACACAATGATCTCCCTCAGTGCTCACTCGACACGCAATCTGGCGTGTCTACACACATGGGCCTGCAGTCCCATTGCTCTCATTTACACCCGGTCCGCAATCCGGCAGACCTACACACCGTATCCTTCCGGTGCTCTCATTTACACACGGTCCGCAATCCGGCAGACCTCCACACCGTATCCTGCCGGTCTTCTCATTCACACACGGTCCGCAATCCGGCAGACCTACACACCATCTATCTTAGGTGCTCTCATTAACGCCGTGTACCAACGACGATCACTTTCCTATGAACACTTAGGGATGAAGTCTTTTATTATCTACTCGGGATAAAACTACGATAATAGAAATTGGTATGGCTTTCCAAATTGCAATATGTACCTTCTGCTCCTGACATCAAATGTCCCCTTTCTCCCTCATTTCTCAATCATCTCTTACCTGATCGGGATTCGCATCCGTTCATGCAAATAATGTTTGACTAGAAGACAAGGTTACCCCGATTGAACAAGAATACAAGGCACATGTCGGTTCACTAAGAACTGGGGTGTTTTATTACAATAAAAATAAACACAATACTACACAATGTATATTCTGCAAAGAAAAGTAAAGGTTAGAACGCGCGCTTAACAAGGAAAGGGCAGAGATCACCTGATTAATATGAAGTCGGGGTTCGGCAGTCATCTAGGTTCCCTTCTCGTCTCTGTGTCTTGGCTCGTCTCGGAATCACACCTCAGCAGTCACGGGTACACGTCTGCACCGCTATGCTCAATCTCCTCTGCTTCCCTCCAAGTCCCTGGAACCTTGCTCGCTATTAGCTACCGTCTCTCTCTCTCTCTCTCTGTCTCTGTGCGCTCCGCGCTATTTCTCCTTCAGTCTTTCTCAGAGAGTCTCGGTTTCAAAATCTTTCTCTGACTTCAAAATGGCGATTGTCTGCCTTGAAAATAATTAATGGCATAGATGCTAACGGCTAGCTGCCGCCTACAGACTGACTGACTCATTGCTTAACACTTTCGCTAATATCAAAACCTGTCCCTTCATGGAAAGTTACGGCCAGTAACCTGCCGCCCACCAAATTCTTGTACCTCCCCGTACCAAGGACACGTTCCCAGCCGGCCGGCCTGGAGTTGTGTCTTCGGAGTGGAGAAAAATACAGTCTTTCGATAAGGGCCAGCCTGAACCGGTTCTCTCCAAGCGAACAACACCTCAAAACTAAAATATTACACTTGACCTAGAAAGCCTCTCAAGCTACCAGGCAGAAGGCAAGATGGAGTCTGTCCCGTTTAAGGCCTACAAGGCCCAAAATATGCATAACTCCATGGAAGATATACTAACACTCTTGCAAAAGGATGGATCATCACTAACACTTATATATCTATCCCCTAGCTTAAGTTTATAAGCCCTGATCTAAAGAAAAGGGTACGAAAATGCACTACTGTGCCTCATGGATAGGTCCTACTTATAGTCCTAATCCCTATACTACAAGGGTAATAGGCTGGAGTCATCTTCCATCATCCTCCCTCTAAAGGGGGTCGAAAAAGTCGGCCATTACACCGCCCTACAGGGTTTACCTGGGTGGTGGATCTTTGGAGGGGTGTTGAGTCACAGGTAGGCGGAACCGCCCTGGGGGGGGGGTTTGGGGGGGGGGGATACTCAGGTGAATGAGGGCAGAGTGCAGGATGCAAGGTGCAGCTGAAGTAAGGGCAAGCGAGGATGCTTAAGAGGGTGTGAAGGTGAGAAGGGATGTATGGGAGAAACTTTACGGCAGGAATGGGAGGAGTGAGAGCAGACAAACGGATGGAGAATGGATGAGGGGGATAGGGTTATTGTTGAATTAGGTTATAAGATTTGGATTGTTATTGTTTAATAAATGTTGAGGAAGTTTGATAACCGTGTCCTAATAAATGGCCTTTTACGCTTCAAACTTGAGTGGAGTGTAGTTATTGCGCGATGTAGGGCCCCGGGGGAAGCAAGGTTGCAGACTAGTCTTCCCCCATGGTTATTCGTGCAAAGCGGAAGGACATGGAGGGGTGGGGTTAGGGGCGGGACCATAGTGCACTTAAAAGGTGCTGGAGGAGAGGTTCCAGCCTCTTTCTTAGCACCTCGCACCACAGTGATAGGGAGGGCCAGGAGAGGTTAATTGATCCACCCACCCACACTACAGGTATTAGGGAAATGGGGGTAAGAGTTTACGTGTGCCAGTTTAGGACAGGTTATGCGCCCCAGGTTCATGGATCTTTGGAGGGGTGGTAAGTCACAGACGGGCAGAGCCCCCCCCCCCTCGGGGGGGGGTGGAGAGGTACCCAGGTCAATGAGGGTGGAGCGCAGGATACAAGGTGCAGCTGAAGAAAGAGCAAGAGAGGATGCTTAAGAGGGCGTGAAGGTGAGAGGGGATTTATGGAAGGGACTTTGCAGCAGGAATGGGAGGATTGAGAGCAGAGAAACAGATGGAGAATGGGTGAGGGGGATGGGGTTATTGTTGAATAAAGTTATAAGATTTGGATTGTTATTGTTAAATACATGTTGGGGAAGTTTGATAACCATGTTCTAATAATTGTCCTTTTACGCTTCAAACCTGAGTGGAGTGTAGTTATTGCGCGAGAGAAATTTAAAGCTACTTCGGTCAGGTCTCCAGAATGCAGGGTGTGGAGTACTCCTTTGGGCTCTGGGCGGCACCAGCGAGGGTTGTGCTGATACTGCTGCCAGTTCACAACATTCAGGGACCATTACCACCTGTGGGGGGGTTTTGGAGGACACCCACTAACCAGAGTGTGGAGTACAGTAGTTACCTGTGCACCGGAGTGCTGGCCGGGGTCTTGCGGGCAGCGGTAAGAGCTGCGCTAAACATAATAGGGAGGAAAGCTCCACTGCTGCCCCTGAACCCGGGGGTTCTCTCCATCGCCAGCTTGCTGGGGTGGGTGGCCGCTGCCTCCGCCCTCCTCCTCCCCCTGGTGCGTAAGAAGCAAAGACGATACAAGGGGTCACACCAGGGGGGTGGCGCAACCAAGGGCTTAGGGACTCACAAAGGTACCCAGGGTTGGGGGGGTGCTGGTTGTGATGCTACGGGGTAGGGCCATCATTAGTATGCACCAGGCCACGATAGTGCACCTTGTGAGCAGTAGGGGAGTGTTCATGCTCGCATCGCACCATATCAACAGCAGACGCACCTTAAAAGCTAGCTGAACTTGCTAGAGGGACGCTGCCTCCCAGCCCAGCACCTGCTGTGGGCATGGTCGCTTTCTCACTACTGCCAAACACTAGTAACAGACATGGGCTTAGGACCCGTGCACTGCCACTGCCTGTGCAGTGGTGCAGCAGACCCTATCCTTTCTAGAGATGCCCCCACATGCACTAGGCTTCACAGTCATCAGCACCTTGGACTCAGGCATCACCCCCGTGCCCCCTCCAGCACACCCAGGGTAGCCTCAGTCTCCAGGGCCCAGGACAGACTTACGTTCCGAGGGGGTCCACAGCAGCGGTTATTGTAATAGCCTCGTCAGTAATGGCGTTGGTCTGCAGTGTAGCGACTTCCCTGGAAAGGAACGTCCTCTGGGTCCCTTAACATTGGCGGTCTCCTCTCCCTGCGGAGGAAGAGAAACGGTGAGAGGAGGACACTGAAGGAAGGACAGGACTTCACAGCCTGGAGCCACGGCCATGACCCACCCAAGGATTTACTAGAAAGAGTGACTGGGGGTCAAGGCCATGTGTGGCAATAACAGCCTGAGAAGCAAGCCCTGTCTGCCATGCGATGACTCGTGGACGCTAGAGGTGGGGCCCACACTGACATACCATGGCATCAGGCAGGATTACTGATCCGGAATGGCGACGATGGCGCACGTGCAGTAACCTGCTCTAGGTGCTCAGCTTCACGGAAAGAAACCAGGCCCAAACACCAACTCCACCATTCCATCTGGACTTCCAGACAGAGAACCGGCCTTTCGGGGGTGGGAGGGAAGGCTTCAGGAAACAGGCTCAGGTGGCAAGGAGTAGCCATGATACAGCACAGGCGGATGAGAAGGCACGGGCTGCGGGAGGGGGAGGCACGGGAAGAAAATAGTGCTCACATTATAAATAAAACATACTGTGCAACACTCAAGAGTAAAGGGCCCAGTAGCCATAGGAGGAGACAAATGAATGAATGAATGAATGAATGAAAAAAGATTTCTATAGCGCCAACTACCTGGAGGCCTCGTAGCGCATGACGATATGCTCGTCATGAGGAGGGACTAACAAGCCTAAAGCCAATCGGAAGGCAGCATTTAGGAGTAAAGGCAATGGAAAAGATGGGTGGAGAGTGGGTGGAGCTTCCACATCCTTAAAATCTTTCTAGGCTTCTCTGTTCGGCCACGCTATTCATTTAAACGGACCGCCAAAAGACCCCCTCTGAAATTCTACATTGAGCAGCCTTGGTATGTAGTGCACACCGTCATTATAGCTACTTCATGGTAATAAAGAGCCCACACCTAGACTAAGCAAAACATTGCTTTTGTATCCTACAGATACAAGACACATACAGCCCTGATGACAGACCAGTGACTCCAGTCTGGTCTAGAAACGCGTCGGCAGTGTTGTTTGGGAGATACAAAGTATCATTGTTGTACAAAAGCTAGGATCGGCTGGTCCAGCATTAAAATATATATGTCATTTAATTACTTATATTCTATCCTCCCAACCCCTAGTTTCTCTCATTCAGTGTTTGCAATTTTTTTGTTGTTTGTGATAAAAATGTTTGTATTATTTTTTCAATAATAGTTTTATTTAATGTCTGATGTGAGAATACTTTCTAATGTGTGACATAATGGTTTCTAAATGTGTAAATAGTCTTTGCCTTTAATGTTTGTTAAAGTTTGTTTAGCCTTGTAAATATTTGCAATCAATGTCTTTTTCTGTCAGCAATTCTTTGAAAATATAAAAAATACAAAATGATTGACACAAAATAATGGTGTCTAGGGAAGCTACAATAAATTGGTTTCTTACCCTGTATCAAAAAAACGTATTGAGTCACTGTGGTTTGGGTACTTTGTGTTGTTCACTATTGAAAAGCGAGCAGTGCATGCGGCTGCCGCTATAGGCTCAACCTAATGAAGGCTGGGAGCAACTCTGAAGGTTTCTGCGAGCTACTGGTAGCTCGCATTTAACTAGTTGGAGATGCCTGATATAATGGGTGGGGTTCTGCGGGCTAAAATAACTTGCCTTCAGCGTTGGTGCAAGGAACTAAGTTCACTTGTGTCACCTAGGGGTGTCAAAACACATTTTGTAGAGCAAAGCTAAAGACCCAGGTTATGCTCCTGCCGTCACCCACAACTTCACCCCGTCAAACACCTTTGCAACAAGCTCTTGGAAATCTTCAATAACAAAACCACCTCCATATGCAGCATCTTCGAGCCTCACCAGACCTCGTCACCGTCGCAACTCATCTTTTCATCACTGCCAAGAACAAACCCTACCTTGTGGCCTGCAGTTCCCACCATAACAATAACTCCTACAATGAAGACCATCTACTCGAGACCCCATCGTATCCTTCCCCATCACACCTTCTACAAAGAACTCTTTCCAATCAGCGACGCACTAACACCCATGTTCAATACCTCCATGGACTCTGCCTCATTCCCAGACACCTGGAAACATGCCATCATCATGCCCCTGCTCAAGAAGCCATCTGCTGATCCAGCCGCTCTTTCCAACCACAGACCAATTGCTCTCCTACCATACCCAGCAAAGGTCTTGGTGAACCTAATCACCCGACTCATGACCGACTCCCTCAGCAACCACCAGCTCCTCATTGTCGCACGGTCTGGACTCAGACAGAACAGAAACAGCACTCATAACCCCCACTGACAACATCTGCATGATCTTTGATAGAGGCGACACGGCAGCCCTCATTGTCTCACACCCCATCCTCATCAGGCGCCTGCAGGAGATTGTCTTCCAAGGACCCGCCCTCCACTGGATCTGTTCCTTCCTAATGCAGTTGTGAGGAAACAGGCTTTTTGCAGGTTCACCTCTCGTTTTGCTCCTTTTCTTTTACCCCAGGTGATGGTATAATTGCTCTGAAATGCACTGATCCCTGACTAGCAGGCTTCAGTGCATGTCCTATGGCATTTTTAAATGTATATGGTTACTTGACTAATCCCCCACTTGGTATACCTTAACTTACATGTAAGTCCCTCCTATATTTGTTCCCGCTCACCATGAAGTTTTTTATTAGACTTCGATCCAACCTAAGCACCCTGGCCTGGGCAGGGCGCCAACCACGCATCGCCTACGATATCCTACACTCCCCTTTGCACTTGCAGTTATATGCCTACAGCGCTCAAGCTAGCTTCTTGAACTTCTGGCTCCATCCAATGCCAATCCAACCGCACACTGCTGTGGAGGCAGACCTGGCCTCCCCATGGCCGCTAAGCACTGCACTGTTTCAGCCCTTCAAAAAAAACCAGAAAGAGGGGGGTTGTGAAGAGCTTGTGCTGGGCATGAGAGGGACTCCGTAAATACAGTGGTAAATTCAGTGGTACTGACACCTTATATGATCCATCCAGCAATTTACTGCAAACCCTGCCTTTCCCCCGCTGCAAAATCCTGGCATGGCGCGCCGTGGAAAAAGTGCTCAGTATCAGCATTAATGCTGATCTATACCCAGACGGCCATTTTCTTCCTCCCCATGAATGTACTACTACAGGGACGCCCACACTACTGGACAGCCTACTATATCACCAGATGCGGGAGACAGGTAAAAGCGCTAATAATTCATTCCCAGCGCCACCCCCCATTAACACAGAGTTAGAATATATCCACACAGCCCCCACACACCATAAGCTTGTCACTAGACTTTACTCACTATCTGTGGCGGCTACATCTACCAGCGCTAAATGGGCACGTATCGCCTGGTGGGCGGACCTACTTGACAGCCTTACATCCGAGCAATGGAAATACTGCTGCTCACAAATCGAAAAAATCTCCCCTAATTACAGACTCCGACAAATACACTTCAAGTTCCTCCATAGGTAATACTGCATTCTCAGAACAACCAGAAAAATCCTTCCCCTGCTCCCTAGTCAAGCCACAAAACTCCTGATTCAGGCCCTGATCCTGTCCAGGTTAGATTTTGGCAACTCCCTCTACCTGGGTGCCCCCATCTCAGTTATCGCCAAGCTTCAGGTTGTAAGAACTCAGCGGCGTGACTACTCACTGGAACAAGCCGCTGCTGCTCAGCTAAACCTGCTCTCCGTTCCCTCCACAGGCTTCCGGTACAGGAGAGAATCCATTTCAAGGCTTTGTGTATTGCCCACAAATCCCTGAAGGGAAATGGTCCTCCCCTCATCAAGGCCCTAGCCAAACCCTACAAGGCCTCGAGAAGCCTTCGATCGGACGAACTTCATCTGGCAGCAGTTCCTAGAATCAGAAAGCCCAGATCGGAGGGCCACCTCTTCTCATATAACTCAACAAACTCTGGAATTCCCTCCCCCTTGCTCTGAGGAAAGAACCCAACCTCCTGGCCTTCCAGAAACAGCTGAAGACCTGGTTCTTCCCCTGAGCTCTCTCCCTTTTCCTTTCGCAGTCCTGTTGCAGCGCTGGGATGCACCCGGGTAGCCATGCGCTATACAAAAGCCTATTCCATTCCTTTCCAATTGCGCTGCACAGAATGGGCCTCATTATGGACGCACGCTGCCTGTGCTGCGCTTCGCCTGACGCCTCGTTAATACATTCAGCATGGTCCTGCCCAAAAGTGGCTGCCTTCTGGCTCGAAGTGTGTGCATTTATTGGTGTCGTCACAGCGATCACCCTCACACCTAATCCCCTTCTTTGCCTGCTGGGCTATGTCAAGGAGATGCCCGATGCCCACAGACGCCTTGTGGAAATGTTGCTGGTCCTGGCCAAACGTAGAGTGGCATTACACTGGGGGTGGAGACTGGCACCAGCACTCCAAATTTGCCTTGTTGATGCGGCATATTGCCAGACACAAGTAACATAATTTTGGAATCTTATGCCAAGTGCTAGCGGGACGCATGATATATGGAGTCCTGTGATCGCATACAACTACATACCCTAGCAGATGACACCTCAGAGCATGACCCCCCTGTAAATGGCCCGGAGCACACTATCGTGCGGGCAACTGTTGTCTAGAGAGGGGACACAAGGAACTCCACTTGATTGATTACCGCTATGTTTCTATCCACCTCCCTAGGACGATTGCCTCCACTATGTGAGATCTGTTTCATTCTGTTGTGTACCTTAGAGACACTTACAATTCTGCTACATTGCCAATGCACTAATGAATGTGCCTTAATCCCCTGTCAATGACTGATGATTTGCTGTACTGAATGTATTATGATGCTCATGTTGGAGGCTCAGTAAAAACTTTTAAAAACTTACTTGTAGTCCCAGTCCTCTCTTTGCTAGCCCAAGGTACAGTGGGTACAGTCTGACTTCTTGACCCTTGACCCTTCCAGCTAGGTCGCTCCCCCTCCGCACAGCACCGCCTGTGCCCGTTCTCTCCCTCGCTGCCCCCTTGTCTCTCTGCCCGTTTTTTCCTTCTGCTCCCCTCGCGGCGCCCGCGTCTCTCTGCCAGTTTTTGCCTTCTGTTACTTAGCTGCCCCAGCATTTCTGTGACCTTTCTGCCTCTGTGCCACTCGTTTCCCCCGTGTTTTGTGACCTTTCTGCCCTTTCATGGAACCTTTCTGCCTCTGTGCCACTCGTTTCCCCCTGTTTTTGTGACCTTTCTGCCCTTTCTTGTGACCTTTCTGCCTCTGTGCTACTCGTTTCCCCCTGTTTTTGTGACCTTTCTGCCCTTTCTTATGACCTTTCTGCCTCTGTGCTACTAGTTTCCCCCTGTTTTTTGTGACCTTTTTGCCTTTTCTGGGACCTTTCTGCCTTCTGTGCCACTCGTTTCCCCTGTATATTTGTGACCTTTCTGCCCTTTCTTGTGACCTTTGTGCCTCTGTGCCACTCGTTCCACCCTGTATATTTATGACCTCTCTGCACTTTCTTGTGACCTTTCTGCCTTCTGTGCCACTAGTTTCCCCCTCAATTGTTGTGCCCTTTTGACTTCTGTTACCTTTGTCGCCCTCGCCGCTGCGTCCCCTGCGGCCCTGCACCTCCTGACTGCCCATTCGCTGCCCCCACCTCCCAGCTGCTCCTCCCTCCCACCTTCCCATACAGGCCAGCAGCTGCACGGTGAGGAGAGCGACCCTTGACCCTTCCAGGTAGGTCGCTCCCCCTCCGCACAGCACCGCCTGTGCCTCCCTGCCCCACTGGCACTGCTGAGGAAGTTCGAGGCCCTCCTCCACCCGCAGGCTACCACCTGCGCCTCATCCCTGGTGGCCAGTGGTAGGCCGTAGGTTTGCGCATTCCTCCTTTGTATTGCCTGTATTTTATTTCATTGCTCCTGTTGTTGTGACTGCATTTTCATTGTTGTGTCTGTGACTGCTGTTGTCTTGTCTTTCCCCACGCTGCCTGTACGTGGTCTGTGCCCGTTCTCTCCCTCTGTTCCCCTCGCTGCCCCGTGTCTCTCTGCCCAGTTTCCCTTCTGCTACCCTCTCTGCCTGTTTTTTCCTTCTGCTCCCCTCGCGGCCCCGTGTCTCTATGCCCGTTTTTGCCTTCTGTTTCTTAGCTGCCCCTGCATTTCTGGGACCTTTCTGCCTTCTGTACCACTTGTTTCCCCCCATTTTTTGTGACCTTTTGTCTTCTGTACCTCTCATTTCCCCCATTTTCTGTGACCTTTTTACCTTCTGTGCCACTCGTTACCCCTGTATTCTTGTGACCTTTTTGCCCTTTTTGTGACCTTTCTGCCCTCTGTGCCACTCATTTCCCCCTCAATTGCTGTGCACTTTTGCCTTCCGTTTCATTCGTCGCCCCTGACCGCCCCAGCCGCTGCGTCCCCTGATGCTCCGCCCCCTGACTGCCCATTCGCTGCCACCGCCTCCCGCCTCGTAGCTGCTCTTCACTCCCACCTCCCCATACATGACGGCCGCTGTGCGGTCACGCCGCTGGCATGTGGCAAGCCCATCTGCGCCAGTCTGCACCTGGACCGCGCCCAGCGCCAGAACCCCTGGCCCCGGCACCCGCCACAATGACCGCCGCCACTATGACACCAACACTCTGCACGCTCTCAACCCCGGACGGACCCACAATTGCTTGAAGGCCTTCCCGAAACGCACACACGGTCCCTTCACCTGCTGGAACTGCAGCTACACCAGCCACAGAGACAACAAACCACCCGTCAAGAAAGACCTCAACCACCTCCGATGCATACTACTGAACACCCGCTCCGCACGCAAACACGCCGTCAAGCTCTGGGACCTGCTCAACACAACCTCCCCAGATGTCGCCTTCCTGACAGAGACCTGGTTGAACAACTCCTCCGCACCCGAGATCGCCATAGCTATCCCAGACTGCTACAAGATCACCCGCAGAGACCGCACCAACGGAGTCGGAGGGGGAATCGCCATTTTCCACAAGAACAGCATCAGGGTCTTGACTAGCCCAGACGACGCGCTCAGTACCGCCAAACACATGCATTTCCAGATCCACACAGACCCCAACTCCACCCTCAGAGGCACCCTCGTCTACCTACCCCCCAGGCCCTACCCCCAGTTCAGCGACTCCATGGCCGACTTCACCAGCAGGCACGCCCTGACCTCCACCGACTACATCCTCCTCGGAGACCTGAACTTTCACCTTGAAAACAACAACAACAACAACTCCACAATCCGGATTGATAACCTCGCCAACCTCGGACTGAGACAACTTGTCACAACGCCCACTCACTCTGCCGGCCACACGCTCGACCCCGTCTTCTCCTCAAGTCCGCACGTCTCCTTCAGACACACCACCGAACTCCTCTGGACCGACCACCGCTGCATCCACTTCACCTTCCAGAAACCCACCACACACCACCACACCCAACAGATCCCTCGCCGCCGCTGGAGAAAAATCACCGAAGACCAACTACATGCAAACCTCGCTCTCAGCCCAACCACCGAACCCTCCACCACCGATGTCGCTGCCCACAACCTCAGATACTGGATCGAGGACTGCACCAAACACCCTCGCCCCGCTGAAGAAACCCCCCACAGAGACACCAGCAAGAGGACCAGCTGGCTCACCCCAGAACTCCTAGATTCCAAGCAAGCCTGCCGGAAACTAGAGAAGAAATGGCACAGTGAACAAACTCCGGACAGCCAAGCAGCACACAAGGACACCGTCCACAACCACCACCACCTCATCAGGGCTACCAAGAAGAGCTCCTTCAAAGACCGCCTCGACAACAAAGCACACGACAGCAAAGAGCTCTTCAACATCGTGAAGGAACTCTCCAACTCCAGCTCCAACACCAACAACATCCCGCCGTTGCAAGCCCTGTGCGACTCCCTCTCCACCTTCTTCCACCACAAGATAGCAGACATCCACGACAGCTTTAACACCCAGACAGCCCCAACAGACAGCAACACAACAGACCCTCCACACACCATCGACCACGTCCCCTTGCTAGCCTGGACCAGCGTGATCATCGATGACAACATCAAGACCATGAGCACAATCCACTCCGGCTCTCCGTCAGACCCATTCCTGCACCACGTCTTCAACAAAGCAAGCAGCTCCAACGCACCCCACCTATGCAACGTCATCAATCGCTCCCTTGAGAGCCCGACCTTCCCAGAGATCAACGCCCTACTAAAAAAACCCAAGGCAGACCCAAGAGACCTCAAGAACTTCCGACCCATTTCTCTGCTCCCCTTCCCGGCCAAGGTCATCGGGAAAATTGTTAACAGACAGCTAACCCGATACCTCGAAGAGAACTGAATCCTGGACCCTTCCCAGTCAGGGTTCCGCAGCAACCACAGCACCGAGACCACCCTCATCGCCGCCACTGATGACATCAGGACCCTACTAGACAACAGGGAGACTGCAGCACTCATCCTCCAAGACCTCTCCGCCGCCTTCGACACCGTCTGCCACCGCACACTGCGCGCACGCCTCCACGCCACAGGGATCCGGGACAAGGCTCTAGAATGGACCACCTCCTTCCTCTCCGGCAGAGCCCAGAGCGTCCGCCTCCCCTGTTCCGTTCCGAAGCCTCCGAGATCATCTGCGGCGTACCCCAAGGATCCTCCCTCAGCCTGACACTGTTCAACATTTACATGGCCCCGCTCGCACACGTCGCCCGACAGCACGACCTCAACATAATCTCCTACGCCGACGAGACTCAACTGATCCTCTCCCTAACCAAGGACCCCATCACCGCCAAAGCCAACCTCCATGAAGGAATGAAGGCCGTCGCCGACTGGATGAAGATCAGCCGTCTGAAGCTGAACTCGGACAAGACGGAGGTCCTTATCCTCGGCTCCAACCTGTCAGCCTGGGATGACTCCTGGTGGCCAACAGCACTGGGGGCAGCCCCGACCCCCACCGACCACGCACGCAACCTTGGAATCATCCTCGACTCAACGCTCTCAATGACCAAGCAAGTCAACGCCGTCTTCTCCTCCTGCTTCATCACCCTTTGCATAGTCCGCAAGACCTACAGATGGATCCCGACAGATATAAGAAAGAGTCACCCAGGCCCTCATCAGCAGCAGATTCGACTACGGAAACGCCCTCTACGCGGGAGCCCCGACCAAGCTCATCAATCGACTCCAACACATCCAAAACGCCTCGGCACGACTGATACTCGGTGTACCACGACACGGCCACATCACCCCCATCTGAGAAACCTGCACTAGCTCCCCGTCAGCAAGAGGATATCCTTCAAGCTCCTCATCCACGCACACAAGGCACTCCACAAGACCGGCCCAGCCTACCTCAACAGATGGCTCTCCTTCTACACCCCCAACCGCCAGCTACGCTCCGCCAACCTCTCACTCGCCACCATCCCGCGCATCCGAAGAACAACCACTGGCGGCAGATCCTTCTTCCACCTCGCCGCCAAGACATGGAACACCCTCCCACTGAGCTTACGACAGACCCAAGACCTGCTGACCTTCAGGAGGACACTAAAGACTTGGCTGTTCGATCAGTAGCGGCCCCCACCTCCCCCCCAGGGCCTTGAGATCCTCACGGGTATGTAGTGCGCTTAACAAATGACAAATGACTGAAAATGACTGACTTCAGTAAGTCCCCTCTCTGCCAGGTCCAAGGTCAGCAGGGCAGTCCTTTTTCTACAGTGTTTGAGGCAGGGTGGAGTGGTGGGGCTGGCATGGAAATGGCTGGAATCCTTCCTCTCTGAGCGTAGCTTCTGTGTTGAGCAGGGCCCCCACAGGTCAGAGGCTTTTGACCTGAATCAAGGTGTCCCACAGGGCTCGAGCCTCATCCCCACCCTTTTTAATCTGTATGTGGCGCTGGTAGCATCTATTGCGGAACTTCATGGGGTGGAGGTTGTAACCTACGCCAACGATACTCAGCTGGTTGTGGCTCTGACACAGCCGGCTGAGCATGCGGCGGGTAGGTTTATGGCTTGCCTGCAGTATTTGGGCAACTGGATGGCCAAAAATTGCCTCAGATTTAACGGGGATAAAACCGAGGTGCTCATAGTAGGCAAGTCCCCATCAGTCTGGACCTCTGCGTGGTGGCCGCAGGAACTAGGGCCCCTGCCGGTTCCTAGGGATCAAGTTAAGAACCTTGGCATGTGGATCAACTCTAAAATCTTGTTCGACTATCATGCTAGGCGTGTGGCAGGCACCTGCTTTGGCATTCTTCGCAGTCTGAGGAAAACACTCGACATGCTCCCTATGTCAGCTAGGAGGGCCCTGGTCCATGCCTTGGTTACCTCCAGGCTGGACTATGGGAATTCCCTCTACCTAGGAGCAAGCATGAGGTGTCTCCAGAGACTGCAATACATACAGAATGCTGCAGCACGCCTGATACTGATGATCCCTAGGAGAAGCTCTACAAAACAGGTACTGGGGGCACTACACTGGCTGCCTATTAAAGAGCGGATCCAGTTTAAGGCCCTATGCATCAGTCACAAAATTGTTCAGGGAACTGGTCCCAGCTTCCTGCACAGCCTGTTAACACCGTATGTGCCCACTAGACTACTGAGGTCGCAGGGTGCCGCTCTGCTACAGGTCCCCAAGATCAGAAGGGCGAGAATGGGAGGCAGATCATTCCGATACCTGGCGGCGCGGAGCTGGAATGCCCTTCCCCTCAGGCTCCATATGGAACCTGTGGAGTCAGCCTTTAGGAAGGAGCTCAAAACTCTGCTGTTCCCTAGGGTTTAGTGTGTTCTGGGGTCAGTAGTTTGGTTGGGAGTACTTGGGCCACAGGAAGCGCGGGGACACACTGGCTAGTGTAACCAGGCGCTATATAAGCTCAGTATTATTTATTATTTATTTAGGCCAGTCGAGATCTGAGGTCTGGGTGCCAGTGGTGCCATATTTGTGCCCACAAAGTGTTCTGTGGGGAGGACACAGTCACCAGCCAACAGGCTACCAGTTCCCTTCTGGCCTGATGACATCTTCCTGTGAAGAGCGGCATCTAGCTATCCCAGAGTGCTCTAGTCCTCCCACTCCGATGACTGGAGAACCCTTCTTTCGGTGTGTGGAGCTAGGTAGCCTGTCCTAGAGAAGTGGCTACCGAAGGGCTAGAAAGCCACTGAAAAACTGGTTTGACCAGTGTTTTCCCTCTCTGTCCTTGACACCCTCCTTTCAGCATAAACAGAGGAGCAGCCGCTCTTCATGTGTGCTCACCATTTGCTTTTCAAAGGAGGCTCATTTCAAACTGCTCACATATGCATTCAAGGCGCTACTCAACTTGGACCCACCTACCTGAACAGTCCGATCTCCTTCTACCAACCACCCAGACACCTCTGCTACATAGGATAACTACTCACACACAACCAGGACATACACAGAACCAAATTAATTGAACAGGCATTCTCTTACAATGCTCCTAAATCATGGAACGGTGTCCCACTCCACTTCTGGGCCTCCTCCTCTCTTCTATCCTGCAAGAAGCTGATGACCATGCGTTTCAATTAACCAACTTACCATAGGAAGGCCTAGGCACACACACACCTGAGGACACCCTCGCAGTTGAAAGCGTGCTTTAAAAATACACATAATCTATCATGGCGCAGACCGGCACCTGGTGAACTGTTTTTTTTGATGAGCAACCTACTCCTGAGAGTTTGGTGAAGCAGACTTCCACCAGCAAAGTAAATTTTAATACGTTTCCCAGCTGCTTTTTACCTGGCTGCCCTGTGAAGGACTGGGTTTTTCTAAGACCCAGCGGTGCCAGGGATAACACCTGAAACCTTTGTGGGTTACCTGTTCCGGCGTACAAATGACAGAGACACGGGACACTTCCTTCGGCGTCAAAGATTCGAGGTTTATTTACTGCAGGGAACACAGAAGTCACGAGAAGTACATAGCATGTAGGTTCACAGAGCCTGATTCGAATTGTATCTGTAGATCGCTCCTTTTATACAGTTTTTCGTCATAGGATAACATGACAGACAAAAGGTTACAACCCGGTTCCCACAGTAAATGTCATAGGGGGTCGCTTTCATGTATTCAGGGCCCGGAACATAATTACAATAGCATTTGGCGGTTCCCAACTGTAAAAGTACATCTTCTCACCACTAGTGCATTCCGTTCGGCTGTAAACGAATCAAGGAAGAGACAGAAACAGGTGCAGAGGAAGACGAGGATAGCGAACAGATCGAAGAGAGTGTAAAAGGGGTGGTATCAGGAAACACGATTGCAGGGATCAAAGGGGACGTGCCTAATGGATGCACAACTGAGACAATAGACCGGCACGGCAAGATGAGCCTCGAGCGGGGCCATCTGCCTTACAGTGTCATCCCCCTCATCATAAAGACACCCTCAAAGGAACACATGTCTTCCGCAAGGGTTTGGGAATCCCAGGTTCACGAAGTGGACAGTGTCCGTTCGCTGGCTACTTGAGGGCAAGAAACAAAATGGATGCCATATCTAAAATGGAACCCGTGGGTTCAGATGAAGAAACCCACGAAACAAACGAACGGTTTAGGCTAGCACAGCGGAAACGCGTACACCCACTAAACTCGTCATTTGGGGTTCATAGATACCAGACTCAACCATATTCGGGCAAGTCGAAAACACCACTTACAATTGTCACGGAACCTCAGACGCTCCTTTTGCCCTCATGTAGGCAAGCACTAGTCGGAATCAGAATCGATCTCGATATTCATCAGACCATCCAGATGTTGCTGCAACATTATTCTATCCATCAGTGCTTCCTTGGTAACAGGTGGCCGCCTTATACACGTCGTAGAACAGAGGCCACATAAGGCAGGACCACACTGCACACAAAGACAACACGTGAACAGAAATGCTACAACAAACCCAATGATCATCAGAATCTTCCAACCCCACGTCGACATCAGGCCCCAAAACCACCCTAGTAGCGTCCAATCCCCTACGTCCACGTGTATGGACTCGGAGATCTTATGCAACTTCGAGATGGCTTGATAGACAGTTGGAGCGTTGTCAGGAATGAAAATGCAGCAACTCGAATGGATCACCTTACATACTCCACCTCTATCTGCAAGGACAACGTCTAAAACCATACGATTTTGTAACGTCATAAGCCTGTCCGCCTGAAGCTCCGTTGTGATATTGCCAAGGGCGCTCGCAGTGATATTAGCGGTCAATTCCACCACTCGAGTCAACTGTCTCAGGTTCCTACTATTGATCATAGGTCCCCAAAACGGCAAGAAACCCTTAAAGAAGTCTCCTGCCTCTTGACCCGCAGTGTCCTCTTCGCTAATTACGCCTCTCACAACTCTGGTCTTGTGATAATCCGACCCAACAGTAAAGGTCGGCGGCAACAGATTCGCAATATAACATGTGCCTGAGAAATCACGAGGCAGCCATGTATATGCGCGGTCGTAACAAACAAAGTAAGTACCCTTGGCAGTCAGAAAAATCGGGGAAGAGAGCATTGGCATAACATAAGTGTCAGTACAGGCACTCCTCCCAAGCTGAGCTCGCGGGCTTCGGCCTATGCCTTTCAGACAGAAATTACCGAGATGGGGTACGATCCAGATCGGAGACGAGCTTTTAAGCTGCCGATCACCCACTGACATGCTATACTCAGCCTCACTTAGATCTCGGTATGCTCGCACCTCTTCCTCTGGGATAAGCGATGCGTCAAAGATATCCCTATCTAAATCGGCAATCGCTCTTGCCAAAGGCTTGTGGTACGGGCCAGGACCATGACCTGCAGTACGTGGCTCTCGATGGGGGTAAGAATCTAGAGCGCTACGAAACATTGTTTGGAATGCTCGAGCTGAACCCTGGGAACTGTAAGGAAGGACCAAGTACGGAATTCCCCTATCAGTGGTATGCGGCATTAACCCACACACCCAACAATTGGTAGTGTTCATCACCAACTGATGCTGATGAAGGAGCTGAATGAAGGAATTGTTCATAAATTCCGCACGTCTAACCTGCTCGTGTTGGGGTAAGATGTGGAAGGAATGAGGAGAAACAGTGGAAGTAGGTTTAGGTTCAGAAGAAGGGGTAGGTGAAACAGAAGGCAATAATGACTGTATCATATAATACACTCCACCCACCAATAACGAAGAAACAGTTAGGAACAGAAGGAACACCTGAAACATGAAGCATTTAGTACGTGCAATCCTATGCAGTTCGAATCTTTGAGATTGAGTCTTTTCCAATTCCAACAGCTTCGAGAAAGCCATCCTCTAAAACCGTCCGCAACGTTCTTGACGCACTTCGTTCTGTGTAGCAATAGTCAATCCCCAGGAGTTCCTAGGAATCGACGGTCTCCAACCTAGTGTCAGGACCTACTAAACAGAAGGAAGTACCCGCACGGCCCTATGGTCCACCCGGATGTAAGGTTCTTTTTTTAATTAAACAATATATATATATAAAATCTCCTAGCTGTGGAAACAAAACACACACATGCGGAAAAGAACTCAGAATTCATACAAAAATTACAGTTATTCAAAAATGTTCAGTGTTAGACCTGGCACCTTAGTGTGAGTGTCCCTTCCACTTTTTGCTGGTGTGCCTCCGATGTTTTGCTGGTTTTCCGATACTCAGGGCACTGCGCCACGGCCGACCCGTGCCGCAGTGCAAGTGCTCCCTACTGTAAATTGTACCTGTGATTGAATGTCCATGATTGGTTCGTTGGATTTACTGTTAGTCCCTAGTAAAGTGCACTAGGAGTGCCAGAGCTTGTAAAGGCCAATACTGCTAGTGGGCCTGCAGCGCTGGTTGCGCCACCCACAGAAGCAGCCTTAAGATGTGTCTAGGATCTGCCATTGCAGAACCTGCGTGCAGTCTCGTACTGTCATGCGGGCTGGGCAAGTGCACCCACTTGCCAGCCCCTAAACCTTCCCTTGACTGCATATTAGTCACCCCTATGGTAGGCCTGAGGGCAGGGTGCATTGTAGGTGTAAGGTAGGACAAGCCCTGATGTGTGCGGCATGTCCTAGTAGTGAATTACAACTAAATTCGTATTTCACTATTGAAGGCTACCTGCTTCCGTTAGGCCAGAATGGGCTGCTGGAATTATTACACTCTATAATCCCAGCAGGCTCAAGGAGCATGGTAGAGAGTCATGTTTAGTATGCCTGAACTCAGAATAATAAAATATTTCTTTTAGTAGAGTTTATTTTAATATCCTGTGTTTGCAACTGCTACTTTTGGAAAGTTAGCATTTGCTTGCCTAACCATTTCAGCCCGCCTCTGCTGGTATGTGTATCTGACTGTCTGGGATGTGTGAGTGACAGGGCTGGGGGATGACAGGTGGTGAATGCGTAGATTGCACCTTAGTGGGAGGTAGGAGTGGCTCTTGACTCTGAATCTTGTTGTGCTCTGCCACCACAATGCTGGCTCCACCCTCCTGGGGAGCGACTGATGACTCAGCCGACACCTGGCCCAGGAAGGGCGAAGCCTCATCAACAAGGTACTTCTGGCTGCCCCTGTCCACACAATGCTGGCTCCACCTCCTGTGGGGCGTCTGATGTGCCTGCCCCTCACACTGAAAGCAGAAGCCGGATTGCACCCAACAAAGTACTCAAGGACTGAAAGTGGCTATGCAAAGGCCCCCCTGGCCTGCAAGAACAAAAGAAATGCAGTATAAAAGTAGGAGCCCTGCTCCTTGTAAATTAGATCCTGTTTGGGCTACAGAAGGAACTCTGCCCAACGAGAAGGACCGGGAAGGACAAGGCGGAGTACTGTCTCTGACCTGTGTCTGGTGCCTTGCTGCCGAAGGAGAGGAAAAGAAAAGACGACAAGAAGACTTTTGCTTTGTGAAACTTTGTGCCAAACTTCGCTGAAAGATCTCCAAGGGCTTGCTGCTGAACTTGCCCCCTGACCAGCGCCCCAGGACCAGTGGGCGCTACACCCTGAAGTAAGCGACTGTGTGTGCTGCTTATCGCTGCAGTACTGACAGGGGAGTCCGGGAGCGCTGGGCAATCCTGCCACGCTCCCCGTATCCAAGGCATCGACATCCCCCCAAGCACCGTGACCGGGGCCCAAAGCAACAGCGAGAGCAACGTGAGGTCCAGCCGCCGCTGGCCCGAACACCGTGACCGCCTCTGCACCGGGAGCCCGAGAGCAACGTGAAGGAGGACCCGTCCGGTCCAAGCTCCCGAATTGACTACGCTACGAGCCGTCAATCCACCTGCGAAGACGGACAGCCGCCCTATGATAACCCCCCTCTGGTCGGTACCCTGCCCGACAGCTCAGCTGTGAGCGCACAGCTGCAACCGGCACTTTGGCTGGGTACGTCCTGCACTTGGGGACCGTACTGCCACTGGCCGCCACCACACAGCCGCCGCCTCCAGGGTCGGAGCGAAGGACAAAGAAAGGACCCTGCCGCCACTGAGCACCGCCGCCCCGGATGACCCGTGACCTGCCCGGCTGAGAGCCGCAGCAAACAGCGACCCCGGAAAAGCAACGCGACGTGGGACAGCTCCCCTGGAAGCCGCCCGCTCCACAAGAATTTGGAAGGTACTGTGTTGTATCCTCACTGTGCGAGCGTCCTGCAACTCGAGCTCGCACCGCGCTATCTGCTCCCAACGCGAGCCGCCTCTGAAACCGAGGCTCGCACGGCTCCTGGTCCTCGGAGCCCACGCGGGAAGCGTGAACTCTGGCCGGCCGGGCCCGATCTCCCCTCTGAAGCGAGCGGAGACAGCGGAAAGCGCATTGAGGCGCTACAAGACACTGAACCTTACTGAACCCGGGCAGAAGGCCCAAAAGATTGCTGAATTGCTAGAAAGAACTGTGGCAACTTGAAACTAAGTAAACTGGAACCGCTATTGAAAGTTTGACAACTGTATTTACAAGCCTGCTTGAAATCTATATAAAGATATATATTTTTACAAATACAGTTTGGTGTCATTGTGTGGTGGGTTGGTTGTGATGGTGTAATATTGCAAATGTTTAACCCTATGTACCCCAGAGATTAGCCTAAGACTGCTTAAGCCACACTACCTAGAGGGTAAGCAGAGGTTGTCTTGAAGGTAACCCTCAGCCCTGACGAGGAAGAGAGAGTCCCTGCTTGTCGCCAGTGCTGCACTGCACCAACTAGAGCCTCCCCCTTCCTACATTCAGAATGATAATGGGGTAACGTGAATGTCAGGGGAGAAAGCAAAAATAATTTTTATTAGTCTCTAGTGTTGGAACGGAGAAAATATCTGCTTCTCCCAGGACAAGTTTGATCTTCAAACAGTTGGTCGGATGATGAAACAGAATCCTGTCGGTCAGACAATAGTTCAGATCTTGAGTTCTCCAATGACAAAGGTTCAACAGTACCGTCCGACTGCACTGAAGTCTCTCCCACAGGCTGAGCGTCACTGAATGGCACAAAGTTCGGCAAAACCTCCGTTTCAGACAAGGCGATGCCCTTCCCCACCCACGAGTCCGCTGGTAAAGGGATTGGTACCTTCTTGGTGTGGGTGGCATGCACCCAATGCTTGCGGCCTTCCAAACGAACAGCAGTTCTCGTGGCAAGGAGCACTTGATAAGGCCCGATGAACCTCGGCTCAAGATTTCGTTTTCGGCCAAAGTTCCTCGTAACCACCCAGTCTCCGGGCTGGAGCTAGTGGCCTGGACTGCGCCGGCAGTGCTTCAAAGACCTGTTGATGAATTAACCTCAGTTTAGCAGTCAGATCATGAAGGTAATCGATCAGCATTGGATACTCAAGATCAGCAAACGCACTGGGTCTAGGAACCCCCCAAATATTTGCAGGACGGCCGAACACAATCTCATATGGGCTGAGCCCTACTCGAGAGTGTACAGTCGCCTTAGTTGACAGAAGAGCCAAGGGCAAAGCGTCAGGCCACGAGAGACCAGTCGTAGCCTGAATCTTTGCGAGTTTTAGTTTGAGAGTACCATTGTACCCCTCAACCAAACCTGCTGACTGGGGATGGTTGGCGCTGTGGAATTTTTGTGTGGTTCCAAGGCCCTTACACACACTCTTCATCACACTCCCCACAAACTCACTTCCGTTATCAGACTATACAATCCGTGGCATTCCATACCGAGGAAAGTATTCCTTCAGCAGGACTTTCGCTGTGGACAGGGCAGTATTGTCTTTGAGAGGGTAGGCTACGATCCATCGGGAGAATGCGCAAACCAAAACCAAAACATATTTTAGGTTATTGCATCGCTCCATATGGATAAAATCCAACTGAATCACTTCAAAGGGACATGAAGGAGGAGCAAAATGGCCAGGGGGTGTAGGAGTTCCCTTGCCAGGATTGTACATCATACATATCATGCAATTCTTGACCAATCTCTCAGCACACTTAGTGATACCATCATTCTTCCATACAGGGGACAACAACTTACAAATACCTTTCGCACTAATATGTGACAAACCGTGTGCCATAGTCACAACAGCTAGCCCATATGCATCCGGCAACATCCACCTTTTATTCTCCGACAAATCAATCCAACAGCCATTCGCATCCAGCTTTCCCGTGCTCTCTTTCCACTTGGTCTTTTCAGTCTCGGTGGCCTCATTCTGAATCGCTTTCACACTTTCAATAGTATCCTCACACATACCAGTTTCTGCAGGCCACCTTACCGAACTCGTCACATACATTCTAGTTGTAAGGTTTCGCGCAGTCTCCTTAGCAATCTCATCAGCAAACGCGTTGCCCCGACCAACATCATCCGTTACCTTACGGTGTGCACTACATTTAATAATCGCCACCTGCTTGGGCAATGTAAGTGCATCTAAAAGATCATTCACAAGCTGTCCATGCTGAATCTTCGTACCATGCGATGTCATAAAACCTCTCTCTCTTCACAATCGTCCAAAACTATGCGCAACACCAAACGCATACTGACTGTCAGTAAACACATTCACCTGTTTCCCTTTCGACAACACACACGCTCTGGTTAAGGCAATCAGCTCCGCCGCCTGTGCAGAGTTCTGGTTTAATCTTGCAGTCTCCACAACCGTACTCAACGTCACCACAGCATAAGCAGTCGTCACATCACCATTCGGCAACTTAAAACACGAACCATCCACATACAAAGTACTATCGGGTTCTTCCAATGGAGTGTTTTTTAGGTCAACACGACCCTTCGTTTCCTCCTCAGTTCGTAAGTAACAATCGTGTGGTGATACCTCATCTGATTCCATATTAGTTGGCAAAAAGTCGCCGGGTTTAGGACATTGCAGCGCTTTATTTGAATGTGACTTGCCAGAAGCGTCAACTCATAACCAGACAACCTTGCACTCGTCAAGTGTTGGGTTTTCGTACGATTCAAGAGAGTGTCAACTGCATGCGGAACCATCACTGTAAGCATATTATCCATGACCAATCCTGCAGATTGTCGGATGGACACCGCAGCTGCCGCTGTTGCTCTCAAACAACTCGGCAATGCTCTGGCTACTGGGTCCAAGGTTGAGGAAAAATATGCACATGGACGCTGCTTACCGCCAAATTGTTGCATCAAAACACTCAACGCACAACCTTCCCTCTCGTGCACGTATAGTGTAAACGGCTTACTGTAGTCAGGAGTACCTAACACAGGGGTCGAACACAACGCATCACGCAGTTCAGAAAAACTTTTCAGACATTCTTCCGTCCATGGCAAAGGAGTTGGAACATCCTTGCATGTAAGAGCTACCAATGGTTTCGCTAGCAACGAAAAATTTGGAATCCATTGCCTGCAGTATGACGTGATACCTAAAAAGGCACGCACATCTCTCTGAGTTGTTGGCACAGTCATTCGAGCAATCACTGCAATTCTCTCTGGGGTCAACCTTCTTCCCTCCTTTGACAATAAGTGACCTAGATAGGTTACTTCTTGGCAACAATATTGCAGTTTAGAAGGTGACACCTTATGATGTAAGTCACAGAGATGCTGCAACAAAGACACCGTAGCAATTTTGCAAATCTCTTGTGTGTCCGCAGCCACCAATAAGTCATCGACATATTGGATCAAGGCCGCACCAGCCGGCAACACAAACGCGTCAAGTTGGCTCTTCAAGGCTTGGCTGTATATCGATGGACTCTCACAGTAGCCCTGGGGAGCGCGTTTAAACCTAAAACTGCGGCCACCTAAAGAGAAACCGAAAAGGTCCCTGCTCTCCTCAGCAATCGGAATGCTAAAGAAAGCATTCTTCAGATCGATCACTGAGAACCAGGACGCAGATGCTGGAATCAGAGTCAGTAAAGCCGTAATGTCAGGCACCACAGGGAACTGAGGAATCACAATTTTATTCACCTCCCGTAAATCAATGACAAAACGATAAACAGGAGGCTTAGATGGATCAGTGCGTTTCAAAATGGGCAACACAGGACTGTTACACTCGTTTCCCCGTGTCTCCTCGATAACATCTTTCTCGATCAAATCATAGATGATCGCTAACAACGCTCGCTCACCATCAAGGGAGATACGATACTGGGGAATACGTGGTAATCGCACATTCGATTTCAGTTGAACAACATAAGGGGAGATGTCAAGCAGGCCCACGTCATTGGGACCTGTTGCCCACAAAGATGCAGGAAGAGAACTCAATTCCGGTGGGAGCTTATCGATGGACAAGTACATAGGAGAGATTACTCTCTCACCCAATGTAAGCTTTACTCCCGCAGGAGAGCAATACAAAGTCGCATACAGACGTTTCAGCAAATCCAGGCCCAAAAGATTTTCACCACAACCAGTAGTCAAAATCAAAGGAGCTTTCAGCTCACGAGGCCCAATTGTAAGGGGCAAAGGACGAGAAACCGGATTGGTAACAGGGGCGCCAGAGAATCCAACTGAAACATTTGTTAAGCCAGACAAAGGTGCGCCAGAGAGTTTCGAATGCATGATGGAACTTTTCGCTGCACCAGTGTCCAACAGAAAAGGCTCAACTACGCCCGAGGTGGCAACTGCGACGTAAGGCCCTCTCTGATCAACCGGAACTGATACTACTCGCTCTCCTTGTCTATGGCTGTCCTAGTAATTACCGTCGTCAGTACCCTGATCGACGTAATAATCGTCCACATTGTACTGTGCGGATCTACCTGATGATGATCCACGCTGATCGAAACAATTATTAGAATCAGAGGAATTATTAGAACGATCATTTTGATTCTGCGTAACACCACGACCTCTACCTCGTGAAGCCTGCTGAGGACCACTACGACCTCCTCTAGATGAATTACCACTATTTCGATCACGCAAAACTGGACAATCAAATTTCAAATGACCCTCGCCTCTACAGTAGGCACACTGATTGTACCCAAGCATAGATCTCTGCGAAGAAGAGTCATTTCGCGATTGTGACCTAGATGACTGCGATTGCGATCTATTCTGCTGCTGGGAATCATTCTGATTCGAGCGCGGAGGATATGCTTGCTGCAACAAAACTTTCGTTTTGAGCTCTTTCGTCTTTTTGTCTGCACGATCTTTTTCCTCTTTCTCCCTATTTTCATAATATTGAGCCGTAGCCAATATCTGGGCAGAAGTAGAAACAGCCCACGCACTCTCTGAATTTCTCAATTTATTGCTAAGGTCAGGCAACAAATTCGACACAAATTTGTCCACAAAAAATCTCTGACCTCCCTCAGTGCCCATATCTTGACCACTGTGATCGATGAATGCCTCCTCAAATCTTGTAAAGAAATCGGAGACACTCTCGTCCTTCTTTTGCTTGCAAGCGGACAATTTGTCCCAGTTGACTTTCATAGCTGGCATAAGCGTTTTCATAAGGGTAATTATTCTTTGAGGCAAAGCCGTAATTAACTGTTCAGGCTTAGCCCCACCGACCTGCAAACCGTCCGCGGCTGTAAGTGCAGCCCAATCACCACCTAATTCAGCTGCATGATCTTCGTGACGTATTTTCGCCCATACCGGTTGCGGTACGACATTGCCGAACAACATATCAATGTCGGCAAGATTCATTACCGTCGCATCCACTAGCTGAGACAATTCTTTATAGTACCCTGCAGGATTTTTGCGAGGGTCAGGCAAAGATTGCTTCACCTGCAAAACTTCCGATCGCTTCCATGGGAGGTGTATCTAAACTCTCTGAAAGAATGGCAGGACTGGAGGATTAGCACCAGGGTTACCTGGCATATACACTGGTGGAACTTCACGCATGGGATACTGACCAGGCGTTGACATTCATTCCTCATGCTCATCTTTAAATAATGCACGAGGCATTATAGTAGTACGAAAAGATAGTAGGTGCTCGACTGCACGTCGAACATTGCTACCCACAAGTACACCACTCGAAAACTGAAGCTGAAGTTCAGTCAGAGCAGCCAGTACATGATCTGCAGCATCAACTGATATCTCATCGCGTAAGAGTTTGCACATTTCTTCAAACACAAACCTTTGTGTCGGCTCATTGAATTGAGAGAAAGTATCAACAACTATACGTGGAGGATTCTTAAGGGGATACCTAATCCAATTTTTCGCCATTTTATATAGCGTGTCACGTTCCCTACCACCAGGAAGCTGACTTCGTCTTTGGGGAGCATCAGGTTCTGCAGACCCAAGAATCGGTCCAAGAGGAGAATAAAGATTAGCAACAGTGTTAGGAATGCGTCTGCGAACAGACAGAGAAGAGGAGTAAAGTACAGGAGCAACAATATG
This sequence comes from Lissotriton vulgaris, assembly GCF_964263255.1. NCBI lineage: Eukaryota > Metazoa > Chordata > Amphibia > Caudata > Salamandridae > Lissotriton > Lissotriton vulgaris. Next base: position 534,854 of record NW_028241612.1, read on the forward strand.
AGAGCTAAACACAGGAGCAGCAGGAGCAGTAGGAGTAGCAACAAGAGCAGACGTAGCGGGAACAATAGCTTGAGAAGGTATAGACGGAGGAGCAGTAGGAACAGGAGCAGGTAGAGGAATAGGAACAAGAGGTTTCCCAATGGCAGGTCCAACGACAGGCTGGTTAACAGCCGCCGGAACAGCAGGTTGAGGAACAGCAGGAATCACAGGAGCTGTGGTGTCCTGTGCATACGGAGGTGGCGACTTCAGTAGATAGGACAACAAAGGGTCCTCTACTGCTTCCTCTCCCTTCTTATCCGTACCCGTCGGTAAAGCGGGGTAACATTTATCCACTGTCATACGCTGCAATCTATCAAAAATTTCCTTTTCCTTCTCTTCTTTGTCTCGCTGAAACTGCTCTGCATTTCTCATCGTTGTAACAATACCTTCTCTCTTATTACGTTTAAGCTGCTTGATTTATTTCTGCTTGGTTTCTTTACGCCATAACCGAAAGGAATCAAACATGGCCGGTCTTGCTTTTCTTTGAAACAATTTAGCTTCAAGATTATCTAAAATCGGGGCCTCAAAACTACCATGAGGTGGCCAACTAAGGACACCATCATCTTTGGTGTAGCAAACCCAGCAATCTTTGAATGTGATAGGACCCAAACCATGTCGACTATATAATTCGTAAGTTGGAGTTCCGACCGGAGGTATCGGACACGAGTCCTCCAACTGGGAATCCGCACCACAACCTCTAAAGCAACTGAACAAAGTACTACGGCCAGGCATCGTGCACACTAACCGAGTTTCACAAACGTCAAGGGTTATTGGATTACAATGTCCTTGCAAAAGTGCAAAAACCCTCGGTTTTTGGCGACTGCAGACGTCAAATAGAACATCTATGAACAGAGTACAAAGGACCACAAATGCAATGGAACCATGCAACAACTAAGCACCCACAACAACTAAGGATTTTGGGAGCGACCCACAAATACTTAACTCAAAGAACAATGGCGTCACCAGGAAGGCCCGTCAATCGTCTCGCTGTACCAAGGTCTACGCCAGGCGCCAAAACAGGTCTACAGTCAGGGCAGCAGTCCGTCGCAGCCGTCAGGAGGCGGGGATCTTCGCGGGAAAAGTCTTCGGGCCACTTGTTTCGACAACAGGATCGATGAAGCGGGGTGCACCTTCCCTCGGAGATTTCACACGAAGTTCCTCACGATCGTCGGGCTTTGGACCTGTACCACTGATGCAGCCCCACGTTGGGCGCCAACTGAAGGACTGGGTTTTTCTAAGACCCAGCGGTGCCAGGGATAACACCTGAAACCTTCGTGGGTTACCTGTTCCGGCGTACAAATGACAGAGACACGGGACACTTCCTTCGGCGTCAAAGATTCAAGGTTTATTTACTGCAGGGAACACAGAAGTCACGAGTACATAGCATGTAGGTTCACGGAGCCTGATTCGAATTGTATCTGTAGATCGCTCCTTTTATACAGTTTTTTGTCATAGGATAACATGACAGACAAAAGGTTACAACCCGGTTCCCACAGTAAATGTCATAAGGGGTCGCTTTCTTGTATTCAGGGCCCGGGACATAATTACAATAGCATTTGGCGGTTCCTAACTGAAAAAGTACATCTTCCCACCATTAGTGCATTCTGTTCGGCTGTAAACGAATCAAGGAAGAGACAGAAACAGGTGCAGAGGAAGACGAGGATAGCGAACAGATCGAAGAGAGTGTAAAAGGGGTGGTATCAGGAAACACGATTGCAGGGATCAAAGGGGACGTGCCTAATGGATGCACAACTGAGACAATAGACCGGCACGGCAAGATGAGCCTCGAGCGGGGCCATCTGCCTTACAGTGTCATCCCCCTCATCATAAAGACACCCTCAAAGGAACACGTGTCTTCCGCAAGGGTTTGGGAATCCCAGGGTCACGAAGCGGACAGTGTCCATTCGCTGGCTACTTGAGGGCAAGAAACAAAATGGATGCCATATCTAAAATGGAACCCGTGGGTTCAGATGAAGAAACCCACGAAACAAACGAACGGTTTAGGCTAGCACAGCGGAAACGCGTACACCCACTAAACTCGTCATTTGCGGTTCATAGATACCAGACTCGATCATATTCGGGCAAGTCGAAAACACCACTTACAATTGTCACGGAACCTCACCTGGATGGAGCAAGTCAGAAGGAGGGGATGGGGGCTTAGGTGTGAGAGTGTAGAAAGTGCTGAGTGTGGTGAGGAAAGTGTGGCCAGTGGATGTTTAACGGTGCCCTGAGGTGAGCTACAAATTGCGGTGTGTATCATGGGCTGTGGGGTGATAGTGCTGTGTGGCCTCTTTCAGGGCATTGCTGTGTATAATGTGGGCTCTTGGGATAGCAGCTCCCTCAGAGGGGAAAGTGTGGATTAAACCACGGGCTGCTGTGAGACACTAGTGCCGCTTCGAAGACTACAAAGCAGTGAGTATACCATGAACTGTGGTGTGATAGGAGTGAGTGCGGAGGGTGACAGAGCAGTGAGTATACCGTGGACTGTGGTGTGACAGGAGTGAGTGCGGAGGGTGACCGAGCAGTGAGTATACCTTGGACTGTGGTGTGACAGGAGTGAGTGCGGAGGGTGACAGAGCAGTGAGTATACCATGTGCTGTGGTGTGATAGGAGTGAGTGTGGAGGGTTACAGAGCAGTGAGTATACCATGTGCTGTGGTGTGATAGGAGTGAGTGTGGGGGGTTACAGAGCAGTGAGTATACCATGTGCCGTGGTGTGATAGGAGTGAGTGTGGAGGGTTACAGAGCAGTGAGTATACCATGTGCTGTGGTGTGATAGGAGTGAGTGTGGAGGGTTACAGAGCAGTGAGTATACCATGTGCCGTGGTGTGATAGGAGTGAGTGCGGAGGGTTACAGAGCAGTGAGTATAACGTTGACTCTGGTGTGATGGGAGTGAGCGCAGTGGGTTGCAGAGCAGTGAGTATACCATGTGCTGTGGTGTGATAGGAGTCAGTGTTGAGGGTTACAGAGCAGTGAGTATACCATGTGCTGTGGTGTGATAGGAGTGAGTGTGGAGGGTTACAGAGCAGTGAGTATACCATGTGCTGTGGTGTGATAGGAGTGAGTGTGGGGGGTTACAGAGCAGTGAGTATACCATGTGCCGTGGTGTGATAGGAGTGAGTGTGGAGGGTTACAGAGCAGTGAGTATACCATGTGCTGTGGTGTGATAGGAGTGAGTGTGGAGGGTTACAGAGCAGTGAGTATACCATGTGCCGTGGTGTGATAGGAGTGAGTGCGGAGGGTTACAGAGCAGTGAGTATAACGTTGACTCTGGTGTGATGGGAGTGAGCGCAGTGGGTTGCAGAGCAGTGAGTATACCATGTGCTGTGGTGTGATAGGAGTCAGTGTTGAGGGTTACAGAGTAGTGAGTATACCATGTGCTGTGGTGTGATAGGAGTGAGTGTGGAGGGTTACAGAGCAGTGAGTATACCATGTGCCGTGGTGTGATAGGAGTGAGTGCGGAGGGTTACAGAGCAGTGAGTATACCATGTGCCGTGGTGTGATAGGAGTGAGTGCGGAGGGTTACAGAGCAGTGAGTATACCATGTGCTCTGGTGTGATAGGAGTGAGTGCGGAGGGTTACAGAGCAGTGAGTATACCATGTGCTGTGGTGTGATAGGAGTGAGTGTGGAGGGTTACAGAGCAGTGAGTATACCATGTGCTGTGGTGTGATAGGAGTGAGTGTGGAGGGTTACAGAGCAGTGAGTATACCATGTGCCGTGGTGTGATAGGAGTGAGTGCGGAGGGTTACAGAGCAGTGAGTATACCATGTGCTGTGGTGTGATAGGAGTGAGTGTGGAGGGTTACAGAGCAGTGAGTATACCATGTGCTGTGGTGTGATAGGAGTGAGTGTGGAGGGTTACAGAGCAGTGAGTATACCATGTGCTGTGGTGTGATAGGAGTGAGTGCGGAGGGTTACAGAGCAGTGAGTATACCATGTGCTGTGGTGTGACAGGAGTGAGTGCGGAGGGTGACAGAGCAGTGAGTATACCATGTGCTGTGGTGTGATAGGAGTTAGTGTGGAGGGTTACAGAGCAGTGAGTATACCATGTGCTGTGGTGTGATAGGAGTGAGTGTGGAGGGTTACAGAGCAGTGAGTATACCATGTGCTGTGGTGTGATAGGAGTGAGTGTGGAGGGTTACAGAGCAGTGAGTATAACATGTGCCGTGGTGTGATAGGAGTGAGTGCAGAGGGTTACAGAGCAGTGAGTATACCATGTGCTGTGGTGTGATAGGAGTGAGTGTGGAGGGTTACAGAGCAGTGAGTATACCATGTGCTGTGGTGTGATAGGAGTGAGTGTGGAGGGTTACAGAGCAGTGAGTATACCATGTGCCGTGGTGTGATAGGAGTGAGGGCGGAGGGTTACAGAGCAGTGAGTATACCTGGGGCTGTGGAGTGATAGGAGTGAGTGCGGAGGGTTACAGAGCACCGAGTATACCGTGTGCTGTGGTGTGATAGGAGTGAGTGCAGAGGGTTACAGAGCAGTGAGTATACCATGTGCTGTGGTGTGATAGGAGTGAGTGCAGAGGGTTACAGAGCAGTGAGTATACCGTGGACTGTGGTGTGATAGGAGTGAGTGCGGAGGGTTACAGAGCAGTGAGTATACCTTGGACTGTGGTGTGACAGGAGTGAGTGCGGAGGGTGACAGAGCAGTGAGTATACCATGTGCTGTGGTGTGATAGGAGTGAGTGCAGAGGGTTACAGAGCAGTGAGTACACCATGAGCTGTGGTGTGATAGGAGTGAGTGCGGAAGGTTACAGAGCAGTGAGTATACCGTGGACTGTGGTGTGATAGGAGTGAGTGCGGAGGGTTACAGAGCAGTGAGCATACCATGTGCTGTGGTGTGATAGGAGTGAGTGCGGAAGGTTACAGAGCAGTGAGTACACCATGTGCTGTGGTGTGATAGGAGTGAGTGCGGAGGGTTACAGAGCAGTGAGTATACCGTGGACTGTGGTGTGATAGGAGTGAGTGCGGAGGGTTACAGAGCAGTGAGCATACCATGTGCTGTGGTGTGATAGGAGTGACTGTGGAGGGTTACAGAGCAGTGAGTATACCATGTGCTGTGGTGTGATAGGAGTGAGGGCGGAGGGTTACAGAGCACTGAGTATACCTGAGACTGTAGTAGGTTCCAACTTCTGTTCTTAGGCCATGCTATTGCTCTCTCTGACCCTTTACTCACAGAGATCTTTGTAACTGGAAATGTTGGTGGTACTGCATTTAATTCATATCTTGGAAGTGATTTCTTCTCTATTACTCAGCATCTGTCCATCTCTGTCCAACAGAAGAGAAATCTCCTTCAATGGGAGTGGTTATCGTAAGCATCATTGGAGCCCTTGTGGGCATTGGACTGCTCGCTTCTGTCATCTGGATTGTTTACCTGAGGAAGAAAACATCCGGTAAGTGGATTTAATTTGATACTGTGAGTCAGAGGCACCATCACTTCCTGATTCACGTGTGAGGGTGCAGGTGAATACTGTTATGATGGTCTTACCACTCACCTGAAAACCAAGTAGTCAGCAGGGGCGATAATAGCGCCCCAACCCTCTCTGAATATTCCCCAGTTACACTGATAATTGAAACAATAGTTCTGAAAAATATTCCAAGAGGGAAGGGGTTTGGAATGAGAGACAAAAACACAGAGAGAAGAGACACTGCAGTATTCTGCCACCTGGACCTGCTCGGATGTTATGCGCAGAATCGTCTTCTTCTAGCTACCCATAAAGAAAATAAAGATATGAGTGTTTCTAAGATTGTAACAATAATTTGGTATATTATGTATATATTGTTATTCACAAATAATAATCACCTGTTCACATACTGCAGTTGTCCATTTTTGTATCAGAGAGATTAGCTTTCATGGGAATCTTATAGCACCAGGCAATTGTTACATATCCTGTGGAAATGGACTATACTGGAGCAAGAGAATAGAAAACATGTGCATTTAGTTAAGAGTTTCCTTTTTGTTATTTTAACTTATGATATATTATAAAAGGCTCAAGCCCTCACCTTTTCGTCAGCTGTGCTTGTTTTAAAACCTGTCAGCAGTTGTTATTGAAGCAGACATTGATATCCCATGTATATGCGAAAGAAAGCACTGATACATTTATCTACTCAATTAAATACAATCAAATACAAGAATGCTACTGGCCTTGCAAGATATGTAAATTACGCTAATAGAGCTAAACAGTGATACATGTGTTTCAAGTCTAAAACACTAATGTCCTATTAGCCACGTAGAAGACTTGAACTTAAGACTTGTACTACATACAGAGTGTCCCAAAAGTCTTGAGCTTCTTGTAGAAAGTAAAAGTAACCATGAATATTAAATAAAAGTAACATGCAGGCTAAATGCACCAAGTCACTCGACAAGCATTCTCAGACTTAGCTGTCTTGAAGTGTTGATTGCCCTTTCTTCCTGAATGCTGACGGGCCTCTTTCGAAAGGCTGTAGACTCTTGAATTCCACTGCGGGCTGCTGGCCCTCTGACTGAAGACTCTTGAGCACCAACACCGGAAAGAGGAAGGTCTTCCTGACACGGCCGTGTCAAAACGAAGTCAAGCACAGCTTTTCAGTAGTGTGCCTATTAATAGAGTGTACTTGTGCATTGTCGACAGCATCACAAAGCACGTGCTGAGTATCCAGAAGGATCAGGAAAACAGTGGTTGTCAGGAAGCTGGTTTCCTGGCAACCATAAACAAACTCCTATTTGCGCATTGTGCAAAAAATAAAGGGTACAACACATTAATTCCTTAAGCAGGTAACAGTTTAATATAAACAGCAATAACCTAAGTCTTTCTGCATATTTAATAAACAGCACTTTGAATAATCACACGGTTTAACTGATGACCCTGTAGATGCTGACATATTACGCAAGGAACATATGTTGTGTGGAGATTTCTGACAAACACCATCTGCCTCTTGGAGTAGAAGTGGGGACACATCCATGTTTAGAGACGTGGTTCCTTTATATTGACGTGGGTGGAGCAGGTATTTCCTTGTCCATGCACTGCTGATACTGGGTCATGGACTGCACTATTTCACTACTCAGTCTCCAACCTCCACTGCATAGACAAATCTTAAAGCTGCTCAGAATTGTAACCTTCTGGTGTTTTATCAATCAGAATGACTAGTCTTGGGCTAATGAAAATCGACCTCCATGTTTCAGATATTCTGGTTGGCTGCTTAAGGGCACAACCCCATCCCTTCCTGGACCAGCTTTCAGTAAAATGTTAGGCGCTCAAGGACACTGCGGAAGGATGAAAAACAGAGTATACCGCGGGATGTACTAGGATAGTACTAGGATAGCGGTGCCTTCAGAAAGGGTGCAAAGCACAGTTTCTGCTTTGAGCTGTTACGTGAGAGCAGTACCAGGAGACAGACAATAGGTTTGCTGTCATGATAGCAGCACCCAGGGAGAAAGGGTACAAGGCACTGGTGATAGCTGTGCCCTGAGAGAGGTAGAAGGTACGGTGTGCTGTACTGATAGCAGTGCCTTGAGCGAGGTTGTAAAGAACAGAAAATGCTATGCGCTGTGGTGACATAACAGTGCTTTTAGAGTGGATACAAAGCACTGTGTATGGTGGTCTAATAGCCGTACTCTTAGAGGATACAAAGCACTGAGTGCACTATGAGCTCTGGTAGGCTATCAATGGCATCCACTGAGTATACTGTGGGCCGGGCTGTGACAGCAGTGACTGTGGAGGGTACAAAGCACTGAGTATTATATGAGTAGACTGAGCGAGGCTACCGAGCACTGAGTATACTGTGAGCAGTGGTGTGACAGCGGTGACCGTGAACGGTAAGAAGCACTGAGTATTATATGAGTAGACTGAGCGAGGCTACCGAGCACTGACTATACTGTGAGCCGTGATGTGACAGCGGTGACCGTGAAGGGTAAGAAGCACTGAGTATTATATGAGTAGACTGAGCAAGGCTACCGAGCACTGAGTATACTGTGAGCAGTGGTGTGACAGCGGTGACCGTGAACGGTAAGAAGCACTGAGTATTATATGAGTAGACTGAGCGAGGCTACCGAGCACTGACTATACTGTGAGCCGTGATGTGACAGCAGTGACCATGAAGGGTAAGAAGCACTGAGTATTATATGAGTAGACTGAGCAAGGCTACCGAGCACTGAGTATACTGTGAGCAGTGGTGTGACAGCGGTGACCGTGAACGGTAAGAAGCACTGAGTATTATATGAGTAGACTGAGCGAGGCTACCGAGCACTGACTATACTGTGAGCCGTGATGTGACAGCAGTGACCATGAAGGGTAAGAAGCACTGAGTATTATATGAGTAGACTGAGCGAGGCTACCGAGCACTGAGTATACTGTGAGGGGTGGTGTGAGAGCGGTGACCATGAAGGGTAAGAAGCACTGAGTATTATATGAGTAGACTGAGCGAGGCTACCGAGCACTGAGTATACTGTGAGCAGTGGTGTGACAGCGGTGACCGTGAACGGTAAGAAGCACTGAGTATTATATGAGTAGATTGAGCGAGGCTACCGAGCACTTAGTATACTGTGAGCTATGATGTGACAGCCGTGACGGGTAAGAAGCACTGAGTATTATATCAGTGGACTGAGTGAGGCTACCGGGCACTGAGTATGCCATGGTGTGACAGCGGTGACCGTGAAGGGTAAGAAGCACTGAGTATTATATGAGTAGACTGAGCGAGGCTGCCGAGCACTGAGTATACTGTGAGCCGTAGTGTGACAGCAGTGACCATGAGGGGTAAGAAGCACTGAGTATTATATGAGTAGAATGAGCGAGGCTACCGAGCACTGAGTATACTGTGAGCCGTGGTGTGACAGCGGTGAAGGGTATGAAGCACTGAGTATTATATGAGTCGACCGAGCGAGGTTACCGAGCACTGAGTATACTGTGAGCCGTGGTGTGAGAGCGGTGACCATGAAGGGTAAGAAGAACTGAGTATTATATGAGTCGACCGAGCGAGGTTACCGAGCACTGAGTATACTGTGAGCCGTGGTGTGAGAGCGGTGACCATGAAGGGTAAGAAGCACTGAGTATTATATGAGTAGACTGAGCGAGGCTACTGAGCACTGACTATACTGTAAGCCATTGTGAAAGAGCGGTGACCATGAAGGGTACGAAGCGCTGAGTGTTATATGAGTAGACTGAGCGAGGCTACCGAGCACTGAGTATACTGTGAGCCGTGGTGTGACAGAAGTGACCATGAAGGGTAAGAAGCACTGAGTATTATATGAGCAGACTGAGCGAGGCTATCAAGCACTGAGTATACTGTGAGCCGCGGTGTGACAGTGGTGACTGTGAAGGGTAAGAAGCACTGAGTATTATATGAGCAGACTGAGCGAGGCTATCAAGCACTGAGTATACTGTGAGCCGTGGTGTGACAGCGGTGACCATGAAGGGTAAGAAACACTGAGTATTATATGAGTAGACTGAGCGAGGCTACCGAGCACTGAGTATACTGTGAGCCATGGTGTGACTGTGAAGGGTCAGAAGCACTGAGTATTATATGAGTAGACTGAGCGAGGCTACCGAGCACTGAGTATACTGTGAGCCATGGTGTGACTGTGAAGGGTCAGAAGCACTGAGTATTATATGTGTAGACTGAGCGAGGCTACAGAGCACTGACTATACTGTGAGCCATGGTGTGACAGCCGTAACCATGAAGGGTAAGAAGCACTGAGTATTATATGAGTAGACTGAGCGAGGCTACCGAGCACTGAGTATACTGTGAGCCGTGGTGTGACAGCGGTGACCATGAAGGGTAAGAAGCACTGAATGTTATATAAGTAGACTGAGCAAAGCTACCGAGCACTGCGTATACTGTGAGCCGTGGTGTGACAGCGGTGACCATGAAGGGTAACAAGCACTGAGTATTATATGAGTAGACTGAGCGAGGCTACCGAGCACTGAGTATACTGTGAGGGGTGCTGTGAGAGCGGTGACCATGAAGGGTAAGAAGCACTGAGTATTATATGAGTAGACTGAGCGAGGCTACCGAGCACTGAGTATACTGTGAGCAGTGGTGTAACAGCGGTGACCGTGAACGGTAAGAAGCACTGAGTATCATATGAGTAGACTGAGCGAGGCTACCGAGCACTGACTATACTGTGAGCCGTGATGTGACAGCAGTGACCATGAAGGGTAAGAAGCACTGAGTATTATATGAGTAGACTGAGCAAGGCTACCGAGCACTGAGTATACTGTGAGCAGTGGTGTGACAGCGGTGACCGTGAACGGTAAGAAGCACTGAGTATTATATGAGTAGACTGAGCGAGGCTACCGAGCACTGACTATACTGTGAGCCGTGATGTGACAGCAGTGACCATGAAGGGTAAGAAGCACTGAGTATTATATGAGTAGACTGAGCGAGGCTACCGAGCACTGAGTATACTGTGAGGGGTGGTGTGAGAGCGGTGACCATGAAGGGTTAGAAGCACTGAGTATTATATGAGTAGACTGAGCGAGGCTACCGAGCACTGAGTATACTGTGAGCAGTGGTGTGACAGCGGTGACCGTGAACGGTAAGAAGCACTGAGTATTATATGAGTAGACTGAGCGAGGCTACCGAGCACTTAGTATACTGTGAGCTATGATGTGACAGCCGTGACGGGTAAGAAGCACTGAGTATTATATCAGTGGACTGAGTGAGGCTACCGGGCACTGAGTATGCCATGGTCTGACAGCGGTGACCGTGAAGGGTAAGAAGCACTGAGTATTATATGAGTAGACTGAGCGAGGCTGCCGAGCACTGAGTATACTGTGAGCCGTAGTGTGACAGCAGTGACCATGAGGGGTAAGAAGCACTGAGTATTATATGAGTAGAATGAGCGAGGCTACCGAGCACTGAGTATACTGTGAGCAGTGGTGTGACAGCGGTGAAGGGTATGAAGCACTGAGTATTATATGAGTCGACCGAGCGAGGTTACCGAGCACTGAGTATACTGTGAGCCGTGGTGTGAGAGCGGTAACCATGAAGGGTAAGAAGCACTGAGTATTATATGAGTCGACCGAGCGAGGTTACCGAGCACTGAGTATACTGTGAGCCGTGGTGTGAGAGCGGTGACCATGAAGGGTAAGAAGCACTGAGTATTATATGAGTAGACTGAGCGAGGCTACTGAGCACTGACTATACTGTAAGCCATTGTGTAAGAGCGGTGACCATGAAGGGTACGAAGCGCTCAATCAATCAATCAATCAGTGACACTTATAAAGCGCGCTACATACCCGTGGGGTCTCAAGGCGCTGGGGGGGGGGGAGCCGCTACTGCTCGAACAGCCAGGTCTTCAGCTTCTTTTCTGAAGGAGAGGTGGTCTTGGGTCAGGCGCAGGTCGGTCGGGAGGGAGTTCCAGGTCTTGGCGGCCAGGTGGGAGAAGGACCTTCCTCCTGTAGTCGCTCTTCGAATGCGGGGGACGGCGGCAAGGGCGTGGTTGGCTGATCGGAGGTGGCGTTTGGGAGCGTAGAAGTTGACTCGGCTGTTGAGGTAGCTCGGGCCTTGGTCGTGTAGGGCTTTGTGTGCGTGGGTGAGGAGGCGGAAGGTGATTCTTTTGTTGACGGGGAGCCAGTGAAGGTCTCGCAGATGTCCGGAGATGTGGCTGGTTCGTGGGATGTCGAGGATGAGTCTGGCTGAGGCGTTCTGGATCCGCTGGAGTCTCTTCTGGAGCTTGGCGGTGGTCCCGGCGTAGAGAGCGTTGCCGTAGTCCAGTCGGCTGGTGACGAGGGCCTGGGTGACGGTCTTCCTGGTCTCGGTGGGGATCCACCAGAAGATCTTCCGTAGCATGCGTAGGATGTTGAAGCATGCCGAGGAGACGTTGTTGACTTGCCTGGTCATGGAGAGGGAGGAGTCCAGGATGAAGCCCAGGTTGCGTGCATGGTCTGTCGGTTTGGGTGCGGTGCCCAGGGCGGGAGGCCACCAGGAGTCGTCCCAGGCGGAGGGAGAGGAGCCCAGGATGAGGACCTCCGTCTTGTCCGAGTTCAGTTTCAGGCGGCTGGTCGTCATCCACTCGGCTACCTCTTTCATCCCTTCGTGCAGGTTGGCTCTGGCGGCGGCTGGGTCGTTGGTCAGGGAGAGGATCAGCTGGGTGTCGTCGGCGTAGGAGATTATGCTGAGGTTGTGTTTGCGTACGATGGCCGCGAGGGGGCTCATGTAGACGTTGAAGAGGGTGGGGCTCAGAGATGATCCTTGGGGGACGCCGCAGATGACTTCGGTGGCCTCTGACTTGTACGGTGGTAGGCGGACTCTCTGTGTTCTCCCGTCGAGGAAGGGGGTGATCCACTCCAGCGCCTTGTCCTGGATTCCGACGTTGCTGAGGCGCCGTACTAGGGTGCGGTGGCAGACCGTGTCGAATGCCGCGGAGAGGTCTAGGAGGATGAGGGCCGCTGTTTCTCCATTGTCCATCAGGGCTCGGATGTCGTCGGTGGCGGCGATGAGGGCGGTCTCGGTGCTGTGGTTGGCTCGGAAGCCGGACTGTGAGGGGTCGAGGGATCCGTTCGTCTCGAGGAAAGCGGCCATCTGCTTGTTGACGGTCTTCTCGATGACTTTGGCTGGAAACGGAAGGAGCGAGATGGGGCAGTAATTCTTGAGGTCGGTGGGGTCCGCTGTTGGTTTCTTGAGTAGGGCGCTGAGTTCGGCGTGTTTCCAGCTCTCGGGGAAGATGGTGGTGTCGAGGGATGTGTTGATGATGTCTCGCAGGTGGGGTGCGATGACAGCGTCGGCTTTGTTGAAGACGTGGTGAGGGCAGGGGTCGGTCGGTGATCCGGAGTGGATGGAGTTCATCGTGCGGATGGTGTCTTCGGTGCTGATCGGGGTCCAGGCGTGGAGGGTGGTGGTGGGGGGTGGTTGTTCGGTCATGGTGTGCGTTGGTTGGTTGTTGAAGCTGTTGTGTATGTCCGCGATCTTGTTGTGGAAGTATGAAGCCAGGGAGTTGCAGAGGTCTTGCGATGGGGTGATGTCGTTGTTTCCTGCGCTGGGGTTGGAAAGCTCTTTGACGATGTTGAAGAGTTCCTTGCAGTTGTGTGCGTTGTTGTCCAACCGGTCCTTGAATGCTGTTTTCTTGGCGGCGCGGATCAGCTGGTGGTGTTTCCGGGTGGCAAGTTTGAAGGAGGTCCTGTTGTCCGGTGTCGGTTCCCTTCTCCAGACTTTCTCGAGGGCTCGGCAGTTCTTCTTGGAGCTCTTGAGTTCGTCGGTGAACCATGGGGCTTTCTTGCTGCCGGGTCTGCTGGGCGGGGTCCTCAGTGGGGCGAGTTCGTCCGCGCAGTTGCTGATCCACTTCGTGAGGTTGTCGGCGGCCTTGCTGGGGTTCGCTGAGCTGGCAGGAGGGTGCTGGCTCAGGGAGGTGGCGAGCTGGTCTGCTGTGATCTTGTTCCAGCTTCTGCGGGCGGTCTGTTGCTGGTGGTGGTGGGTCGTTGTTTTCTTGAAGGTGAAGTGGACGCAGCTGTGGTCCGTCCATTGAAGCTCTGTGGTGTGGCTGAAGTTGATGTCCTTGCTGGATGAGAAGACAGCGTCCAGTGTGTGTCCGGCGAGGTGGGTGGGGGTGGACACCAGTTGCTTGAGTCCCAGGTTGGTGAGGTTGTCGAGCAGGGTGCTGGTGTTGCGGTCGTTGTTGTTCTCCAGATGGAAGTTGAGGTCTCCCAGGAGGATGTAGTCAGCGGAGGGGAGGGCATGTGGGCTGACGAAGTCGGCGATGTCCTCGCTGAATTGTGTGCGTGGTCCAGGGGGTCGGTAGATCAGGGTGCCTCTGAGGGTGGTGTTCGGGTTGGTGTGGATCTGGAAATGCAGGTGTTCGGCGGTGGTCAGGGAGTTGTCGGTGCTGGTCGTGAGACGGATGGTGCTCCTGTGGATGATGGCGATGCCTCCTCCCATCTGGTTGGCGTTTCGGTCCCTCCGGACGATCTTGTAGCCCTCTGGGATGGCGATGGCGATGTCGGGAGCTGAAGAGGCGTTCATCCAGGTCTCCGTGAGGAAGGCAACGTCTGGAGCTGTGGTGTCGAGGAGGTTCCAGAGTTCGATGGCATGTCTGTGGATGGAGCGGGTGTTGAGCAGGATGCACTTGAGGTGGGTACTGCTGGTGTTCGGCTTGGTGGGTGCTGGTGCGAGGCAGGTCCGGATGCAGGTGAACTTGCAGGCGTGGCAGCTGAAGGGTCCGTGGGTACGTCGTGGAGAGGCTTGATGGCATTCTGGGAGTCGGCCGGTGTTGAGAGCGGTGAGGGTGGCGGCGGAGTACGTCAGGCGGGTCGGTCGGGGTCTTCGTGGGCCAGGGGTCCTGGCGCTGGTCGCGATCCGGTCGCGGACGGGCGTAGACGGGCTTACCTTTGGCGCGCCTTCGGCGCACAATCGGCGCGCCCGCTGCGCGTGACCGCTGCGCGTGACCGCTGCGCGTCCGCACGGTCGCCATTTAAGGCGAAGTGCGCGGAGCAGCTGGGAGGCGGGAGCGGGGAGGGAACAGAAGAGAAAAAGGGGTGGGGCCAATGTCGGTGGCGGGAAGCGAGAGCGGAGGGCGGCGAGGTAGGCGGCCAATCAGGAAGGAAACTGGACACGGCGCAGGGGATACAAAGAAATTAACAGGCACAAATTTAGGGCAAAACAAATAAAAACGGCAAAATACGCGAGCAGACGGCAGAAACAGACAAGCACAAGTTTAGGGCAAAACAAATAAAAACAGCAAAATACGCGAGCAGACGGCAGAAACAGACAAGCACAAATTACGGGCAAAACGAGGAAAAACAGCAAAATACGCGAGCAGGCGGCAGAAACAGACAAGCACAAATTACGGGCAAAACAAGGAAAAACAGCAAAATACGCGAGCAGACGGCAGAAACAGACAAGCACAAATTTAGGGCAAAACAACTGGGAAACCAGAGGGGAGCGACCACGGCGTCAGCGAGGCCGGCGGCGAGGCAGAAGGCAGGCAGAGGGGAACACACGCAGCAGCTGGTGGCCGTGCGGCGCGGGGGTGTCCCACAAGTGGAGCGCTGAGTGTTATATGAGTAGACTGAGCGAGGCTACCGAGCACTGAGTATACTGTGAGCCGTGGTGTGACAGAAGTGACCATGAAGGGTAAGAAGCACTGAGTATTATATGAGCAGACTGAGCGAGGCTATCAAGCACTGAGTATACTGTGAGCCGCAGTGTGACAGTGGTGACTGTGAAGGGTAAGAAGCACTGAGTATTATATGAGCAGACTGAGCGAGGCTATCAAGCACTGAGTATACTGTGAGCCGTGGTGTGACAGCGGTGACCATGAAGGGTAAGAAACACTGAGTATTATATGAGTAGACTGAGCGAGGCTACCGAGCACTGACTATCCTGTGAGCCGTGATGTGACAGCAGTGACTGTGAAGGGTGAGAAGCACTGAGTATTATATGAGTAGACTGAGCGAGGCTACTGAGCACTGAGTATACTGTGAGCCGTGGTGTGACAGCCGTGACCATGAAGGGTAAGAAGCACTGAGTATTATATGAGTAGACTGAGCAAGGCTACCGAGCACTGAGTATATTGTGAGCCATGGTGTGACTGTGAAGGGTCAGAAGCACTGAGTATTATATGAGTAGACTGAGCGAGGCTACCGAGCACTGAGTATACTGTGAGCCATGGTGTGACTGTGAAGGGTCAGAAGCACTGAGTATTATATGAGTAGACTGAGCGAGGCTACCGAGCACTGAGTATACTGTGAGCCGTGGTGTGACAGCGGTGTCCATGAAGGGTAAGAAGCTCTGAGTATTATATGAGTAGACTGAGCGAGGCTACCGAGCACTGAGTATACTGTGAGCCGTGATGTGACAGCGGTGTCCATGAAGGGTAAGAAGCTCTGAGTATTATATGAGCAGACTGAGCGAGGCTACCGAGCACTGAGTATACTGTGAGCCGTGATGTGACAGCGGTGTCCATGAAGGGTAAGAAGCTCTGAGTATTATATGAGTAGACTGAGCGAGGCTACCGAGCACTGAGTATACTGTGAGCCGTGGTGTGACAGCGGTGACCGTGAAGGGTAAGAAGCACTGAGTATTATATGAGTAGACTGAGCGAGGCTACCGAGCACTGAGTATACTGTGAGCCGTGGTGTGACAGCGGTGACCGCGAAGGGTAAGAAGCTGTGGTAAAATTAATTACCTATGCATAATTTATACGGTAAAATCAATAAGAATAACTCAGGGAAGTAAGAGGCAAAATCCGGGATATTGAGGTTAACTCAAAAGGGTTTTATTCCTGTAAAAGGAATTGGGTTATTGGCTCGAGCCAAGGTGGCATACCATTCCGTCACCACATAGGTTCGGGAAGGGGCAGACAGACAACATATTATTTACAGAAGTTCATATATATAGTCAATGTATTACAATAGCGAATATGCAGTAGGCGTAACAGCTGGAAAAAAAGAGAGATAAAACATGAATACGTCATAGAAAAGGCGTTACAATAGGCGTGCATGAAGGCGTGTACTAGAAACGTCACTTATCATGAGGTCACAAGTAGGTGGATCCAGAAGAGAATCCTGCAATGTCAGCAAAAATATATGGCAGAGATGCGCGCGCAGCAGCTTGACGTGAGTCTGACGTGTAACTGGAGGGTGAAGGGGACTTGACATTTAGCACTACAAGTGTAGACATAAGTCTAGGATGTCAGATCAACCTAATCCCAAATCGTATCTGATATCATATGTTTAAGGAACTGTAGTATCTGGAAGGGAAAAGGTCTCTCGGGCGGAGACTACTCTATACTGGTTGTGAGTGCGTGTACATGTGTCTACATGTCGGCATGCGGGGTGAGGGGGCATGGGCCTACCATGGCAACAGAGTCTATGAATTACTTGCACGGAGACAGAAAGACCGGGCCCACTGCTCCTGCAGCTGGGAGGATGTTTACTTGAGCTACGAGACAGGAATGTATTTTCGAGGAGTGGAGCAGATAATTCGAAGGTTGAATACAGTCTTGGCAGGCAGAAGGCTGGGCTATGCGCCGGAGCCGCGCAAGGAGTAAGGCAGGGGTCACTGGTACAGAGGCAGCCTGGGTTGAGGCCCTCAGAGTCGGGAAGCAGGAAAAAGGCTCGATGGCAGATCAGGGCCTACTTCGCCAGAGCTGAAAAACGTGTAAAGTGCACCACAAAAAGACGGTGGTACAGCATATATAGGGACTGAATATTCAATCCGTTCATGGCGGATCTGAAAGAGGACATGTTATAGATGGACGCAAATGTATTTGCGTCTTCGTAGCTGGCACTGGAGGGAAATCACATGCACTGCAAGCTAGTACATGGAGACGGTGGGGTACGCGCTGGGGAACACTACTCGATCAAAAATTATATTTCCTCATTCCCTCCTTGTTCCCCACGGACCCTTCATGACACATCAATTCTCATCAATTGATCAACCTGTTCACTTAACATCATTTGCTCTTCTTTCTTTTCGCGTTTTGAATGGGAACTTGGATGCGGAACGCATGAAGTGGCACACAGGCCGCAAATCGCCGGTCCACATTGGAGACACAGGCAACAACTGAGTACTATGAGAAGGCCAATACCTAGGAGGGATAGGATCTTCCACCCCCAGGCTGATAGCGTTGTCCAGAACCAACCGGACCAAGTCCAGGTGCCTGGAGTCTGATGTATTAAACTTGCAATTTTATGGAGACATGTAATAGCTTTGTACACGGTTGGCGCGTTATTTGGGATGAAAACACAGCAACTTGACCCGATGACCTTACAAGCTCCACCCCTATCTGCCAAGATGACGTCAATAACGAGACGATTTTGAAGAACAACAACCCGCATGGCGGACTGCTCCTCCGTTAAGTTACCTAGGGCTGAAGTGGTCTCAAGTACCACTGCTTCGAGGGTTCTGGTTAATCTACGGATTAGTTTACTATTAGAAACAGTACCTAGGTAGGGGAAGAAACCTTTGTTAAAATCTGTATATTGTTCCCATGTGGTTTCAGTATAATCGACAAGCGGGAGATCTCTTTGATATCTATGCTTAACCAGATTGGTGTTTCTATGGTAGTCAGGAGGGACTAGAAAAACAGGCGGCAGAAGGAATGCAATGTAACAGGTACCATCCCAATCTAGAGGCAAACGGACATATGCAGTATGGCCACAAACAAAATAGGAATGACGTAAAGCCCTAAACGTGGATCTACCATGATCACTGAAATCGACCACAGTAGTACATTTACTATGACCTAAGTGTACGGAACCATTCTTGCGAACACATAGTTCACCAGTAACTGGCAATACTGCCATAGCAGGTAGAACAGGAGCAGCTTCGGATTCGACAGATAAAATCATGAATGTAACTGTGTAATTACCTAATCCATATACTTCATTTTCTAGATCAGTTCCAGTATCTACGGGGAGTCCCTCCTTGTCAGGGTAGCATACTTTTAGCAAGACTAAGTTCAGGTTTCCCCAAACCCAGTTACCTTCGTAAATAGCAGCATCAGAAACTAGGGAATTGAGCATTTTAAACCATGCACCACATGTGCCATTGTGAGTGAACGGGTACGGGAAAAGGGGCAAAACACCCTTGTTTTCTTGGTAAGGAGGGAGTCGACCACATATCCAACAGTTTGTAGCATTGGTAGTCTGATGGGAGTGATGTAACATACTAATGAAAGTGTTATTGCGCAGCGCAAGTCTATAGGATAACTCATGTGGGGGTAATTCACTAAAAGAATGTTCGGCAGTAACATTATAAGCAGATTGTGCACGCTTGAATATAGGATAATATATGTGCAACAAAACACTAGCAGTAATAACCAGCAGACTTAAGAAAAACATAATAAGTAGTGTCACTATACAGCGACTGCGAAGTGATTTACAATATGCATTCTTCTTATGTTGTCTTTGTCTATCTCTCTCTCTATCTCGATCTAGGGGATACATGTCAGAAACTAATTTAACCGATTCACCTAGGGGAGGACTTAAACAATTAAACTGTCTGACTTGCTAGATCGTAACTTCAACCTGTATTCTTCTGAAGCGGTTTTCTCAACCATAGGGAGTTTTGAGTCAGTTTGTGGAGGAGGGCAGGGCTTAGAGTCCAAGTCCGAAGGAAGTCCGTAGAATTTTTTAATGTGGCTGGAATGCAGCCATCCCTTCCTGCCCTCTATTTTAACAGCTGTCCTCGTTGTGAGCAGAACCAATTTCGGGGTTTGCCAGCGGGGCTCCAATGGGCTCCTCCGATCAAAGTTGCGGATGAAGACGTAATCACCCGGAACCACCTCGTGGGGCTTCACCTCGGTGTTGTCGGGAAAGGCTGCAGCTACCTGTGAACGACAAGATTGTAGTGCAGACATCAAGGAGGCAAGATAATCTGTCAGCATAAGACAATCAACATCAGTTATTTTTCGTGGTATAGGCGTCCCCCACATATTCGGTGGTCTCCCAAAAACCACCTCGTACGGGGATAGCCCAGATCGGGAATGGACCACCATCCTCATATAGAAGAGGGCGACCGGCAAGGCAACTATCCAGTCTACACCCTTCTCTCTACAGATCTTGGAAAGTCGGATTTTTAATGTCTGATTATGGCGCTCCACGAGACCTGCTGCCTCGGGATGCCGAACACAATGGAACTTCCACTGATAACCTAACAGGAGTGTAATGTGTTTCACGAGCGCGGAAGAGAATGGCTGGCCATTATCTGAGTACACGATGCGGGGCAAACCATACCGTGGGAAGTATTCACGAACCAGCTGCTTGGCAGTGGTCGGAGCAGTGTAATCGGGAACTGGGTATGCCTCTATCCACCGGGAAAGAACACACACGACTACGAGGACATACTTGAATCCTCGACAGCGTTCCATCTGGATATAATCCATCTGGAGTATTTCAAAAGGGTGTTCGGGAGGCTGGAATCCACCTTGCTCTACGGGGATGCTTTTACCTGGATTGAACTGACCACAAATCATGCAAGTACGCACTTTCTGTTTGGCTGCTGCCCGTAAGTTTTTATTGGACCATATGTGTTGAATACTGTCTAGCATTGCTTTCTCTCCTAGGTGTGCGGGACTATGTATCGTGTTAATGATGACTTGTACCATAGAGTCGGGGAGAAACCATGTAGATTTTCCCTTCGTCATCCATCCCTGGTCTGTTTGGATCCCTCCTAGTTTAGTCCATTCCTTAATTTCATCTGGTGTTGCATGTGACTGTATGTCGATCACATCATGTGCGGGATCCCTAACTGTCATGCAGTGCGATGGTACCACTAATTGTGTCTGATCAGTTACATGAGTCCGGTTCTGAGCAGTTTGTTTTGCTGTTCGGTCTGCCAGGTCGTTACCCTGGGAAATGATATCAGTAACCTTGGTATGTGCCTTACATTTCATGATAGAGATTGCAGTGGGTAGATGTATTGCATCTAACAAAGCTTGAATGAGGGGACCGTGTTGGATGTTGGCACCGTGAGAAGTTAAGTAACCTCTCTCTCGCCAGAGGACTCCAAAGTCGTGTACGACTCCGAATGCATAACGTGAATCTGTATATATGTTGACTCTCTTATTTCTGGCTTGAATACATGCTTGTGTCAGAGCAATAAGCTCTGCTGCTTGAGCTGACAAAGTGTCAATACAATTGGTTTCAATGACTTCCGTGTCTGTCGTGACGGCGTAGGCTGCCACTAATTCACCTGTCCTTGTTCTCATACATGAACCATCCACATACAGTGTCAGGTCTAGATCTGGTAACGGAACATCTGTCAAGTCTTGTCTGGGTTTTGTTGTGATAGTAATAACTTCAATGCAATCATGTGCCAATGGATCTACTCCATTTACTGGCAATAACGTGGCAGGATTTAATGTGCTGCAGCGTCTGATTTCAATGTGTGGTTGAAACAATGTCAGTTCGTAACCTGTCAATCTTGCTATGGTCAGGTGTTGGGTTTGAGTCCGATTCAAAAGGACTTCTACAGAATGCGGAACCTGTACTGTCAATGGATGTCCTAACACAATAGAATCACTCTGTCTGATTGCTAAAGCTGTTGCTGCAACTGATTTCAAACACGCCGGAAGGGCCTGGGCTACTGGGTCTAATGTGCTAGAAAAGTAAGCACAAGGCTTGTGTGAACCTGCTTGTTCCTGAGTGAGGACTGACAAAGCAGTACCCTCACGTTCTGTGACAAAAAGTGTAAAAGGCTTACTGTAACATGGTGTTGCTAAAACAGGTGCTTGACATAAGGCTTTCTTCAAATCTTCAAAAGCTTGTGTATGTTCCTGAGTCCAAGGGAGGACAGTCGAAGTCGCTGCCTCCTGTGTCGTTAACTGAATGAGTGGTTTCGCTAAAAATGCATATTGGGGAATCCATTGTCTGCAGAATGAAGTGAGGCCTATGAAAGCCCGTACTTCCTTTTGTGTTCTGGGTGGTGCCATATTTACAATTAACTGAATGCGATCAGGTGTGAGCTGCCTCCCCACTTTGGACAGCAAGTGACCCAGGTACACAACTTGCTGAACACAGAATTGTAGCTTCGAAGGAGACACCTTGTGTCCCTTGTCGGCCAGGAAGTTCAAAACAGTCAGTGATGCATTTTCACATTCGGGTTCGCTTCGAGCGGTGATCAGCAGATCATCGACATACTGAAGCAGGGCAGTGTGAACTGGCATGTGGATGCTGTCGAGTTGTTTTTTCAATGCTTGACTATAGATACTGGGGCTTTCTGTGAATCCTTGAGGTGCACGGGCAAATTTGAAAGATCGCCCATTTAAACTGAATCCGAACAAATATTGGCTTTCCGGGTCAATAGGGACACTGAAGAAAGCGTTCTTGAGGTCAATTACAGTGAAGAACGCTGCTTCGGAATCAATAGCTGTCAATAATGAAGAGATATCTGGGACCACGGGGTACTGTGGTACAATGCATTTATTCAATTCGCGCAGATCAATAACCAATCGATAAACAGGTGGAGCATTTGGGTCAGTTCGTTTAAGAACAGGAATGATAGGGGAATTACACACATTGGAGTCAGTTTCCACAACCACTCCTTGTGCAATGAGCTCGTCAATGATTCTCAGTAAAGCCACTACAGCATCTGGGGGTAACTTGTATTGTCGAATTCGTGGTAATACCACTCCTGCCTTGAGTGTGACTCGATATGGGGTACTGTGCATGCAACCTACATCAGTGGGGCCCTGCGCCCACAAGTGTGCAGGGACGTTCTGTAACCGGGGATCCATATCTCTCAATACATAATGACCTTTGAAATCTCGCAAAAATAATCGTACCCCTTCTGGAGAACAACATATAATAGCTCCTAGAGCCTTCAATGTTTTTATACCTAACAGGTTTTTTGGACATGATTTCGTGAGCAATAAATCTGTAGTCCGTGTCAGAGGACCTACTGCAAGAGGGAGGGGTTGTGATACTTCATTAATAATGGGTTTTCCTGAAAATCCAAGGGACACGTTCTGTGAGCCTGAGAGGGGTGCCCCTGGTACTTCGTTGTGGCTTATCGTGGTTCTGCTTGCCCCTGTATCAATGAGAAACTTTCTGTCTTTCCCTAATACTTGACTATGTACATAGGGACCATTTTGATCTACAGGAACTTCAATAAGAGGCAAGCGGAATTCCCTCTCCAGGCTATTTCATGTGTATCGCTGGTAATCAGGGTAATCGTTCTGCGCATACTGATACATCTGTTGTGTTGTGTTTTGTGTTGCGGTAATGGGCTGTTGTTGGGGTATCGCTACGGTCTGTGTGGATGCTGGCATGGGTGCAATATGTTGTATATTCTGGGGTACTTGTTGTGAAGTCTGATCTTGTCTAGGAGGACGCGGTCTCTCTTTAGTCTTACCCGTGGCGATATTATGTTTCAGAACTGCACAATCGTTTATATAATGACCTGGCTGTTTGCAATAATTACATACACCCTTTACAGGAACTGTTGAATTACTGGGATGGGTCGCACCCTTTTTCTGACCGTCGGCAGGGACCGACTGAGCAACTAACATTTTCATTTTTGTATCTTTCATACGTCTTTGTTCGTGTTCTTGTTCTTCTCTAAGTCTATTCTGGTGGTACTGTAACATTTGTAACATTTGTGAAGGGGTATTAGCTTGCCAAGTGCTTTCTACTTTCAGTACTCTATTCTTAACCTGGGGCAAGGAATTCTCGACTAATTTCGTTACAAAAAGATGTGGATATGACTCGCTACTTGCTTTCAGACCGCTATTTATACCAAAACATTTCTCAAATCGTGTATAGAAATCACTAGTGTCTTCATCAGGTTTCTGTTTGCATGCTGAAATAGCACCCCAATCTTCCTTTTTCGTACTCAGTAAACGTGGCAACACTTGTACTAATAAACCTGGTAACGCTTTAACCTTGTCTCCAAGCCCTAGGCCTGGCACTCGGGTATCTTCTTCATTTTGTAATCCAGCCCAATCAATCTTTGCATCTCCCACCTCCCACTCTTTTTCTTTGAGTTTCTCGTATATGCCTGGAGGTAGTAATACTTTCAGTATTTTCATAAGATCGGGATAAGTGTAATCGCCCATTAATAACATATCCTTTATTTCGCGGTGAAACCCTGCGGGATCTTTATCATGACTGGGTACTAGTTTCTTCATTTCCAACAATTCAATTTTAGTTACAGGTGTATACACAAACACACGCCTAAGCGTGTTGTCTGCGTTCTGTACGGGGTGCACTTCTCGCAACGGATTCTGTCTATCCATATAATACATGTTTTTTCGTTCCATAACGGGTGCTGAGTTGATCTGCGGACATAAGAATGTACTATACTTGTGGCGGTGTTCTAGAATGACTTTAATCAGATCGGTACCTAGACCTTTCCATCTGTTCGTGACCAGTTCTATTAATATGTCAGGCAGAGGGCCTGGATCAGAATGTTGGCTTTTATACAATAAAAGCAGATGTTGTATCATGTACATACCAGCTAAACGCTGTTCACTCGGAGTCAAATTCAGGAACGTATGTGCTAACGCATCATCACCATATTTCTCAGAGCTGTCAGCCCATTGCACGGCTGACCTGGCTAATTCTTGTTCATCCATAGAATCGAGTACATGGTACCCCATTCGTTCTTGAAGTATTCTGTCAGTGGCTTGGAATAAGTGTTCGGGTGTTCTAGGATTACACATGGCTTCCTGGTATAACCTTTTACTTTCTGGGCGCCCCGGGCGCATCGAATTATTATATGGTCTTCCTTTACCTACATAAGCTATCATTTCTCTAGCTGGCAACTGTGTGTGTTCTGGTGTCTCGGCTTCCTCCTCTGCCTCCTCCTCCGTGGATTCATGTTTGTCGGAATCTACTTCCGGTACGGGCTGTCTTTTCTCATGCATCTTATTTATTGCAGTCCTGATTCGTCGGTACATATTATCTACACAGGCCTCTCTGTCATGCTGTCCATCTGCTATATGCTGACCCCATTTGTGGAGTGCTTTTACATCCTCCGGGTTCATACCCGGCCTATCCACTTCTCTAATGAAGCAGTTTATAAGAAACCGCAATATCTTGCCTTTAGTATCCACTTTCTGATAGGCCATGGCCTCCTTAATACTTTCAGGCCCTACTCCTGTCTGAACAAACTTATATATTCGATCTAAGTGTTCTGTCATTCCAGGTAGTGTCATTAGGAAGTTCGTGACTCGCCGTAAACGTACTGATGCGAGTAACATTCTCTCGTCATTCTTTTTGCCAGGTACAGGATCATATCTACAGTCTGCAAGGCGATCTCCATAAATTGTAATATCTGTCCTAGGTGTACGCTGTTGCGCTATCTCCCTAAAGCTCATGCGATGGGTGGGTGGCGGGGTCTGGAAACCTATCGCTCCTCCGGACGCGCCTCCTGAGGCGCCGGCTCCGAAAGGGTTAGTCGGGTTCGTATCAAGGGAAGTAGGAGGTGGAGGGAAAGCTGGAAGACCAGGAGGAATCGGGGGAGGAGCAGCTTGTCGGGGAGGAAGAGCATAATTGTCCTGACCGTCAGGCGCAGGCACTTGTGGCAATGCGGTATTAACATATGCGGGAGCTACATCGTCTAAATAGGAAGAAAGGAAAATGTCCTTTGCTGTCTTCTGGTGTGTTTTAGTCGGGAGCAATGGGGGTGGTAGGTCCTTCGGTACTTCCGGAGAGGCCTTTGGCAAGCCCTTTGACAAGATGGGGAACATGCCATTCATAAGTGTATTTCGCTGTCTGTCTACTTGTTCTAATTTTACTCTGATACCTTCCTCAACTAATGCGTTTTCTCGGGTCTTGTCAGGCTCCTCCTTACTCTTTTCTTCTAGTCTGTGAGCTTTTTCTGTACGCCTATGCGACTCTTTACGCCATAGCTCGATGGCATCCTTCTGCGACTGTCTGGCTTTCTTTTTCCATAAAGCTTCTTCTACTCTCATGATGCAATCTGCATCCCATGTCCCTGCCGCGGGCCATCTCTGATTCTCCGACAGTTCTTTAGTGTAGTCTACCCATAAGTCGAGAAATAACACAGCATCTAGACCGTGCTTATGGTACATAAAGTACCCTGGAGTATCCCTAGGTGGAATGGGAACAGCTTCTTCTAGAACCCCTTTACGGGTTTTTATTTGTCTTAGTTTGGAGAACAACGGCATTCTGAAATCTGGCTACTTGGTTCTTACTCAGATATGAACATAAACACACTATACATAAAACACGTTTAAGTACAATAATAAAGATCGAACATTCACTCACACCACGACATTTGAATGACACATTAAAACATTTCAAGAACGAACCACATTAATTAATTACAATGAAAACCTACCAACCACGTGAAACAGGATGTACCGCTAAACGGCACAGATACACCTTTTACAGATGCAAACTAGATATACTGCTAAACAGTATAGATACACTGCTAGACAGTGCAGACCAGGCTCGTGTACCCGAACCCGTCTTGACCGGCACAAGCTAATGCGCACGTCAGGATGCGTTCCTAGCAACGGTACTCACCAGGAAGCACGGAAACAGAAGGCCTCGGAAACCCTGGACTGGACTGGGCTCGGACTGGATTCAGACTCGACTCGTGACGCAGATACTTCGGAACTTCGGAACCTGGTGGGCCTCGGTATACCTCGGATCTTGCTCTCTCAGCTAGGCTCAGGTCGGGATCCTCCGCACTCCTCACCGCCTCGTCTGGGTGTCGATCGCAGCCTCAGTCACCTCCGTTGGCCTGAGGGAGATACAGGAAATCCTGCGGGTACGCGTAGTTGTCCGTCCGGCTGTGGCAGGGGGCTAGGCCTGCAACGCACCTCCGGCGCGTGGGGTGGGGGAGGGGTCCCTATTCGGGCGCCAGAACTGTGGTAAAATTAATTACCTATGCATAATTTATACGGTAAAATCAATAAGAATAACTCAGGGAAGTAAGAGGCAAAATCCGGGATATTGAGGTTAACTCAAAAGGGTTTTATTCCTGTAAAAGGAATTGGGTTATTGGCTCGAGCCAAGGTGGCATACCATTCCGTCACCACATAGGTTCGGGAAGGGGCAGACAGACAACATATTATTTACAGAAGTTCATATATATAGTCAATGTATTACAATAGCGAATATGCAGTAGGCGTAACAGCTGGAAAAAAAGAGAGATAAAACATGAATACGTCATAGAAAAGGCGTTACAATAGGCGTGCATGAAGGCGTGTACTAGAAACGTCACTTATCATGAGGTCACAAGTAGGTGGATCCAGAAGAGAATCCTGCAATGTCAGCAAAAATATATGGCAGAGATGCGCGCGCAGCAGCTTGACGTGAGTCTGACGTGTAACTGGAGGGTGAAGGGGACTTGACATTTAGCACTACAAGTGTAGACATAAGTCTAGGATGTCAGATCAACCTAATCCCAAATCGTATCTGATATCATATGTTTAAGGAACTGTAGTATCTGGAAGGGAAAAGGTCTCTCGGGCGGAGACTACTCTATACTGGTTGTGAGTGCGTGTACATGTGTCTACATGTCGGCATGCGGGGTGAGGGGGCATGGGCCTACCATGGCAACAGAGTCTATGAATTACTTGCACGGAGACAGAAAGACCGGGCCCACTGCTCCTGCAGCTGGGAGGATGTTTACTTGAGCTACGAGACAGGAATGTATTTTCGAGGAGTGGAGCAGATAATTCGAAGGTTGAATACAGTCTTGGCAGGCAGAAGGCTGGGCTATGCGCCGGAGCCGCGCAAGGAGTAAGGCAGGGGTCACTGGTACAGAGGCAGCCTGGGTTGAGGCCCTCAGAGTCGGGAAGCAGGAAAAAGGCTCGATGGCAGATCAGGGCCTACTTCGCCAGAGCTGAAAAACGTGTAAAGTGCACCACAAAAAGACGGTGGTACAGCATATATAGGGACTGAATATTCAATCCGTTCATGGCGGATCTGAAAGAGGACATGTTATAGATGGACGCAAATGTATTTGCGTCTTCGTAGCTGGCACTGGAGGGAAATCACATGCACTGCAAGCTAGTACATGGAGACGGTGGGGTACGCGCTGGGGAACACTACTCGATCAAAAATTATATTTCCTCAAAGCACTGAGTATTATATGAGTAGACTGAGTGAGGCTACCGAGCACTGAGTATACTGTGAGCCGGGAGGTGACAGCGGTGACCGTGAAGGGTAAGAAGCACTGAGTATTATATGAGTAGACTGAGTGAGGCTACCGACCACTGAGTATACTGTGAGCCGTGAGGTGACAGCGGTGACCGTGAACGGTAAGAAGCACTGAGTATTATATGAGTAGATTGAGCGAGGCTACCAAGCACTGAGTATACTGTGAGCCGTGGTGTGACAGCGGTGACCATGAAGGGTAAGAAGCACTGAATGTTATATAAGTAGACTGAGCGAGGCTACCGAGCACTGATTATACTCTGAGCCGTGGTGTGACTGTGAAGGGTCAGAAGCACTGAGTATTATATGAGTAGACTGAGCGAGGCTACCGAGCACTGAGTATACTGTGAGCCGTGGTGTGACAGCGGTGACGGTGAAGGGTATCAAGCACTGAGTATTATATGAGTAGACTGAGCGAGGCTATCAAGCACTGAGTATACTGTGAGCCGTGGTGTGACAGCGGTGACCGTGAAGGGTAAGAAGCACTGAGTATTATATGAGTAGACTGAGCGAGGCTATCAAGCACTGAGTATACTGTGAGCCGTGGTGTGACAGCGGTGACCGTGAAGGGTAAGAAGCACTGAGTATTATATGAGTAGACTGAGCGAGGCTATCAAGCGCTGAGTATACTGTGAGCCGTGGTGTGACAGCGGTGACCGTGAAGGGTAAGAAGCACTGAGTATTATATGAGTAGACTGAGTGAGGCTATCAAGCACTGAGTATACTGTGAGCCGTGGTGTGACAGCGGTGACCGTGAAGGGTAAGAAGCACTGAGTATTATATGAGTAGACTGAGCGAGGCTATCAAGCACTGAGTATACTGTGAGCCGTGGTGTGACAGCGGTGACCATGAAGGGTAAGAAGCACTGAGTATTATATGAGTAGACTGAGCGAGGCTATCAAGCACTGAGTATACTGTGAGCCGTGGTGTGACAGCGGTGACCGTGAAGGGTAAGAAGCACTGAGAATTATATGAGTAGACTGAGCGAGGCTATCAAGTACTGCGTATACTGTGAGCCGTGAGGTGACAGCGGTGACCATGAAGGGTAAGAAGCACTGAGTATTATATGAGTAGACTGAGCGAGGCTATCAAGCACTGCGTATACTGTGAGCCGTGAGGTGACAGCGGTGACCATGAAGGGTAAGAAGCACTGAGTATTATGAGTAGACTGAGCGAGGCTATCAAGCACTGAGTATACTGTGAGCCGTGGTGTGACAGCGGTGACCATGAAGGGTAAGAAGCACTGAGTATTATATGAGTAGACTGAGCGAGGCTATCAAGCACTGCGTATACTGTGAGCCGTGAGGTGACAGCGGTGACCATGAAGGGTAAGAAGCACTGAGTATTATATGAGTAGACTGAGCGAGGCTATCAAGCACTGAGTATACTGTGAGCCGTGGTGTGACAGCGGTGACCATGAAGGGTAAGAAGCACTGAATGTTATATAAGTAGACTGAGCGAGGCTACCGAGCACTGAGTATACTGTGAGCCGTGGTGTGACAGCAGTGACCCTGAAGGGTAAGAAGCACTGCATGGTTTATCAGTGGCCTAAGAGATTCAACCAAGCACTGAGTATATTGTGGGCTGTGGTGTGACAGCAGTAACCATGATGAATACAAAACACTGAGTGGTATATCAGTGGCCTGAGAGACGCTACAAAGCATGGAGTAAATTGTGAACTGTAGTGTTACAGCAGTGAACATGAAGGGTATGAACCACTGAGTGGTATATCAGCGTAGTGAGAGACTACCAAGCACTGAGTATATTGTGGGCTGTGTTGTGACAGCAGTGACCATGATAAGTAGATAGCACTGAGTGGTTTATAAATGGCCTGAGAGAGTCTATCAAGCACTGAGTATACTGTGAGCTGCGATGTGAGAGCAATGACCATCAAGGCAAAGAAGTACTGAGTATTAAATTAATAGACTGAGCGAAGCTTCCGAGCACTGAGTATGCCTTGGTGTGACTGCAGTGACCATGAAGGGTATGAAGCACTGAGAGGTATATCAGTGGCCTGGGAGAGGCTACAAAGTATACCATGGGCCTTGGTGTGGCAGTGAAGGGTACAAAGCACTGAGTGATATATCAGTGGCCTGAGAGAGGCTACCAAGCACTGAGTATATTGTGAGCCCTGGAGTGACAGCTTTGACCGTGAAGTTTACAGAGCACTGAGGAGTATATCAGTAGCCTGAGAGATTCTACGAAGCACTGAATATACTGCTTACAGTGGTGTGACAGCAGTGCCGTAAGAGTAGGCCTGGGCTGTGAACTTCACTCCATTTGCGGAGTTTGCAGAGTTTTCTGCACTCCGTGGAGCTCGTGGAGTGGAGAAAACTCCGCTTCGCAATGTGCAGCAGAGTTTTTTCCCCCGCTCGCAATCGTGAATGGTAAGTTCACGAGCCTGAGCTACTGCTCGGGTAGAATTTACTCAGTGCACTGTAGCCACTCTCAGGCCACTGATATACCACTCAGTACTTTGTACCCTTCAAAGTCACTGGTATCACACCAATGCCCTCAATATATTCAGTGCTCAGTTGCCTCTCTCTGGCCACAGATTTACCACTCAGTGCTTGGTATCCTTCAGAGTCACTTCTGTCACACCACGGCCTACAATATACTCAGTGCTTGGTAGTCTCTCACTCCACTGATATACCACTCAGTACATTGTACCCTTCATGGTCACTGCTGTTGCATCACGGCTCACATTATACTCGGCGCTCGGTAGCCTCGATCAAGCCAATAATACACCACTCAGTGCTTCATACCCTTCGCAGTCGCTGCTGTCAGTCCATGGCCCACAGTATACTCAGTGCTTGGTGGCCTCTCTCAGGGCCCTAATATACCACTCAGTGCTTCGTACCCTTCACGGTCACAGCTGTCACACCAGGGGCCACAATATACTCAGTGGATGCCACAGATAGCATTCCAGAGCTCATATTATACTCCGTGCTTTGTACCCTCTTCGGCAGGCCTGGGCGTAGTACGCGGAACTCTGCGGAGTTACAAAAAAACGTACTTAAGTTGCTTGAGTGGCAGAGCGCAGTTCGCACTGCAGTTTGTGCTAGTATTCCTGTCGCTCGGGTAGGAATTCATTGAGGCAGAGCCTCGGAAACGTCGTCTAGGTGCCAACTTTGGCCAAAAAGCAGAAGTGGTGCCGAAGCCTTCTGCTTTTTTGGGAGCGATTTGAAGGGGCAAGGGGTCTTCCGTACTCACGCCAATTTGTCCCTGTGGTACTTCTTTGGCGTTGAGGTCTTTCACGAGCTCCTGCACAGAGAAAGCTTCTTCCTCCTCTGCCGCTGATGCCTTAAAGTCTTCTTGCCTGCAATCTTCACCGAAGATGTCTAGCGTGTCTTGGATGCTCAGACGCTGCATCTCTTGACGTCGAACCCGACAATCGCAAAGAGTTTTCTTTGATCTAAACGATCTGCAAACATCGCAGTCTTCTTCCTTGTGCTCCGATGACACGCACAAGTTACACACCCTATGTGAATCAGTGCACGTATACTTTGCGTGGCACTGAGGGCAGAATTCTAACTGTGCCCGTTTCATTGATGAAGAGATGATCTGATATGGTTAGGCCCAAAGGCCATCCACAAAGCTTTCCGACTGAAAAGTAGTTTCTATTGACCAAAACAATACAAGGAGAAGTGGGAAATGCATATGAAACAATACCGTCGAGGGTAGAGAGGATAGCACTCCGAGGGGAACCCAAAGAACGGTTTCGAACCTGAGTGCAGCAATACACGTCCAAACCCAGTTGTAGAAAAAAACTGTCTAACAATGGAGTCGATGGCCATGTGCACTATCACCAAAAGGAGGAGTCACCCTACCTTGTGACTAAGAAAGACTTCTTCGAAGTAAAACAACTTGTAGACATCCGGACCCAACACTAGATGGCAGGAGTATGAAAAGCATTTGAATCTACAGCTCTACATGCCAAGAACAGATGCTTGCTGCGTAAGTAACATTATCCTTATTTCTGCCCGTTATCTCCTCTTTTCATGTGTGCCACTCTGCAGTACACGAGAGTGAACCTTCCTGCAGAAGAATTATCCTGCCCACAACGCGGCCACTTTGCACCCTGGCTGAAGGCAGCCGGAAGGATGCCAGCGCCTGTAGCGAGCAGAACTGCTTTGTTTCTGTTGGACAGGCCACAGGAAAGGCCGCTCTCCCCCTGCCCGACTAGGCCCGAGCCCGGTCACGCAGGTACCACACACCACCATTGCACGTCCTCCGTCCCCTCAGGGACCCCTGCCCTCGAGCATGTCGACCTCGTGGGTCCGATCCACTGCCGGCCCACGCGCCCATCCTGGGGCGCCATCTTGGACACTACACCACGAGGCCGCCTGGCCCCCGATCGACCTCAACCCTGGGCCTGGCCCGACCTCAGACATCCCGGCACCACCATCCACCCAGGAGGTGAGCGGGCCACTTGGCAAGTCAATGGGAGAAAGAGGTGTCGATGGCTCTCCCCCGCCAAGTGCCGCTCGCCCCTCGCCTCCCCGGGCGCTGGCTCCACCCCCCTGCTGGGTGTCTGGACTCCCTCATCCCGGACCTCCCGACCTCCAAGTGCGAGGGTCCGGACATCAAAGCACACCAGCCCTATAACTGGGGCAGCTCCAGAGCAGGAAGGCAGTTGTATCTTGGAGTCGAGAGACGCAAAGAGGAACTCATCCTAGACAGACTACTGGCGCTGCCGTAGCTCTGTCTTGTGCACCATCGTCTTGCCTGCTGGCGCTGCCGCAACCTTCGCAACCTTCATATCCTTCATCGTCGTCGGGACCTGCTGGCGTGGCCGCGGACCGTTTGTAACCATCATCTTCATCGGGACCTGCTGGCTCCGCCGCGGACCGTCGTTTCCTTCGTCCATCTCGGGACCTGCTGGCTCCGCCGCGGCCCGATCATCTAGAACGCCGAGCTCGAGGATTGAGAGCTATATCCATCTTTTGGTAACAAGACTGTCCCGCTACCCCTTTTCCCAAACCAGAGACCAGAATCGAGGGGACCCCTGAGTCCAGACCTCCTTGTATCATTTCATCGTAACTTAAAGAATTGCCTATAAAGTCTCGTTGAACTTTAACCTTGTGTGGTGTCCGTCTGTGGGGGGGAAGTTACTTGTCTGTACGATCGCTGGAGACGGCTCTCCCCGGAGACCTCTCCCCTTATCCTCGGCCGACCCTCCCGGTCCGTCTAACATTGGTGGCCAGCGGCGCGATCCGAATCACCGCATAAACGTACAGAGAGTAGCTCACCCCACGACGAAATCACAATGACAACTAAAGAAAGCGGATCAACCGAGAAGTTCCAGATGGAGAAATTGGATGAGTACAGCCATCGTGAACTAAAACAATTCTGCATCGAACTAGGTATCGCTACCACCGGACTAAGTACTAAAGACGATTTTAAGCATGCCCTAGAATCTTGGGCAGAAACCGGGGCTGCCGGAACCCCCGATCAAAGCACCGCAGCAAAAACCACCACGGCCCCTGAAGAGCGAAGAATGGGTCTCTCGCAAGACGAGATCCAGGAAAGAGAAAAAACCCGACTACATGAGCTGGAAATGGCCCGACTCAAAATGGACGTTGAACTTAAGTTGGCCGAACAAAAAATCAACTTAGAGCACCTGCGTCTCCGAGAAGAAAGAGAGGAGAAACAGAGACAAAGGGAGCTCGAGGAAAAGAAACTGGCGTGCGAACACGAGCGGAACCTAGCTGAAATCAACCTACGCAAGCAGAATAAAGGAGTAGGGGTGCCCGAGCAACCCCACACCCCAGGGGCAACAGAGAAAAAGGTACACATCCCCAAGGATGTCGTTCGAGAATACTTCCGAGAGGACGACATCCAGCAATGGTTTAAGGCCTATGAAATCGCTATGACTGCACACCGGATCGATAGAAGCGATTGGGGAGCCGGTCTATGGGGGAGATTCCTCAATGAGGGCCGCGATGCCCTGCTACAGCTCCCGGACCACCAGATGACCTCCTATGACCATATGAAAGCTGCACTCCTCACCCGCTATGGCCTCACACCCGAGATGTACCGTCAGAGGTTCCGAGACTGCACCCGCATCCCGGGTACGACTTGGGTGGACTATGTAAACTACTTTAGCCGAGCCTTCGAGGGCTGGATCAAAGGAAGCAACGTCACAACCTACGAACAACTGTTCAATCTTATGGTATGGGAGCATCTGTCGAACAATTGCTTCATTGAACTCCGCCAGCACCTCCTCGACAGCAAGTTAACGGATCCCCGGCAGCTCGCAGCCGAAGCTGACCGGTGGGAGATCACCAGAGTGGGCCGGAATGGGTCCTACGAACAGAACCGGAACAACAATGGTCAGCACCGTCCCCGAGGAGGAGGAGGGGGCCAAGGACGCGGAAGAGACAACGCCCCGGTCGCCCCCGCTACCAGCACCACCCCCCCGGCCAACCGGGGCAGCACCCCGGCGCGACCGGGTTACCGAGCCAATGTTACGTGCCATCGATGCCAACGAGTCGGCCACTACGCAAACGACCCAAGCTGCCCCCAGTACCAGAGCCCAAGGCCCCGCCAAGTAGCCGCTGCTGCTCTGGGGGAGGAACAGATCACAGAGGAACAAGAGGAATATGAGCAAGAGCATCAAGAATGGGAGCCAGCCGCCATGGCTCTAGCATGCTTAGGGGGGAAAGACATGGTCCCGCGGGTCCCCCTACCCGCTAACACCCAGAAGTACAGCCAATGGGTGAGCATCAATGGACGCCGGGCCGAAGCCCTTCGTGACACCGGGGCCAGTGTAACAGCCGTCCGCTGTCACCTGGTGACCCCAGAACAGTATCTACCGAACATTCTCTGCCCTGTACGTTCAGCCGATAACTCAGAAAGTCTGTGTCGGATGGCCTGCGTCCCCTTCGAATGGGGAGGGGTCTCCGGCATGTTGAAGGTAACGGTCCGAGACGATGCCCCTGTGGACTGCCTCTTGGGGAATGACCTGGAAAGCTCCCCATGGGCAGCCGTAGAACGAAGAGAACACCTGGGGATGTTAGGCGTCCCGGACTGGGCGTGCGTCACCACCCGGTCCATGGCCGCCCGTGCCAACCACCGCCCAGAAGAACCCGAATGGCCGGCGCCACCGCCTCCGGTCGCCCCAGCCGAAACCACCGACCGTGACGTCCCCCCAGAACCAGCTCAACCTTCCGACCTCGCTAACCTCGACCAGTGGCATCAAGAGGGGGGGCCCACGCAAGAACAATTTCGCCAAGAACAGAAGACCTGTCCCTCCCTCGAGGGACTCCGCCAGCAAGCGCTCGCCCAAAGCGCAGGGGATACCTCCGGAACTCACTGGGTCTACTGGGACAATGATCTGCTGTACAGTGAGCAAAGAATCGCAGAGCTGGGGGCCAGCCGAGTACTAGTGGTGCCACTCCGTTTTAGAGACTTTCTGCTAAACCTGGCCCATGATGTCCCCCTGGCAGGACACCTGGGTCAAGATAAAACCTACAGTCGCCTAGTGACCCACTTCTTCTGGCCCAAAATGAGGAACGATGTAAACCAGCATTGCCGATCTTGCCCCACGTGCCAAGCCAGTGGAAAGAGCGGCCGCAAACTGAAAGCCCCCCTGCAACCTTTTCCCGTGGTCACCACCCCGTTCGAGAGGGTCGGGATAGACATCGTGGGGCCCCTGGACCCGCGCACAAAACAAGGCCATCGATTCATCTTGGTGCTAGTGGACCACGCCACCCGCTACCCTGAGGCTGTTCCCCTGCGGACTGTGACAGCCCCGGTAGTCGGCCGGGCTCTGATGGGGATCTTCTCCCGTGTGGGCTTCCCCCGAGAAGTCGTCAGCGACAGAGGCACGAACTTTATTTCTAAATATATGAAATCCCTCTGGCAACAGTGCGGGGTTACCTACCGATTCACGACCCCCTATCACCCTCAAGGAAACGGACTCGTTGAGCGGTTCAACCGCACGCTAAAAGGGATGATCGGGGGGTTGGAAGAGCCCCTCCGTCGCCAGTGGGATGTGCTGCTGCCGTGCCTCCTCTTCGCCTATCGGGAGGTTCCCCAGAAGTCCCTGGGCTTCAGCCCGTTTGAACTGCTCTATGGACACCCAGTGCGGGGGCCGCTCAGCCTAGTCAAAGAAGGCTGGGAGATGCCCCCTCTAAAGAACCCCCCAGATGTCTTCTGGTACCTCCTAACCCTCCGCAACCAGACCCGGCGGTTCAGAGAGCTGGCAAAAGCTAACCTAGAGGCCAGTCAAGAGGACATGAAAAAGTGGTATGACCGGAATGCCTCATCCATTGAATTTGAACCTGGCCAACAGGTATGGGTGATGTCCCCCACCGAGCCCTGCGCCTTGCAAGACAAATGGACGGGGCCCTTCAAAGTAGTCGAGCGCAAGGGCCCTGCCACCTATCTCATCGACATGGAATCTTCCCGGAACCCCCTCCGGGTCCTCCACGCTAACAGACTGAAACCCCACTTTGTGCGTACAGAACTCAGCCTCCTGATGGCCACAGACAACGGGGCTGAAGAAGACTCCGAGCCCCTCCCTGACCTCCTACGGACTCGGGAGCAAGACGGCTCCGTGGATGGGGTCCGACTCTCGGAGGCCCTCACCAGAGAGCAACGCCAGGAGTGTTGAGTCCTCCTGTCACAGTTTGCCAGCCTGTTCTCCCTCACCCCAGGTGTCACTTCCTGGTGTGTGCACGATGTGGACACGGGGGACAGCCCCCCTATCCGCCACCGGGCCTACCGCGTGCCAGATCGGGTACGGGCCTGCATCCAGGAAGAAGTAGCCAAGATGCTCACGCTCGGGGTCATCGAGCCCTCAGACAGCCCCTGGGCCAGCCCTGTAGTACTGGTCCCCAAAGCAGCTGCCCCCGGCACCACACCAGAACTCCGGTTCTGCGTCGACTACCGGGGCTTGAATGCGGTCACCAGAACAGACGCACATCCCATCCCCCGGGCAGATGAACTAATCGACCGCATGGGAGCTGCCCGCTACCTCAGTATTTTCGACCTGACGGCGGGCTACTGGCAAATCGGCCTCACACCCCGGGCGCAAGAACGATCTGCCTTTTCCACCCCCGATGGCCATTACCATTTCACGGTCATGCCCTTCGGCATGAAGAATGCCCCAGCAACATTCCAACGGCTCGTCAATCAGGTCCTGGCGGGGCTCGAAGGCTTCAGCGCCGCCTACCTAGACGACATCGCTGTATACAGCCACCATTGGTCCGAGCACCTCCACCACCTCCGAGCAGTGCTGCAAGCCCTTCAGCGAGCTGGCCTCACGATCAAGGCCAGCAAATGTCAAATTGGTCAAGGGTCTGTAACCTACCTCGGGCACCAGGTGGGAAGCGGCCTGGTGGCCCCTCTGCAGCTAAAAATTGCCGCCATCCAGTCCTGGCAGCCCCCCATCACCCAGACCGAGGTACGAGCCTTCCTGGGCCTCACGGGCTATTACCGAAGGTTTGTGAAAGACTATGGTACTATAGTGGGGCCCCTCACAGAACTCACGTCAAAAAATCAACCCAAGAAAGTCAACTGGACCCCAGAGTGTCAAGCTGCATTTGAACAATTGAAAGCCGCCATGTGTTCCGCCCCTGTGCTCCAGGCCCCCGACTACAGCCGGGAGTTCGTCGTCCAGACGGATGCCTCCGACCATGGCATTGGGGCAGTCCTGTCTCAAATGAACACCGAAGGCCTTGATCAACCGGTGGCCTTCATCAGCAGGCGACTCCTACCACGGGAACAACGCTGGAGCACCATAGAGAGGGAGGCCTTCGCTGTGGTATGGGCCCTCAAGAAGCTCCGGCCCTACCTCTTTGGCACACACTTTCGAGTGCAGACCGACCACCGACCCCTGCAGTGGCTGATGCAGATGCGGGGGGAAAACCCAAAGTTACTACGCTGGTCCATCTCCCTACAAGGTATGGACTTCACCGTTGAACACCGGCCTGGGCCAGATCACGCCAACGCGGATGGCCTGTCCCGGTTCTTCCGCCTCGACGAGGAGAGTCCCCAAGAGGATGGGTAACTCTCCCCGCCTTCAGCTGGGGGGGACGCATGTTGGACAGGCCACAGGAAAGGCCGCTCTCCCCCGGCCCGACTAGGCCCGAGCCCGGTCACGCAGGTACCACACACCACCATTGCACGTCCTCCGTCCCCTCAGGGACCCCTGCCCTCGAGCATGTCGACCTCGTGGGTCCGATCCACTGCCGGCCCACGCGCCCATCCTGGGGCGCCATCTTGGACACTACACCACGAGGCCGCCTGGCCCCCGATCGACCTCAACCCTGGGCCTGGCCCGACCTCAGACATCCCGGCACCACCATCCACCCAGGAGGTGAGCGGGCCACTTGGCAAGTCAATGGGAGAAAGAGGTGTCGATGGCTCTCCCCCGCCAAGTGCCGCTCGCCTCTCGCCTCCCCGGGCGCTGGCTCCACCCCCCTGCTGGGTGTCTGGACTCCCTCATCCCGGACCTCCCGACCTCCAAGTGCGAGGGTCCGGACATCAAAGCACACCAGCCCTATAACTGGGGCAGCTCCAGAGCAGGAAGGCAGTTGTATCTTGGAGTCGAGAGACGCAAAGAGGAACTCATCCTAGACGGACTACTGGCGCTGCCGTAGCTCTGTCTTGTGCACCATCGTCTTGCCTGCTGGCGCTGCCGCAACCTTCGCAACCTTCATATCCTTCATCGTCGTCGGGACCTGCTGGCGTGGCCGCGGACCGTTTGTAACCATCATCTTCATCGGGACCTGCTGGCTCCGCCGCGGACCGTCGTTTCCTTCGTCCATCTCGGGACCTGCTGGCTCCGCCGCGGCCCGATCATCTAGAACGCCGAGCTCGAGGATTGAGAGCTATATCCATCTTTTGGTAACAAGACTGTCCCGCTACCCCTTTTCCCAAACCAGAGACCAGAATCGAGGGGACCCCTGAGTCCAGACCTCCTTGTATCATTTCATCGTAACTTAAAGAATTGCCTATAAAGTCTCGTTGAACTTTAACCTTGTGTGGTGTCCGTCTGTGGGGGGGAAGTTACTTGTCTGTACGATCGCTGGAGACGGCTCTCCCCGGAGACCTCTCCCCTTATCCTCGGCCGACCCTCCCGGTCCGTCTAACAGTTTCTTTGAATAGGTGCCTCAGTTCTGCTCTTTTCAAGTGACATAATCCAGCACAGAAGCTTTGCTTGCGGCAGTGCTTTGCAGCATTTCTTTGTAAATATGGCCCGCAGAGACTGGTTTACAAATAAAGTGGGACAGCTGCACCCATTGAGGTACTCCTTGAATTGATGCAAATTTACTACTGTTTGGAGTTTACAAACATTGCCACTCTCAGGTTTCCAGGCATCCTACAGACAACCAAACACCCACAAGGGAATGAAACAAATGTTGTAATCCAGAGCATTGTTGTTTGCCCACTGGGCAACTCTAGACTAGGGCCTTATTTAGGATTTAGGAGACATAGTAAAGGCAGAAGGGGTGGCAGAGAACTTTACTGCCTTTACTCCTCCCGCCAAATGTAGACATTGCTATACATTGTCATGAACCGCTGTCATGGCAGTTGCTGTCATTGTAGGAAACATTTAATAGATGGCTCTGTCCAACATGATGACTGGCTGTTGAAGTTTTCCAAGGTTTTATGTTTTTCAGAAACAAATTCCCAAAGTTGGAGTTTATTTTTTTTAAATAATGCTCCCAACAACAGTTTCCTGCAATGGAGTGGGGTAATATTTCTTTTTTTTTTTACATAGCTTTACATAGCACCAGTTACGTTACAAGAGGACACACATTCATTTTTGTTAGGCACGGGGAGATGAAGTGATTTGCCCAGAATCACAGGATGTTTTGGCGTCATTACCGAGACTCAAACCCAGTTTCCCCAAGTCCAAGGTCGAGCGCCCTAGCCATTAAGGCAAGCCAACTCCTCTCCCAGAGTTCACCTGGTAGTAAAAATAAACATAGGGTCAGACGGCTTATTTCTGATGGCACCTACTCCATCAGGCTGTCGCAGGAAGCTTACCCTGGACAGAGTAAAATTTACCCCATCAGCGTAAAACCTGTGGTCTGCCAAACTCAAAATCTGGAGAGCACACCTTGAGTTTGGAGGGTTGCTACAGAGTATGTCTCCACCAAACTCTAAATCAGCCCGAAAGACCTACCTAATGCAAATCACTATTGACCCTAAATTCAAAATTCCGTATTTGTAAAGCGCATCTACTCACCACTAAGGGTTTCAAGGCATTGGGGGCCATCAAGGATATTAAGTGAGCTATTGCCCAGGGTCACATGAGGCTGAGCTGAGCTGCCACTGGCGCGGGGTATTGAACTGTGACCCCGTGCTCCTGAGTCAGCCGCTTTTGCCGCTGCGCCACACCTCTCCCTTCTCTTCATGGGAACAGTTCATCCAGGACCTTAGTCACGTAACACATCTCTCTGCGGCCCACTACTTTTTAGTTGGGAAATGTGAGATTTACACCCCCTGAATCTCTCTGACTAAATTATGCCCCTGAGGCTGTGCTTCCCTCACCCCTCTCTGCTCCAACCTCCATATAAAAACATTTGTGATCCCCCAGTGAGAGGACAGCCTGAGGGCCCTCTGTGACCTTAACACTGATGAAATGTGTTTTATTTTTCAGGACAATCTACCTACACTGCAGCAAAGCGAGGTGAGTGACTCCTGACTTGTTTGTGATAAGGTTTTGCTTGTTCTCTGAGAGAGATTATGAGGAGACACAGAATGTTCTCATGATTGTTAATTAAAGTGAAGGGAATATTGGCAAAGACACCAGGAAGTCTTTCTGTGTTAGAAACTGCATATTGTCAGTAAAACATTAATGGGGTGGAGGGGATGGGTTTACAAGAAGTGTCTGTGTACTTTTGATACATTTTTCACCATCAAACTTCACTTTTAACAACAACTCCTAGAGTGCATCACATTGTCATGACACTGCATTGCAACTATATAATTGGTCCCTAGAGAGAGCTTCAATGCACCAACTTCAGGCCTTTCAGGCCACGATGAATACAACCATACGCAGGGCCCGGAGAGAGCTTCAATGCACCAACTTCAGGCCTTTCAGGCCACGATGAATACAACCATACGCATGGCCCCAGAGACAGCTTCAATGCACCACCTTTAGGCCTCTCAGGCCATGAATACACCCATACGCATGGTCCCTAGAGAGAGCTTCAATGCACCAACTTCAGGCTTTCAGGCCACGATGAATACAACCATACGCATGGCCCCAGAGAGCTTCAATGCACCACCTTTAGGCCTCTCAGGCCACGATGAATACAACCATACGCATGGACCCTAGAGAGAGCTTCAATGCACCAACTTCAGGCCTTTCAGGCCACGATGAATACAACCATACGCAAGGCCCCCCGAAGAGAGCTTCAATGCACCAACTTCAGGCCTCTCGGGCCATGATGAATACAACCATACGCATGGACCCCGGAGAGAGCTTCAATGCACCAACTTCAGGCCTCTTAGGCCATGATGAATACAACCATACGCACGGCCCCCCGAAGAGAGCTTCAATGCACCACCTTTAGGCCTTTCAGGCCACGATGAATACAACCATACGAACGGCCCCTGAAGAACGCAGGACTCTCAACTCTAGAGCAACAGCTCCTGCCTTTAGAGTGCTTGAAAATGTAAGGCGAAACATGGGGGTGGTGACTTTTTTGGGGTCCCCCCAACTTAGGGTGCAGACTCCTGAAATACATGGCAGAGAAAGGATGTACCTTCTTGATGCTTTTGGTGGTGGCCCGTCTTCCTGAGGCCCCCACAAGGGGAGAAATAGCCAAAAATGCAGTCAAAATGATCCGTGGCCCGCAGGGTTTTTATGGTGCTGCTTGCAAGTGCAGTGAATCAGATAGTCTTGGTTCTCCTGCTGAGCTGTGAAGAGCCGCAAGCTTTCTCTTTTGTGTTTTTATTTGCTTTTTTGGGGGTGCCTGGTCCCACCCAGGCACCCCACCCTTTTCCATGTTGAGGGGAGGCCAGGCAGACCATCCCTGCCCTCTCCCACCTGCTCCCGGTCTGGGAAGAACTCCTCCAAGCTGCCACGGGAACTGGCAAAGATTCTCTGCCTGCTCACCATGCAGGCATGCACTGGGGTCGGTGTAGTCTATGGCAGCCTCCTGCTTCCCCAGACACAGGCACAGGCACTGGGAGCGTGGTGTCTGGCCACGGCTAGGGATGTGGGATGGTGCTCTCCCCATAGATTATTTTATTATGCAGTTTTATGTAGCGCAGACTGGAATCAAAGCTATTGGAGTGCTTTACATGAGCACCCGTTACATTATACAAGGA
Organism: Lissotriton vulgaris; assembly: GCF_964263255.1. Taxonomy (NCBI): domain Eukaryota; kingdom Metazoa; phylum Chordata; class Amphibia; order Caudata; family Salamandridae; genus Lissotriton; species Lissotriton vulgaris. The sequence continues at coordinate 576,745 of NW_028241612.1, forward strand.
CACATTCATTTTTGGTGGGCACGGGGAGATTAAGTGATTTGTTCAGAATCACCGGATGTTGACCCAATGTCGAGACTCGAACCCGATTCCCCAGTTCCAAAGTCGGCACCTCTGACAGTTAGCCACATCCTCTCCTTAAATTCAGCATGCGATGGTCGGGGATGAGGTCCCGGACCCCCATATAGAGGATGCCCTGTGGGCGGGTTCCCTGTGTGGGCAGAAAAGAAGGGGAGGAGGCCCCATGCACTTCTCCTCCCTGGGGACTTGACTAATAAAATCACTTATGCTCACCACTGGTCCTTGGCCCACCCGGGGGTAATTTCCGCTCGAGGCAGCAGACCTCCACACGCTCCATGTGAGAAAAAGTCAAAGATCACCAAACTTTAAAATGTGATAGCTCGAGCCACGTTGGGCCAATGTGAAAGATCTTGGGCTCATTGTACTCGTGGAGACAAGCTCTAACCATCAGGGCAGCAACCCTCCTCACATCTGAAGCTGTGCAGTCCTCAAAGAGCTGGTTCTCCTGGCTTCCTGCACCAGCTGTCCTCCTTATCTTGCTTTCTGTGCACCAAAGTCTTGGGACTTCCCCCAACTGGTCCTTTACAGGAGGGGACACGGTTAGACCTGGCACCATTGGCGTGGGTTTCCCTTCCATTTTTTGCTGTTGCCTCCTGTATTTTTGCTATATGTTTGGCTGGTTTAGATGGGGGACTGTGCCACTGCTATTCCGTGCCACAGTGCAAGTGCTCCGTATTGAAAAATGTTGTAATGGATTAGTAACTGCATGATTGGCTATTTGAATTACTTGTCAGACCCTAGTACAGTGCACCATGTGTGCCCAGGGCCTGTAAATCTAATTCTGCTTGTGAGCTTGCACCACTGGTTGTGACAACCACAGAAGCAGCTTGTAAAATGTGACTCAGGCCCGCCATTGCAGAGCCTGTGTGCAGCCTGAACTGCCATGTTAAGTTGGGACGTGTACCCACTTACCAGGCCCTAAACCTTCCCTTTTCTAAATACCAGTCACCCCTAAGGTCGGCCCAAGGGCACGGTGCATTGTTTGTAAAAGTTAGGACATGCCCTGATGTGTGTAGCATGTCCTGATAGTGAATTACAGCCAATTTTGTTTTTCACTATTGCAAGGCTACCTGCTCCTTTAGGCCAGAATGAGCAGTTTGATTATAACATCTTATAATCCTAACTGACCGAGGGAACATGGTAGAAAGACACATTTAGTATGCCTGAGCTCAGAATGATAAAATACATCTTTTAGTGAAGTTGGTTTTAACTTTCTGTGTTTGAAAATACCACTTTTAGAAAGTAGGTATGTTATTGCCTAACCATCCAGCCTGCCTCTGCTAGGTTTGTGTATTCCATGTCTGGTTTGTGAGTGTCAGGGGCTGGGTGGCTCCAGGAGACAAGGTGACTCAGTACTAGGCTGAATAGACCCATCTGCATTTGGGAGTGGTGGGAGGAGTAGCACCTGGGCCTGAATAGGGTTGTGCCTGCCTTCCACAATGCTGGCTCCGCCTCCTGTGGTGCATCTGATGACCCTGGCCCACACTGTCAAAGGAAGAAGTTGTGCAGTGGCAGAATGCACCCAGAACTGGTTTGGACTAGGTATAGACACTCTGCCTTCAGAGACAACGGATTTGTGTGTGTAAAAAAAGGAACCCAGACCCCAGAACTTTAGATCACTTCTGGGAATCAAGACAACCCTTTGCCAAAGAGAAGAACCAAGGAAGCTGAAGGAGGAGACTGCCCCTGTGCTGTGCTGTTGGGGTTGGCCTGCAGTGGTTACTTTATTACCAAGGAAAAGAGAAAGGAACGTTGTGTGTACTTTTGCAAACTTGAAGAAGAATCTCCAAGGGCTTGAATTGTGCTTGCCTCCTGCATGAAGTCTCAGGGAAACAAGACTTCACCACCAGCTCCCCTGAATTCCCTTGCTGGGAATTCTGCCTGCAGAGAGGTGCCTACAGTTGTTTGGGCCCTCTGAGAAGAATGAGTGTTGCTGGGAGCTGGAAGCATGACGCAACGAGGAGAAGCGTAACGCCACCGCAGCAGTTGCCGTCGCATCGCCGAAGAAGTGTGCCGCAGCTGTTCAATGTCGCATCATCAATGAAGTGTGTCGCATCACCAGAGAAGCGTGTCGCTGCCATAGAGGTTGCCATCGCATCACCGGAGAAGCGTGTTGCAGAGCCTGTCGCAACTCAGAAGTTACCGAGTTCGCTGCACGGCCGTTGGGCGTGCACGCATCGCATCCAACGTTGTCACATCGTATCAAGGCGCCATTTTCCCACATCGCACCAGATTGTCCCATAGCATTGAGGCGCCATCTTGTTGCATCGGGCCGCAGTAAGAAACGATTCATCAACTCCCCACACAGTAAGGAAGCGACTTATCGCCTCCCCTGCACAGCAGTAAGGAACCGACGCATTTGCTCCCCTGAGTGTAAGGAACGACACAGCAACTTCCCTGCAACCGTTTTGTTTGTTTGTGTGACGCATCTTAGGTATTTTGAGAGTAAAGTGTCGCATTTACCATCAACATTGAACTAAGCTATTCTCTGACATTTTAAAGTCTATTTTTTATTACAGTATTGTGGATTTTTGTTGTTTGGTCTTGTGTTAAGTCTAGTAAAGATTACTTATTTTTCTAAACTGGTGTGGTGTCCATTTGTAGTGTTTTCACTGGATTGCTGTATGTGTTCATAAATGCTTTACACACTGCCTCTGAGATAAGCCTGTCTGATCATGCCAAGCTACCAAAGGGATGAGCAAAGCTTATTTTAGAAGTGTAGCCCCTTACCCTGACTAGATCAAGGGTCCCTATTTGGACAAAGATACCTACCTCTGCCAACTAGAGACCCCCAGTTCTAACAACATGTGTGTGCACACTTGTCATGTGTAACCAGCCAAGTGCCAATTACCCTTGCTGCGTCACAGCGGCCTTATCTTCAAGGCAGACACAGGTGGTAAACGCACACAGTACGTTTGCCATGTGATTACCGTGGGTGAGACACGTTGTGAGACTCAACCACATTTAAAAGTTCAAAACCGGGTAATCCTAACAGCTAAATATCTGGGTATATTGATAGGGCAGAAACCAGTTGCAACACACCCAATGACTTCTTTTCTCAAAGCAACTCCACTGATGCCCGCTCTGACCATTTATTCATTCTGCAGACCTACAAGGGATTGTGCCCCCCTCCGTTCACCTGGTGACACAGGGTGGCAGAAGCAGGCCTCAGTGTCACACTGTGCGTGATGGAGACATCCTCCCACGGCCTTGGAACCCATCCCTTCTGACTGGTAGCAGAGGAACTCCAGGGAGGCCCACAGTCAATTTGCTTCACAAAGAATGGGAGGAGCCAACATCAAAAGACCAAAAAGCAAAGTTGCTATGAAATTTTGGCCGCCACAAGCCAGCTATCACTGTGGTAATGTTTTGGACACCTTCTGCTTGCTTAAAACTCAAAAATTCAAAAAGATTGTAAGGCCTCACTATCACAGTCTGTATTCGTATTGAAAATCGAGATCTAGTGAGTGTTTTTCCTGCTCCTCTGCAGGAGGGTCCTGTCCACCCTGAGCTCGGATAAGTGAAAAACCAATAGGAGTGGTGGTATTTCACCAGCGGCCAAAAGGCCTGAATACACTTTCCCTACTAACCCAGAGGAAGGCTACCCCCTTACTTGTACAGGGGGCCAATGGAAAAAACACACCTGACCTCCGTGAGCCCTGGCTGGGTTTGAAGAGACAAATAAGCCCACTTGGGGACTGCCCCCCCAGCTGTGCATGCTATTGGATGGTGTATGGCCAGATGTCTGGGGCTCAGAGCGACCAGGTGCCCAGACTCAATGGACAGCCATCTGATGGTTCCATCTCTTTTGAAAAAGGATTTTGCTCACCCACGAAGAAGACAGGGACTCTAAGGCCTGGGTTCTTAGGGCATGAACTGTGTATCAGACAAATGGCTATCCTCATGGAGACCTCCCCGGCCTTTGGCACGCTGCCTTGGGCACTTTGCGACTCAGTGAGGTGAAGAAGGGAGTCCAGGGCAAGGGTCTGTTCCCCAAGGCCAGCAGAAGCTCTGACCCGAGGCCAGGCCAGCCCTTCTGAACATGAAGAAGCAGGTTAGACCTCCTGGTGCCTGCGGGACTCCGTCCCATGCACTTTGTGACATGGACGGGGTCCCGCAGGCAGGGGTCTTCTGGTTCTGGGCCATCTGGAGCTCTGACCAGGGCCCAGATAGAGCTTCTGAACCTAGACAAGCAGGGGAGATCCCCAGGTGCCTTTGCGGCCCTGTGCTGGGCACTTTGCAACACAGTGGCCAGAGAAAGGAGACAAGAGCTTTCAACCCAGGGCCAGTCAGAGCTCTGGTCACAGTTTCTGAATCCGGGCGAGCAGGGGAGACCTCCCTTGTTAATGTGAAGCTCTTTCTCAGACACTTTGCGACACTGCAGGTCAGACATTTCCCCGCGCCCAGTGGGAGCTGAACCAGGATAATCAAGGGAGATGTTCCAGTGCCTGCAGGGACCCATTCCATGCGCTTTGCGATGCGTCAGGCTGAAGAAGGGAGCCCAGGGCCAGGCGCTTCCACCGCAGGACCAGCGGATGTCTAACCCGGTCAGAACGTATTATGTATAAGCAGGGGTGACTTTTCTGTGCCTGTGGATCCAGTCCTGTGTTCTCTCCCATGGCCTTCCAGAACAATACCCATTCCTGTAATCCATGCACAGTGAGTGACAGAGGGGGATATTCAATAGAATGTATCCAGCCTCTTGGTCCCCTGACTGAGTTTGAAGCTTCAAATGAGGAAGCTCGAAATTCTGAACTCTGATTCACGTGCAGGTAATTACTTTATTTATTTTAAGTATAAAATGTTGACCGTGACTTTCGATGGATGCATGGTAAATGACCCCTGATTTAAATGACACCCAGGCCTACTACAAGCCACGAGTGACTGAGTACCCACAAAGGGACTTGTTCCACCTGCAGTCTTTCATGAAAGAAATGCACTGTAAACTTCCTGTTCAATGTCACTGATGAGCCTAAAACATTTTCTTTTTAAAAACTCTTGTGGAACACATGAGTTATTAGGGCCAGATGTCAAAATGTTGCAGAGGGTACATGAGGCCTGGGCGCCATTTTAGATGCATTTCTTCCAGATTGTCAAGTGGCTTTTCTCTGATAGGCCCATTCGGGGATGTTTGGCTTTACCTCCCTAATTTATCACTCAAGACTTATGCATTCTTGAAGACTACGCCTCGGTAACAGGAGAATGATATTGTGAGCCCCTGAGGAACTGCAGAGCTGCAGATGGCAGGTATTAGGTGTGACCCTGTGCAACCTGAAGCTGCCGTAACCAGGGTGTACAACCACCATGCCCCCTTCAAGATAATTACATTGGGCTGGTACAATTCACACTTCTACGTAAATCTGCACCACTCCCAGGCCTGAGTCTTGAAGCAGATGTGTCCATGAGAAGCCCTCGGTGAATCTACCCTCGCTCTGTACTCCTCACAAAGCAATGGATGCATCTGAATCATATTCTAGTAGGTAAAAAGCTTTAGACTGGACTATGGTGATACCCTGTGGCATCAAATGGAAGATTGGGCATGCACAGTGCTGCTTTTATATTTACTTGGTGTAGGAAGCTGGCTCTGCATGTAATATCGCCATTAGGTGGTAATACCGTGCACAAAGTCCAGGGGTTCCCCAAAAGTGTCCAGGGCTCAATGTAAAACCCAAAGTGCTCTGTTAGTGGTAGTGTGGGCGGGCAGCCTTAGGCCTAACACAGAGGAGTGTTAGACATTTATTGCACAACATTGACCAATAATGGACACACGACTCAAGGAGATCCAGACCAATTTTAGAAAGAATATACTCTTTTTATTTTAAGACCAAGATCTTCGAATTAAGGTAAGTACATTTTTAAATAAAAATATTTTTCAGTTGCAAAAGTAGACACCGATTATTTTCGAAGCAGTTCAATGTTATCCTATGGGGAAAAGGGAAAACAATAATGCAGATTAACAGGTAAGTACCACACTTGCATATCCAGTGTTTGGGCCTACAGGTCAGCACTGGTCAGGTGAGTACCAAAACTGCACCGAGAACAACAAAAATTGGTATGCAGTTCCTGAGAAGGACAGGGGAAAAGTGACTAAAGTAAGAACAAGGATGGTGTTCATTGATCAAAAAAGAGGAAAGGGAATTCCTCCTTTCGGATATAATGCCCTCACACACCCAGCCCACTAGGTGTCATGCTTCATCATTGGGCTTGCTCCTCGTCGGGACGGCGGTGCAATTCCAGATGGGCACCCTCAGTGGGGGCTCTTTGGCAGAGATCTATTTATCCTTGCCGTTTGGTGAGTGTGTGTGTGGGGCCCTAGAGTGTACCAGTGTAGTGTGTTAGAGGTGAGTCAGGGCTACTACTTTAATAATCCTGCCTCCTACCCTGATTAAAAGAGTGATGGCAACTAACCACAATAATGGGGTGGGTAGTTGTACTTATGTGGTCAATATGGTCAACATGTTTCTTGCCTTACTGTCCCAAGGAGGATCTAGCGGCAATTCTTCAGGACCAAAGGGAACGGAAAAGCATTGGTTAACTACACTAGATGCTGGTATCGGGGTACATTGACCTGTAATTTACCAGCTACTGGAGCACCATGTGCATGGAATGTCCCACTAAAGGCCACATCGGTCAATGGCATCAGAAGAGCACGTTGAAGTAACGTGCCGTTACGAAGGCTCACGCTCTGTCGGCGGAGGACCTACCCCGTGCTGTCAGCTCCAGAAGGACCAAAACCGCACCACCAGCAGCTCTGGGACGGCCGGGTGCAGAGGTCAAAGTCAAAGTTCGACCTAATGCTTGTCAATGGAGACAGGGGGTGCCTAGAGCCACACTGCTTGCCTGTAAGTGGAATGGTTGCAGGGGCCCGGCTATGGGGGTTAGCACAAGCATGGGGGGGCCCAAAAAGAAGCACCACATATATTCCACATAGGGCACAGGGGTGGGCAGGTGCAGGGTGCAAAATTAACATTGGCGCCCAATGCTTTTCAGTAAAGTTTCTTCTTTTGACAAACAGACTACAAATGTCGCAGAGGAGGTTGCAAGAGGGAGACCAACAACAGAAGAGGTAAGTAAACATTTAGGAGGTCGCTGGGGCACCATTGGTCCACCTCACCAAGCCTCATGGGCTTTAGGTGCCTTTCAACATCGAAATCTTCTTACTGGAGCCGGTCGCAGTCAGGAGGAGGCTCCGGATTAAGTTTCCAGGCGCTGTTGAAGAGGTCAGAAGCAGTAAGCCATCACTGGACTCAAGGTCAGGATAGCTGGAATGACTTCACTGGGCAGTAGGGGCAATCAGACTCAGGCTGTGGGTGTCTGGTGCAGAGTGGGCATGGATTGTGGTTCCAGCTGAATCCGAAGCCCTTGGAGTGGTTTTCTTCTGGACAGGTCTGCTGTCCACAGGAGATTAGAGTCCTTTTCGAGGGTAGCAATCCTCCCAGGGTTTTCAGAGGTCGCAGGTTCACAGAAGCTTGGGACAGGCCGGTAGGGCTGGGGCCAATGCAGTCGTAGTCTGCAATGTTCTCTGCAGGGATGTCTTCTTTTTTCTTAGGTCATTGCAGATCTAGTTTCTAGGACTGGCTGAGTCACCTAAATACTAACTTTAGGGGTGTTTTAGGGGAGTAGCTGGCAAGGCTAATAGGGGCCTTACTTGGGGTGAATACGCTCTATTATACCACCCCCCAGTGGGAGAGTGCATATACCTAGCCCTGATTGGAGCAGTATCCCCATCTTCAAGATGGCAGGGACTGAAAGATGTGCTTCACCACGCCTTCCTCACCTTAGGTGTAGAGTTGGCAGAGGTGGGCACACCTCCTATTCTTTTAGATTTTCCCACCAGTTTACCCACCCAATGTGGTGGTGGAAAGTAGGGGCTGCCATCTGTTGCCAGCAGCAGCGGCTGTGTTTTGCATTCAAAGGCAGCAGGCCTTTGAAGCTTCCCCTTCGAGCACTGGCCCATCCTGGGGGTGGAGGTGTGATACCTGCGCCCAGGATGTGCATTGTTTCTGGTCCTAGAGAGAAGGGGCTCCCCACCCAGGGGCCCAAAAACATGTCATAAGTGTGGATTTATTGAAAGGAGTTGTTTGGTACAAAATACTCCTTTGGTGAGTGAAGCCATCATGGTGCTGTAGAATTCGACTTGTAGAGTTTTCAGCCCAAGTATTCTCTATGGCTTCACTGGCACTTACACTTTTAAGGAATTAACCCTAATACTGTAGGTACATATCTGCTCATGAAGACCTCCCTTCACCTGTGCCATAGTGCACCCTGCCTTAGGGCTGTGTAGGCCTGCTCGAGGGGTTAATTACCTATACCTTCATTCAGCGCTGGCTGGCATGGCACCCGGGCAGGGTGCCAGGTTGACTTTGTCATTTTCTACCTCACAGGGGAATGCAAGCTGCCAGGGTAGTGGCATGATCCCAGGTAGGGGGGACCCTCTTCAGCTTCCAGTCCCTAGCTATCCAGGGCCCTATTTACTAGGGATTTACAGGGGGCAGATGTTCCAATAGTGGATATGTTTTGGGGAAGAAGCATAGGCACTGGGGACCTGGTTGGCAGGGACACTGTGCACTGGAATTGAAACTACATCAAAACCAGGCAAAAAGTGGGGCTAACCATGCAAAAAGAAACACTTTCTCACTCTTATTCGAGGCATTACTGGGTCCTGGGGCAATGTTGCTGGTCCATGGCAAAAGCTCATCATGAGGAGATCTAAGGCTGCTGGAAAGATGTGACTTCTTCCCACTCCAGCTTCATGTAAGATGCAACTTAGAGCAGAGTCTGCTTCTCTGCACCTGTCTGCTGCCCACCTCCCAAAAAACGCGCCTTTGCTGACCTGGAGAGAGAATGAGCTGTGTGACCTCGGAGACCACTGTGACCACAGACTGACTCAGGGTATTTATTCCTGGAGGAAATCAGTACATTGAAGAGAAATCAGGTGAGTGAGATCTGACTTGTTTAAGGTATACATAATAAGTGATTTGAGAGCAGTAAGAAAGCGGTTTGAAATATTTATGTATTTATATAGCGCAGCTACTACCCTACGGCGTCTTGGCACTTATCATCCAACATCCTGCCAGCAGTGAGAAGGAGGAGTGCTAAAGTACAAAGATATAAAGATATAACAGAAAAAAATAAGCCTTAAAAAGCCAAGTCTTCAGTCCCTTGCTGAAAGAGATCAGGTCTGGCAGTGATATTTAAAAAACGTTTGCCACCCCAGTTAGAAAGTCTTGTTTTGGGGACCTCCACCAACATGTGTGCAGAGGACCGTAGCATTCTGGTCGGTGTATACCAATGAATGTGGTCAATCAGATATGCAGGGCCTTGGTTATGCAGCACCTTAAAGGCAATGCAAAGTGCCTTAAAACGAATCAATTTTTCCTCTGGGAGCTGGTGTGGAGCAATGAGGGCCGCCTTTGTGGAAGAATATTTTGGCAATCCAAAAAGCAATCCGGCGGCAGAATTCTGCATAACCTGCAGTTTGACAAAAAGAACTTTGTTTAGTCCAATCAAAAGGCCATTGCAGTTGTCCAGCCTTGACAGGACTAGTGGCGAGACCACAGATTTCTGTAGGTCCAGTGGTATGAACGGGAAAGTTGTCCTCAAACCCTTCAGAGTGTAGCAGGTAGATGAGGTAGTCACTTTCACATGATGGGAGAAAGACAGGGTGGTGTCAAAGATGACTTCCAGATTCTTTGCCTTAGTGACTGGGATGGGGGGAGGTCCTAATTCCGTGGGCCACCAGTCCGAAGACCAAACGGATAAAGCTCTACCAAAAAGAAGAACCTGTGTCTTATTAGAGTTCAACTTGAGACAAGTTTCTGACATCCATCTACTCACCGGTCTCATACAGGCGTGAAAGTTATGGACTGTGTTATGGGAATCATTTGAAATGGAAACTATAATCTGGGTGTTGTCAGCATAGAACACCATAGCAAATCCAAAGGATTTAATAAGCCTGGTCAGGGGAACCACATATAAATTAAAAAGGTTCCGGCTCAAGGACGAGCCCTGTGGAGCCCCACATGGAAGCCTGAAACTCTGGGAGCTGAGACCATCCATTTCCACAAATTGTTCCTGGTCCGCAAGGAAGGATTCAAACAGCACTAGGCTGGCACCAGCTATGCCAATTTCTTGGAGGCGGTGTATTAGGAGGCTATGCTCCACCATATTGAACGCTGTCGAAAGATCCAGTAGATCAATGCCGCCACGCCTCCCTTATCTACAGAGTGCTTGATTTCCTCTGACGCCGTGATCAGTGCAAGCTGGGTGTTGGGTCCACTTCAGTAACCATATTGAGATGGATCCAGAATGTCATTGCTAAGAATAAATGTAGTCAATTCTTGGTTCATATATTTTTCCAGCAGTTTTTGCTGGTAAATTGTAAATTGTAAATTGTTGTGTCTTGTAAAGCGCACTGCTACCCGGAGGCCTCGTAGCGCTATAGACCGCTGGGGAACCCGTCCTGGCTTTCCCTGTGAGATAGTCCCTCCTGGGGGTCTCCAAGGTGAAACCAGGCATCCCCGGCGTTTGTGTGGGGCCGTTGTGGAGATGAGGCAAGCTAATGCCCAGAGTTGCCGAGTGTGCTCCCTGGTCGGAGTAGGCACCGATGCGAGAATTATCAGTCCGCTGATCCTGGTCCAAGACCCTGCCGCGTCGGGAATCGAACCCTGGTCCCGGGCCGTTCTCTGCACTCGGGTCTGCCGCCTCTAACCAGTGAGCCACACCTCCTCCTCGCTTGGTAGTGGCAAGCGGGCAATGGTACGATAATTGCCTGGGTCTATTTTATCCAAGTTGGCTTTTTTTAAAAGTGGTAAAATTGAGGTTTTTTTCAGGAAAAACACCGGTTTTAAGGATGAGATTGAATATCTCTGTAAGATGGCAGGCAACTAGCTCAGTTGCAGAGAGTATTATCTTGGGAGGGCATGGGTCCAATGGCGGCAGAAAGAAGTTTGATAACCTGTTCATATGTTATAGGTGGAAACTCTGAAAAGAGTGCAGAGTCGGGGTTACCAGAGTTGTTAAGATCATGTAGGTTCCGACTTTCTGCATCCGATGCTGACAGCTGAGAGTAAGAGATATAAGGAGCACTAGCGTCCTGTATCTCCCCTCTATCCACATCTGGGAATGCAGTATTAACTGCAAATCTCACTGTAAACATGTCATCAATACAAAGTACCTTACTACAAAAGGTTGAGGCCAAGGTATCGCAGAAGGCTTGATCCAGTATATTGTCTCTGGGATCTTGCACTCGGCTGAGTTTTTGAACTGTAGAAAACAGTCCTTTAGAATTATTTTTCGCTTTCTCAATTTTTCTGAAAAATAATTGATTTTTGCAGTATGGATCATTCCTTTGTACTGGGTTAATAATTCCTTATAACACTCTTTTTCCTTTATATCATAATTATGTCTTCACCGTCTTTCTTGTCTGCGGCATTGCCTTTTAAGAAGTCTAAGCTTTTCTGAAAACCAAGGTTAGGTGGGTGCTGTCCTATTGATTTTCCCAGCTGTTTGAGGAGTTGTTGCTTGAACTGATGACCCAATCCAGTAATGGTAGTCTAAAGCTGCTATCTCCGGATCTTGGGGTATGAGGGGCCTGCTCAATCTTAGTTGATCATTAAACTCAATTTTGTTCAGGCGATGCCATTGGTATCGCCTGTGGCTTCTGATAGGAGGGGATCGATTGCCAGCTGTAGGAGGCAGTGTGAGAGTTAACATAACTGCTGCATGGTCTGACCAAAGTAGGTGCAGGATACTTTTAAACTCCAGGAACGAACAGTATAAAACTCCATCAGGAGTTGTCCGGCTCTGTCGTTGGGCCTTCAGTCAACTGTGCCAGACCTACATAAGGGAAATTGAGTCCTTATCATGCTGATTATCTAAGTGAAAGTTAAAATCCCCAAGGATGGTATGATCCTGTAAGCTCACTTTGGTTTCGAGTAACTGCCCCAAGGTTTGTAGAAAGTTAACCCTTGGTCCAGGGGGACATAAATCAACATTCCAGTAAAAGAGTGCTTGTGATGAATGGTTATTTTGAAGGAAAGCACTTCGCAATTGTCTCCGGTAGAGATCTCATTAAAGGAGGTTTTTCAGGTTATCCCGATAAACAATCACTAACCAACCCCCTTTTTTTCCCTGTACGATCTTTCCTAGTAATATAGAAACCTGGCAGGATAGCCACCACAAGGTTTGGACCTGAAGTCTCATCTGCCTAGGTTTCCACGACAAACAAAATGTTGAGGTTCTGCTCTTCAGGTCCGCAAATTCAAACATATGTTTGATGAGCAAGCGTGCGTTGATAAGAGTGCACTGCTGCCCAGACTGGGCCTCGTGTGAGTTACAGGCGTGTATGCTTTTGATGTTTGAAAGCATCTTCAACCTACGCCCTCTGTGCCTCCTACTGCATTTGTGGCACCTTGCTGCTGTTTCATAGTCTAACAGGCTTCTGCCTAGAGGGCGTGTCCAGGCACTATTTATTTACAACGGTCAATATTTTGTCTTGTCTCCTGTGTTTATTAAGGAGACGCATATCTCATACGGTGAGAGAGAGAGACGGCGGCAGGTTGTGCGTGGTTGAGACAGGGTGACCTGCATGGTTGGAAGTGAGGAGCTGGATGGGGCAGAAGGTGTCACACTGCTTACAAATGACATTTGTGTATTGTACGTAGGCTGTGGGGTTTTAGGTTTAAACCTATAATAACTGATAAAACCCCACTGAAAGAAAAATAGCCCTCACCGGTGAAAACATATAAGCACTGAAAAAACACCTGCACAACCACAAACTAAATGCCATTCAAAGAAAGGAAAAAGAAAGTGAAAGAGTCATTTTGATCTTACTGAAGGGGTCAATAAAATGTAACTTTGTTATACAAGCTAGTAGTAAGAAAGACTGGCTAACATTATTCTGCTTGAGTTTTGTTCTTTAGGGATGCCACTAAAATATTGTTTCTTCTTCCTTTTACTTTTTTTCAGTTTTGTGGCCTTTGGTCTAAAGATGCAGGGTTTAGTTTCACGTTTTAGGTTTAGCTTAATTATTTTATAAACTGTAGAGAATCAGGACATATCAAACTCACATTTGATATTTTGGCTGCATTTGATTCTTTCACTGATAGGTAAAACGGCTAGTTTTATAAAAATCTTTCCTAATATGTGTCATCACATTTACTCACAGAGAATGGGTAAAAACCCTTAATACATCAGACCATAGTTTCTAGTGGGACAGTATTGATAGTAAGTGAATTGCGTCTATCTACCATGTTTTTTCAGTGTAGAAAGCAATCAATGATAAAAGCAAAACGTTCCATAAACACCGGAAAAACACTTTTTCTGCTGTTTTTAGTGGCGTGAAAATGTGTAACCACTGATAACAACTGTTTTTTAAGATCTTGAAAACACTGAAAAAACCCCACCAGAATTTACCAAAAATAGAAACTGAAAACAGGACAGCCTAATTGTACGCTATAACACTGCTGGGTACTGGTAGTACTCACTCTGCTGGTGCAGGAACGTACCATTGTTGCCCTACTGTTGCTGAATTGTTAAATTGCAAAATCCACAAATAAAGAATTAGAAAAGAGATATATCCAGACTGGAAGCAGCAGTCTCACTCTCTGTTCTCTTTGCAGACCCAGCCCCTGAGGACTCTTCGTCCAGCCAGTCCTCCGCCTGAAGGTAGGTGCCGGCCGCACTCCAAGGGACATAAGTTACTCAATTATAATAATAATCTTCTCGTTTGTTTCAGTTTCAGTGGTTAAAGTATGACTACAATATCTACTTGTGAAATGTACACCTAGGATTGTATGAGAGAAAGGTTTGCCATCTGTGTCCATTGGGGGACTCCAGGATTTGATGAGGCTTTCGTCAGGGCGGGTTTGTATTCCTAGTGCTCCCCAGGTGGCGTATATTCTGTACGTAAACATTTTCATGTGGCATGCATTCTTTGTCATTGCATGCACAAGGCTGTAAGCCGTGGAGAGTGGAAGCTTAATAGGTGGTACGGATGGTAGGGACCCTTGACGATTGTTTGACTACAGGGCCAACCCCCCACACCGCCCAATAAGAGGGTACTGTAATGTATCACGACGTGACGGGCAGAGTGAGATACGGGGTGGACGGCGAACTGTCATCTCCGATCACTATGAATAGCTGTGTTCGGCAAGTTGCGTGCTAACCCCTTTCCTGTTCTGTCTGTATATAAATGATCTGGAGAACTTTTTGAACAATGAGGTGATTGATGTGCCAAGGGTGGGGCAGAGAAACCTCCCCGCACTATTATATCCAGATGATTGCATATTAATCTCAAGAAAAGGTGTGGGGTTGCAAACTCTTGTCAATAGATTCAGTGAATTCATGAGTGACTTGGGCCTAAAGACTAATATAGCCAAGTCACATGTTATGTTGAAGGGTAAAGTACATTGTAAAAAAAGATCCTGTTTTATCAACAATGACAAGTTACTCCAGGCATCAAGTTTTTTAGGTCTCGCCTACGCAGCATGCATGTTCTGCTTAGGAGAGAGACCTTTAGCCATCAGCACAGCACAGCTTTGGGGGCAAAAACGTGCACACGTTGCATTGCTTGCAATGGCAATGCGTGCACATCTGGTGATTCCCTTGCGGGAGTGCGCGGCGGCATATGGTCACAATCATCGCGCTTTGCTGCATGCTCCAGCAAGGGAATCGCGCAGGCCCCCTCCCTCTGTTACCGCGCGCTTGTGCTGGTTTTTTTCTCGCTACTAGTGCCACAACTTTCAATTGAATCCCAGCTCTTGTAAGGATCCCTGCTGGTAACAGGACGCATAACTGTGTTTTCTCTCACTCTCTCCTCCCTTAACTCCACTCTCACTCGAGAGAGGTAGAAAGGAAAGCAAAAATCAACATAGTGCACCATCTCTGTGTTCGGAAATAAAAAGCATTCGCGTTTAAGGTGCATTTTAATCAAAAGCCATTGTAAAGAGGTATGGATGTGCAATGAGATCAAAAACATAAAAAGTATATATAGGCCATTTTTTAATGAAGCTGCTGGGCCATGCACCAGCTGGCCAGACAAAAGACTTGCCTGCAACTGACTCCCCTTTCGCTCCTCCTTTATTAATAGACCTCCATCAGCCTGACTCCTCCCACGGAGAGTGCATGTTAGCTGAGAGTTAGGTTTTGTACATGTGAAGACAAGAATGCACCAAAGCCCTGAACCAGGGAAGGCAGAGTTACTGCGAAGTGTGCGCGCAGCACAGCAGTCGTCCCGTCAACCTGTGAGCCTGCAACAGTTTCGAGTCCTCTGGCTATTTAAATTTTCTGTTTCTCTTTTGCCTGCCGTGGTGGGGAAGGCAACAGGGCCTTCAAAGGGCTTGCAGCAAAGCATGGACATTTCATTTTGGGAGGGTTGGTTCGAGCACGGACACTTATGCCACGGGCGGCCGAGTTTCAAGAGGCGCCCTTTTAACACTGACACTGATGTGGTATTGTCTTCCCCTTGCTAAGATTTGATGAAATGTCTTTTCGCAGGAGGGCACTCAACTCGGACTTGAGAGTGGAGGCATTATATTTCTCGGTTCTTCTGACTCTCAGCGATCAAATTTCACTAGCCAGCTGCGCAGAACCGGGCTTTTAGATCGAGCCAAACTTCCAAGGCAGAACTGGGCGTCCTGGCTTAGAATTGTGGGGTGAAGAATGCTCTATTACTTACCGGTAATCTTCATTACTCCGGGTCCCGTTGTCCTCGTCCTATTCATTACAAAGTGGAGATGACCATCTCCCGACAGAAAAAAACAAGAGGAATGCTGGGACACAAATACTGCCCCTCCACCCGGGAGTACGTAAGCAGTACTTACCCAGCAGCCCTCCTGTACTAACAAGTCCAGACAGGAAGGCTGGCTGCCCGGGAGGGAGGGAGGGGCGTATGAATGGGACGAGGACAACGGGACCCGGAGTAATGAAGATTACCGGTAAGTAATGGAGCATTACCCCCTGGTCCCTTATGTCCTCGTCCCATTCATTACAAAGTGGAGAAATACCAAAGCAGAAACCCGGCCTTCCGCACGCACAAGCACACCCAGGAAACCACAACAAAGCAGCAACCCAAGAGCGCACCGAGAAGGAGGAAAGGAAGACCGCAGGAAACAACCGGCCCGCAACCCAGCACAGGACAGCAGGGAAAGCACCGAAGACAAAGAAAAAGGCCAGGGCTCCAAAGAAAAGGAGGCCGCCAACCCGAGAAACCGGAAACCAGGACCGGGGCCAGGACACAAAGGACCTGCCAAAACAACCCACCGGAGAAGGCCGCCAAACCCAGAACCAGCAGAAAGGCCCACAGGACCGGGCAGATGCACAAGGAAACCGAGACAACCCGGAAGAAAGCCAAAGAAAAGAACGGCCAACAGAGCAGAGGCACAAGCACAAGCACCCGAACCAAAAAGGAAGGAGAACGCACAGGACAGAAAACCGGCCAACCTCCCAAAACCAAAGGACACGACCCCAAGGAACCTGAGTTGGAAACTCGGCCGAGGAGACCCAGGAAGCAACAAGAACCCAGGAGCCGAACAGGATAGAGAACCCGTCCCGAAGGACAGGGAGGGGAGAAGAACCCCAAAACCCCAGAACCCAGCCGAAAGCCCACCAAGCAAGGAGAGACCAACAAGACCGGAACAAAACCAAGAAACCAGGAAGGACACAGAGGAAATGACCACAACCCCAGAAAAACCCCAACCCCAAAGGGAGGGAACACAAGGCAGGAGGGGAGCACAGAGCAACCGGGAAACCCCAGCAGCGGCCCAACGAGCCAAGAGGGCAGCACAAGAAGGCGCCCACACGGCACAGGACCGCCCAGGAACCGCACACCCAGGCCAGACAAGCAGCAAGGGCAGGAGCAGAGGAAAAAGAAAAGCCCAGAGAGCACAGCACCCAGACCACAACCCCAAGGCCAGAACCCATCAATACTGGAGAGGAGCCACAACAACTCCAACAGAACCAGGAAGCCAGGACCAGAGCCAAGCAACCCGACCACACAGGCAGAACGGCAGGCCCAAGCCAACCCCAGAAGGAGCCCACACAGCACCCAGATGAAAACAAAGGGCAAGCGGAAACACGAACCCCCAGCACAAAACTGCCAGACCGCACAGAAGGCCAAAGCGGAAGCAGAAGGAGAAAAAGCAGAGGACCAAGCAGCAGGAAACAAAAGACAACCCGCAGTCAGGAGGAAGGGGCCCGCATAGGACAGAGCACCACGGAACCGCACCCGAGGCAGAGAGGGAGGGGGGTGGGGCACCCAAACAGACCCACACCGGGAACAAAACCCGGGGAAGCAAGGGAGGAAGAAGCGAGCCAGGGCCCCAGAACCAGGAAAGGAATAGGAGACGACCAGCAAAAAACCCCCATAGCAGGCCGAAGTACAGCACAGCCAAAACCCACGAGGCAGAGCCCGAGGCCACACAGAACCAGCAAGAAGGCCGCAGAGCCAGAGCCACAGAACCCCATACAGGCCCACAACACCGGGGAAACAAGCCAAGGAAGAGAACTAACAGCAGGAGAAGCCCATAAGGAACCACCAGGAAGCGGCCCCAACTGCAGAACACCCCGCCAGGACCCAAAGAGAGACCAGCAAGGAAGCAGAGCCCAAAAGGGAGCCCAACAAACAGGAGCGACAAGCCCCAGCCGAAACATCAGACAGGCAACCCCCAAGGGAACCAGGCGAGACCAGAACAACCCAGGGACTGGGAGCCAACACCCCTGACAGAAGACGGCCCAGGAAGCCAACAGCACCCAGCATCCCCAGGAGGCCAGGCAGGCACCAACCCGGCCAAGCACAACCATTGACCAGACAGCGGAGCACGGGGACAGCACACCAACCAGGAGAACAGGAGACACTACAGGAAACGGCAGCAGCCAGGAGGCCCCAGTCAGGAAAAAAACAATCAGGCACCACGGCCGAAACAGGAGGGGTGGACAGGAAACCTCAGAAGCAAGCCAAAGGCAAGCACAGGGGGAGCCAGTGCAGAAGCAGCCAGGCCAAGCACACAGAAAAGGCCCCCAGACAATACCAGAAGCCCCAGGCCGGAGCAAAGGGAGGGCCACAGTATCAGGAAGACCCAGGCAGTCAACCAACCAGGTGCCCTGCAGGGAACAGATGAGAACAGGTGCAGGCAGGGAGGAACAGAACAGAAAAGCCGCACCCAAGGCAGCACCAGCCACCCAAGCGTAGGCAGAGGGGACAGAGCACCCCAAAGAGCCCCCGGCACGACACCGGCAAGCATCCAGGAGAGGAACCAGGCGTAGCCCAAGGGGTGGGAGGAACAGGGCCAGTAACCAGGAGCCCCAAATGCCCACCAACCACACAGAAGCCAGGAAGGGAAAATCCAGGGCACCCAAGCGAAGCAGAGGCAACAGCCAGACCGCAGCGGAGGCAAGGCCACCGAGGGAAAACAGCAAGGCAGGCCAACCGGAAACCAGAGGAGCCCACAGGACCCCCAACCCATGCAGCGACCCAAGGAGCAGGAACACAGACCCACCATCAGGTGGGGCAGGGAGCCTGAAAAGAGGGGGTACAGAACGCACCCCAACAGACCTACGCCGAAGAAGCCACACCGAAACAAGAGCAGCAGAGGGCAAGGCACAAGCCAGCAGGCAAGAAAACCCCAACAACACAGGGAACCCCAGGAGCAAGCAAAGGCAGAGTCAGCAAAAAGTAAAACAGCCACCACAGAGGTGACCAGAACCCAAGCCAACCCGAGGCAGCCCACAAACAGAAAGAGCGAATGCCCATAGAGCTACCCAGAGCAGGGGCACCCCCGAAGAAGAGAACCAGAGGGAGCAGACCCTCGGAACGTCCACCACCGGAGAACAGCAAGATCCGGGGCGGGGCGGAGGCAAGGGCGAAGGCCAGAAACCAACCACACAGGAGGCAAGCAGCGTGGACACCTGAGGCAGCAGTAGGAAACTTTCTCTTTTCCCATACAAACCCCGGCACCCCCAGGAGGCACCGAACCAGGGACAAGACACACTCCAGAAGGAATGCCAGGCAACACACCAGGACCGGCAGCAGAAGCCCAACAGAGCACCCACGAACACCGGACATCAGGACAGCTGCAGGGGGCGAAAAACAGTCAGAGCGGGGGCCAACAAGGCCCCCACCGCAAAGGAGACCAAAACATATCCATATGTAGGAAAGGAACAAGATGCCCCAAGCCACACAAGCACGCCAGAAAACGGAAGGCATCCCAGGGTCGCAAACCCTCGAATACCCCCCCTCCCCTGGCCGAGCATAGAAAGCACAGGCCACCGGAGAACCAGCAGGGGGAAAGCGTCAAACAGTATGAAGGATACGGCAGGCCAAGGCGGAGGCACAGCGCCCAATACATCCAACTGAGCGAACAGAAACGTGCAGTACACGCATAAACCCCCAGAGCCATATCACAGGATAAAGCACGAGAACACGGAATAGGAACTGGCAGGACTAAACTGAAACACCCAGAACCACCAACGCCGCAGACATTACGAAATCCCAGAGAACCAACATGATGAGCGAATCCCAGACGTCCAGCGACAGGAAACCAAGGTGGGGCAAAGCGCAGAAGCAAACACCAGCGAGTGGCCCATCACCCAGAAAGAATGGCGCCAACACCGAGCCGCAGCGGAACAGAGGGCAGGGAACGGGAACAAAGGGACTACCCACACACAGCGCCCAAAGTTCACATGCATGGGAGAAAACAGACAGACAGCACATGAGGCGCATCCAGCAGATCCGAACACCCCCACTGAGCAGATCGTTTAAAAAAAAACACAGCAGCACACACAAGCAGCTGGTAGTCCATCATCCGGGCAGCAGCCAATTTGAGGGACGGGTTTGCTGTAAAAACCTGCGGCTCATATTCACTGATAGCCGCGAAGAGACCAGTGGTAGCAACCACCACGGATTACTTCTACAGCTGACCGAGCGCGGACTACTGCACCAAGTGTAGAAGAAAAAAGAACCTGAAATCGGGACTCACAGGGAGTGGGGGCCAACCCCAGGAACAAGGCCCCCACACCACCGTCGGTCCAGAATCCAGCAGGAGCCCATCCAGCGAGGCACAGCTCCCCGGCCAGGCTCGGGAAGCCGTCTCGCTTCCAGTAGCACCCCTCAAACCTGACATGTCCGCGCGCTCCCATCTCCGACTCTGGTCCACGTCAGCACGGGTGTGAGCAGCGACACACCCCAGGCATAAAACAAGCTGTGGTAGTATTTCTACAATGTTTAATACACAAGCCTCCGTCGAGCCGGAACACCAGTGAACCACACAAGGAAGGACCCCACACGCAGGGCACAGAGAGAGAGCAAAAAACACTGCAAAGCGGGACTCACCCAGAGCGGGGCTGGAGCACCACGAACAAGGCCCCCACCCAAACAGCCGGCACCGGAATCAAAACATCCAGCGCAGCGCGTCTCCCACCCGGCCAAGCTCGGGGAGACACGCACAGCGACCGGGAAGCAACCGGGAGGCAGCGCACCAGCCGCAAAGGGCCGGTAAGAATCCGGAACACCGGCCAGGAAGAAGCCATGCCTCCCAGCAAGCCGGCAGGCCGGGAGGCAGACACAGCAGGAAACATCACCCTTGCCCGCGAAGCCAGGCAGCCGGGCAGGGGGAGCAGAGAAGAACCTGCACGCCACCCCAGCCCAGCAGGAGCAGGCGCAGCAACATCAACAGCATCCATCAGTCTATTCTGTCGAAGACAGAAAAAAGAACAGGAGGGCTGCTGGGTAAGTACTGCTTATGTACTCCCGGGGGGGGGGGGGGCAGTATTAGTGTATCAGCATTCCTCTTGTTTTTTTCTGTCGGGAGATGGTCATCTCCACTTTGTAATGAATGGGACGAGGACATAAGGGACCAGGGGGTAATAGCAAAATTGTACAGATTTTTTTTTTTTTTTAAAGTTCCTCACACAATTTAGGGTTGTCCTGTAATAGAGCTCTCTTATGGCCATTAGAGGATGAACTTTCGTTCCCAAATGGAAGCCTCTTCACTGGAAACAAGGCTTTCCATCAGTAGTTCTAATGTTAAATATTATAGGGACTAAGGGCCAGATGTAGGTAGGCTATTACCGGTTGGTAACGGCCGAATTCGGCCGCTACCGACCGGTAATAGACTTTTCCTATGTAGGAGGCTTTTTTACCGATTTGGTAAATAACGAATCGGTATGTACCGATTCTGTATTTACCGAATCATCATTTACCGATTCGGTATTTACCGAATCGGTAAATGAGATGTAGGAAGCACTGTAAACGGTGCTTCTGGGCTTTAAGGATTCGTTATTTACCACCAACTATTAGTTGGTGGTAAATAACAAATTCCTATGTAAATGCAAATATGTGCATTTACACGTGTGCCATGTGACAGACATACGTGCCCTTAGGGCATGTATGTGTGCCACATGTGCACACAAGCACTAATCAGGGGTGCAGCAAGGTGTCAAAGTGACACCCTGCCACCCTTGACTTTTTCCCAATTTTACCGAATCAGTATTTACAGATTCGGTAATTGACATTCATTCCTATGGGCCTCCAGGCCCATAGGAATGAATGGCAAATACCGAATCAGTATAAATACCGAATCTTATATACATATATATATATATATATATTGCCGATTGATTACCTACATTGCATTTACCGATTCGAAAATACCGAATCGGTAAATTAAAATTACCTAAATCTAGCCCTAAAACACTAACATCGGGGAAACAGCCACCACACCTAAATACAAGCCCCTTGCCGGCCGAGAGTCCTCAGGCTTTTAAATTCACTTGGAACGTAGGACCACGTGCTCATAAGACAGAAGGGAGTGATTTTTTTCCCTTGGACTTTTATATAGCGCAAACTTGGCCCAATTACATGACCACTAGATTATGAACTCCTCCTACATCGGCATGTTTCACTTCCTTTCTTCCCGCATCCAAAGGATTGTGTCCTGTCATTGACATGCGGAACTCTCCGACCATTTCCAAGGCAGTAGGAGCTCAGAGAGAAGTTTGTACACACACTAAAATTTATTTAAGTTTGTGTTGTTTCAGAAACTTCCAGAGCACCCCTGCCCTGTTAAGCTAAGCTCACTACCCTCCCAAAGGAATACGTTTACACACAAGCAACCTTACACGTGGGCGAAAAACACACAATTTGTGAATTGCAAAAGCAGTTTGGCACTTGTAAAAAAGCTACTTGCACATGTAAATTTGGCAAACATACGCAAATAAATAGCTCTGTGCGTCGGGCCTCTATGTTCATAAGAAGATCTGCACAACATTATTACCCCCAGGTCCCTCCGTCCTCGACACCTTCATACTTACAAGTGGAGATGACCATCTCCCGACAGAAAAAAACAAGAGGAATGCTGGGACACTAGTACTACCCCTCCCCCCGGGAGTGCATAAGCAGTACTTACCCAGCAGCCCTCCTGTTCTTTTTTTTCTGTCTGTCGACAGTGTTGATGGTGTGCTGGTGCTGCTCTTGCTGGGCTTGAGTGGCGGTGCTTCTGTTCTCCCTCTGCCCAGCTGCTTGGCTGTATGGGCGCGGGGTTCCCTGGACAGCCTCCTGGCCTGCCGGGCTTGCTTGGAGTCGGTCTTTCTCTGGAGCCGGTGTTTGGATTGGAGAGTTCCCGGCTTTGCTGTGTGCTGCGTGCTCCTACCGGCCCTTTGTGGCTGTGGCTGGAGTTCCTGGTTGCTTCCGGGTCACGGGCTCGGCTTCCTGAGCCTGGCTGGGGAGCCGTGCCTCGCTGGATGGGCTCCTGATGGTTTCTGCTCGATGATGCTGTGGGGGCCTTGTTCCTAGGGTTGGCACCCACTCCTGGTGAGTCCCGTTTCGGGATCCCCTTTTT
Organism: Lissotriton vulgaris; assembly: GCF_964263255.1. Taxonomy (NCBI): domain Eukaryota; kingdom Metazoa; phylum Chordata; class Amphibia; order Caudata; family Salamandridae; genus Lissotriton; species Lissotriton vulgaris. The sequence goes on from NW_028241612.1 coordinate 599,658, forward strand.
CTTCTGCATGGCGCTCTTGGTGGGCTGTTTTTATGCTGCTGCCTGCCTGTGTATGGTTCCTGCCCGTTTTCTTGCGGTTTCGGAGGCCGGCGCTGGTATCCGCAGACGCCTAGCCTCGCTTCTATGGCACTCTGCTCGGGACTCTTCTCTTCCTGCCCCGGAAGGGGGGGGGGGAGGGCTGCAGGGTCTCCCGCTCAGCCGCTGTTGAAATCTGCAGTGTGGGCTCCCCACGCTGCGCCGCTGGCAGCGCTGGAGTGTTTCCTGTTCTAGGCATGCGGGGCCAAATCTGATGTCCAGTTCGGGGGCTGACTTTGGTGTCCTCTGCTTCTTTCCTGATGTCTCATTAGGAGGGTTTATGCCAGATGTCCGGGGCTGTGTTTCTTCCGTCCCTGTGGTACTATAAGCGCTGTGTGTGGGACGTTCCTTTTGTTCCCATTCCCTGCCCTCTGTTCCGATGCATTGAGGGGTGTTGGCGCCATTCTTGCTGTGTGTTGGTCCTCTCGTTTGCTGCGGCACATTGAGTATGTTCCAGTTCCCTGCCCTCTGTTCCGGTGCCTTCGGGACGGTGTTGGCGCCATTCTTGATGTGTTTTGGTCCTCCCTTTTGCTGGCCCGCCTGTGTCTTCTGCTGTGGGGTGAGGAGTTGGCCTCCTGGCTGGTGCGGTCCAGGGTCTCGGCGGTGACACGCAGCGTCCTGTGCTTCTGGGCGGGTCACTTATTGTCCCATAGCCTTACGCGTGTTCATGTGTCCTCATGTGTCGCGACTGGTGCCTTTGCTGCCCCTGTGCCTCTCCTTTGCCTTGGGTGTCCTGGGCGCGGTTTCTCTGCTTGCCCTGAGCTTTCTGTGCTCGGCCGGGGTGGGGGGAGGATGTTCGGGGATTTGCGACCCTGGTATGCCTTCTGTTTTTTGTCTTGCTTCTGTGGCATGCTTACGTGGCGTGGAGCGCTGGGGTGTCTTGTTCCTTTGCTGCTTGTGTGTGTGTTTTTGTCACATTTTCAGTGGGGGCCTTGTTGTGTTGTTGGCCCCCGCTCTGGCTGTTTTCACCCACACTTTTTTCTTCTAGGTGCTGCGAGGCGCTGGGCTCCGTGGTCCTTCTTGTGCCTCTGGTGTCGCTTGCGCTCATGCCCGTGGGTTCGAATCCGGCCGCTGCTGTCCTGATGTCCGGTGTTGGTGGGTCCTCTGTTCTCCTGCTGGTGCCGGTCCTGGGGTGATGACGGGTGTGCCTTCTGGCGTGTGTCTTGTCCCTGGGTCGGTGCCTCCTGGGGATGCCGGGGTTTGTTGGGGGCTTGCGTTTGGCGCTGTGCTACGTCCCATATTGCTTTTTGGGGTGTTCCCCCTCTGCTTCGGGCTGCCTAGCCCACCTGGTGGTGGGTCGGTGTTCCTGCTCATCGGGCCATTGCGGGGTGGGGTCCTGTGGGCTCCCCTGGTTCCGGTTGGCCTGCAGTGCTGTTATCCATATGTGGCTTTGCCTCTGCTGCGGGCTGGCTGTTGTGGCCTCTGTTCCGCTTGGGCGTCCTGGTTCTTCGCTTCCTGGCTTCTGTGTGGTTGGTCGCCTTTGGGGCTCCTGGTTCCTGGTCCTGTTCCTCCCGTCCCTTGGGCTGTGCCTGATTTCTCTCGTGGGTGCTTGCCTGTGTCATGCCGGGGGCTCTTTGGGGTGCTCTGTCCCCTCTGCCTGCGCTTGGGTGGCTTGTGCTGCCTTGGGTGCGGCTGTTCTGCTTCAGCCCTGCCTACACCTGTTCTCGTCTGTTCCCTGCTTGGTGCCTGGTTGGTTGACTGCCTGGGTCTTCCTGATGCTGTGGCCCTCCCTTTGCTCCGGCCTGGGGCTTCTGGTGTTGTCCGGGGGCCTTTCTGTGTGCTTGGCCTGGCTGCTTCTGCGCTGGCTCCCCCTGGGCTGGCCTTTGGCTTGCTTCTGGTGTTTCCTGTCTGCCCCTCCTGTTTCTGCCATGGTGCCTGCCTGGTTTGTTCCTGGCTGGAGCCTTCTGGCTGCTTCCGGATCCTGTCTTGCCTCCTGTTCTCCGGGTTGGTGTGCTGTCCCCGTGCTCTACTGTCTGCTCAGTGTTGTGCTTGGTCGAGCCGGGTTGGTCCGTGCCTGGACTTCTGGGGCTGCTGGGTGCTGTTGGCTTCCTGATCCGTCTGCTGTTGGGGGTGTTTGCTCCCTGGGTTGTTCGGGTCTCGTCTGGTTCCCTTGGTGGGGGCCTGGCTGAGGTTTCTGCTGCTGCTTCCCGCTCCTGCTTGTGGTGCTCCTTTTTTGGGCTCTGCTTCCTTGCTATTCTCTCTTTGGATCCTGGCGGGGTGTTCTGCAGTTGGGGCCTCTTCTGGTGGTTCCTTCTGGGCCTTCTCCTACTGTTGGTTCTCTTCCCGGGCTTGTTTACCTGGTGTTGTGGGCCTGTGTGGAGTTCTGTGGCTCCGGTTCTGCCGGCTTCTTGCTGGTTGTGTGTGGCCTCGGTCTGTGCCTTCTGGGTTTTCGGGCTGTGCTGTCCCTTTTTGGCCTGCTCTGGGGGTTTGTTGCCAGTCTTTTCCAGGTTCTTTCCTGGTTCTGTGGTCCTGGCTCGCTCCTTCCTCCCTTGATTTCCCGGGCTTTGTTCCCAGTGTGGGTCTGTTTGGGTGCCCTTCCCTCTCTGGTTGGGGTGCTGTTCTGTGGTGCTCGTGCCTCTGCGGGTCCCTCTCTCCTGGCTGCGGGTTGTCTGTGGTTTCCTGCTGCTTGGTCCTCTGGTCTCCTCTGGGTTTGCTTGGGCCTGCTGTTCCTCCTGCGGGGTCGGGTTGCTTGGCTCTGGTCCTGGCTTCCGGGTTCTATTGGTGTTTGTTGGTCTCTTTTTTTGCGGTTTGCTTGGCTCCTCTCTGGCGTTGCTGGATTGGGGCCTTGTGGTTCTGGTCTGGGTGCTGTGCTCCCTGGGCTTTTTTTTCCCGGTGCTCCTGCCCTTGCTGCTTGCTTGAGCTGGGTGTGGGGTTCCTGGGCGGTCCTGGGTCTTTGGCGCCTTCTTTGTGCAGCCCTCTGTGACTCGTTGGGCGGTTGCTGGGGTTTCCCGGTTGCTCTGTGCTCCCCTCCTGCCCTGTGTTCCTTCCCTTTGGGGTTGGGGTTTTCTGGGCTTGTGGTCGGTTTTCTGTTCCCGACCTGGTTGAGTTTTCTTTGTTGCTGGTTTCCGGTCTTGTGGGCTTCTCCTTGTTTGGTGGGCTTTCGGCTGGGTTCTGGGTTTCTTCCCTGTCCCTGTCTTTTGGGTCAGGTTCTCGATCCTGTTCCGCTCCTGGGTGCTTGTTGCTTCCTGGGCCTCCTCGGCCGGGTTTCCTCCTCGGGTCTCTTGGGCTCGAGTCCTTTCTTTTTGACCTTCCTTTTTGGGCTGGGTGCTTGTGCCTGCGCTCTGTTGGCCGTTTCTTTCTTGGCTTCTTCCGGGTTGTCTTGCCTTCCTGGTGGGTCTGCCTGGTGGTGTGTTCCTTCCTGCTGGTTCTGGTCTTGGCGGTCTTCTCCGGTGGGTTGGTTTTGGCTGGGCTTGGTGTCCTGGTCCGGGTCCCGGTTGTTGGCTTCTCGGGTTGGCGGCCTCCTTTCCTTGGTGCCCTGGCCTTTTTTCCTTGTCTCCGGTCCTTGTCCCAGCTGTCCGGTTCTGGGTTGCGGGCCGGCTGTTTCCTGCGGTCTTCCTTCCTCCTTCTCGGTGCTCCCTTGGGTGGCTTCTTTTGTTGTAGTTTCCTGGGTGTGCTTGTGTGTGCGGAAGGCCGGGTTTTTTGCTTTGGTATTCTCCACTTGTAAGTATGAAGGTGTCGAGGACGGAGGGACCTGGGGGTAATGTCCTATTACTTACCGGTAATCTTCATTACTCCGGGTCCCGTAGTCCTCGACACCTTCATACGCCCCTCCCTCTGTCCCGGGCGGCCGGCCTTCCTGTCTGGGCTTGTTATGTACAGGAGGGCTGCTGGGTAAGTACTGCTTATGTACTCCCGGGGGGAGGGGCAGTATTAGTGTCCCAGCATTCCTCTTGTTTTTTTCTGTCGGGAGATGGTCATTTCCACTTGTAAGTATGAAGGTGTCGAGGTCTACGGGACCCGGAGTAATGAAGACTACCGGTAAGTAATAGGACATTACACACCGTGATATAAAGTGTTGATTATGATTCGCGAGGACATGGCACGGGTATGTGACTGCAAGTAATGACTGCTGAAAATACTTCTCAGACCACGGAATTACGTCTTCTTCAGGGATCTCTCTTCTGTGACCACCACCTGGCCTTAAAATCAGCAATTCGGCAGGAAGCCCAAGGTTTGCGAGTTCCTAGTTTACACCACATGCTCCTATATTTAATAAAACAAACCTGCGCATTCATTCTGAGGAACAGCTTCAAATAGAAACGACTCCCTCCGCTGAATGATGTAATGTCGCCATAGTTACGTCGGAAGTTGCCTCCCTCCCTCCCAACATCTCAGCCCTTTAGCCAGTCTCTCTCCCAAACAAACCTGTCCCTGCCGCTGCCTGCCCCTGCCCCTGCCCCTGCCCCCTTTCCGAATTGGCCTTCAGAGGCAAAGTCAGTCCTTAGTGCTCGTCTGTCAGGTAGCTTCGGTAACTGATAGCACAACCACCAAGAGCCCCACCATACGGAAGCTGTGCGGCTCTCAGGATTGCTGAAGGCAGAAAAAGGACAAGGGGTCAAGTCATGATTTCTTTTTCATATATATTCATATTCCGCGGGGTGGCAGACCTGAACCTGCTTAACATGTTCCTGGGTCAGGCACCAAAATAATGGTGCTCATTATTTTTTGTACACAGGGATGAAATGCTAAGCAGTGGCCTTATAACACCTATTACAGACGTTTATCTAAAAAACAACCACTTTCGAGTGAGTTTTTTTATCTTGTGGTTTTGAAAAATATGAGAAGGCCTTGAATAATTGCTGCTGTTTCAGCAAGCAAGGGCTCAGAGCTGCAGCTAAAGGCGCTGTTGCTTTTAATGCAGATTTCAACAGCCCAAGATTTCACCATCCCATAACCCAATTTAGAGCCTTAAAAATCACTTAAGAATGACGCATGCACTATTGACCACTTTTTGCTACAGTACATCCACAAACCTCGAGAATATCCTTGCCTAATTTCTAACTCAGTAGAGTCCGCGGCTAGAGCAAACAGGAAACTATGTAATTGCACATTGGTTTAATTTACAATTTTGAGGTCTGTTTGAAATTTACACCACACGGGTTCAAATCTCAGCAAACACAGCCTTTCATCCTTCTAAAGGGGGAAGTGTGATCTTCTACTATCTTGGAGAGAGTAATTTAGACCATCAAGAAATTGGTTCCATTCCTCAATATGGACAGTTTTATTTTAATTTTTAACAAAAAGAAACAAGCATTGACATAGCCAATAGGTCTCCCTTTTGGGACCTTATAAGTATTTAGTTATGCAGCACAATATCCTTGGTGCAACAACACCAACCGCTGCATGGCTAAACACGTATAAGATCCCCAAGGCGAGACCTATTGGCTATGCCAATGCTTGTCTTACCTAGGTTTCCCCTTCGCCCATAAAGGCCCTCGGGCCCATCTGGAAGTCAAGATGAGGAGGTTCATTAAAACGCTTGAAGCGCTATTCAGGTTCTCAGTTCTAAACCAGAAAAGACCCTGAATAATATTTATAACGCTTGGTGTCATGCTGCCCTCTTGTATGGGGCTGGGGTTTGGGATTTTGCAATCCATCAACTTTACAAACTACTGAAAATGTCTTTCTTAGAAAATTAATCTCTTCCCCCCCCCCCCCCCCCCCCAGCCTGCCTATTATCACATGTCACAAGGAAGTAGGGTTCACCCCTCTGGCAGATCGGATTCCAAGTGCCCCAGTCATGTTAAGGCGCTCGATTGGGCAAATGAAGAACCGGTCTTTAATCGAGCAATAATGCAGGATTGAGTAAACTGTGAGTATGCACACCACATACAGTGGCATAGTTATGTTAAGAGTCCGTTGGCCCTTAAGGGGAGGCAGGACTGTTTGACCAACCCTTAGCTTATTACTTCCTTTACGAAGCCCCAATTAAAAAGAGACTTTTGAACCATTTAAATGGAGCGCAGAGAACAAGTGGGTAAAAAGCGTGTAGCCAATTATTTACCCTTGGTTACCACTGAAGAAATTGAGCCATACTTTCTGTTCCCTTATAGCCATTTTTTAAGTTTTTTTAGGGCTCGCCTGCTGATGCGCTTCTGTGCATCGCTGGCGAAGCTCTATTACGGCTTATCCAGTGTTGAACCACCACTGGCGATTTCTTCAAGTGCATGTGCTTTTTAGGTCATTGCGCAAGCGCAAGCCCTAAAAAGCGCGTGCACAATGCCACCAGCCGCCTGCCTGTCTGCCTCGCATTACCAGATCAAAGGCAGCCCAGCCCCCCTCCCACAAGCTTCTCAGCGTGTGCTCTGCCTCAGGCCTGCATTTCTCCTCCCCTCGGGCAAACAGATAGCCGCAATAACACCCTCCCTGCTCAGCTTTTTTCTCAATTTCTCCCCGTCTACACTTCCCATTAGGAGCCCTTCCTCCCCCCAGATAATCTATCTCCATAAGAGATAAGCAACTCTTCCACCATCTCAAACCCGTATTAGTGCTCCTCACTATGCATGTTTTTACTTAGAAAATCAGCACAATGCAGCAGTGTGACATCAAGCCAGGTTCATCGACATCACTGCAAAAGTAAAGTTTTTATTCCCCATTTCCTCTTCAAGAAAGTGACTGCGCATCAGCCTCTACGGATCAAAAAGCGGAGCCCCCCCACTGACCGGGCTGGGAGTCAAATGGCCATGTTTCACAAATTATGGTTTTCGTGGTCTTATTCTGGAGTAGCCCTGTTGGCAAGAGAGGAAAGAGCAAGGCTCTGACAGTCAGTCCTCCTCTGCTTCATAGTATGCCGCGCCACTATAGTAAGTTGAACAAGGGATATTATTTGACAGAAAGAGGCAACCTGCATCTATTCACGGAAATACATTGAGCAGTCTACATTTTTATTTTTTAAAGCTACATGCAATGCACCATAACTATTCTAGGTCTACAAATGGAAATACATAACAAGCAATATTTTTATTTATTTCTTAAGAGGTGCATACTTAAAAAAATGATTACAAAAATTAAACATCAACTAGTAATTAAAAAACCTAGCAATTAAGATATGCCACGTCAAATAATAACTTTTGTCGCCAATTAATTATCAGTGTCTGGAATGGATATGGTCACACCCTCACTCACACTCAACCCCTCACCCTCACTCACCCTCAACCCCTCACCCACACCCTCACTCACCCTCAACACCTCACCCTCAACCCCTCCCTCACGCTCACCCACCCTCACCCTCACTCACCCTCAACACCTCACCCTCACTCACCCTCAACCCCTCACCCTCACTCACCCTCAACCCCTCACCCTCACTCACCCTCAACCCCTCACCCTCAACACCTCACTCACCCTCACGCTCACCGTCACGCTCACCCACCCTCACCCTCACTCACCCTCAACAACTCAACCTCACTCACCCTCAACCCCTCACCCTCACTCACCCTCAACCCCTCACCCTCAACCCCTCACTCACCCTCACTCTCACTCATCCTCTATCACCCTCAACCCCTCACCCTCACTCACCCTCAACCTCTCACCCTCTCTCACCCTCAACCCCTCACCCTCACTCACCCTCAACCCCTCACCCTCACTCACCCTCAGCCCCTCACCCTCAACCCCTCACCCTCAATCACCCTCACCCTTACTCACCCTCAACCCTTCACCCTCACTCACCCTCACTCACCCTCACCCTCACTCACCCTCACTCACCCTCAACACCTCACCCTCACCCTCACTCACCCTCAACACCTCACCCTCACTCACCCTCAACCCCTCACCCTCACTCACCCTCAACCCCTCATCCTCACTCACCCTCACCCTCACTCACCCTCACTCACCCTCAACCCCTCACCCTCACTCACCCTCACCCTCACTCACCCTCAACCCCTCACCCTCAACCCCTCACCCTCACTCACCCTCAACACCTCACCCTCACTCACCCTCAAACTCAACATACATACATACATACATACATACATACCCTCACTCACCCTCACTCACCCTCAACCACTCACCCTCACTCACCCTCAACCCCTCACCCTCACTCACCCTCACTCACCCTCAACACCTCACCCTCACCCTCACTCACCCTCACCCTCACTCACCCGCACTCACCCTCACTCACCCTCACTCACCCTCACTCACCCTCACCCTCACCCTCACTCACCCTCACTCACCCTCACTCACCCTCAACCACTCACCCTCACTCACCCTCACCCACCCTCAACCCCTCACCCTAACTCACCCTCACTCACCCTCAACCCCTCACCCTCACTCACCCTCACTCACCCTCAACCCCTCACCCTCACTCACCCTCAACCCCTCACCCTCACCCTTACTCACCCTCACTCACACTCACCCTCACCCTCACTCACCCTCACTCACCCTCACCCTCACTCACCCTCACCCTCACTCACCCTCACTCACCCTCAACCTCACTCACCCTCATCCACCCTCAACCCCTCATCCTCACTCACCCTCACCCTCACTCACCCTCAACCCCTCACCCTCACTCACCCTCAACACCTCACCCTCAACCCCTCACTCACCCTCACTCTAACTCACCCTCACTCACCCTCAACACCTCACCCTCACCCTCACTCACCCTCACCCACCCTCAACCCCTCACCCTAACTCACCCTCACCCTCACTCACCCTCAACCCCTCACCCTCACTCACCCTCAACCCCTCACCCTCACTCACCCTCAACCCCTCATCCTCACCCTCACTCACCCTCACTCACACTCACCCTCACTCACCCTCACTCACCCTCACCCTCACTCACCCTCACCCTCACTCACCCTCACTCACCCTCAACCTCACTCACCCTCAACCTCACTCACCCTCACCCACCCTCAACCCCTCATCCTCACTCACCCTCACCCTCACTCACCCTCAACCCCTCACTCACCCTCAACCCCTCACCCTCACTCACCCTCACTCACCCTCAACCCCTCACCCTCACTCACCCTCAACCACTCACCCTCAACCCCTCATCCTCACCCTCACTCACCCTCACTCACATTCACCCTCACCCTCACTCACCCTCACTCACCCTCACCCTCACTCACCCTCACTCACCCTCACTCACCCTCACTCACCCTCACTCACCCTCACCCTCACTCACCCTCACCCTCACTCACCCTCACCCTCACTCACCCTCACCCTCACTCACCCTCACTCACCTTCACTCACCCTCACCCACCCTCAACCCCTCATCCTCACTCACCCTCATCCTCACTCACCCTCAACCCCTCACCCTCACTCACCCTCAACACCTCACCCTCACTCACCCTCACTCACCCTCAACCCCTCACCCTCAATCCCTCACCCTCACTCACCCTCACTCACCCTCAACACCTCACCCTCACTCACCCTCAACCCCTCACCCTCACTCACCCTCAACCCCTCACCCTCAACCCCTCACTCACCCTCACTCTCACTCACCCTCACTCACCCTCAACCCCTCAGCCTCACCCTCACCCTCACCCTCACTCACCCTCAACACCTCACCCTCACTCACCCTCACTCACTCTCAACCCCTCACCCTCACTCACCCTCACCCTCACTCACCCTCAACACCTCACCCTCACTCACCCTCAACCCCTCACCCTCCCTCACCCTCAACCCCTCACCCTCCCTCACCCTCAACCCCTCACCCTCGACCCCTCACCCTCAACCCCTCACCCTCACTCAGCCTCACTCACCCTCAACACCTCACCCTGACTCACCCTCAACACCTCACCCTCACTCACCCTCAACACCTCACCCTCAACCCCTCACCCTCACCCTCACTCACCCTCACAACACATATTGTGTTACAATAGGTGTCACATTTGCAAAAGATAAAACTATTGGCATTGTAAATAACAAAGCTATTAATTCGCTGTTTTCAAAACAAGCACATAAATAAAAAATGTGTCCTTTATAATACCAATAGCTCAAACTTTCCTAATGCAAGACCTATTGCATTGCTGTGCTTCTCTCCCCTGCTGCACTCTCCTGCTCTCTAGAGATGTGGCCTAACGACAAGAGCTGCCATCTAAGTCACGTAAATACAAAATATGTTGCATTCCAAATGCTATAGGTGTCACATTTGCAAAAGTTATAACTATTGGCATTGTAAATGACAAAGCCATCAATTTAGCAATTTTAAAAACCAACAAATAAATAACATATGTCATTTACAATACCAATAACTCCAACTTTTCTAATGCGAGACCTATTGCATTTCCAATGCTTGTTATCTTATAGGATTTAGACTTCGTATCACTCGTTTAGTGGAATCATACCCCAGTAAAACATAACTCGATGACCATTTGGACCCCTGCCCGTGTGACTGTAATTCAAGTCAGAACATGCTGCATTTCCTGTTTTTTTGGTCAGTGATGCGACAAACCACTCAGGGAATTCATGTTACCACTTTTCGAGAAGTGTGGCGCACTGGTTAGAGCGGCAGACCCTGATGCAGAGGTCAAGTCCGGGACCAGGGTTCAATTCCCGCCTCGGTGGGTCTTGAGCTCAATGTTCGCGGACTCGATAATTCTCGCCTCGGTGCCTATTCTAATCATGGGTCCCACGCTGCGACTCTGGGCAATAGCTTGCTTAATCTCCACAACGGCCCCTCGCGGCGGGATGCCTGGCTTTCACCTTGGGGTGCCCAGGAGTGGGCATCTCACACGGAAAGGCCAGGAAGGTATGTGTACAGCGCCTTGAGACCCCTTCGGGAGTGATTCGTTTGCTATGGTTTATATGGTTTGCTAAAACCGAATAAAGTTTGCATTGAATTGAATTGAGGATACTGTTTGGACTGGCAAATATAAGCACTACATTTACATTTTTACATTTTTTTTGTGGGTGATAAATATTAAGAAATGTAGGCTCGATCCTACCTCCGGCTTCTTCAAGCAGAATGTTTTTATGGAATGGTATCCAGATGTATTTCTGCTGCAATGCGATTAGGTAGGCTAGAAGGAAAATGATTGTCTTTTCTAAGATTTTGTACTGTATTTGATGTTCCAAAATTGTTTAAACAGATCACTTGCAACTTTTAGAGGATATTAAATTGTATTGGCTCTTTCAAAAGGCACTATGCACTCTAAAAATGTTTGTCTCTAAGGTTTTATGCTGTGTCTGAATACCATATGACGTATTTTAATTGTTCAAGTCCTGCTCTCCCTCAACTCAGAAATACCCGAGCGATTGTGTCCCATCTGAATAAGGATAATCGACCCCGGTTGACGTCATCCTTTTTTGACACTTTCAAAAGGCACTATGGACTTTAAGAAGGTTTTATTTTTAGGGTTGTGTGTCGCGTCTGAACGTATTTGTTAATTAGCGAAGTCTTTTACCTCAGTAACTGAAATGATTATCTTTCTCTTCCATCTGAATAAGGACAATAGATTCCTTTTGCCCTGATCCTTTTTGGCACCTTTTAAAGGCACTATGCACTTTAAGAATGTGTACTGTTTGGACTGGCAAATATAATACTGCCTTGGAAATGCCTTGACTTGGAATGCATGCCACATGAAAATGTCTACATAAAGAATATACACCATCGGGGAGTACTAGAACAAAACAAGCATTTGCAATGCAATAGGTCTCGCATTAGGAAAGTTTGAGCTATTGGTATTGTAAATGACATATTTTTTATTTATGTGTTGGTTTTGAAAATAGCGAAATTAATAGCTTTGTCATTTACAATGCCAATGCATGTAAAACATACCGTCTCCATGCAAGGTATGTGGTTCTTTTTATTTTAAGTTGGGCAATTAATATTGAGACCACCACCTGCAGGACCAGAAAACATAGCCCTCCCCCTGTGAAAGAAGTGCCGGTGCTGAGCACCTGAAAGCACCTGCTCAAATTAAGCACTGATGCCAGCCTGGATACTTCAGACTGAGTAGATAAAGCTGTTGGCACCAGTGCGTTCCTTAGAAGCCACACCCTAACGACATCAACCAGGTTTTCCGGATATGTACAAGCCTCCCTTATGGATATGCCTTTTGATGCGTCTCAGTTGTTTGAGAGAAAGCTGTTTCAACACAAGTGTAATTCAGATAGTCGCGCCACAGCATGAACTCTGGGGCTCTTGTATCCAGCCAGACAGGTTCACCAGCAGCAGAGACATTTCAGAGGCTGAGTCAGGCTTATAGATATAGACAATGCCAACCCTCACATCCTTTCCTGGAGGACAGAGCCAGTCCTTTTGGGGCAGAGGATGTGGTGGAGTCCGAGGCCATTATCCCAACAAGAGCAGCAATGCTCCAGCTTCTCGCCCCTGCTGCAGCAGCTGCCAGGCTGCTTTAAGTCTCCCAAAGGCACATGCCCAGCTGTTAGGAGCCGGATTTTCTGCCCGGCTGAAGATTCGTCACCTTAGACAAGTGGGTCTTGCAAATTATCTAAAAGGGCGACAACCTACCTTTTATTTCCTCCCCTCACCATCTTCTTCCAACACCAGAGCAGCTTTCAAAGGATCACTCTGCAATTTTGTTGTAGAAAGTTAAACATCTTCTCACTAAAGGTGTCTTTGAGCGGGTGCCAGATTCTGAGAAAGAGAAGGGGTGTTATTCTCGCTACTTCCTCATTCTGAAGAAAGACTGAGGCCCCAGGCTTATTTTGGACCTCTGGCCACTCACTGAGACATCCCTTCGGCCTAACTTTGGCCTCTCGCACCCTGTGGGGTAAATTCTGCTCACTTCTCACTATCCCCATCCCCTTTAGTAGTAAGCCAGACCCTTTTCCCACCCATTCACTCCAGTCCCTCCCTATTTACGACTAAAACATATACATACATGTGCAGAGACTCCGCAGTTGGGGTGTAGAACCAGCACAAAGGCAGGGCAGATTCAAAAAAGCTCCAACCATAGTTTGTGAATTGCTATTTGTAGTATGTTTTGTAGTGCTACAAATGTACTACAAAGTGCAGATTTCAAATCGGGCCCTGAGTTTATGAATGCTGAAAAGAAGTAAACTTGCTCAAGCGTGTCTAAACTTACTCAAAAGTGCAACAACCTCTTAGTGTTGGTGAAATCACCTACCTGTTATTTTATTTATTTATTTGTTTTAACTCGGATTCTGCCTCTGTGAATAGATGACTCAGTGTGAGCTTGACACTCACCGCCTGCCTGGGAGGCTCAACACAGATTATAAAGTAGAAGTGGAAGGCAATGACTTCCGGTGATATTCAGTGTATTCATGTTTGTCCTGGTCTGTTACTTATAATCCGTCCTCTTGGGCTCTTCTATAGAAACCTCTGATCTTCAGTCTTTCTCTTACAGATCCGAGCCCTGGGCTGGATGCTCCCATCAGCATCTTCAGCGAGGAGAGAGCATCCTTTGACCGAGACGAGGAATCCACCTCTGGCCTCTGTTATCCTTCGCCCCTGGATGAGGCAGCAGCGCTGTTCCTTCTTGAGCCGGAGCGCTTGCCTCTGGCGCCCTCTTCCGGCTTCCACAGGAAATTCGACTTTATTGTTAGAATTGTGCCTTTGATCCTACAGTGGTGGTGGGGGCGAGATGCTTTACCTGGGAAAATATTTGTTGCCATATATTTTGATTTATTTTGCATGGGAGCAATATGCTTTGAAATAACATTTCATTCTTACTTTTAGTTTGAAGTGTAGGCAGTTAATTCTTAAACTTTAAGGCACATATACGTTTTGTGGCTTAAGAAACAGCGATATGTTATGTTTTTGACTTTTCATTTCTATAACCAAGTTCATGTATCACTTTTAAGAAGCATCAGCTCTCCATTTATTTCCCACAATGCCCTTCACCCTTGTGTGCGTCAGCTTCCTGTACCTTGCGGAGGTCTTTGAGTCCTGAGACTGGAGGTGTTTACAGAGAGGGGAACTGTGAGTGAGGGCTCTCTTGTTATAAAGCTCCTCTCCCAGTCTCAGCAGCTATTTGAATGCAGATGTCATCAGTAAACCAGCCATAGACGGCGATTCAGGGGTCACGGGACACTGTCTTTGGGTCCAGAACGACTTTACGAGTAAATGACTGACAGGGTTAGGTTCACAAAGGTGAATTTACACGTTTGTGTGAGTTTACTATTTTGTTGCTCTTCACCAACTCAGAGTTAAATTAAGTTTACAACTGCATAGATTCCACAGTTATACGGTTCAATCCTTACTTCAGAACGCAACCCAGTTTTTTTCTCTTATGACTGGTAGCAACAGATGGAAATGTAACAATTTCCTTTTATATGACAGTCCGTTTTTAGGCCTCGCCTAGGCAGCGCATGCGCTGTCTCGTTGAGACATGCAGAATATGCTTTACTAGGTGAGTCTCTGCCTCCGTTTTCCTATTTGTTCTTATTCTTATTCATAAACTTTTATTCGATTATTAAAATTTGCATAATCATAAAAAGTACAATTTGTAAAAATCATCAGTTTTGTACAGAAATTCACATATTACGGTTTATAAAACAATGCCCTGTCGGGTTTTCATTACTTTTTTTAAAAAGGTCGATATCATTTTGGCTTCGTGCGGGTTTGCCGGTGACTGGAGATAAGCGAGCGCCGGATACGTGCTTCTGAGACCGCTTGAACGTAGAAGGGGAAGAATCCATTTTTTCCTGGCTACACTGTAGTATTTGCAGAACAATGTGACATGGACCGTTGATTGCTTGGAGGCCCCGTCACACGGACAACAGATCAGGTTCCGAGACCAATTGTTCTGTTCTGGAAATGAGACCAAGCGGAAAAAAAAGATCGAACCGGAGTCTTGTCAGTAGAAACTTTTCATAGTTCGATAGAAAGAACGTAAGGTAGGGCTGTATCAATTTCTCTGTTTGCAATAGGCAGATTTTTCCGTTTTGCGTTTTTACAATCTCAGCCTGATTGCGGAGTTCTCTTAAGTGGCCCATACATAGTTCTTTGAGCTGTTTCTTTGAAATGTCTTCAATTGAAGGTGGATCAAGAAAATATTGCTCACGGTCAAGATCTTGAAAAAATTTAAAAATGTAGTTGAGCCAGGGAATTTTCCTCCAGTGAGCTAGGCTAAGGCAATCGGTGATGAGGGAGCGTGTTACATGGCTTTCTGGATTGCACCATATGCGGTGCCATAGAATGAGAGGCTGGCAGCGTATGGTGTCTGTAACAAATTCCATCCCTAGCTCTCGATGTGATGCTAGAATCGGAGAGCTTTGGGGAAGGGCCAGAACATACTTAATAAAGGCGTTCTCCGTTACCTGTAGTTGTTTAATGCTTCCGTGACCCCAGATGCCTGCTCCATAACTGGCCACGCTGTGGCATTTTGCATAGTATAGCGTTAACAGTTCCGACGGAGCTGGTTTGCCTAGTTTCCTGGAGAAGGCACAAAGTGCTGATGTTGCTCGGCGGAAGTTGAGGTTTCTGGCTTCAATGGCTTTACGCCAGGTCATTGAATCGTCCACGAGTATACCCAGGTAGGGATATACTGTTGTTTTTTCCAGCTTGGTGTTATTTATGTATATGGATTTTGAGGTTCCGGGTTTGGGTCCTATGGTCATTGTAAATGTTTTCTTTGTATTTACTTTTAGACCCAGAGAGTCCATAAACGTCACATATTTGTTCAGCTGTCGTTGGAGTTGGTTAGCTGTTCGGGCCAGGATGACCGAGTCGTCGGCATAAAGGAGGATGGGTATAGGGCGGCGTGCTATCTGCGGGAAGTCCTGGCTCCCTGCCAACATAGCTTTTTCAATCCCGTTGGTATATAGATTGAATAGGAAGGGAGCCAGTACACACCCTTGCCTTACTCCTCGCGTGATTTTAAAAGGACGTGATAGTTCGCCGCCGATGCCGTAGCGCACTCGGCCTTCTGCCTTGGTATATAGACCCCTAAGAAAGGCCAATATCGCTGGGTCTACTCCAAGGTTGGACATAATTTCCCATAGCTTTGCATGCTGAACGCAGTCAAAAGCCGCGCTCAAGTCTACGTAGACCAGGTAGATTTTTCTTTCTTTTGCATGAGCGTATTTTCCGGCCAGGAGGGTCAGGTTTAGGGCCTGCTCCACCGTTCCGAGCCCCTTCTGGAAGCCATATTGCAGGTCTGTGAAGATGTTGTTTGCCTGGGCCCAAGATTGTAATCGGTCCAGGAGTAGTCGGCCTGCAATTTTGCCTGTGGAGTCCAGAAGGGAGATCGGCCGGTAGCACGCGGGATCGTTGCGGTCCCCTTTCTTAAATATTGGCAAGAGGGTTGATAATGACCATGATGGAAGGAGACCGATTTCAGCGACTGCAGTCATTACCCGGGTTATTATTAGCGACCAATAGTCACTGTTGTGTAAAAACAAGTCCATAGGTACCCCGTCTGGGCCGGGAGCCTTGCCAGTTTTTGACGCTTTGATTGCTTTTCTGACCTCAGCGACGGTGAAGCGTAAATCGATGGGAAGAAAATTTTTCTCTGCTTCGTCCTCGCGTTCTATTTGAGGTATGTCAGATGGCGAGCCAAAGATTTTTGTAAAATGGTGAACCCAGTCATTCTCGGTTACTGCTACGTCGAGGTGGTATGGATCAGTATTGTTATCTAAAAAGGGTGATCTGATGGTCTGCCAAAATGTAATGCTGTCCTTTTTTAGTGCGCTCTCGTGTAATTGGCACCAGAGGTCTCTCTTTATCTGGCGCCTTCGAGTTTTCCTAGCTTCGTTGTACGTTTTCCTCCGAAATGAAATTAATTGAGCGTCTCTTGGTTCCTGCCGGAGGGCTTCTTTTAAAGACGAGAGGGCCTTTCTGCAGTCTGAGTTAAACCATCTTTTAGTTTGGGGTGTTGGTTTGTTTGCCCTGTGTTTGAATAACTCGTCTCTTATTGCCCCTTGAATGTTATGGAAAGAGGTAATGATTAGTTCGGGGGAGGCCTCTGCGGACAGACAGTCCCTTAGCCAGGGGTGCGTTTTTTCAAGTATCCTTTGCGAGGTCACTTCAGGGTCGACTTTTGCCCATTTGATGGCGTACCCGTTCTTCTTCTTTATTGTTATTGTTTGTTGGTCAAGAGAACTGATTTTTATTGTGGAAGGACCTACTTTCTCCATTGTGAGCTCCACACTCAGGGGATAGTGATCGCTAATCGGACTGGACCCTACTTTATAGTTTTTTAGCGATCTCTTACAAGTATTAGAGGCTAAGATAAAGTCGATGGTGGACGTGCAGCCTCGCCCATGGAAGGTGGGTAGAAATTCCTGGGCCGGGTCCACTAGCTCGTTTACGAAGTCTAGGTCCAGGGTAAATAATATTTCATTTAGCTTATTTCCGCTTTGAGTGTGTGCGAAATGAGGGATAGGGTTTCCGGATTCAGATTGTAAGCCACAAATCCCGATCTTATGGTTTGGGCATAATGAATGGTTGAAATCGCCTCCCCAGATGTATTTTATTGTCGCGTTAAGATTCGCGTTTTGAAGTGTAGATATGTGAGCCACCATTTCGTCAAGATTTGTACAGCAGTCCAGAGTACCTATGTTATTATAATAATTTATGAGTATGTATATGTTCCTCGATGCGGTGGTATGGTGTGTAATTTGGATGACTTGAAAGGTAGGTGTTTCTTTCGTTAGTTTTACCGTGACTGCTAAGGTGTTGGAGAAATAGATCATGAGACCACCTTTTGGTCTTCCCATTGTGCTTGGCGTTGCTTTGGTGAAGAATGTCTTATATCCCGCTAGGTGAAGGGGGGATGAACGCCAGGTCTCTTGTAGGCACAAGATTTGGTGGCTTCCTGCTATTTCCAGCCATTGAGGGCATGTTATTTTTCCGGTTAGACCAGCGACGTTCCAGAAAGCTATGCCTATACTCATGGCCTCATTGTCTGTCGAGGTGGCGAGTACTGTTTTGCAGTTGGTAGGGATTTCAGTGGCTAAAACTTGTTCAGTGAATGATCTTACGCTCGTGTCCGGTTTCTCTAGGGGAGGGAGGGTCAAAAGGGTGTTTAGTTGGATCATTGGGGTCTCTGATGTTTCAGGCAGTTTTGGTGGGACTGTCTGGTGCTTGTCAGAGACTGGGTGATGTGAGACGGCAACTGTGTGTAAGACGGCAACTGTGGGTTGGCTAAGGTCGACCGTGGGTGGTCAATCGACCATGTCGAGGCACTCGTATCGATTTTGGGTCGGGAAACCCTGCCAACCTTCGTATGCTGGGTAGGGTCTGTCCTGCCAATATGGAACTTGGCCATCGACGTACCTTTCTCTTGGCCCCCCCCTGTCTAGGTACTCGCGTGGGTAATCCCTCCGGTTCCATGGTGTTTGACGCCATGGGTCCTGGTTCCGCGGGTCTTTGGGATGATGGTGCCATTCCCAGGGTGGTAGGTTGTGTTGTTTCATTGGGGGGTAAAAAAGAGAAAGGTGGCGGGCGTCTATTCCCCCTTTTTTCTCGAGTTGTGGCCAGGCACATATATAGTCTACCGTTGCGGGATCTCTGCATGTTACAATGATGCAATCACCGCGTATTGTTTTCTTGGTTTTGCCTATCCAGGCTACCCTACGTGCTGACGTAATCCCTCCTGATAGGTGTGATTCGAGAGGTCTGTTTATGCTGAGCCACTGCATGGCCTTGTTTTTAAGTGACCATGCAGTTTCTGGGGTGTCTTCTGCTAACTCGGGTACTCCTGTTAAAACTATTGTGTAGGGAGTAGCTTCAGGGGGCAAGTGGGCAGGACGTCTAACTGCAGGGAATTTTTTCGGGGTGGTTTCCGATGTGTTCTTGGGTATTTTTTGGGGAGGTAGGGGATTCGTAGGCTGGGAGTCGGGTTTCTCCGTGGGGATTCTGCTGGAGTCTGGGATTTGTGCTGGGCATGGAGTGTGTGCCGTGACCTTGCCTTTGGTGGCTGCCTGCTGTGCTTTTTGTTGTGGTGGTTTCTCCTGCTGGGGATGGGGCGTGTTTGCTGTGGGTTTGGGTGTGATAGACGATGGGTTTGGGTTCTTCTGTGTTGTAGATGTTGCGTTTGAAGGATTGACTGTTTTCTGAATGTGTTTTTGGTTTTGCTTTTTTGATGGGTGTGAGGTGTTTCGCTGACCCTTTACGTCTATCCTGGTATTTGTATCTAGGAGAGTGGCTGATATTATTGTTAGTTGAGCTTCGAGGTTTCTAATGCTCAGCTGAATAGGCTTTAGGTATTGGTAGAGTAGGTCTTTGGTGGTGGTGAGCACTTGTGATGTAATTCTGCAGGTCTTACATTGCTCAGATGTATTATTATTGGATATTGCCTTATGTGGAAGAGTGGAGTCGGGAATGTGCAATATGCTATTGGAGCATGGGGAGTTTGAATGGGTCATGGGTGAGCTTTGTGTTTTTTCACTGAGTAATAGTCGGGTCTCCGATGTTGCCCTTTCCCTCTCGCCATGCTGGGGGAGGTTGTCGAAGGTTTGGATATCTCCTTGGGTTTGACATCCAGCTAGGTCGGGGGTTGCTTCCAGATCTTCTGATGTTATTGAGGGATCCGACTCAGAATGCGTGACTGACAGATCGACTACTGAAGGAACGGTGTTGAGTTCTGTAGTTGGAAGAGGCACTGGAAGTGAGCTGTTTTGGGAGGTCAGATTGATTGGGGAAGCAGCGTTCGCTATGGCACCGAGTGATGAGCGCTTGGCGTTTGCGCTCATAAGATCCATTGAGACTCTCTTTTCCATTAAGGCTATGCTTTGGTTTATTGTTTCGTTAACCCGCGATATAAAAAGGTCGATGGGGCCTGTTACTTGCGCTACCTCCTGCGCATGTTTGGATTTAGGTTTGGAGGCACTTCTAGTTTTTGGCGGCATGCTTGTTTATTGCTGGGTCGTCGATGAAAGAGGAATGGCCCGGTCCGGTCTCTATCAGGCACTAACGGGCAACAACGGGCCCGCCCTTGGCCCGGGCTTCGCCCCGGGCTGCGTCCCGCGCGCGTCCCGCGCAGTGAGTGCCGCGAGAAGTTATAGCGCTTCGCTGGGGGCGGGGCACTGGAAGGGGGCGCGGCTCTCGCAGGAAGAGGACCAGCTGAAGATGGTGAATGCTGGTCCTCGCAGTCCTGGGGCCGGCGCCTCGTCCTCCTCTGCGGCCTCACGCTCCCGGTCACGCAGCGGGGCTTCAGATGGTAGGCTGGGCTACTCCTGTAGCGGGAATCAGCGGCTGGAGCAAAGAGAGAGTCCTTTGGCAGTAAGTCTTTCTCCACGAGTGGCACCCGCGCAGCGGGTGCCGCGAGAAGTTATAGCGCTTCGCTGGGGGCGGGGCACTGGAAGGGGGCGTGGCTCTCGCAGGAAGAGGACCAGCTGAAGATGGTGAATGCTGGTCCTCGCAGTCCTGGGGCCGGCGCCTCGTCCTCCTCTGCGGCCTCATGCTCCCGGTCACGCAGCGGGGCTTCAGATGGTAGGCTGGGCTACTCCTGTAGCGGGAATCAGCGGCTGGAGCAAAGAGAGAGTCCTTTGGCAGTAAGTCTTTCTCCACGAGTGGCACCCGCGCAGCGGGTGCCGCGAGAAGTTATAGCGCTTCGCTGGGGGCGGGGCACTGGAAGGGGGCGCGGCTCTCGCAGGAAGAGGACCAGCTGAAGATGGTGAATGCTGGTCCTCGCAGTCCTGGGGCCGGCGCCTCGTCCTCCTCTGCGGCCTCACGCTCCCGGTCACGCAGCGGGGCTTCAGATGGTAGGCTGGGCTACTCCTGTAGCGGGAATCAGCGGCTGGAGCAAAGAGAGAGTCCTTTGGCAGTAAGTCTTTCTCCACGAGTGGCACCCGCGCAGCGGGTGCCGCGAGAAGTTATAGCGCTTCGCTGGGGGCGGGGCACTGGAAGGGGGCGCGGCTCTCGCAGGAAGAGGACCAGCTGAAGATGGTGAATGCTGGTCCTCGCAGTCCTGGGGCCGGCGCCTCGTCCTCCTCTGCGGTCTCACGCTCCCGGTCACGCAGCGGGGCTTCAGATGGTAGGCTGGGCTACTCCTGTAGCGGGAATCAGCGGCTGGAGCAAAGAGAGAGTCCTTTGGCAGTAAGTCTTTTTCCACGAGTGGCACCCGCGCAGCGGGTGCCGCGAGAAGTTATAGCGCTTCGCTGGGGGCGGGGCACTGGAAGGGGGCGCGGCTCTCGCAGGAAGAGGACCAGCTGAAGATGGTGAATGCTGGTCCTCGCAGTCCTGGGGCCGGCGCCTCGTCCTCCTCTGCGGCCTCACGCTCCCGGTCACGCAGCGGGGCTTCAGATGGTAGGCTGGGCTACTCCTGTAGCGGGAATCAGCGGCTGGAGCAAAGAGAGAGTCCTTTGGCAGTAAGTCTTTCTCCACGAGTGGCCTATTTGTTATTGAGTGTGTCTTTCAAAGTCTACTACTTGCTATTGGCTAAGCGTGCTTTATGTCCCTCCTTTTTCCGTTTTGGGCACGCCTATGGCTATTGGACCCTTTACTGGTGTTAGTCCATCTCTTGTATTTTGGGGTTCTAATTTTTTTAATGTGTCTTGCTTTTTTTTTTTTCACAGCACAGGACAACCATAATGGCACCCTCGTGTCTTCTGCTGAAAATGCAAGGCTCGCAATGGCACCCGCACGTCAAACGCAGCTTCAGGCCCTCCCCCTCGCAGTATCAGTAGCCTTGGGTACTTTAGGTGAATGTTGGGACAGGCGTCTTAACCAGTTGAAATGCCTAATCAAGTGCTGGTGTTGTTTAGCCCGCTCGTGTGATACAGCAGAATGTGTTTATTTAAATACAAAACTAAACTGTAGCGGATTGAGGTGGTAAAATAGGGCGTTCACTCTTTCAAGGTTGTGATCCTTCTAACGGCGCGTCGAAAGCCTCTGAAAAACGAACTGTGAAAGAGCGGGTGCCTTAGTCTCACTCTGCCTATTTTGTATCTCTCAGATCATATCCAAATGTGTCCACAGGGTACCGCGTTTATTAATTAATTCTTTTAATATATTTTTTCTGATTGATATTGCCTTTTAAAGGCAGAGGGTTCCGTGAATGGATGGGGCAAGGGCGTCTACAGAACACCGTGATTGGCAGGCGGCGCTAATGACAACGCGGATGGAATTGGAGAGAAGGCGTTCTGTTCTAGTTGTAGACACAGAAGTGCAGGCATAAGAGGGGCGGGCCGGGTGATGTGCTGCTTGCGTGTTGCAGAATATACCACCGGCACGAAAGGCTGCACAGGATGTTGAAAGGCGGGCTCCCCTTACTTCTTAGGGGGTAGCACAGAGAGGACTACTGTAGGCTCCGAGTTTAATAATTGTCGCTGGCAATGGTAAAATTACATTGTAGGTCAAGGACAGATGTGGCTAGAGCGGCCAACTTTGAAGTTGAGGAATCAACCAGGTACGAGTCTCGGCGTCTGCTCAAGCACCCTGTGATTCTGGGCAAATCACCTAATATCCCCTTTACCTTACAAAATGAAGCTGTAAATCTGTAATTCCACTTATGCTCATGTAAAGTGCTCTGATACTTTATGGTCGAGTTTGCGCTATATACAAGTCCAACAAAAAAAGCATAGTGCAGTAAAGATAAACCGTGCATACCCGCCGGTGCGACGTAAAACAGCTTACCTTAATGTTTTAAATACATAACCGTTTAGATTGTATATCTAACTAATGAATGCGCATTGGGTTGGCCTTTTGTGCCAAAAGATGCCTGTCCTAAAAAGTAACGCCTTATGTTATGTTAAAATCATTTGTTGAGCGAACTTACACCAAGCGGTTTCATGGCGCTTATCCTACACGACTGTATGTTCCCGGTGAATATGCAAGCCCACTGGGGGGAAGGGTTGCAGGAGCCGGGCACCTCTATGGCCTGCCAGTACACGATGATGGCAGCGGGGACCTTTAAGGCTGTCACGTGCTTGTACTCTAGGATGCAGCGGGAGGCCTTGCAGCCATTGACGACCCTGAAGGCCAAGTGGGAGCTGGACCTTCAAGTGGAGATACCTGACACGACCTGGGGCCAGTTACTAAGGCGAGCACGGAAGAGCTCGAGAAACGCCAGGTTTCAATTAATCCACTTCTATGTCATTCACAGGGCATACCTCACACCGGGGAAAATCCAACAGTGTTTTGGGGTGGACAACGCTGCTTGCCCCAGATGTAATACAGTCGGGGCGGACCTGGGTCATATGCTATGGGATTGCCCCTCTCTGGGCGACTACTGGCAGGAAGTTGGGCGGGCCCTTAACAGCGCGACAGACAGGGATATCCAGTACACTAAAGCGGTTGGCATCCTTCATTGGTTCCCTCACACGCCCAGGAACAAGACTACTAGTAAATTTATAGACTTGGGACTTATTCTGGCCAAGCGGGAGATTACGAGGAACTGGAAGTCGAGAGTGGGGCCCACATATAAAAGATGGTATGGGGAATGCCTGAGGTGGGCCGCATGTGAAAGTACTCTGAGGTACCAGGTGGCCTGGAGGATGAATGACGAGAAGGCTCTGGAGAGGGCAACTGCATGGGAAATGATGGTGCAGGCGCTCCGTGACATGGATGCTGAGGAGCTGGAGGGCGAGGGTGAGCTGGATGGGGCAGGCCCTGTCACTATACAGGAGAACACACCTTAGCGAATATCTGTTCCTCCTGCAACGCACCAGACACTTTTACACTGTTGATTCGACGCAGAGCGACCACGGGGGAGGGTGGGTAGGAAGCTAGATTTGGCGGGCGGTTGGGGTACCGAAATTGGGGGAGGGGGAGGGGTGAAAATCACAAAAGCAACCCAGCAATACTTGCCTAATGCTACTGTCAGACGTTGTAAGGTGATACGAGAAGCATCCATGGATAAGGCCACCCACACCAGAGGAAAGGGTGAACCTCCCGGATAAAGAAGGACTGGATCATACTAATCTTGTACGTGGCGCATGTATATTACTGATTATATTGTCTGTACAATTATATTGGTGATGCAATAAAAATGATGTTAAAAAAAATAAAAAAATAAAAATTCCCGGTGAACTGCTTTCGCAACTTCTGCTACCCTCGTTATATTACTGTTTTCAATACCAGACGAAATATAAGGGCGCTATTGTACGCTATGCTTTGAGTTCATAAAGACCAGCTTGTGTGGGAGTCAGAGTTCATTTTATGTCAGATATTATTGTCAGTTTGATAATTTATAGTTTTACAATTCAGACTTGTTCAGAAATGTATTGGAGGAGCAGAAGAAGGAGCCAGACTTGCTATGTAAACGGTGTCAACTAAAGTTGCATAGCATGATGTATATTAGTAAAGCGCATATTCACCCAACCTTAGTGCTGAATAACAGATGTTTGTTACCCGACGGTACTCATTTTATCAACCTCAGATGGATTAATGCACCTGCCGGGATTTGAACCTGTGACCATAAGGTTGAACACAGGTCAGCCACTACCGTGAACATATTAATCCACCAGACACAGCCAATGTTGTACCTGGAGACAAAGGAATCCATTACGATATTTAATTCCTATAAACATAGTAACACTACTGTTTTATCAGTGGGTTGCAGATCGCGTCTCTAAACGGATATCCGGCATGTAGTGCTCTATTGAAGGTCTGTACCAAGTCCGGTTTGTGGGAGAATAAGGGCACATATCTCATGTCGTTAGATAATTATCTGGGTTCTGGAGTTTCGCCTAGACATCATATGTTTATCCTATATCGAATAGTGATCTCTGCCCTTACTGTCTATGTTTTCTGTGCGATTCAAAAAGGGGGGGGTGATGAACAGAGTGTCTGAATTAAGCAGACCAATCTTACCCAGTCAAAAGATCAGGGCTTGATCCATCACCGTTATTTAGCTCACTGCATCCCCCCAGTTCAGAACCTGGCTATATGCAAATTAGTCTGACCCAGTGCCTCATGGGAACAGGGCAGACCAAACTACCAAGCCAATTCTTCACTGGAAAGGAGACAAGCTTCCGGGGACCGGTTTCTGGCATTTCAGCCGTCGTCGGCCCAGCTTGCTGAGTTACTCAGTCGGTGATTAATCTGAAGATCCGGCATAAAGCAAGGCCTCGTGGAGCTATGATGGCTATTCCTGATGTATATAAAATAAAGCAGTATACATTATTACCATTGACAGGATAAATATATGCCACACAAATCAATTAATAAACTATACATTCTCCTCCCGGAATTGGCATTTAGGTTTTCTGTGTACACAGGCAGTGATGACAGGAGAAAGGGAAATAATTCAGAATTGTGTGCGAGATGAGTATATGCATATTTAGTTGGGCCATTTTCACCTGGGTCTGGGTGTGTTGAGCCTGGGAGCAGACTGGCTGTGATAAGGTGACCTTACACCTGTTCTATCCAAGGGTAACTTCTGTTTAATGATGAGGCTGTTCGGAGTCTTCATTTAGCCTGGGGATGCCTGGACATGTTTTAGATTTGTCTTGGCATGTGGGCATTCTGTCTTTGATTTTGAGGCAGTGTTTAGGATTTTGAAGCTGTTTCGGAATATGATGACTGTAGTTGACCTGTGATGTCTTTTCCCCTGGCGCATGATGACTGTGGTCCTCACTTTTTGTGGTTGCGCCACTGGCCTTTCATGACAGTCTATATGGATGATATCTAAAAGGTATTTTAACTAATTTTCTGATTTCGAATATCAGTTATTGTGCATTTTCCAAAACGTTAGTGATATACTTTACTGCAACACCAACAAGTTCTCTCTGACCTCCCCCTTCCTCCTAGTGACCTTTCTATTGTCTCTCCCATTGCCTCTGACACACTCCTAGCTGTCTTACTTGTTATTATCTGCTTCCCTCTCTCGTTTGTCTCACTTTCCTGCCCTTCTCTGCCTTACTTCTCCTTTCTCTCTCTCCCCCACTCTTTCCACCCCTGGCTACCCCATAGATTCTTCTGGTCTCTTACTCTATGACGCTTTTACAACTATCCCACTGCTTTTCGTTACCTCACCCAGCGCCTTCGTTGCTGCCTTCCTCGAGTATTCTCATTTCCCTACCCCCCGTTTTCAAATGTGTAACTTTTTTTTTAAAATGTGTAACTTTATGTAATTTATTGTACTTCTGTGGTTACTCTTGTAAAGCGCTCTGAAACCTCCGGGTCTAGCGAGCGCTATATAAAACTCTAGTAAATAAAAATAAATAAATAAATATCACACACATCTCTTATTTTGATGTCTCTAAGGTCACAGGTTATGTGACGTCACTTCCTGCGATGTCACAGGGGGAGGGTCAAAGGACATGTGTTGGCACTCCCACTATCTAAAGCATTTTGGTGAATCGACGTCAATAACTTCAAATTATTTTCGTAACAGATGCAATGTCGTTCAGAGCCAGCTCTATAAATTTTATAAAATAGCCTTTCTTTTTAGAGCTCATCCCACTAAACCTTGACAGTTTGGCCTTCCATCATAAGTGGACGCCGTTCTCAGCTGGGAGTGACCCATTATATTAATATCTAAAACAAAGTTCACCGAGTCCTGGGTGTTAGAGTATATTTTAACAATAAACCTTCCTTCTGATTTAAAATCATTCACTGATAATGATGGGTTTTTCACGTCACTCATAATGCGACTCATAGGACACAAATGATATCATTAGTTTAAGGTTATAAGCATCAGTAATACTTGGGTTAATTACAAATTAATATATACTTTTGGATTCTTTTTGTCTTGTTTGTACATAACAATTACAAGCTCATATTGATAATTTCACCTTTCTTGGTGAGACAAAGGTCCCTAGAGAAATTAAAAGGTGCCTACATGGTTTGAGAGACCATTATAATGTGAAAAGTAGGTCTGTAATGCGCAGCGTGCTGCCTCCGGCAGGAAAGGCTGTTTTTAGGACCGGCATGTCTGTTACCATCTCTTTCTAATAGACAAACAGTGAGCTCTGGCTGCGTGTTAATCTTTGGGCATTTTTGCTTTCTTTAACTCTCTTTTTCATCATTCTGTCTTTATTGTGTCATCTCCATTTTCACCTTTATTTTATTTTCACTCCAGTTGTTCTCCTTCCACATATTCGTTCCATCTCCGTTTCATTTTCCTCCTTTCTCTACCATCCTTTCTGATTCCATATTCTTTCCTATTTCATTTATTTGGTAGGTAAAAGACATTGTCATTTACACCGCCAATGCCTCTAACTCTCACACATGAGACACCAATTTGCATTGCAAATGCTTGTTTTTTTATTGACTAACCATTGTTTTCTTCAGAATGTTTGGACATTGAATTGATCCGTGGGTTTCAGTTACAAATATTTGTTGAACTAATAAAGCTTTCTTTGGAGATGTTATCAATTTTGAAGAAAAGGTCTGAGAAAAAAATCTGATGGAGGATTAATAGTATTATGAAATTAAAGTATACATTTTTTTTACCGCAGAAATACCAAATTAACTTAATTATCCCAGCGTTGACTTGTTTTTGATCATGCCATTAATTCAGAGAAAATTATCTTGGCCAGTGTATCTTCGAAATGTAGAAAACCATCTGCTCTGTTTCTAAAGTCCTTGAAATAAAACTTTTTGACTTGTATAAAGAAAGATTGGCGTATTATTTGCGAAAATGTTTATCCTACTTCAGTTATCAATGCTGTTAGTAAAATATTTGCAAAGGTACTGCCAATGAAACTTGTGAAGGGCAGACTTTCTTACAATATAGGAGTATTTTTAAATGTCATCATTTAAGCCTTTGTGCTTAAACCACCTTTTGCCACTCTCAATTTAGATTTTGAGAATGATTGGATGGGATTTTTATCATTAAAATCTGGTGTAGGAATAAACTTTTTTGGTAATGATTTCTTTATTATATTCTGATCGTAAAGCCTCTGTGATTTCTTCTCATTTCTAACTTCCGAGAGGTTCTCTTCAGGGCGGCTCTTTATCGCCTCTTTTATTTAATTTGACACTTGAACCCTTGTTAGCCCAGTTTCCCAACCTGTTCCCACTGCTGGTGGAATTCAACCACGGATCAGATGAAATCCCAGCGCCAACAGGCGATTCTACTCTTGAGGGTAAGAATGATGCTTTTGGGCAGATTTGGGGGCAAAGATGGGAGAACACAAGTCAGGGAAATAAATGGTCTCTTCGGATGTCAGCGGGTGGAGTCTGGTTCTGGCAGGGAGTTCACATCACCAGGAATAAAGGATTGTGTTACAACTACTATCCCAAAGACAACCCGTGGAAGGAGTTAATTATAAACATTAAGAGAAGATGACCCAACGGTGGTCTAGCAAGATCTCGCCTTACTCAAAGTTCCAAGAGACTGTGGTCCTGTGCACTTCTTTCCCGGTACCGGCCGTTGTTTGGTACCACTGTCAAAAGGAGAACAACATGTAATTGGGAATGGAAAGGTGCACCCAGGGAGGATTACAGTCCATGGAAATCCAATGTATGCTTCAAATATATATTTAAATGTTTCTTTATTTTGCATCCATGCGGATATTTGTTTCTTAATAAAAAAAAAAGACATCCAGCCCCAGAGAACATCCAGCCAAGGCGTACAAGAGTTCTGTAACTGGTTGCAATTGAATGCATCTATACACGTGCGTTATTAGGCTCTTACTGCCCCCTTCGATCTGTAATTGCAATTGAACTAAAGTATTAAGAAAATCACCGTTATCTGAAGTGCTTCCTCCTTGGAATAGATTTGACTCTGCACCACCTCCCCATTCACTAAACACATTATGTCCCAGGCCTGTGTTATTTGTGTGATGTTTGCCTCTGTTTGTTTGCTCTATTCCCATTTGTGCCAGTTGTTAAATATTCGTGCACACTCTTTGTAACGTGCGTGTCGCATCTGAAACCTAACATCCCCCAGGGGCGGCCTTAGGCATGTGCAAGCTGTGCACCTGCACAGGGCCGCCAAACCCCAGGGGCCTCCACGCCAATATATATCCTTAATATATTAATCCTCTGAGGATGGATACATATTTGCGTGGCGGACCCTGGCAGGGATTTGGCGGCCTCCGGCTCCGTTCCACTTCCAAACACCCTGACCCTCTCCTCTTCACTGTCCTCCGTGCTCTGCCCCGCCCAGAACCCCTCTACCGGTGCCCCCTACCTACGCTTCTTGCCCAGGGCCACCATGAGCTTAGAGCCGCCCCTGCATCCCCCAAGCATTGAACTGCCACGGATGACCTACTAGGATAAAGAAAAAGGTAAAGATGTGTTCCCTTTAAGTGGCTTCACCCCAGAGACCTTCACAACATCATGAATCGTCCACTGAGTGGGGTGCAGGGTCCAACCATGCCGCTGCTGTCACATCTGCTGCCCAAACAGTGAAAGGACCCACTTAGCAGAGTGCAAGTTGGAAATCCAGAATTCAAGAGATAATGCGTTGATGGTCATACTGGATCTCTCTGGTTTTATGTAGGAACAGGTCCGATCTGCAAATGTCCTTATGCAGCTTTGACAGTCTTGAATAAGACAATGCCCTGCTTGCTTCTGAACTTTGCTATGTGTTCTAGCAGAACCTTAACCGAAGGAGCAAATGAATCAGAAAAACTAAAATGGAAGCAGGCGTGGATGAAAACCACATGAACAGAGGAAAGCGAATACATGAATAACCTATAGAAGGAGTTCTTTGAATATTCTGCCAGCAGCAGCTGGTGAAACCATTCCCCCAATGAGACATCACAAAGTATCTTAGGCAATGCTGAAGGGTCTAAGTTGCTCAGAGTGCCCATCAGTCTGAGGATGGTAAATCATGGAATGGTGATTAGCAATCCCCACTTTATGGAATCACTCCAGCCAGAAAACATACAGGCATATTTACAATGCCCCTGCAGCACTTTTACACTAATGAAGCGGCACTTTTTTTAACGCACCGGCAGCGCAATGTGCCTTCCCATATTTATAAGGCCATGCAAAGCCACCCTGCTTTACCTTTCATGGCCTTGTACGTATAAACAAGGCAAAGCAGTGCAAGTCGCTTTGTTGCCTTACTCTGTGTGGAAGAGCTGTTCCATGGGTGTTGCTGTGGGTGTACCCACGCAACACCCATCATTTTTTACATTGCCACAAATTTACAGCATAGCTTGAATCTGGGGCAGCGCCAAAACAAACTCGTATAATGAGGAGAAATTGTTACATTAGTCCTCGTTTTTTTCTCTTTCCACGTGTGCTGCATTCTGCAGCACACATAGAATGAGGAAAATGCCTCCTTTGATTGTTTTTGTGCAGGAAGGTGAACACAATCATGGCAACAACACAGCACCATTGCACCATGGTGCAAGGGTGCCTGCATTGGCACTCGCTGTAGTTTGTGTGCCAGCAGCACAGCTAGAACGCCTGTAGTGCTGCCCTACGCCAAAATATTGTATCTATGCCCCAGAGTTTCACTCACAGGTCAATGCAGTCTCCTCCTCCTGCTACCACACCCTCTGCATGCTCCGCAGGATCTACAAATGGATCCCGACCGAAACTAGGAAAACGGTGACACAGGCCCTCGTCAGCAGCAGGCTTGACTAAGGCAACGCACTATATGCAGGAATCCCAGCCAAACACCTACGACAACTTCAACACATCCAAAACGCCTCTGCCCGACTGATCGTCAACATTCCCCGCCGCAGCCACATCACCCCCCACCTGAGAGACCTACACTGTCTCCCCGTCGACAAGAGGATCACCTTCAAGCTCCTCACCCACGCGCACAAAGCACTCCACAACGCCGGACCAGCCTACCTGAACAGCAGACTCAGCTTCTACACTCCCACCCGCCAGCTCCGCTCCGCCAGCCTCGCCCTCGCCGCTGTCCCCCGCATCCAACGAACAACCACCGGCGGCCGATCTATCTCCTTCCTCGCCACCAAGACCTGGAACACCCTCCCTACCCACATACACCAGACCCAAGAACTACTCGTCTACAGAAGACTCCTCAAGACATGGCTCTTCGAGCAGTAGCAGCACCCCCCTCACCCCCTTCAGCGCCTTGAGACCCTCACGGGTAAGTAGCGCGCTCTACAAGTGTTCTGATTGATTGATTGATTGATTGATTGATTATGCCAAGAAGACAAAAAACCTCTTTCAGAAAAAAACATTTCTTTTAGAAATTCCTGTTTTAATTCTGCAGGTTGAAGTAGTTTTCATAGTGGCATAAAGTACCTAGCTTAGTATATTAATGTATGGCGACTAGAAGGCTTGTGAAACCAGTGAGGTAACTCTCCCACAATGTTACTGGAAATAATGTTACGGTACAATATTGTGTAAATCATAAGATTGAATGTATAAAGCTGAAAAAGCATAACCCAGCCAAAGCCATCTCCGCACTAACACAGTGCTTGGATTTTGGAGAGAATTGATAAATGTTCAAAGAAATTGTGACAGCCATTTATGAGTAGTAAAGTTCGACTTTTGGCCTAAGTTTAAACCAAGAGTCAGACTTAGACCAAAAGTCTAACTTTACTATTCATAAATGCCCTCTGTGAACATAAAGTCGTAAAGTTAGCGTTTCATCTCGGATTACTTCTGTGACTTCAGGTCCAATGTTTCCACACAAAGGCCCACAAGAAAAACACAGAATACTGACAATTTGCTTGCCAATGGGGATAGCTCCCCCAATAGAGGACCGTACCTCTTGGAGTACAGTTTTTGCTGCCATCTATACCAAAACTCATGTTATCCGTTCAATTGCAGTGATACCAGAAGTATTAAGACAAATGCAGAATGAGTATGGAGCAGAACCTGCTCTGAACTTAGGGATGATATTGTTAGGAAATTTTGCCCAGGTATCTACAATTAGCAAACATAAAAGGGGAGACAGCAGCTGTGGCTATACGGCAACGCTTGAGGGAATGCACTCCTGCACAACAGGAGCAAGAATTACCTAAAATTATCAAAGACACATATGCAGAATTAGGTAGAGATAATTTGGGAACTAGAGCTACAAAATCGCAAGTAAAAGGTAGTCCTGAAAAAGAGAGCACCAAGCAAACAACTGATTCTTCTCAAAATAAATGGGATGATACACAAAAAAATGAAAAGAATAGATCACAATCTCCTCAACAGGAGGTATAACCATAGAAATCCTGATAACATTAAAAAATCTGACAGGTATCAGGATACTGATACATGTTCCTCTTGGTCCTTTCAGGGTTCATCAAAAAACTCTGAGAGGGAAGGACGGTCAGAACACAGAACAGAAGAACGAACAAAGTCCAGAGATACACATCGTACATCGTACTTCGGACTATAATATCAAAAAGAAGATAAACCAAAATCAAAACCTCAATCTAAAAAGAAGATAGTAGCTGGCCTTGAAGTAAGAAATGCCCAGGCTGCTGAGGACTCAACTTCTGAACAGGGAATGGGCTCTGACGATCCTAGACGGCGCAGCAGAAGTAACAATAGCTCACCAGAACCTGATGAAATTTCTGGTGACCGCAGCGTTGAATTAACATATCACGGTGGAGACACCTGCTACAAGGGTAAGTGTCCCACATACATTATATTAAATAACACTCCAAATGGAGGAGGACAAACCCAGGAAGGTTAAAGGTTCTTATGGGAGGACCTGACTTATGGATGCAACACACTTTTAGCTGAAAAATATTGGCCTCCTGAGTTCATCATGGACTGCCCAAAAGGAGAAACAGTAATTTTACTGGCTTTCTCTTACCTCATTCCAGAATCTTTAAAATATTCATACGTGCAGAAGTGGGTGGTAGCACTTGCTCCTGCATTATATTGCAACCATGTAGGGTGGTATGCTGAGTCACATCACCATGTAATTCCAGTTAAAACTACTCCAACTCCACAGAGACAGTACCCAATAATGCAAGATGCGAACAAACAAGTCAGGGAGATCTTAGATCAACTTGAATACCAGGGTGTAATAGAGAATTGCACCTCTTCAATGAACAATCACTGGTTTCCCATAATAAAACCTCATAATTCATACTGTCTAGTTTTAGACCACAGCCATTTGAACACTTGCACAAAGACTTTTGCAGTACAAATGCACACAGTGCCACATTCATGAATAACATTGTGCGGAAAAAATATAAAACTACACTAGATATCTCAAATGTATTCTTCTGCCAAAATATAACACCTGAGTACAGTTATTTGACAGCATTCTCAGCCCTAGGCTCTCAGATCAATTTTTTAGACTGCCCTAAGGGTATAAGAATAGCCCTGGGCTGTTCTCAGCAAGGGTAACAGAGTTGCTTCAAACTTTTGTTGAAGAGGCATTGTCCTATGTAGATGATATTTATCTGGTGGATGATGAATTACTGGATCACTTGACCAGGGTGAACAATATCATTTAGGGGTTTGCCTCTGAGGGCTTCAAATTCAACTTACAAAATCTGAAATAGTCCACTCTATGTATTGGTTTTTGGATATGAGTGATCAGGTGAAGGGAAAAGCCTAGCAGCTAACTTTTTAGAAAATGGTACACTGCTCCAACCGCCAAAGAAAAATTAACAATCCATTTTAGGATTCCTAAATTTTGGCAGAACTTACATTTTAGAATACGCTGAAAAAGTAAAACCTTTCTATGACATAATCAGACCTGATTATTCAGTTTTTCATTGGACACAGGAGCATATAGAAATCCTATGTTCCTTACAAGCTGGCATGAGAGCTTCTAAACACTTACACACACCTATATACACCACAGATTTTTGTGATCCATGTAGTCGCAGGTCAATTAGGGTGAACATACCTAACCTTCAATGAAGGCGAAACTGTACCCATTGCATATAAGTTACATTTGTACACAAACGCTGAAGTGCGTTTTTCATCCACTGAAAATATTCTAACAGCAGTACAGACTGCTGTACTGAGAGAAAAAGCACTGGCACAGGGGAAACTAATAATTGTCCTGACTCCAGGAGTGACCCGAGAGGCTGTTACAAAAGCTAGCATTCCGAACACAAAAGTACTACAGCCACGATGGATATAATGGGCTTATTCTCTCACTGCAATAGATGTAGACTACAAATTTGATTCTACATTAAAAACTCAAACATTCCTTTAGTACGAACAGGGATATCCTCTCCCAAATGAAATAATACCTGTAGATCAGTTTGAATACATAATTTACACTGACGGCCACATGCGTTTAAAAGTTCAAATATTTCAATATCTTGCTGCCTGTCTCAATTTCTATATAGTTTGACCAACCAATCCGTTTTCTTATAATGTATTATGCCACCAAAAAATATATGTCCAAAGTAGCTCATGACAGTAACCTTCCCTGTGTTCTTGCCTCCACCGAACAACCATTAGTCGATGCCGGCCGGTCCGATAAATCCCAAAATATACAGAAATTGAGGCAGGCAGCAAGATATTGAAATATTTGAACTTTTAAATGCGTGTGGCCTTCCTAAACAATGTAGATAAGGACTAGTCTTTCCCGACTGGAATGAAAATATTTGATGGTAATAAAGCTTGTCGATGGATTTGGGAGTGTCTGATGGACTACTAGGCACTTTCTGATATTATTAGAGATTGCTGAATTGTGTGGACTTTTAGAAGTCAACAAGAGAATTTACTGTATTTTGGGAGTATTATTTGTTTGCATCTACATAGATTTGAAGCCCTGATGATGTCCCGGATGGGACGAAACGCGTTGGCTGTACTCAATGAACTGTGTATAAAGTCAAGGAACCTCTTTTTCGTGAAGATCTTGTGAAATATCTGTACTATGGACATTGTTTCATCACATGTTACTGAAGAAATTAAAAAGAACTGGATGTATTGCTGAAAGAAACCTGTTCGGAAACCAGTTCTGGGCGTTTAAATAACTTGCATATTTGAATGCGTTTGATTGGGTGTAATTATACGCGGATGCTCCTTGGGGTGTTGTTGATTTATTGTATTTTAGTAGCTTTGGTGACGATGGGCTATTACAAGTGAGCGTCAACTTCTAGAAAGAGATATATCAGACATTAAGAATTTTTATAGTGATTTCCCACTGTGCACACAACAGGAGTACCCTCATCGTCTGAGTGTAGCTAAACAGTGTAAGTTTACCTTTGTGAATCTGGCCCACATTGTTCATGTAGCGCTTTGTAGAATTAGAAGGGTCTCTTGGTACTGGTGCAGTTTTCCCTAAATGCTCTCTCTTATGGGGATATTTTACCACATTAGGTACAAATGGGGGCAAACACATCACAACGCTTGAAACATTTGTGTCAGTTGTTCCGTTTGTTTTTGCACTCCGTGTACAGATCCAGCCTAAACATGGGGGATGGTCACTCGTGCATGGTCAACCATCTGCACGGTACATATGGTCAGAGCCTATGCATCTGCCTGCAGGGTGGATAGTTTTGAAGCCATGCATACGTTTCCATGCTTCGATGGTGCCTGAGCCATACATCTTCATGCACAGTTGATAGTGTCAGAACTTTACATCTGTGATGTTGAAGCCATACATTCAATTCTATATTTCGATAATGCTGGAGGTATACGTCTTTATGCACAGTGGATAGTGTCAGATCCAGACATCTCTGTGCAGAGTGGACAGTGTTGGAGCTGTACATCTATGTTGAGTGGCTGGTGTTCGGCGCGTGCACCATATACAGCATGGATAGAGGTAGAGCTGTATTTCGATCGGGTGTTGTAGGGACTGTGCAATCATATGGGAACCGCACATCCGTACGTAGAGGGGATAGTATTGGAACCGTGCATCGCGTATGCAGAGTGGATGGAGCGGAAGTATACTTCCTAATGAGGGAATAGAGCTAGGACCATGCATCCGTATACTGAGTTGATAGTGGATGATATCAATATATGAGACATGTCTTTTGTTGTTGTAGATCTGAGCCCCTGGTTCAGGTGCCATCGGAAAGGGAAATGGGGGAGGGGTGTGTCACACTGAATGGGTTTGTCTGTTGCTTATCATTTTGTGATTAGATAATTGGTTTGTGTGTCTTTGTATTATATTTTGAGCAGTAAATTAATGTGGAATGTTCAATACCCTTGCATTAAATCAAGCTTGTGATCTACTGACTTCTCGATGTGTATCTCTGCTGTTCTTTAATGGGGGTTTTAGTGGAATGTTGGTGTCTCTAGGAATCAACCAGTGAGTGTATTTGAGACAAATAAATAAAAGTAATTCAGTAACTATTTATCTTGCTATCTTGGCGTGCTTTGCATTTATTTCTCCATCTTTATCAAACCTCGTGGCCTTCCCTGGAAGGACTTTCCAAAGCCACAGTTTCATTTTTCAGTGATAGTCACTGGGGCTGAACGTGTTGACGTGCACACACCTGGTAAGAGGCTTGTGGTTATTACTATAGACAGGGATGCTGGGGCTTCGAGAGGTCATTGAAGATGAAGGGCAGGAGGGGTTCAGTTAGATACTAGTGGATCCTCATGGAGCCAGCGCCAAGTTAAACCCTAGCGATTCCTGTAGGTCGGTCACATATTCAGACTATCTTCAGTGGCGGCTCCTCCGCTAAGGCAGAGGGCATTACCCCACTGCCAGAAGCAGCAAAGAAAGGGAAAAAATGTTTTCTAACGGAATGTTATTATCATTTTATTCTTTCCTCCTTCTGCGGTGCACGAGGGTGCGGGGCAGAGCTGCAGGGAAGGAGTGGTAGACACTACTGTGCGCAATGACTGTCTAGTCCGTTCTAACACGCCGCACTTTCCACATTTGTACAACACGCCACACCTCGCCTAGGGGACTCCATTCCCCAGCAGTCTTCTCGCCAGGAGGCACCAACGCGGTTCCAGCGTGCACGGAGGCGCTTAAAGCCAGGCCAGGGCTCCTGCAGCGCGGGCGAAGCCCGGGCCAAGGGCGGGCCTGTCTGTGCCTGTCCGCAGCAGGACGAGGCAGGGCTAAGCCACCCCCTTGATCCCGCAAGCACAGTAGAACACATATACTGGTACGGAGATATAATATTTTATTTTGCACCTACCTGTGATCATCTCCTCTGTGGGAGTATGAGTAAAAGGAAACAACCACCCACAGGGAGGCTACATACTGATAACACACCGATTGCTACGTATTTAAAAACTGCTGTGGTGCTGCTCGACAGCGAAATTGTACATGTATTATTAGTTTCTATATTTTTATTCGGAGCAGGAACAGAATATAGTTTTAATAAATGTTTATAATAACATTTTGATAGCACAAGAGCCAGGTTTATCAAGTTATGAGAAGAAGCTCTGGATTGTTTTTTAAATGCAGTGAGAGGTGAGTATATACTTTTCTGGGCGGGTAATTTTAATTGTGAAAATCTCTCACTTTCCACACGACTTTTATGGGAAGGCTATTAATAGCGCCATCCCTAAATATAATTTGGTAGTTATGGAACCCGATAATACAGACGGAGAGATTGCCATTTATACATATGTAG
This sequence comes from Lissotriton vulgaris, assembly GCF_964263255.1. Classification (NCBI taxonomy): domain Eukaryota; kingdom Metazoa; phylum Chordata; class Amphibia; order Caudata; family Salamandridae; genus Lissotriton; species Lissotriton vulgaris. Next base: position 636,879 of record NW_028241612.1, read on the forward strand.
GGGCCAGATCATCCTCAATTATTGATCACTTTATTGTGTCAATCAACTGCAGGGGTTTGGTAGGAAAATGTTTAATCTGGGCAAATCTGCTTAGTGATCACCACTCGCTAATTATGTCTTTGATGCTTAGCCTGACTAGACAAGATAGAGATAAGGCTGCAGATATAAATATAAAGACTCAAGTCAATATAGAGTTTCCATAAAATGATCAGGCGTGAATCCAACAACCTTTATTAGGAAACTTAAAGAGAATAGACAAAATTATATTAACATTTGTTTGGATAGTTCCTCTATAGACTCGGCAATTATAAGTGCCTTTGGTAACATCACAACCAAAAAAGCTGATGATCTAACACCTAAAAAAAGGAAAAATTTCTTTGACATAACTCCAGATGGTTTAATCAGAATTGCTCAAAGCTAAACAGGGAATTAAAAACAGTGTTGACACAAAAACCAAGGAATAGTGCCAAAATTAGTTCCCTGAGGAAAGGTTATAAAAATACTTTGAATCAAAAGAAAATTGAAATCCGTGAGAAGGCTTGGGAAAGCTTAGTTCAGGCAGCTGAGACCCGAGATGCAACCTTGCATTGGAAGACAATTGATCGCCCATATTTTAAGGCGTCTACTGCGGTGAAAATTGATATTGTTGTTCCCCCAGAAGATTGGATAACACATTTTCAATGTATTTTCAATCCAGATGCTGTTAAAGTAATAAAACGCATTAATGGTAGTATCATAATGGTAGAACGTGTAAACTCACCCCCAATAGTAGCAGATAAAATTAAAACTGCCCTACTAAAAAGCGCCAATGGGAAGGCAGTCGAACCGGATGGGATACTCATTGACGTTTTCAAACATAATATAGATTTCTGGATCCCCATTTTATTAAATGTTTTTAATGCTACTTTAGGAGGGGTGCTGCCCGCATCCTGGGTAGAAAGCATTAATGTACCCATTTTTAAAAAAGGAGATAGAGGGTAGGCTAATTGCTACCGTCCAATATCCCTCCTTGACTCAACCTCCAAACTGATGGGAAGAATCATGTTGGGGAGGTTAGAAAACGGGGTCAATGAGAATAACATTTTAATAGAGGTCCAGTACGGTTTCAGAAGGGGTATTGGAATAGTGGAACAATGTGTAAATTTGGAGTTATTGATAGGGAAATATACCCTGGCCAAGGAAGGGCTTCTACAGCGTGTTTGATCTTGTTAATCACGCTAAACTAGGGCAAACAATGAAAGAGCTAGGAGCTCCAGTTGACATTAGAACATATTTATCCCAGATTTACACTTTTTTAACCTCAAGAGTACGGTTTGGTGCAATGGGCGAATGTACCCTGGATTTTAGGGTTACGCGGGGAATTCGACAAGGATGTGTTTTAGTGCCCCTCCTTTTTTCTTTATATATTAACAATGTGGATTCCTTTTAACAAAAGCAAACGGCTGATGTGCAAAAAATTGGAGCTCATTCCACCCCGGTACTTTTATACACGGATGAGGCTGTCCTGCTATCAAGGACAGCGAACGGATTACAATGCCTAATAGAAAAATTTGCACTGTACAGGTCAGAAAAAGACCTTCAGTTCCATCTGAAAAAACATTTGTCATGACTTGCGGGAGCAATAGGCTAAAAAATAGACAGCATCTTGTGGGAGGAGATGTTATAAATAGAGTCTCAACTTTTTCATATTTGGGATTGCTTTTTAATAGAAAAGATTCTTGGAACACTCACGTAGAATCCTGTCACAGGTGTTTGCTATGGGGCAGCCATATAGGGGAGAGATAACATCGTCTCCCTGTAAACTCAAGAAAATTAATTTGCAATAAGAGTTCTTGCAGTCCCAAGCTCCACAGCTAACTTTACAGTACATAAGGAAGTGTTGGTACCATATTTAAGTGACCTTATTTACACATCGGGACTTTTTGGCGAGGGATATGGGCAAAAGAAGAGACCAAATTTACTGAGGATTTAATTATGGATTGCTTGGCCCTCGATCACAGTAGGAAAATCCCCTGGCTAGAACATATCCATACCCTTTTAACAAGCTGTAAGGTAAGTTTTGATAGAAAGAATCCTGCGTCCATTTTGGACTATATTAAAAGTGATCTGAAGCTTAGATATACTACTGCCAGGGAAGGTGAAAGAGTGGCTGATGCTAGGTGTAAAAAGTGTTATCACCTAATGTGAATGCCCATTTGTGATGGGCACACAAACAAATCTAACTTTGGTAAGAAACACTCAACATAGGTTTTACCTAACCAGACTTAGGCTTGGTACTCTACATTACATAATAGCATTCCCCAGAATGGAAAAGTGGTTTTATAATCTTCCAAACTGTCGAGGTGATGGAAAGTCCCCCCAGTTATACTTTTTTGTAATTTTTATAGGGATATGCGGAAATAAGTTTTAAAACCACTCTTTTTATCTAATATCCTTTTTTTCTAATAAACCTGCTTTTAATTTTATATGAGGTTTGGATAATGTAAAAATTATGAATTCTGTCATCTGTTTTATAGAAAGGGCAATTAGGAGAAGAAGGGATTATTCGCATTTGGATGAACAAACATACGAAAAACATGATGACGGCACTTAATCATCTTTCAGCTAATATTTTGCACGTTATATATTTTTATGACGTAGGCTATTGCACTTTATCTACCTTGCTAACATATTGCACTTTAAGTGATGTTTACTCACTATTTTAAAATATGTTTATGAATTTGTATGGTTTTAAAAATGTCTTATCTGAATAATGTTATGTTTTAGGAAGAAATAACAACTGTATTTTTTGATTAGTATGCTTTTATGGTTGTATATTCTGCACTGAAAAAAAGGTCTTTTTACTTTTGACTTAACTGTTTAGTTGGCCTTCTCGGGCTGCCGCAAACAGTCATGCGCACCCCCCTGTTCTCCATGCAGGCTGCATTACCGCCTGCATGGGGAATATACCCACCCCAGTAGCCCCTGGCTGAGCACAGTGTCATGGCACTGAGACCAATCACAGCACTCTATTGAACAGTTGTGATTGGCTTAAGGGTGAGAGCCTGGCTGCCTGATTCCTGTTCCGACCTGGAGTCTGACACAGGTGAACAGGAGAGAAGATTCGGGACCCGGTGGCATCAAGGTACTTTTTTTTTTTAAGCAGTGCACGAGCAAGCTCCTTTCACCTCCCCCCGCCCAATGTGCTCCTCCTCACCCGTGAGCTGTGCCGGCCACCCCTGACTATCTTGTCCCTCCGCGCATGTTGGCAGATACTGATGTCTTCTCAGTTCTTCTACCCTCACTCCTCCTGACATCTCTTAAAGCAGACCCCATCAGAAATATTTAAGATAGCTATTTTATTTGCCTTCAAAAAATATCTACGGTTCAATCCTTACTTCAGATTGCAAACCAGTGTTTTCTGGTATTTTGCCTCTTATGACCGGTAGTAACAGATGGAGGTTTAACAATTCCCTTTTATATGACACGCTGTTGTTTTTTTTATGGAATTGCAGTTGTTTTCCTGACAATTTATGGACATTAAATTGAGCCGTGGGTTCTTCAGTCACATATATTTGGTGAACCAACAAAGCTTTCTCTGGGGATGTTATCAATTTTGAAGAAAGGAAAGGTCAGATGAAAAAATCTAAAATTAGGCCAAAAGTATTAAGACATTAAAGTATGAGTGTTTTACCTCAGAAACACCAGATATACCCAATTATCCCATGATTGACTTGTTTAGAAGATGGTATGCTTAAGGGAAAATAATCTCGGCCAATGCATCTTTGAAATGTAGAAAAGTCCCTGGTTTGGATTGTTTTCCAGCCAGTGTCATTCACATTTTTCTAATGTCCTTGAATCCAAACATTTTGACTTGTATAAAAAAAGATTTCCCAAATTTGGTCATGACACTACTCTGTGCAAAAACAATTACTCTACTTCAGTTATCAACGTCGATTCTTTTTTTATTTTTACAACTTTATTAAGTATTTCAGGTTTGCACTGGGGCACAGGATGCAACAGGAGATAACATTGTATTTTAAATATGCCCAAGGGACACATATATATTCAACATGTGCATGTTTATGCCAGGATTGGGCTGATGAGTAGTTACATAAGCCCTTCTATGCAGAAATGTACAATGAAATGCAAGCTAAGTGGTCACGCTTTAGGCATCAGTGTCCCATCCCGGCCATAACTAACTTTAATAGTAACTACAAAAAAAAGAAAACTGGTTCATGGCATGGTACCACACAGATCAGGAGCCAATAGCTACTATGGGCACAAACGGGAAGGCACCCGGCTAGGGCTTCCACAGCGCCATAGTGTACAATGTTATAGCGAAGGAACAGGGCGTAGCAGGCCAGTCAGCACAGCACTATGGTAAACACCCATGTGTTGGGTACCAAATAGCAATTGAGACCAGACAAATTCCCTATGAGAGGCTCGCTGAGTCTGTATCCGAGCCAGGAGGCTCCAAGGCTGCTGGCGACCGGTCTGGAGGACTTTCAAATGCCCGAATGATCTGTGTCCGGAAATCTGTTATTGGTTTCCGGTGTAATCAACCAACCTCCTTATACATCAACACTCTCTCCTCAGCCCGCGCCCATATGGTCACATCGCTTTCCCATTGCCGAATAGCAGGGCCAGTACTGGATTTCCAAGCTAATGCAACTCAGCGTCTGACCAGGGCCAGCGCCCAGTCCAGGAATTGATTCCCAACTTTCTTAAGCTTTGGCCTCTGAGGCGCACCAAGCAAGCAGACCTCAAGGGTGCACCTCACTATCTGGCCCAGTGTGGGACTCCCCCTCTGGAAGACCGCAGTCCAGTAGTCTTCCATATGCGCACACAACCAAGTCCACGTTTTGGTGCACAACGGGGGCACCCTCCTTCTTCTCTCCATAAATATCCAATTTTGCATGGGGTGAGGTATGTCTGATGCAGATAGTTAAACTAGATATGTTTCAGTTGCATGTTTCTAGACACTTTCCGCTGGTAAGCCAGCATCCTAGTCCATTCCTCCTGTGAGATGACCAGCCCCAGAATTGCCTCCCACTTCCCCCTTAGTTTGTCCAGTGATCTCCGTGCCATCCTATTCAGTGCCCATAGAGCCATTTCACCAGATGCCTACCCGATCCCATGATCAGCAACAACTGTAACAGCACGCGTTCAAGGCTCGGCCAGTCCTGCTCCTCAAAGGTCTGAGCAAGGGATCAGTTCAGTTGCAACATCAAGTCCTCCATTGGCATCAGCGTCGCCAAGGTGGAATAGTACCCTTCTGTCACCAGGCCCCCTTCCGTCCAGAGTGCCATCTGAGGGGCAGTAAAAAAGGACAGAGGGTCACCCCGTGGGGCATATAATGGGCACCCAGCTGTTTGCTGTACGTATCGGGACCATCAATGGAGAGCCGTACTATGCAGTAGGGTAGCCCGCCCAACCCTTCGACCTAACAATTTAGCCAAGAATGCCCACTGGCATCCTATGACTGCCCCCCTGCAACACCAGCTCAAACACTAAGATGTCCAGCTGACCAAACCAGGCCAACAGCATCCATAGTGGAAGGTCTTTTTTTTGTCAATTATTTTATTGGCATAAAGTAAGTACCAAACAAGAAATATCAGCAAATTCAATGGCATGCAAGTCCAGCATAAATCCATAGTAAGATACAAATGCTGTTTGCGATACATGTGCCAAAACCAAACGTTACTAGACTTTAAGAAAGGAAGAAAATGATGGAAAAGAGTGAGAAAATAAGCCATAGATGGAGAGAAGAAAAGAAAGGATAAAGGACAGAAGGAAAAAGGAGGTGGAGAGACGAAACAAAACTACAAAGCAGGGTAGAGCAGGCAGGGAAATGGATCATTCCGACAAAGCCCAAGTATGGTAACCCTGGGGGGGGGGGGAAGGGAGGGGTGCAGTGACAATGACTAGATAGAATCAAGAGTCATGGCAAACTGGGGGCATCTGCAGAAAGGGAGACTGCGTGAGAAGAAAAATATCTGCTTTGTTCATTAAGTTGTAAATCACCTTTGCAAAGGACATGGTCTTGTACATTTCTACAAGTCGTTCCTCATGTGACAGCATTTGTGGAGAATCCTAATTTCGTAGAATAAAGATCTTGGCAGCTGCAAGGGCAGTGACGAGCAGGCATCGGACAGGGCGGGTCAGCTGAGAAAGGTGCGATAAGTCATGGAGGAGAATCAGGGAGTCCGGAAGTGGCAAGGGCAAATCCATGGATTCCCAGAGCGTAGACTCCACTGCTGTCGGGAAGGGATGAATGGCAGGACAGTCCAATATGAGAGAGCAACCCTGCAAACTGAGGCCATTCTGGGGTCCAGCGCCAGTCCTGAGGAATGTTAAATAGACTGAACTTCATCCGTGCTTCCCCGACCGCCAAGAGTTCTACACAGTCCTCCTCATCATATTCCACCTACAGGCGAGTCTGCCAGGTCATCCTGAGGCTCGCAAATTGTGGCTGGGAGTTGAGGTGGCAAATCCGAACATTGTAGAACATGGACATCACACGTTTATAATGACCCCAAGTGTTAAGGTAAGAGAACACCGCCAGAAATCAGGTGCATGAGGGTTAAAATCCCAGCTCTGCGCCAGGGGCCCCAGGCAAGCGTGGCCCTCCCATGTGAATACCAGTATTGTTCCAGAGGAGAGCCTGGTCATGGAGATACGGATCAACCAAGAAGAGCTTGTGAGCCTGTATCCAGGTGGAGTATATGGATTTCAGCATAGTGTGGGGATCCACCGGATACACCGGGAAGATAGAGAGCCTGTAGTCCCAACAATGCCACTTGGAGTCGGCGTTCGATCGCAACCCATCACAGGGGGTATTTGACCCGAGGATGCATGTATGACATCTGTGCGAGTGTAATGTTAAACAATAATGCTCCACAGAGGGCAGGTCCAGTTTTCCTGCTGATCTATGGGAGATAAGCTTCTGAGTTGCCTGGTGAGGTCTCGCTGAACCCCAGATGAAGGCCTTATTGGTGTTGTCTATCTGACGGAGGGTCGAGAGGGGCATTAGTTTATGAAGCATGCGCAACACAGACGTGAGTCGGGGTGGGTAACCATTTTCACTGCTTGAGACTCCCTAGAGAGAGGCATTCCGGAGGGACCACTTAAAGATTAGCAAAACAGTAAAGCAACCTCGGGAGCATTATCGTTGTAGGCAATGCCACCCTTGCCATGATGGAGAGCCGCACCGATCCCTAGAACGAGATCTCAGCACTCTCTGAGATTACCCTCCCGTACGTCCTCCAGTCTATGGTAAATTTGGAGACCCAAGTATCGGAAAGTCACTGATTCCCATCTAAGTTCAGGCAAAAGATTGCCGGATTTGGGGACTTGCAGCCCGAGAGTGCCCCATAGTCCGCCGCTGTTCATCGGCATACAACGAGATGTCCACGCCCCTCTACACTGACTACGGGCCCTCCAAACGGCAAAGCTCCGCTAACGGTTCTATTGTAATAACAAACAGTGGAGGGCAGACCAGGCGCATGTCTCTAGGTGTAGGACCCAGAGAAACCCCTACCAGTGTTGACCCTCGCTGACAGGCTGGCGTACAAAAGCTGTGCCCATTTAATCCCTCCACGCCCAAACCCATTCTCCCCATTCAAGTTATCAACGCTCATATTAAAATGTTTGCCAAGATACTGTCAATGAAACTTAAATTCTTTTTACCTAATATTATCAAAATTGAGTAGACTGATTTTGTGAAAAGAAAACCTTCTTACAATATAGGAGTATTCCTAAATTTCATAGGTAAAGACTCTGTGCTTAAATCACCTTTTGCCACTGTCACTAGATTTGGAGAAAGCTTGGAAGAGATTTTTATAATTAGAATGGCATGGGTAGGAATCAGCTTTTTTGCAAATGATATCTTTATCATATTTAATACTAAATCCCCTGTGATTTCTTCTTGTTTCTAACTTCAGAGAGGTTCTCTTCAGGGCTCCTCTTTATTGCCTCCTATTTATTTTGCCACTTGAACTCTTGTCCCAGTTTCCTGAAGATCCCATTGGTGGAATTCAACCACAGATCAGACATTCCCCAAAGGCTACACTAGGTCATGTGCAAGTGAGGTTTACCACCCAGGATTGGAAACTAGAGAAATACTGCTGCCATTGGCACGGCCACACCAAAGCACATGCATGTCCCTGGCCTGAAGGGGGAACATTAGATACCAAAATCATAGAAGTAACAAACACTCACATACAGACCAGGGGCCTTATTTATGAAGGCCTTGCGCCGCCGGTGCGTCACTTTTAACATGGGAAAAAATGACGCATCGGTGGCGCAAGACTTTCATAAATGAGGCCCCAGTTATGCAGGACAGAAAAAGGCTAAATGAGAGGCCCTACCAGAACAATGGCCCATCTTCGAGGTGGCCCTGTCCTACAAGACTATCCCTGTGTCCGTAAGCGAGGCATCTGCACCTCCCCCACCATACACCAGCAGGGATGTTCTCTCGCTGATGCCGGCCATTCCAGCCGTTCCTGCACTGGGTTACACCAATACACCGGTCCCAAAGGGAGAGGGACCATCCAGCATAGACGCAATCAGCCCCGGCTCAGTGCAGTGCCAAGCTCCCTCCACCCATCAGTCGGGGCCCATCAGGTCCGAGCCGAATGGGGAGCACATGCTCCTGACTGCCCCACACTGCGCCCTAAGATCAGAGGGGTGTTTGTGACCCTCCTGTGAAATGATTCCACTAGTGAAGGCGAAGATAAGGGCCCCAGTCCTTCAAAATCTGACTCTGAAGGGGGATCTGAGGGCTATACTTCCACAAGGCATGCGTATGGTTTGAAAGAAGCATCAGGGAATGAGTCTGAGGCCAAGACATTGTCTAGAAGAATAGCATGCAGCACTGAGCGAAGGAGGCAACCCAGGTGAGAGGTAAGGAAAGGTGTGAGTTAAGGCGAGAAAGAGAGCGAGCGGGAGAGGGACAACTCCCCCTCTCCCGTGGCTAAGCCTCAGGACCCACATAGGGACGAGGTCAATGATGAGTCAGAGGGAAGGCCCATAGCAGGATCACACACATCACCTCATCATCGGCGAAGGAGAGGGGCTGACCAGGAAATAAGTAGTCAAGAAAGCCTGACGGGATCTCAATTCAGACACAGAAGGAGCAGCAGGGCACCTTTGAGCACGCCCGAGGAGAGCAACGACGAGAACGTCTGCCGTTCCCCCTTAACATGCTGGTCAGGCAAACCAACCCCTAGAAACATGGTGTCCAGAGAGGAGGGCGAGGCCTTCGTGTGCCCTTTCTTCCATCTACTGGCCTACTGGACCGAAAGGAAGGGCCATTATTATCGTCCCTGGCCGGAGGAGGTATCCTTTGAACCTGAGGACATGGCTGTTGTGGAGGACTGCATTCAACATGGAGGGGGATCTGAGATGCAACTAACCCTACATAGGAAACAGCCATTACAACGCAACTTTCACAACGCACTACCATTACAACGCAACTTTCACAACGCACTACCATTACAACAAAACTTTTACAACGCAGGATCCATTACAATGCATTCCATTACAACACATGCCATTACAACGCATGCCATTACAACGTAAGTATGGGTAAGTATTTAATTTAATTTTAACTCCTACACTATCCAACACTTACCCTACTATCACACCCCCTGGAGTTAGAATATTAATTTTAACCCCTACACTATCCAACACTTACCCTACTATTACACCCCCCTGGAGTTAGAATAGTAATTTTAACCCCTACACTATCCAACACTTACCCTACTATTACACCCCCCTGGAGTTAGAATAGTAATTTTAACCCCTACACTATCCAACACTTACCCTACTATTACACCCCCCTGGAGTTAGAATAGTCATTTTAACCCCTACACTATCCAACACTTACCCTACTATTACACCCCCCTGGAGTGGGAATAGTAATTTTAACCCATACACTATCCAACACTTACCCTACTATTACATCCCCTGGAGTTAGAATAGTAATTTTAACCCCTACACTATCCAACACTTACCCTACTATTACACCCCCCTGGAGTTAGAATAGTAATTTTAACCCGTACACTATCCAACATTTACACTACTATTAGATTCCCATGAATTAAAATTAAAAAAAATTATTACCCATACTTGCGTTGTAATGGCATGCGTTGTAATAGCATCTGCGTTGTAATAGCATGCGTTGTAATGGCATGCATTGTAATGGATCCGGCGTTGTAAAAGTTTTGTTGTAATGGTATGTGTTGTGAATGTATGCGTTGTAACGTCATACATTCCCCCTACATGCAGGAATGCCTGAGACTATGGGAGCCCTACATCAGAGGAGAAACCCAGAATTTGTACCCTATTTCAGAAACCATCCACGTGCCGTGGGCCCAGATGGATAAAGATGGGGCTCAGGAACAAACTGCCCCCATTGATGGACAGGGCAGAAAAATGGATCTCATGCTTTGAGAAGAACACTACTGGTATAAACTTAGCTCAACAGCCTTATCAGGGCAGGCTGACACGGTGTTCTCCCGAGCCCGCATCCACACAGTCACTCTTATCAACACCAAGCATGACAGGCTGCATTTAACTAATTCAGGGGCATATTATCAAGGGATTCATCTCTGCTTTTTTGGCTTTAAAAGCCAAGAAAGTGGAGATAAAATGATCTCCCTATCAGCAGCAGGGTACGCAAATTCGCATGTTAGCACCCTTTTTCTCTATGCTTCCCCTTGCATTTTGCATAGGGGGCGTTCCAGAGAAAAATAATAGGAGAAATGTTGTTAAGCGACATTTCTCCTATTATCAAGGATATCGCTAACCCAGTTAGTGATAGAAAAGCAGCGCTAACCGCGGTTAGCGCTGCTCTTTTTACACCTGGTATTTTCCTGACTTAGCCATATATCCTATGGAAGGTGGATATCATGGCTAAGTTTGTGAGCCTCTATCATCAAGCTAACGTCAAACTTCGAGAGATTATCATTGGTTTTCCAGCGATAATCTCTCATTTGGCAGTTAGCATGAGGATTTTTATCACTTCAGAGATAAACGTTGCTAATAGCAAGTTATCTCAGCGATAATTTCCGGTGATGCTTCGCGATAAAAAAATCATTGCAAAACCTAGTTAGCGATAAATATCGCTACACGTTGGTAATATGCCCCTCAGACACCAGATCTGGGCGGCCCTGAGGGAGATATTCCCTCTCTGCCTAGATGTAGGGGGAATGATAGCAGAGGGGGTTGAGTAACCAACGATTCCAGCATTCTTCGTGGCCGGGCTCCGCTCCACCATAGCGCCGCAGCACCAGCAGCTAAGGGCCGGGCCTTGCTCCGCCTGTTCCCCGGCCGGGCTTCGCTCCGCCGGGTCCCTCCCACCACCAGTGACGCCCTCAGCAGCGCCAGGAGGCGCATAAAGGCAGCGTCAGTCCCTCGTCCCGCGGGACGCGCGCGGACGCCGCCGTGCTAAGCCTGGGCAAAGGGGTAGAGGAGGCCAGGCCGGGCGCACCCCCTTAACATCAATACTCTAAGTGTCCTAAGGTATGTTGCCTTTCACCTATTAATGACTGTATGATACATTTGGATGGACTACGGGGCATTCTTATTTCCTACATTCTATGAGAGGGACAAAACGCCGCCTTGCACCTACCTACGAACTCTACTGTATTACACGGTGTACAGCTTATTATTCTGCATCCATTGTCTTTTGTCCTGACTGATCAAAGTATTATATATATTGTGATTTGAAAAACATATTAATATCTTCACCATGTCTACTAGGGGTACTCGCAGCAAAACAGCTGCTGGGGGAGCTCCAGTGATAGGCCCTATAGATAATTTTATAACAAGGGCCAATGATGCCATAGATCAGGGCATTCTACTCCTGGAGCGAAGGGTCTCGCAAGACCTAGCCCTAGCTAAACAATCATCCCTTGGACTTATTGCATCGGCAACCACACCTATTCAGGCTAGAATTAGCAACACCAGACCCTTAGTTGATGTACGTGCCGATATTCACAGCATACCAAATGAGGTAAATTTATCTGCATCAATTCCCCTGATAGACTCCGACTCAGAACCTACCATGGATCTGGAAAAAACTCCTAATCTATCCATCAATCCTACACCAGAAGAAACATCTACAGACAGCACGAGGCGATTAAGAGGCAGGCGGGAGGGCACCATACAAAAACAAGCTAAACACACATCAAAGCATTGTATGCCTACGGTTAGGAAATATAGTGCGCCCAAACGAAAGCCTAGGAAAGGCGCCAATCCCAATCCACACTTAGGCACAGGCGGGACAAAGGCAACCGCTGAGATAGATAGCAAGGAGTCCTAGGGGAGGCTGCTAGGCACTGAGGACAAACTTGATGCTAATATCGCAAATGATCACCTGTTGGAAAGAATGGGCGAACTTCTCAGCATCTATTTGTCACCCATAGAATGTAGACTTACTCGCATTGAAAAGCAACTAGCTGAATTAAGCATCCCCATTAGGAATATTTCTAGAGATGGTGCGCCTCCTGGCGTGGGACCTAAACTAAGCTCCTCAAAACCCATATGCACTAAACCTAAGAACCCCCCAGCTCCGATTATAACCACAAAGCCCAATACCCCACAGGTTTCAGATAAAGGGATTACTGCCAATCACTTGACAGCAAATTCTAGCACTAACCACACGGTTACCCCTCACACTACCAAAGTAATATCAGAGCCAGGGAAGGGCCAAAACACAGAACAGAGCAAGGGGATTCCTACGAGTCAAACTTATAACCCTGCGAAAAATTTTCCTATGGTCCAGCCCGCCCAAAACACGACTACTAATATGAGGCAGATTCCACCACGTATTAACCTGCCGCCTGAATGTGGGGCGTACGTGTTGGTCCAAGTTAATGTTTCTAAACTTAGGAAGGACCAAGAAGAAACCCCTATATCCCTCAAAAACAAAACTTTACAATGGTTGATTGCAAATTGCAATTTCCCTATGGAAGGGGCAAGGGAGATTATTCATACCCAGAGAGTGGGCTGGATAGGCCCACTGAGAAAAAAGTTTGAGGGGGACTGTATAACAATACATTTTAAGAACCCCCAATGGGCAGAAAAAACATTGGCTAGTGCTCCATTACCCTCGCCATGGGAATTCAACACCACCCTCCTCTCACTGGGCTATTTTTATAGCCATTTGATATCCCCTAAGCCAAATATGGCAAACAATTTCGCCGTATCACATCAGGATTTAAATTTTGGTGCTAGCATCAAGTCTCCACTTTTTTCCCAGAACCAAGATTTCAATTACCTGAACGGCCCTGCCTGGCGTCATCAGGCCCCAATGCCAGCACACCCTCCTCACTATCCCCAATTCCCAACAATGTCCCACCATCACCATAGGGAAAGTTCATATCCAGCATTCACTCCAAATCAATATATGCTGTTGAATGAAGTCAGGCCACTATTTAATATTCCAACTCATAATCGGTTTGAATATTTTTCCAATCTAGATGAGCAGGACTGACTGGATAAAATGGTTGATAGTAACACTAGAAGCTTAGCTATAAGTAATGAAAATAAGGGATATCCACCATTAGCTGAAGTAAGAACAAATCAGAATAGACCAGCTGATGAAATGTATGCCAATAGCGGCCCCCCAGTAGCTGTCAACACCACTGAGGACACAGCAAGGAGTGCTGGGAGCAACCCCACTAGATATCGTAGTAATTGCGGGTTATCAATTCTCAGTTGGAATGTGGCGGGTTGGAATCTAGGCTTTCAGACCCCTTATGGGCTAAGATAATTGATGGCATAGACATTGTTATGTTTCAGGAAACCAGGGATGTTGGGAATTTGCACATAGAGGGTTACCACTGTTTTAGTATAACATCACCTAAACCCAGTTTTGGTCGAGCAGTGGGTGGTTTGTTCATTGGGACTAAGATTTTGGCTGGTGGTTCAATCAGAGATTTGTCCAGTGGGAATCCGAATATTCAAATTCTTGAAGATAAGTTAAAGTCAAAGACCAGGATTTATTTAATTAACTTTTATAACAATGATTTTTATTGTGTACTGAATAAGAATTTTCAGGCATTGTCAAAGGCTCTACATAACCTGGAATTCAGCTCATTAACTGATGTAGAGTCAGAGATTTTAATTGGGGGCGATTTTAACGCAAAGTTAACAAAGAATCATGGGATTGAGGATAGGACTTATCTTGACCAAGCGGAACGAAGGGGTACAGAACTAGCTAATATACTAACTGAATTTGCCCTTGGCGACGCTATGAGAACAGGTTATAGTCCTAGTGCCCCCCATGCCTCCACGTTCACAAGTAGGGACAGCAGTTCTACTATTGAAAACATTTGTATGTCGCCTCATCTAATAGATTGTATAGTAAAGTCTACAGTGACGGTGACATCATTTGGTGACCATAGCCCACTCATAGTAACCTTGAATCTTGCACCCAGTCCGGTTTATTCGAATTTAAATCGTGCAAGGGATATCACACCCTCGATTGCCGAACTGCGATTAAAATGGAGGGGGGTTGATAGCGGGGCAATTTTGGATAGTGTACAAATTATACACCCGCATCTGATTAAGTCTTGCTCATCCACAAACGGCAATCAACATAGGATAATTGCAGATTTTGAAAAACTGTGTTCAACTATAAAAACTCTTTTGTCAGTCCCGCTACCCAAGGAAGGCAAAGAATCAAGGTGGTTTGACTCAGCCTGCTCATTAGCAAATAAGGAATTAAGAAGGGCACTTAATACTAAACCTAGGTGCAAAATGACCGTCCAGATAGCCAGGAAACAGTATAAAACTAAAATAGCAGAAAGAAAGGCTACACTACTTTCTGAACAGTGGGAATCGCTGGTGACCAGCGCAAATCTGGGTGGCAGCGGACCTTTTTGGTCCGCAGTCAGGAAAACAAGGGAAATGGGTAGGAAGCCTACTCCAATTAGCTGCAATATAACCAGCAGTGTATGGGAGACCCATTCTCAAAAATCTATGCAGCAGCGCCTGAGGAGTTGCTGACTCCAACCCCAGGACAATTGCGCGGCCTACAGATTGAAGCCCACGAATGAGAAATAGCTATAAAAGAGAGCCTTGGAAACAAGCCGCCTGGTCCTGATGGCCTGCCCATTGATATTATTAAGTATAATTCAGACTTATGGGCACCAATTCTTCTTAATGTCTTCAACAGTTTACCTACAGCAGCTATGCCCGTTACTTGGGCAACTAGCATTATAGTCCCAATCGTCAAAAAGGGAGACAGGTCGGAACCAGCTAACTACCGTCCGATCTCCCTTCTGGACAACAACCTAAAAATTTTGGGACGAGTAATTTATAACAGAGTACTTGAATGGACTGAAGACACAGACTTACTGGACCCGTGCCAAATGGGATTCCGGAGTGGAGTGGGAACAGTGGAGCAATGCTTGAATCTTAAATTGATAATCAATAAGTATAGTATTGCTCGATCGTCCCCCACCTACCTTGCTTTTATGGATCTTTCATCCGCTTTTGATTTAGTGAATAGATCCAAACTCTGGACAATCCTACTAAACAACGGGTTAGATGATGCCCTTGTTGGGTTCCTGGCCTATCTCCACACTGATCTGAAAGCACGGGTCAGAATTGGGATGGGCGGTGAAGTTTCTGGAGCTATTGATATAGGCAGGGGGATGAGACAGGGGTGCGTTTTAGCACCCCTGTTGTTCATTATTTATATTAATGGTCTATCCAATAGTTTGAAAAAAGTCACTAGCGATGTCCCGACAATCCTAGGGAAACCTTTACCAGTGCTTTTATATGCAGATGATGCGGTGCTTATGGCCCGCACACCAAATGCCCTTCGTCTACTTGTTCACAGTTTTGTTCACTTTATGGAGGGATTAGATCTGCGGGTACATTTTAAAAAATCTTTCATTATGTCATGTGGCCCCGGGAAAAGGAAGCTCAATACCATACAGATAGGCACAGATAAACTCAAATCTGTTCCCACATTTCCCTATTTAGGATTGGTTTTCGCTGCGAACGGCTCGTGGAGTGGGCACTTGGCCCACGCCACGAGCAAGTTCTCGAAAGCCACCAATTCTATTTTGAGCCTGCCCTGCCCGAAGAAAATAGGTGCCACTAAAGCTATTTTAAAATGTTTTAGACTACAGTGCTTACCTTTTGCCTCATATGGAGCTGAGGTCTGGGGGTTGGGAAGTAGCCCATGCATTCATCGGGAAGAAAGCCGTTTTTGTAGGAAAATATTGGGCGCCCCAATCTCATCCTCTGATTATATTTGCCATAGTGAATTACACCTCCCATATGTAAGCAACTTTATTAGAGCCAGACCAGCACTTTTCTGGATTGGAGTTTGGAGGAACAACGCTGCTACCCTCACACAAAATATTATAAAAGACTGCTTAAACTGTGATCATGGTATGGCGATTCCATGGCTCTCAGGTGTTTTTAAAACACTGAGCGCCGTGGACAGAGGCAATCTATTCTCAGACCCTACTAGGATCGAACCCAAGGATAATGCTGAGGTTAAAAATGCACTGTATGCACTTTATAGTTTTGAACGGATGGGAAAAGAATCATCGAAATCAACTGTCGCAAAATACTTGGGAAATGAATTGTGTAGACAACCCCTCCCGCCCTACCTCTCCCTACCCATGACCAGCTGGGGGAGATCACTTTTGTTCCGTTTAAGAGCGGGTTCAGTGAAATTTCTGTTGTCTTTCCCACTGGGTTACCAATATAGTATTGACTATAACCCTTGCCCATGCGATGGTGTCAGCTCACAGGATGATTTGCACTTCCTATTCTTTTGTAAATTTTATCTTAGATATATTAAATGGTTTTTAACCCCTTATTTTAAGAAATTTAGACCACTTTCTCTTAATGAGTCTTGTAGAATGTTGGTTTCCCTGGATTCTGATGAACTAATTTTCCGCACAAGCACTTTTCTGAGACTGATAACACGAGTGCGCAAAATGATGGAAAATGCTTGAAATTAGTCTTAATAGAGTTGAACTGTATTATGTTTTAATTGACATTTTAATTATGAAATCTTTGTAATAATGTATAAAGTATATGAATTGTTGTTTTTTAATTGCGGTACTTTTATGAATTTTATGAAATTCGAATAAAGGTCTTTTGAACTTGAACTTTGATAGCAGAGAGCATGAAGCCTGGGGAGACCGTGACTGATTTCCTAGATAGAATGAGAGAACGATGGGGGCAGGAGGCGGTACAGCCCTGGACAGACATAGGTTTCCAGCTTGCATTCTTCTACAACATCCTCAAAACAGGACTACCCACTGAGATCCAGAACGAACTAGATGGCGCAGTATGGCTAGACACCAAATCCTGGCAGGAAATACAGGCCCACATGTTACACTATTACTGGAAAAGACAGGAAGAAGCAGGAGCAGGCCCGGGGAGACTTTGCCAAACTGGTCCAACATAAGTTGAATAAGACCGCCCTTGAGGGAGTTGTGTCAGCCGTGAAAATTCAGATTGCACCAGTCTGAAAGGGAGCTCCACTTATGGACCCTAGAGGGTATCCGCCCAGTCCTAGTGGCTGAGGTCAGGGAGTCTGAGTCCAAACCAGCCTCAGAGTGCCACTACTGTTACAGAGTGAGCAACATGGCTAAACGATGCGGTCTAAAAATTCACCATGAACAGAATGAAATAGTCACGGGACAGCCCCCACAGAGCATCCACTCCCAAAACCATGCTCAGAATAATGCAAATGCATGCACAAGCAGCTACAAGGTAATCTGGCTGGAGCCACCTCACTGCCACAGGGGCCGGGTGGTTGGCCGAACACAGGGCAGCCGCTGCAACAGACAGGGAACTCAGTCCAGCTGGGACCATGGCCATAGCTGCACCAAGGATGAGTCGCTGTCTGGGGTTGCAATGCCCGAACACGATCACAAGGTTCAAAGACGCCGTTAGTCCAAACCGATCGCCCAGTATGACCGATCCCTTTCATACCGCTTCCACTGCCTTCATAGCCAGCCTTTAGGATGACATAATATGTTGACTGGAAATCCGCACTAGAGTTCACCATCCGAGTGCCCGCAGGGGCCTGGGGCAACTGCTGTTTGCCACCCAGGACAGGGTTAGCCGACCACGCCCTTGGGGAGGAAGGTCTGATGAGAGAGCAGGGCGGGCGCTCATCTGGAGGATAAAATAAGGCACCCAGGACCACGCTGCCAAGTCAAACTGTGGACTGGGTTAATATGTCTCACCAACCTCGGGGTCAACCATCAAATGGAGGCCCCCCTTAGTTCAACTAGGCGAATGCTCCTACGTCGGGAGCCGGGTTGCTCAGGAGGTGGGAGTATCTTCCTGGGGTTCAACACCCCAAGATAGCTGACAGGTGAGGAGCTCCTGCCAGGAGCTCCCTAGCTAGGGATTGCCTTTTTGGCCCTGGTCCCCTGGAGTCTACGCCCTCCTTGGACCTTTGTGAGCACCTGAGGTTATGTGGACTGAGGCCCTTCAACTCTCCAAATCCCGCGATTTGGTTTGAGATCTTCTGATGAATCTGTGTGTAATGTGCGTCCACGGAGCCCGAGCAACATGGCTGATGCCCGGTGGAGCTGTTTAGACAACTGTGGAGGAGATTGGTTCTGGTTCTCCCCCTTGGCCTTCACCCATCCAGCCGGACATTGGACATGGTTTTTCTCGTCTCTCTGCTGTGTCTCCTTTCCTCCCCTGCCTTCCGACGAATCGCTGAGGATCTGCCAACGGTGCCGGTGGAGATGCCTGTTGAAGGGGATGGGCTGGGGATCACCCTTCCTGGCCGTCTCCTGTCCTCCGGGCTTGACCATAGTTGCTTGACCTTCTGCATTGTCTCCTTAGCGACGACTGAGACTCACAAGTCTTGCTCCCCCCCCCCAGCGGGGTGCAGCGACGGTTTGTACTGCAGCACTGCTGACCTATGCCCCATAGCTTGTTTTGCTTTTTGGGTTTTGGGGAGGCGCACCCTCCTAGTCCCGGCTGCTGCCTCACGTCTCCGGGGCTGCTGCCTTGGCAACCTGACTGACTCTTTCCTGACTTTGCGGCATGCTGAACGACGACACTGCTGCCCCTGTGGCCTCAAGCGTGTGCACGTTGACGACCCAATTATGATCGGCAATGTTTGGCCCTCCTGCCTCCGTGATCATGTGGCTGCCTCCCCCATCTAGCCCTGCATGGAGCCGTGGAGTCAGCTCACTTGTGGTTTCTTTGGTTTGGATTTTTGTATGTCCTGCCATTTTGAGATGATGCTGTCGGTGCCCGTGATCTAGATCCTCCATCTTGGCGGTTTCGACCGATCCTCATTAATGCTGGACTGCTCCCTGTTTGCCTGACTGACATTTCCTTGGGTCGATTCCCCCCCCCCCCCCTTGGGTCTCCTGCACCCCTCTCACCTTGGACAGTCACCGAGACAGGGGATGTTTGGGATTGCTGGTCCCCAGCCGGTTTGTTTGTCTTTCACTTTGACTGTGTTGTCCCCCTGAAGTACTTTCCCACTTGCCGGTCTGCCTGACCTGATCTGCATTCCTTACCCCTTTTTACCCCCCCCTCTTCCTTCTATGCCCCATAGCACGTGTGTCTTGGTTATGTTATGTGCTAGCAACTCATGTTATTGGGTAACACAGTTTTTTTCCTATGTGATGCTTGGCTCCTGTAACTGATGTAATTTTGTAACTTGTAACTCGCTGATCCTCATGTAAAGCGCTCTGATACCTCCGGTTCTAGTCAGCGCTATATAAAACTCAGCAAATTAATAAAACAACCCTGCTGCAGATTGCCTTTCCAGGCTGCCTTTAGAAGATAAAACTTTTCTCGATCTTTAGACCCCGTGTTGTGGGTGAAGGAATCCACACTGGATAAACTGGAATGGGATGAAGCTTGTGGTGAGGATGTAGTTTGCACAGAGCTGAAAAGACTCGTAGTTGAGGGTTGGATGGAGCATAAATTCTTGATGGAAGAGGTGTAGACATTTTTGGGTGTGAAGGAGATGAGCATCATGGATTGAAAATTGTTCAAAGGGGACCATTTAGTTCCTCCGGTGGCTCTGAGAGATAAAATAATGAATTTGGACCAGGAAGGTCGTTTGGGTCGCAATCTCACCAAGGCAAGGGTGAGGGAGAGGTATCGGTGGCCAGGGCTTGATAGGCAGACAGGGGTTTTGGTTGGAGATTGTGCTGAAGGGGAGGATCCCTCAGACGACTATTAAGAGAGAATTTGTGGGCACACCCACCGTACTACTCCCAACACACTCACCGGAATGTCACCTTTTAAGTGGTTGAAAGGTTGAGTAGCTGGTTCGAAGCTCAATCCCAGGTGGCTCGAGTGGAAGAGGATTGTGAAGAGCCCTAGCTGGGGCAAATTGTTACGTTATCAACAAAGGCATAGAGAACAATTTGATACCAAATGTGGAGCTCCTCCCAGGGTGTGGAAGGTGGGGGGGATATGTGTTTGTGAAAAGGCCACGTTTGTTGTCAAGGGAGGGTCCACGGGACATATTACCAACAACTAGCGATAATTTGTGTCTCTAACTTGTTTAGAGACAAAAATTATCGCCGCACATCGGCGATTTTTATCGCAGATAAACCTTGCTATTAGCAAGGTTTATCGCAAATGTGATAAAAAACGGCCGCAATGCATGAATATTGCTGAAAAGTCAGCTTAGCGCGAATATCTCCAAAAGTTGGTAATAGGAGATAACGATGTTAGGGACTGTTTCCAGTCGCTAACATCTTGGCACGCCCACTTTGCATGTCATTAGTGATAAATATCACTGACATGCAAAGCGGGGCCCAAGATGGTCGCTATCTCCTATTAGCTGTCACTAACTGGTGTTAGCGACAGCTTGGTAATAGGGAGATAATTTTATCTCCGCTTTCTTGGCTTTTAAAGCCAAAAAAGCGGAGATAAACCCCCTTGATAATATGCCCCCAGGTTCCTAGGGCCTTTGCGTATTGTTGAAGTCACGAGGAGCGTGCTGAAGCCTGAGATGGGTGAAGTATGGATGATGTCACTTCTTGCAAGAAGCACTTTGCTCTCGAGGGGGTGTGGTGGTGGTGTTGTGAGTGTGGGTTTGCAGGATGATGATCCCAGTTCTAGTGCTGGTGAATCACTCATGGGAGGTGCTAGTACTGATCCTGGGTTCACAATTGTGGTTGATCCTCTCCAGAGCACACGTGACAGGAGAAAACCCACAAATAATAATGACTACGGGCTTCATTTATGAGGCTCCTTGCACCGCCGGAAGGTCACTTCTTCCGTGGAGCAGGAGCCGGCTCCGTATTTACGAGGCTGCATTAAGCCACTTTTTTGGCTTAATGCAGCCTCGTAAATATTGTTCCCTTTAATGCAGTGTTCAGCATTAAAGGGGCGTGCAATGGGTGTTACTGGGGACATTACCACTAAAATCCAGGGCTTTTTGATACTGCCCCAGATTTACGAGAAATCGTAACTCTGAGGCAGCTCCAAAAACTTAGGGGAGGCGTAAATGAGGCACAACGAGGAGAAATATGTTTATTTCTTCTAGTTTTTCCTTTTTCTATGTGTGCTGCATTCTGTAAACATAGAAAGAGGAAAAGGTCTCTTGTGATTGTTTTTGTGCAGAAAGGTTTCCCTAGGTTTATATTATTGGGAGGGTGATGTGTTATGGTCTGTTTTTCACTGTGGATGTTGTCACTTTGCCTTGGCAGCAGGCGGATGATGAGACGGTTATGATGTGCTGGCTGTACTGATCCTGTGGTGAATGAAAATAAAGGAGGTAAATGAACCTGGACATAGTGTACTCTTTCAACATCTTTCATTTACAGAGGTCCCTCCACCTGGTCCCCCTTAAAATGTTATCTTAATGTTGCTGGCCATCAAGAAACAACTCCATCTTCACCTTTAAATTGTTTTAGTTCTGAAAGTGAGATGAAAGCTGACGTCAACCCCAAATCCTCCTCTGCAGTCTTGCGAGCACTGAGAAGAACATGGGGCATATTATCAAGACAGACAATAAAATTATCGCTGTTTTAGCGACAGAAAACTGCTACTAAAACTGCGATAATGGGCTTGATAATATACTCTATGGAATTCCAATTGAAGCCCATGTTAGATGTCCTTCACATTTAACATGGGCTTTGATTGGAATTCCATAGAGCATATTATCAAGCCCATTATCGCCGTTTTAGCGGCAGTTTTCTGGGGGACGGATGGGGAGGGGCATACATACCCCAAGCATCTTCTTAATTCAGGTCACTGCTCTGAGCGCTCCGGTCCATGCGGGAATGGCTGTCACTGATTAGAGGAACACTCTGCAGTAGAAGCGTCAAACATGAGAAGTAATGATAGGGCTCAGGGTAGTTTTGGGGCTTGTTTTTCTGGTTTCAGAGTGTGCACCTGAGCGGGCCCTAATTTGAGCCAGTGGTTTCCAATGCTTGGTACCGGCACTTAATCGTCAGCAACTGCACTTATGACATCTGCCACATGATGCCGCTGTTTATCTAATTTAGAGCTCAGCACAACAACAGTTAATTATTATTTTAATATTCATTTAAAACAACACATACCTGCCACCAGACCATCCCCATTGCTTTGGGGGCCTTGAGCAGTCCCTGTTATCACTGTTGTTGAGTGCGATGGTTAGTAGTTGTGTTGGTGCTGTCACTGGCCACGCTGGCAGGGGCAATGGGTGGTACAAGCTGCGGTGGTCTCCTCTGGAGTCCCTGACACTTTTTGTTTTTACAAATTAAGCACTGCTTGACCCGTGTCTGCAGCCTGCTGCTTCGCCCAATGAACATCGCCCTCCACAGAAGATGCTTCGTAGTCAGGGGGCATGCTGGGGTTGCAGCAGACACAAGCAGGGCTCCCTTCCTGCTCCCTGCTGGCGGCTGGCTGGGGTCCGACACTTCAGACTCCAAGTCTGACCTAAGTCCCCAATGCAGCCACTGACACCCCCCTCCCCCGCTGTGCTTGAACAGCAGCCGCAGGGACCCATATACCATGGTATTTATCTACTGAGACTGCCATACAACATCTCAATGCAATATAACAAATGGATGGCAAGGTGGAGTTTTTCTTAACATTTTATTTGCTGGGGAGGTGTTCTATTATCCCTACCCGAGCGAGTGAAGGAAGCATTCTGAATATGTCCCTTGCCTCAGAGGCTGGAAGGGAAGGTGTTTGTTACTTTCAATCAATCAATCATTCAGGAAATTGTGAAGTGCGCTACTCCCCCGTGAAGGTTTCAAGGCGCTGGAGGGGGGGAAACAGCTCTGGTCTGTTGAAGAGCTAAGTCTTGAGGGTCTTCCTGAAGATGTGCAGAGTGGGTGCGTGTCTGGTGTTGATCGGGAGCTCGTTCCAGGTGTTTACTACGACGTAGAAAAAGGCTCTTCTACCTGTTCTTGCTCTGCGGACGCACAGGGTTTCAGTGAGGGCGAGGGCGGTGGATCAGAGGTTTCTCTTGGGTATGTGGTAGGCAATTCTTTCGTTGAGATATTGGGGTCCGATGTTATGGAGGCGTTTGTATGCGTGGGTGAGTAGCTTGAAGGTTACCCTCTTCTCAACGGGAAGCCCGTGGAGGTTTTGCAGATGTGTGGAGATGTGTTAGTGTCGGGGATGCCGAGGATGAGTCTGGCTGCGGTGTTATGTATGGTCTGGAGCTAGCAGAGCAGATATTTGTTGATCCCGGCGTAGAGGGTGTTTCCGTAGTCCAATCTGCTGGTTATGAGTGCGTGGGTGATAGCCTTTCTTGATTCGAGGGGGATCAATTTGAAGGTCTTGCGAAGGATGCAGAGGGTGTTGAAGCAGGTGGAGGCGATGGCGTTGATCAGTGGAAAAGGATACTTTTGGTATCCATATCCACAAGGGTTGGAGGATGTGTGCTGACTATCTTCAAATTGGGTAACAATAACACTTGGTGGTTGCAGCTCATAGAAGCTGCAAAAACACATATGAAGTGCTGTATAAAAAAAAGTGTTGTTATTACTGATGGTTAGAGGTGTTACTTCACTCACTTCCTACTGTGGAGCTGATTGGCTGCCTGCCTGCCCTTGACAGGGGGGTTGAAAAGGTATACAGCTACTCCCAGCTGTGGCTTCACTCACTTTCTTCCATGGTGCTGAGTGGGTTCCAAGACTACTTACTCTGGAGTAAGTTACCTGTACCGTTTCCATTGGGATGGATTCTGAGTATTTTGTGTTTTTAAGCTTTCCCTTGGGATATACAGTTTAACTCAACGTCTGTATACATTGCCCATCTCCATAGCATTGTTGTCATTGAGAGAATGTTTACGATTTCCTATTAAAAAGCAAGGCAAGTGAAAACAGGGAGAAAGATAAATGAAATCTTTAACAACATTAAGAATTTGGAACATTTATATTACTTATCTAAATCTTAGGATGCCCAATAAAATCTGATTAAGGCCAAGATAGACTTTAACAGGTTTACTGCAGAACAAACAAGTGATACTTTATTCAGATTCAAAACTAGGTATTAAGGAGCTATAAACAAGATGAGTAAATTATTGGCTAAATATCTAAAAGTTAAAAAGAGAGATCTATTATTGATTCAAACATTGAGGAAAATACCAGTCATATTAAGACAGCTCATAGGAACACTGCAGATATTTTTATTAATATTTACTCCAAAAGGTATACACCTGAGTCCCCTCCTTCTTAAAACGCAATTGATGAATATTTATCTGACCTATCAAGAGATAAATAACCTAATTTAGATCTCTCGCCTTTAAAGAATAATTTGATATTAGGCAAAGTACAGAATGCAAAATAATTAAGTAAAAAAGGGAAAGCTCCTGGGCCTGATGGTTTATCCTTAGACTTTTATTCTGATTGTTCCGACTTGTTGGCTCCTAAATTATTGTTCCTTCGTGGGCATTTTTGTTTTACAAATTATCCGCAGGCACTTGTTTTGCAAGCTACAGCATGCCTCATTTATAAACAAGGAAAAGACACTTCTGATTGTGAAAACTACCATCTAATACCATTAATGAATAAGGATTGCAAACTATTTGCTAAAATATTAGCCAGTCGACCAGAGAGTTTTGTTCCTGATCTCCTTAAACCAGTACATGTGGGGTTTGTCTAAATGGAAGGATTGCCTCAGACAATGCTAGAGTTTTCCTAAGTTTTATCTGAAAAGCAAATCTGTTGAAGTGTCCTGTAGCAGCGTTCTTGAACCCGTCTCCACCAGGATATTATGATAAATGCCTTGAATTGGCATGGTTTAGGCCTTAATCTTTTAAATATTGATGCTTTATTATATAAAGCCCCTCGTGCCTCTATTTTTATTAATAGTTTTATTTCATCTAATTTCTACACTGAAAGAGGCACTAGGCAAGGCTGTCCTTTGGTTCCTCCACTCTATATTTTATCTCTTAAACCTTTTCTAGCTAGAATCTGGCAAAATTCATATATTGAAGGGTTTCCAGCTTTACAGGAACAGTCCTGAGCATTCTTTAATAGATTTTTATGTGGCAGTTGAAACCCTTCCTTATGTTTATTGTTATAAACTTAATTCAAACAAATTTAGAGCTTCTCCCGTTGAAAATTTTGTTTCAAAGACCTTTAAAAAATGATGCTTTATTTGGTTTAAGGAAAAATGAAATATTTAGAAGCCTGGTTCTCCAGGTCAGTTAATCCGACTTTAAAATATAATTTAAAAAAATTCTTGAAAACAAAGGAGTCTCCTTCTACCTATCTTGGTGGGGTAGATTGGATTCTATTAAAATTATGATTTCACCAATCATTTCATATTTTCTTTCAATGTTACCTGTTAATTTACTGAAGTCTTTCCTTTAGATCAATATTTTGTTATCTAATTTTTACAGCAAAATAGACAGCCTACAAATTTTCTGTATAAATTGAAATGACCTAAAGAAAGAGGGGTAAAACTCCCTAAATGTTCTTGTTTTTATGATGCTTGTCTTTTATTTGATTGCCATTATAGTTATGTTTTATGTACTGTACTGTTAATTCTTAATACGATAACAATTTATGAAACTAAAAAAGGAACAACTAATACAAGGACTCCTCATGTGCTCCATTCAATGGAATGTTTATTAAAAATGCTTCTCTTCTGTAATGTTTCTGGGTAAACTGCATCTACTTCCGGGTTGAATATCACTCATCATAGAACTGTGGCAGGTCAGCACCAGCAATGATCTTGTGTTCACTTCCTGCCTTGGTGATAGTAACCATGTAGATCACGCCTCCGCTGGAGCCATCACGTGCCATCGCCAGCGCTACAGCTGTGGAGAAACCAGAGAGGACACGTGTTAGCACTTCCCAGAGAGGGCCATCAGCAATTCAGAGAGGCTTGTGGCTGTTGAGTAAAAAACGTCTATGGTTGGAATTTTAGGACATGTCTGCTGGTTTGACGGCAACACTGACCGTGCTTGAAGCTTATGCTGCTACAGAGCGAGTCCCACTGGTAAAGAGTGTATAGGAAGAGGCATTCATGAAGTGATTGGACACCTGGGGCTTTGTAAATTAGCAGTGGGGGTTCAGTAGGCTCTGCAGTGCACCCCGCAGGCCGGAGCAAACTACTTCATTGCAGGGAGAGGTGTGGCGCCGCGGCCAGGGTGACTGATGCTGGAATCTGGAGATCACGGTTCGATCCCCGGCGTCGGCGGCAGAGTAGCCCAGCACCATGTGACTCTGGGCAATAGCTTGCTTAATTTTCCTGACGGCCCCCAGCGCCTAGAGACCCTTACGGGTGATTGTTCGCGCTTTACATATGTGGAAAATAATTCATCTACCATGGAAGGGAAGTGAGATAGAGGCAAAAAGAGACAAAACACAACAGAGAATGTGATAGAGACAAATAAAGAAAAAAAAGATATAAGTTTGCAAGACAAAGCAACAGAGATTGAGCAAGATAGAAGAGAATGAGAGCAATAAGAAGGCTGGAGGTAAGTAGGAGATGGGACAGATAACAAGCATTAACTAAGCTAATAGGCCTATGCAAGAGCTATTGGCTTTTCAATGCCTTTTAGCCATGTTTAGGAAAGTGCCACGTTTTGCATGGTTACCCCCACTTTTTGCCTGATATCTGGTGCACTTTGCTTGAGTGTGTCCTGAGTCCCTGCAAATCAGGTTCCCAAGCCCTGTGTTATTTCTCCAAACTGTAACTTTATATTCACAATTGGCACACCACTGGCCCACAAATAAGTCCCTTGTAAAAGGGGCCATTGGTACCAAGGGCCTTGTGACCTGAGAGGGCCCCTGAGGGCTGAAGCATGGATTGTGACACTCTCAGAGACCCCTCACCTTATCACACAAACACTGCCATCGAGGGCTCCGTGTTTTAGTGCAGATAAAATCAAACAGTTGACATGGCACACATCCCTGTGTGCCTACCCACAACCACTGCCTGTGGCATAGGTAAGTCACCCCTTTAGCAGGCCTCACAGTACTAAGGCAGGGTGCACTATACCACAGGTGAGGGCACAGCTGTGCAAGCAATATGCCCCTACAGGGTCTGTGTCATTCACAGACATTATAAGAGCATTGAAGCCATATTGAGTACATGGTCTGGGAGTTTGTCATTACGAACTCCACAGCTCCATGATGGCTTTACTGAAAGCTGGGACGTTTGGTAGCAAACTTCTCACCTCAATAAACCCACACTGATGCCAGTGTTGAATGTATTGAAAAATGCACTCAGAGGACATCTTAGAGATGCCCCTTGAAATACGGCCAACTCCCTTGTGTCTAGCTAACTGGTCTGCACCAGCCTGCCACACACAGATATTTTTCTGACCCCTGAGGTGAGAGCCCTTGTGCTCTTGTGGGTCTGCCTTGGTGGAGATGCTATCACCTACCCCCTAGCAGGAACAGCAATTAGAGTGGTGAGCCTCAAACGCTTCCAGCCCTTCAATATGCTGACCAGGGCCTCTCCAGCCAGATGAGCTGCCCGTCCCCATGACCAAGCCCCACTTTTGGCAGCAAGGTAGGTGGGAAATTAGTCATCAGGAGAGGTGTGTCCCCTCTCTGACAGGACCACCTGTAAGGAGCCCTGGACCGAGGGGAACCCCTCCTTAGAAAATCCTTCATCTTGGATGGAAGGATCCTACCCAATCAGGTTAGGGGACATTCGAAGGGTGTACCCACCCTAAAGGCAAGTAGCCCATTGGCTGCCTGCTGCCAGTACCTGTAACGCCCCTAAATTCAGTATTTATGATCAACCCTAAATATTGATCCTCAGATTCCTGCAACCTAAGAAGATGGACGAAGAAGACGCTGTGCAGCCCAGCAAGAAGACTACTACTGCTTTGGCCCCAGCCCTACTGGCCTGTATCCAACTGCCTGAGCTGCAAAGAATACGACGCCTGTCCCGTGGCCAGGAACTTCCAAGAACCCCAGGAAGAGTGCCGCTCTTCAATAAAGACCAAGATCTCCTGAGGACAGCGGCCCTGTCCAGAAAAACCTCCATCTTCAAGGACTCTGGATCCGGGACCCCTACCCGCTCTGCACTCTACACCCACGGCCTGAGTCTGAGTGGCTTACCTGTCCAGTGACACCTCCCCAGTGATCCTGACCTCATCTCCATCAGTGGCTGAGCTCTCCTGGACCCCACAAAGTCGCCTGCACCCTTAACTCGAAGGGTCCCCCTGACCCCAACAAAGAAACCCAACACAAAAAGTCACCCCTGCATCTTCAGCCCTCTGGCCTTGGAAGCCCAACCAACACTGCCTCAAGCTCCCCTATCTCTCCAACTTACCTGCTGAGCCGGTGGTCACCTTCAACCAGCCTCCTGGTTTGCGCCTGCAGCCTCTTTCTGTGACCAAGATTCCCCATTGAAACGCATTGGGCGCCCAACAATGATTTGCACCCTGCATCCAGCTGCCCCTGTGCCGCTGGTGGTGTAGCTTCGGTGCTGCCTTGTGCCACCTATGCTGATCTTAAACACTGGGGCTTGTGCTCTGAAACTGCGGGTACTTACCTGCAAACTGTACCTCTCCGAGGTGCCTCCAGCCTCCATTGATTTAGATTAAGCCCAGGGACCCCTGCACCCGGCCGTCCCACTGTCGCTGGTGGTGCAGTACATACCTGAAAGTGAACCTTGCCCAGTGTTGATCTAAACCCCTGGAGACTGGAACTGTAAGTTAAGTACTTACCTGCTAACACATACCCTTGTTTTCCTTCCATAGGCTTGCATTGCACTTCTTATCCTCTTACATACCGAAGTCTAACTTGTACTATTGCACAGTCTATTGTTTCCAATTCAATACAAAAGTACTTTCATTAAAGGTAAAGCATTGTTTACGGTCTCGCAGCATTTGATAAGTATTACTGCTTTTTGAAACTGTTACTTCCCTGCATCTGAGTTACACTTGGTTCTAGAAATAAAACAACAAAGTATAACCTTTTATACAAACAATTGGTCTGAGTTCGGTCTTTGAGTCTGTGCTATCATTTCTTGCCTGTGTGTGTACAATAAATGCTTAACACCACAGCCTGATAAGCCTGACTGCTCCGCCACACTACCACAAACAGAGGGCCTTATTTATGAGCCCCATGCGCTGCCAGGGCGTCACACTGCGTTTTGTGACACACTGGCGGCGTAAAATATGCACCACTCTGCGCCATATTTACAAAGTGACACATCTAGGCATATGGGTCACTTTGTAAAACCCTGCACTACATTATACCTGCGTCAGGTAAAATGTATGCAGGGTGGGTGTTCCCCACAAAAGGCTCTTAGAAGTGTTGCAGTGAAATCCATGCGATTTCACTGTGACACTTCGAGGACGCCACTGCCTCAAATCCTGACGCCTGCCTCACAGCAGGCGTAAGACTGACGCAGGCCCTTTTCATGGGGCTTGCCCCATGTGAAAGGACACGTTGGTGGAGTTGCGTTTGTTTTCAGACACACTCCAGCAATGCACCACTTTTGCGCCTACAGATGCATCAGGAATAATAACATCTGTAAATCCTTGCAACATGGAGTGTACAGAAAATACGGTGCATCCATGGTGTTGCAAGGAGGGCGCACTGAAAAGTGTTGTATTGCTGTTTTCATGCAGTGATCCAAAGTTTTCCATAAATGAGGCACAGAGCTTTTAGTATTATCTACTTAAGCCTCTGGGGATCCACTGGACTCTGTGCACACTATACCTTACTTTGGTATAGTATACACAGAGCCAGTTTCCTACACCGTGTTGTACAGCAGCCTAGCAGAGCATTTTGGGTGGGGGGGGGGGGGGCAGGAGGTGTGGGGCAAGCCACACAAAACAACGTCGGAAGGATGGGGCAAGCAATACATCGAGGGAGGGGGCAGGCAACACAACATAGAAGGGGGCAGGAGGGGCGGGGCAAGTCACACAATGAGGGAGAGGGAAGCAACACAAAGATGGAGAGTGCGAGAGGGACAAGGCAAGCAAGACAACATGGAAGGGGATAGGGGGCCAATGGGATAGGGAATACAATGATGGGATAATCAGCAACGTGGGAGATTCCAGCAACAATGATGGGTAAGAGCAACAATGCAGGAAAGGGCAGATAGATTCAATACAGGAGGCGACGTGGGGGAAAGGCAGCCTGGAAACATTTACACTCTTATGGAGTGCTGCAACAAAAAGAAAAATGTAGCCCCGAAAGCGCAGTGGAAGAACACTAGGCAAGGAAGAAGTACTTGGGCCATGCTCCAGAGGAGTGAGTAAAACACAAATAGGAAGTGAACCTCGCATGCACAGACCAAAGAGAAACAAGGAAATGAGAGTGATGATGAAGCCAACCAATGGTAAGCAACGTGCGGGCTCTAAGCCCCATGTAAGTAAACAAAATGTCTTGCAAGTGACAACACATCCACTCTCTCAGGTAATACCTAAAAACAGAGAGCTAGAGGAAGAGAAAGGGCAAGAGATAGCAACAGAGGGGGTGGCGAGCATGAAGGGTGTGCGTGAGCAGGCACATATGTTGGTCAAGTACACCAATGTGGTGGTGACAAGGGACAGATTACAGAGCTCTGTTATTTTTTCTTGTGTTTATGTATTTAGTGAGCAGCAAGAACATTACACTAGAAATACTGTTCCGAGCAATCAGCTTGCCGGGGACAGATGGTTGCTGGAGGCAGCAGCTGTCTGCCTGCTAGGTCTCAATTTCTTGAAGGTATGCCCAGGAACGATCTTGAGTGTGGGTAGTCTGGGCAGCACTCAATATAAAGGAGTGTCTTATAAGGAGGTTAAAAGAGGAAACTCTAAGATCCGCACACAGGTGTTTGGAAGTATCTAGGATGGGATGACTAAATGAGTGCACGATTTGTGCTTGGATGCATCGGAGAAGATAAGGGAGAGATGCGCTAGGTGGATTGGCCTCCTTCAGCCTCCATACAAGTCAGTTCTGCAGCTCCTCTTCAGTATTGTGTCACAGTTCTGGCTGATGCTCAGACCAGACGGGCCCAGAAAACTTTTGGCTTTAATCAAGGATACTAGTAGGGCTGGGGGGCGCTAGAGGGCGCGCTTGCGGAATGGCTGCCTAGACCTGCAGCTCCCGCTCCTTGGACATTAATCCTGCCTTAATCCCTTGCCACGGGGTGCTGCATTGCCCCCAGGAGACCGGATCCCGCATCCGGGGGGTGCTCCCTGCACTCGACCCCAGTTTGAGGTGGCTGCGACCATCGGAGCCGGAGATACGGGCTCCTGAAATCTGCCCGGCGCCTGCTCTGGACCTACAGGAGGCGGGCGATCGGCTGCTGCGCCTACGCGACCCAGGGGACTGCCACGAGGTGCCCGGGCCGCACTGAGACCTCGCCTCCCTAAACCTACTGAGACGGCGGACGGCGGGGACGGTGCAGGTAGGAGACGGCTGCAAACTCGCCAAAGGTCTCTCCCCACCCGGCGCACCGCTGACACGGAGGGAGGGCTGCGCCTGACGAAACGCCTGCTACCACAGCCCTGCCAGATCGCCGTACCTGACATTACTAGCGTGGCAGGCCCGGGCTTGCGTGGCGCTATCCACCGGGTGCATCGGCAGGGGAACGGGACTGCCCCATTTTGCATGATCCCCCTGCCGCTTCCCGCTCTGCTCGCCTGCAGCGCACTGCACGACACTGGGCACTGGGTGCACTGGAGGCTACCCTCGGGGAGATTGGCTGCCATGCTTGCAAACGCCGTCTGGTGAGTCACGTCCCACCCGGTAGTGTCTGGAGGGACCTGCTTCCCTGGATTTGACCCTGCGGCCTGTTGAAGCGGCCGGGGACTTGATTTTTTCACATTCCCTGGGTACTGCATGGAAGATGCCCGATGCTGCGGCCTGGGCGCCCTAGACTGGATAGAAGGCCACTACCATTAAGCAGTTGGTAATCACGTAGCGCTACTGGTGGCGCCGGCCATATTGTGAGGCATTGCAGCGCTCCTGAGCTTGAGGCCCTTCTGCCCTGTGGCTGGCTGTTTCTCACCCGCGTTGCTCTTCCAACCTTCCTTACTCTGTTTTTGAACTCTCCCTTACCACTGGTCACCACCATGGGACGACCTGATACTCGCCAGCCTAAGCTAAGCTTCGACAACTCTCGCAAGGGCACTACATCGGCACAGATGAACCCGGGACCCAGCGTGCCGCCTCCACAGCCTGCCCCGCCTATCGCTCCTGCTGCGGACATCACCAACCTGCTACAGGAGATGCGACAGGGATTCGCCACCGTGGTGGAGAAGGTGGACGGTGTCACAGCCCGGCTGGACGCCCTGGTCCATAAAGTGGATCGCCATGAAGAACGCCTCACAACGGCGGAACAAAGAATCTACGACAATACCGACGCCACCGCGTCCCATGCCATACAGCTGGCGAGAATGGATAACCTGCTCCGCATTATTGCGGCAAAGAAGGAGGACTTGGAAGCACGAAGCCGCCGAAACAACATTCGCATTACGAACGTGCCGGAGTCCACTGCCACGGGCCGGATGGAACTCTATGTGGAGAAATTGCTCAAGGGCTCAATCGGAGAGGAGGCTTTTTCGTCCCAGTTCATCGTGGAGAGGGCCCATCGCTCCCTGGCGCCTATGCCCCAACCTGGCCTGCCACCGAGACCTATTATTGCTCGCCTCCTGAATTATCGTGATCGGGACACGGCCCTCCAGGCTGCCCGGACGCAGAGATCACTTAGGTTTGAGGGCATCACATTCTCCATCTATCCTGACTTCACGCCGATGGTTCAGGACGAGCGGCGCAAATTCCTCCCAGTGAAGAAAAAACTACGAGAGGCTCAAATAGACTATGCCCTATTGTACCCTGCGAAGCTTAGAGTTACCCACCAGGGCAAACAACGCTTTTTTACCAACCCACAGAAGGCCGAGGATTTCCTTAAGTCGATCCGAAGGGCGCGCAGGGACGACCATGCACCTGCAGATGACCTAGAGAACGATGACCTACCTCCGGAGCGCCACGGAGACTAATGCCCCCCACATGCTTGGAACTCAGACTGCATCGTACCTACTCACTGGCTGGCGTCGACTCATCATTTGCGATCTGGAGAAATACCCGAGTGACGACCTTTCTGGACATTGCACCCCAGTGGTAACGTATACCAAGGACCACTCTCTCGGCCCTAGACTCCACCAAGGGCGGTACAGATTGGAGCTACTGGCCGGATAGTGGCAGCGCGCACTCTCAAATGTACCCCTGTCGGGTGTTCCCCACTGACTTAATGTTTGTTTGGATGTTTGCCTCTCTGAGGTTGGGGGGGAGGGATAAGGGAGGGTTTCGTTTTAGGGGGACTCATGGCTGCTGGCATGTTTGGGATGCTGGGGTGGGTGGGGGGAGGGTTGATTTCAAGAGGTTTCCATTGCATAGACTGTATATATGTTTACTAGCCTGGTGTGTGAACTGGCCCTTCGGAGGCGAATGTGGAGTCATGATTTGGCCCTCTTGGGCACCTTCGTTTTACTATCGCTGTATCTATGGCTGCTGTTAACACGGCTGCGCGGCTGACGTGCCTTTCATGGAATATTCGGGGGCTGAACGATGCTAGGAAATGCAGGAATGTTATTGCATATTTAAATAGACATCATATACAAGTTGCCTTGCTGCAAGAGACACACATGCCCATACGTAGTGACACCCCATTTGGACTGAAGTGGGCAGGCACCCGCGCATTCTCCTCCTATTCATCATATGCTAGGGGTGTAGCGATTCTTGTTGCCCGTGGCGTGCCGTTCCACCGCCTCGGAGAGGAGGTTGACAGGGAGGGGCGGTATGTATTGCTGTGGGGCAGGGTGGGACATGACACCTATCTATTTGTATCAATGTATGCACCGAATATTGACTCACCTGTTTTTTTTTCCACACTGTGGGGTAGAATTGTTTCCGTTGGAGCACGACATGTCATTTGGGGTGGGGACTTTAATCTGGCGCTGGCGCCCCCCCTTGACAGGGCGGATGGTGTTGGCTCCTACAAACCCCGGGCCAGAGAGGTTTTGGAGGGAGTGATGGAGGAGGGTGGTTTGTTCGATGCCTGGAGACAACTACATCCCCTCGGACGGGAGGGCACACACTTTACGCCTCACACCGGGACATGGGCGCGCCTGGATTACTTCTTGGTAACCCGAGACATCACTAAGGAGTTAATGGGAGTTGACCACTTGCCCAGAACCTTTTCAGATCACAGCCCCGTTAGACTGCAGTTCCGGACTCCCGGGTGGGATAGTCCGCGACCACAGTGGAGGCTAGGCCCCGATATGCTCCTTGACGAGCTCTTTCGTACAGAGCTAGGCGACGAGATCAGAGAGTTCTTCCCTAGGAACAAAGGCTCAGTAGAATCAGTGGAACACATATGGGAAGCTTTCAAGGTCACTATAAGGGGGTTCTGCATTTCCAAAAGCCATGGGGTCCTACAAGATATTCTGCGCACCATCACCACACTAGAGGGGGAGCTGCGGACGCTAGAAATCCAAATGGCGGCGAGTAATGACCCACACCTACAGGTAGCCTTCAGAGACACACTATCCAAATATGAGGAGGAAGCTGCCAGAGAGGCGAAATACCGAGGCAAACACTGGGTGGCTAGAAGATACTGCGAAGGGGATAGGCCTGGGAAAGTGCTGGCAACACTCACGCGTACACCACGAGAACATAACATCATATTGGAGCTCACTGACGAGACTGGTGCTATCACTAGAGAATCGGATACGATACTCACTACCTTCACGACCCACTACTCGGCACTATACACATCCAAGGCGGAGACGGACGCTTCATACACTGACTATTTGAACGAAGTGGCGCTCTGCTGGCTTAGCGATGGCGATAGGGAGTTCCTTGCGGCGCCTTTCGAACTTGACGAAGTTCGCGAGGCCATTATGTCCCTCAAAAACGGGAAGGCCCCGGGACTCGATGGCATCCCAGCCGAGTTCTACAAAACTTATATAGATATCATGGCGCCCGTGCTTAGCGAAGTCTTCACCGAATCATTAGCTGATGGGATACTGCCCCGCTCCATGCGTGAGGTGGTTATCACCTCTCTCCTGAAGCCAGGTAAGGAACGCACCTCTTGTGACTCTTACCGCCCACTCTCCCTTCTGAACTGCGATGTAAAGATCCTTGCCAAGATACTAGCCACGCGACTCTCGCTGCTCATGACCAGAATTGTCCTACCCGACCAATCTGGCTTCGTGGCGGGTAGGTCTACATCCCACAATCTCCGCACCCTTTTCTCCCTGCTTCGCACGGTTCATCCTGATGTCCCGGTGGCGGCGGTATTCCTGGACGCTACCAAGGCGTTCGACTCAGTCGAATGGCCCTACCTTTTCTCGGTCCTAGCCAGCATGGGCTTCCCTAAACTGTTCTTGGCCTGGGTACGCCTCCTCTACACGGATCCCACGGCAAGAGTACTGATAAATGGTAAACTGTCACCACCCATCAACCTTACGAGGGGTACCCGCCAGGGATGCTCGCTATCACCTCTATTATTCGCTATTGCGGTCGAGCCACTAGCATGCCGCCTGCGCCAATTACACCGTGCGGGAGCAGTACAATGCCTGCAGCGGCAAATCGATGTGTCCCTCTATGCGGATGACATCACACTGTACGTAAAATTCCCGGAACTGCACCTGAATCCCCTGCTGCGTGAGTTCGTCCTTTTTGGAGGAATGTCAGGTGTTCACATTAACTG
The DNA here is from genome assembly GCF_964263255.1 of Lissotriton vulgaris. NCBI lineage: Eukaryota > Metazoa > Chordata > Amphibia > Caudata > Salamandridae > Lissotriton > Lissotriton vulgaris. The sequence goes on from NW_028241612.1 coordinate 672,966, forward strand.
GTCTAAATCGCAATTTTTTCCCCTTACGGATGCGGTAAGTGACTTCCCACTAGATTACCCATTGGAATGGTGTCGAGATGATCTTCGATACCTGGGTATCCGGATTGCTCGAGATAAGGACGAGACACTCCGCTCCAATTATGGAGTAGCCATGACCAAGTTGACTGCCTCCGTTGATAGATGGGTCACGTTGCCTCTCTCCATGGCTGGCAGGGCCTCCCTCATAAAAATGGTGATATTGCCCCGTTTCCTGTACCTTTTCCTTAATATTCCCTACTACGCTGGTGCTTTCTTTTTCAAGACACTCCGCACGGAGCTGCGCAGACTTTTTTGGGGCGGCAAATCTCCCCGTTTAAAATGGACCACACTGACCCTTCCCTATGACCTAAGCGTGGGCGGAAAATCCGTTCCGCTCGCGGATTTTGCGGATTTTCGGGAAATCCGCAATCCGCGAGATTTGCGGATTTCCCGCAAAATCCGCAAATTCGCACGCAGCGGATTTTTTTGGCGGCGCGCGGCGTTGGTGATACAATTTTTGCGGCGCGCGGCGTTTATCATCGTTTGCCGAGTTGTTTTTTTCGATAGTTTGCGAGTGCTGCGCCATTTTGGATCTTGCTGTGTGATCCCGCGGGAATTGGCGAGCGCGATTACGTCATCGCGGCTTGCCAGCGATAGCTTGTCAACGCGAGTACGGCGAGATCACGTCTCGCGGTACTTCGCAATTGCGAGATTTGAGATGCGGCGAGCGAAAATATAAATTTGCAATTCTGCGCAAGAAATCCACCAGCAAGCAGCATAAACCTTCTAGAAATGATGATTTTTATGTGAATAACTCCTTAGTTTGACATTTGCCTGCACTTTTTTAGCGAGGAGTCCATTTTGGGGAGGGGGGCAGGGGGGTGGGAGGAAGGAAGTGCCCCATAGTCTTCAACTTCCTGTTCCTGTTCAGCAGGCTCCTCCCAGTGCTTTGTCCATCTCCTGGTCACTTTTCATTTGGATGTGGACCTGGAAGGATTACTTTTTGTGGATGCTGCTGGATCTTTGGATTTGAGGCCTTTTTGACTTTCTTTGGATCACTGTTGGATTAGAAATTTTACAAGTAAGTTTGTTTGGGGCATTACAGTTGCTGCAACTAAAATTTTGGGATTTTCGATTTTTGGGCTGTTTTGGGGCCTTTTGCCCAGTGGTGGGTGGACTGATTCTTTCTGTGGGTTGTCTTGAACTTAAACATCATGGAGGCCATAGATGAATTGGGATTGTGCTGATTTTTCTGTGTTTTTCGATTTTTTTTTTGTTGTAAAATTTTGTGTTTTTCGATTTTTGACCTGTTGTTGGGGCCTTGACCAGGGGTAGTGAGTGGTGCATGGGCCTAGTCTTTCTGTGGGCTGTCTTGAATTTAAACATCATGGAGGCCATGGATGGAATGGGATTGTGCTGATTTTGCAGTGTTTTTCGATTTTTGGGCCTGTACTTGTGGCCTTTTCACCAGGGGTATTTGAGTCTAGCATGGGCCTAGTCTTTCTGTGGGCTGTCTTGAATTTAAACATCATGGAGGCCATGGATGGAATGGGATTGTGCTGATTTTGCAGTGTTTTTCGATTTTTGGGGGTGTTCATGGGGAGGGACATGCCATGTGGCTGGTGGCCATTTTGAGTGCAGGTACAGGCACTGGCCATGTGCTGGCAGGCAAGTGGCCATTTTGAATGCAGGCTTTGTTGTTAGGCCTCCAACCATTTTGCCTACTTTTCAACCTTTATTTATGCCCAGGGGTAGTGAGTCTTGCATGGGCCTAGTATTTCTGTGGGTTGTCTTGAATTTAAACATCATGGAGGCCATGGATTGAATGGGATTGTGCTGATTTTGCAGTGTTTTTCGATTTTTGGGCCTGTACTTGTGGCCTTTTCACCAGGGGTATTTGAGTCTAGCATGGGCCTAGTCTTTCTGTGGGCTGTCTTGAATTTAAACATCATGGAGGCCATGGATGGAATGGGATTGTGCTGATTTTGCAGTGTTTTTCGATTTTTGGGCCTGTACTTGTGGCCTTTTCACCAGGGGTATTTGAGTCTAGCATGGGCCTAGTCTTTCTGTGGGCTGTCTTGAATTTAAACATCATGGAGGCCATGGATGGAATGGGATTGTGCTGATTTTGCAGTGTTTTTCGATTTTTGGGTGTGTTCATGGGGAGGGACATGCCATGTGGCTGGTGGCCATTTTGAGTGCAGCTACAGGCACTGGCCATGTGCTGGCAGGCAAGTGGCCATTTTGAATGCAGGCTTTGTTGTTAGGCCTCCAACCATTTTGCCTACTTTTCAACCTTTATTTATGCCCAGGGGTAGTGAGTCTTGCATGGGCCTAGTATTTCTGTGGGTTGTCTTGAATTTAAACATCATGGAGGCCATGGATTGAATGGGATTGTGCTGATTTTGCAGTGTTTTTCGATTTTTGGGCCTGTACTTGTGGCCTTTTCACCAGGGGTATTTGAGTCTAGCATGGGCCTAGTCTTTCTGTGGGCTGTCTTGAATTTAAACATCATGGAGGCCATGGATGGAATGGGATTGTGCTGATTTTGCAGTGTTTTTCGATTTTTGGGCCTGTACTTGTGGCCTTTTCACCAGGGGTATTTGAGTCTAGCATGGGCCTAGTCTTTCTGTGGGCTGTCTTGAATTTAAACATCATGGAGGCCATGGATGGAATGGGATTGTGCTGATTTTGCAGTGTTTTTCGATTTTTGGGGGTGTTCATGGGGAGGGACATGCCATGTGGCTGGTGGCCATTTTGAGTGCAGCTACAGGCACTGGCCATGTGCTGGCAGGCAAGTGGCCATTTTGAATGCAGGCTTTGTTGTTAGGCCTCCAACCATTTTGCCTACTTTTCAACCTTTATTTATGCCCAGGGGTACTAGTGAGTCTTGCATGGGCCTAGTCTTTCTGTGGGTTGTCTTGAATTTAAACATTATGGAGAGCATGGATGGATTGGGATTGTGCTGATTTTGCAGTGTTTTTCGATTTTTTTTTTGTGCTCTATAACTGAACTGATGTTCCTCTGTCTTCCATTTTTTTTAGGTGCACAAGACTCAAGAGAACCACCAGTGCCAGGAAGAAGTCCTGCAGCGGTGTGTGTGTGCAGCATAACGTCACGCGACGTCACGTCTGGCCTCAGACAACTCTACAATTCGTGCAACTGCGGCCTGCTCTCTGACCTGCTCTGAAGAAGATGGCCCCGCCCCCAAAGAAAGTTCTCCGTAGCTCCTCTAGCAAGAAAGTTGCTAGTAAGGAGCAGAAGAAGCAAGGTACCAAGGAGGCTGGTGTGCCACCCGCCACGTTTTTTGGGAGCAAAAAAAAAAAGTACGCCTGCTGCAGCAGGTTCTGCTGGGGACCAAGCTGGGAGCAGCACCCCTGCTCCATTGGGTTCAGTGCCTCCACCACCACGCCAACTTAAGTCAAAGCCCTTGAGTGTTTCAGAGGCAGTCAGTGTACTTCTCCAATCACCATCGACCAGTGATGTTGGCTCATCGCAAGAAAGTAGCAGCAATGTCCCTGAATCAACACAGCCGCAACAACAACACCATGTGCAAGTACACGCCCAAGTACATGTGGAAGGAGAGGCAGCAAAAGGAGATGCGCAAGCAAAGGTGCATGGAGGTTCACAAGTGCCCACAATAGTTGTTCCTCCCGAAGTAGGGGCACATCAGGAAATCGACAATGAAGCCGAGGTATCATTGGAAGCCACTCCTCCTGATGATCATTCATTGTCTTCCACATCCCTAGCAAGGAAAAGATCAAGGGGGGTGTCTACATCTTCTTCAAGCCCACCTCCTTCTGATGATACAGATCCAGCTTGGGAACCACAACTGCGGTCTGACAGTGAGGCACACCATGATCTGACACCGGAACCTAAGCGTAAAAGGAAGGTCGTCCAAAAACTCAAACCTATGGAGTGTGATGAGGCTCAACAAGAAGTGACAGATACTGCTGGTGATGAAGCCTCTCACGATGACGACGAGCCAGTCATCACAAAGGTCACTGCAGCCCCACCGGGCATGCAGCAAAGAGACATTTTGACCCTATCCCGAGAAGCTGCTGAGCGTGATGATGATGTCGGCGAGGAGGCAATGGAAATGGAATCATTAGATTTGGAGTTAAGTAGTACACCAAAACCTACCGCTTCCATATTTCTTCGCAAGAAGGTACCCACCTCGTCCTCGACCTCAATTCGTGGTGGTGAAAGTGCAAAACGTACTGAAGTTCGGCAATCCACATCCTCCACTTCATCTGTCATTAGCAGCAGGACCACCACCACCAGTATCGCCGCCTCCTCCGGCCCCCGAAGACATTTCAAGTCTCCAGTTTGGGACTTCTTTAGTGTTTGCCCAAAAAAGGAAAACGTAGCCATTTGTAGCCTTTGTAAGCTTCGATTTAGTCGTGGTAAGCTTGGTTCTAACTATGGTACCGGAGGCCAGAGAGGTCATCTTGAGAGAAGGCACGCTGTCGAATGGTTTCCGCACCTAGAGGCGGTCAAGAAAGCCGGAATTGCACGTAATGAAAACGTTGATTTGTCATCTGCTGATGACGAGGAGGTAGAAGAAGACGATTCAAACACTTCACTTACACCCAGTTCCCATGTCAGCAGCACACCCCATGGGAGCCACACTAAGAGTGTGGGAGAGAGTGAGACATCAATGCGGAAAAGTTCATCAGCGAGCGTAACTGGGTCGAAGAGATCATCATCATCCCGTAAATCATTGGTCCAGGGCAACATTAAAAAGATGTTGTTTACAGAAGCGCAATATGAACGCAACCACCCAATGACCCGTCTGTATAACACTAAGCTGGCTAAAATGCTAGCTCTGGACCTTCTCCCTTTTTCTTTTGTAGAAGGGGTTGGTTTTCTAGAATTAGTGACAGCGCTCTGCCCTAAATGGAAGGTTCCTAGCCGGTTCTATTTTGCCCGAGTTGCGGTTCCAGCACTACATGAAGATGTTCTGAAGGTGATTGGGGCAGCTTTGCAGAAGAGTGCTGTTCACACTATACATCTGACAACAGACATGTGGACCAGTGGCGCAGGCGCTGATTACATGTGCATCACTGCACACTGGGTCTCTTTTTCAGGGGCTAAAGCAAAGCTAAACTCAGGTGTTGACACTAACATTGTTTTTAAAGGTGCTCAGAAACATGCAACACTAGCCATGTTTGGTTTGGAGAAACGTCACACAGCAGAAAACATTTTGGATGTCTTTAACACAAAGGTCCTTAACTGTCTGTCCCCACTAAAACGCAAGGTTGGTTATGTTTCCACGGACAATGGCTCCAATATAGTTAAGGCCATGAGGGACGGTTACTATTTCAGAGTGCCGTGTTTGGCGCACTGTATAAACCTGGTTGTCCAAAAATTCTTGGGTAATAAACGCAGTGCAGCGTACAGTGTATTGGAGAACTGCCGAAAAATTTGCAAGCATTTCAGGCATTCTTTTAAGGCCCGCAAGCAGCTGAGGAGCATGCTATATCAATGTCAAATGCCAGTGAAAGCACTCATCCAGGAGGTGGTAACACGTTGGAACTCAACCTTCTACATGCTTGAGCGTCTGTATGAGCAGTATACGCAACTCGATCAATATTTCTTGAAAGAGGGTATAGAGGAGCTGAGGATGGGTGGGCCGCAATGGAACATAGTTGAAAGCCTAACACGCATGCTTCGTCCTTTTGAGGTCTTCACGCGTGCAGTCAGCAAGGAGGACTCTAATTTGGGAAAAGCTATCCCATTGTTGTACATGCTGGAGGACCAACTGAAGGAGGTGTGTTCTGTGTTTGGAAAAGATGACAAAAAGAAAGACTCTTTGCTTCTGGCTGAGCAATTATTAGAGCTCCTACAAGGTGATGAACGTCTTAAAAAGATCCACTCAGAACAGCATTACATTTGTGCTACTATTCTGGATCCACGCTACAAAAAGGCGCTGGCAGGCAGAGCATTCTTTCCTTTTGGTGATGAAGATGTTACAAAGTACAAACGTTGGCTAGCCTTGTCAGCCAAGAAGTTTGAAACAGAACGGCTGGAAATTGAAGGAAATGGCAGTACATCAGCAGGCCATCCCCAGTCAAAACAATCCACTTCTGCACCTGTGGCTGTGGCACAAGTGACCTCTCAGCCGTTAAAGACACCGGCAACCGGATCATCTGCACGAAAGACAACAGAAACATTGGAGGCTGAAGAGGATTGGCTAGCTCTGCGTGGGTTTGGTTCTCAAAAGGTCAGAGGCACAGCAAGAGCTACGCAAAGTGGAGGAACCTTGGAGGAGGACCTTGAGTCGATGGTGAAGGACTATCTGAATGACTCCACAGAGGTCTATGTTAATTCTGACCCATTGGCGTATTGGCATGGGAAAAAAGAATTGTGGCCACAGCTCACCAACCTGGCTTTAAACTACTTGTCTTGCCCACTCGCAAGTGTGTCTTCTGAACGGGTTTTCAGTGCGGCTGGTGGGATTGTAACTCCCAAACGGAGCCGCCTCTCGCCCAAAAATGTGGAGAGGTTAACAATGATCAAGATGAATCAGCACCTCATACCACCAGATATAAGAGTACGAGAGAGCGTGCCGGATGAAGAGGAGGTGGCCAGCACCATAGATGAGGGAATTTCTACTCTGTCAGGTGGCACTGACCTCACCCAGGCTGAATTCGCAGAGTATGATGACGAAGCCTTATTCTTATTCCTGGACCGTGATACCGACTTCGAGCCCTGAAAATGAGACAACGAATCAATAACTTTCTTTTTCATCCTTATTCACTTTTATTCCTGTGTGTCTGTCTTTCTTTGTTGTGCACAGTTAATATAATTCAAACTTTAATCAGATAATCACAAAAACAAGCCCATCAGCAGAACTGTCTTCACTTGTTTGCTAATTTATTTGAAGGTGCCGCAGTCTGCATTCCTCAGGTTCACAAGTTCAGAAGAACATGCTCCTCTATCCTCCTCCTCCAGACTCCTATTTCCATCAAAGCAGAGGGCTGGTTTACGCCCAATGAAGAAAGACTCAGCACTTGTGGGGGTGTTGTTCTACCTCTTTGCAGGTGAGTTGACGGGTCTGGGGCCATTGCTGGGAAGCACTAAAAGTGGTTTGTGCCAAATCCGAGGCGGAAAAAATTTTTTGTGTTTTTGATGACTTGCTTGCCTTTGAGGTGCTCTTAGGGGGGGTTCCGTCTGTTTGTGGGTGCGTTTCGTGGTCTGAGAGCATTGCTGGGACACTCTAATCTTGATTGCATTTGCTTTTCAGGAAATCCGTCGTGCCAACCCCGACTTATGGCCTAGCTACGCAGCGCGTTTGGACCGAAGGCCCAGAAATATTGCAAGTATGAGATTTTGCTTTTGGCCTGTTTGGGGGTGTTATGCTTCTTGGCGGGTGGGTTGGCGGGTCTTGGGGCATTCCTGGGAAGGTCTAATACCGGGTAGAAGTGGTTGGGACAGAATCCAGGCCGATTTTTTTTTGGGCTATTTCTGACATTTTGCTCTATGTAGCGTTTTCGGGGGCCTGTTTGGGGGGCTTCCTGGTGTTTGTGGGTGAGTTTCGTGGTCTGGGAGCACTGCTGGGACACTCTAATCTTGATTGCATTTGCTTTTCAGGAAATCCGTCGTGCCAACCCCGACTTATGGCCTAGCTACGCAGCGCGTTTGGACCGAAGGCCCAGAAATGTTGCAAGTATGAGATTTTGCTTTTGGCCTGTTTGGGGGTGTTATGCTTCTTGGCGGGTGGGTTGACGGGTCTTGGGGCATTCCTGGGAAGGTCTAATACCGGGTAGAAGTGGTTGGGACAAAATCCAGGCCGATTTTTTTTTTGGCTATTTCTGACATTTTGCTCTATGTAGCGTTTTCGGGGGCCTGTTTGGGGGGCTTCCTGGTGTTTGTGGGTGAGTTTCGTGGTCTGGGAGCACTGCTGGGACACTCTAATCTTGATTGCATTTGCTTTTCAGGAAATCCGTCGTGCCAACCCCGACTTATGGCCTAGCTACGCAGCGCGTTTGGACCGAAGGCCCAGAAATGTTGCAAGTATGAGATTTTGCTTTTGGCCTGTTTGGGGGTGTTATGCTTCTTGGCGGGTGGGTTGACGGGTCTTGGGGCATTCCTGGGAAGGTCTAATACCGGGTAGAAGTGGTTGGGACAAAATCCAGGCCGATTTTTTTTTTGGCTATTTCTGACATTTTGCTCTATGTAGCGTTTTCGGGGGCCTGTTTGGGGGGCTTCCTGGTGTTTGTGGGTGAGTTTCGTGGTCTGGGAGCACTGCTGGCTATATATACTTTACTTTGCAAGAGGTTTGAAGCAAATCCATGGTGGCAGAGGGGACTTAGGGCCTAGCTGCAGAGCGCGCGCGGAGTGATTTGGGAAATTTGTGAAAAATTGACTAAGTCCCCATTTTTGTACTTTTGCTCTTTGGCTGTTTGGGGGTCTTCTACTCGTCTTCTCCTGGGTTGACGGCTCTGGGGCCATTGCTGGGAAGCTCTAATACCGGATAAAAGTGTTTTGGACCAAATCCCAGGCGGAATTTTTTTTGTGTTTTTGATGACTTGCTTGCCTTTGAGGTGCTCTTAGGGGGGCTTCCTGGTGTTTGCGGGTGAGTTTCGTGGTCTGGGAGCACTGCTGGGACACTCTAATCTTGATTGCATTTGCTTTTCAGGAAATCCGTCGTGCCAACCCCGACTTATGGCCTAGCTACGCAGCGCGTTTGGACCGAAGGCCCAGAAATGTTGCAAGTATGAGATTTTGCTTTTGGCCTGTTTGGGGGTGTTATGCTTCTTGGCGGGTGGGTTGACGGGTCTTGGGGCATTCCTGGGAAGGTCTAATACCGGGTAGAAGTGGTTGGGACAAAATCCAGGCCGATTTTTTTTTTTGGCTATTTCTGACATTTTGCTCTATGTAGCGTTTTCGGGGGCCTGTTTGGGGGGCTTCCTGGTATTTGTGGGTGAGTTTCGTGGTCTGGGAGCACTGCTGGCTATATATACTTTACTTTGCAAGAGGTTTGAAGCAAATCCATGGTGGCAGAGGGGACTTAGGGCCTAGCTGCAGAGCGCGCGCGGAGTGATTTGGGAAATTTGTGAAAAATTGACTAAGTCCCCATTTTTGTACTTTTGCTCTTTGGCTGTTTGGGGGTCTTCTACTCGTCTTCTCCTGGGTTGACGGCTCTGGGGCCATTGCTGGGAAGCTCTAATACCGGATAAAAGTGTTTTGGACCAAATCCCAGGCGGAATTTTTTTTGTGTTTTTGATGACTTGCTTGCCTTTGAGGTGCTCTTAGGGGGGCTTCCTGGTGTTTGCGGGTGAGTTTCGTGGTCTGGGAGCACTGCTGGGACACTCTAATCTTGATTGCATTTGCTTTTCAGGAAATCCGTCGTGCCAACCCCGACTTATGGCCTAGCTACGCAGCGCGTTTGGACCGAAGGCCCAGAAATATTGCAAGTATGAGATTTTGCTTTTGGCCTGTTTGGGGGTGTTATGCTTCTTGGCGGGTGGGTTGACGGGTCTTGGGGCATTCCTGGGAAGGTCTAATACCGGGTAGAAGTGGTTGGGACAAAATCCAGGCCGATTTTTTTTTTGGCTATTTCTGACATTTTGCTCTATGTAGCGTTTTCGGGGGCCTGTTTGGGGGGCTTCCTGGTGTTTGCGGGTGAGTTTCGTGGTCTGGGAGCACTGCTGGGACACTCTAATCATGATTGCATTTGCTTTTCAGGAAATCCGTCGTGCCAACCCCGACTTATGGCCTAGCTACGCAGCGCGTTTGGACCGAAGGCCCAGAAATATTGCAAATATGAGATTTTGCTTTTGGCCTGTTTGGGGGTGTTACGCTTCTTGGCGGGTGGGTTGCCGGGTCTTGGGGCATTCCTGGGAAGGTCTAATACCGGGTAGAAGTGGTTGGGACAAAATCCGCGCGGAAAAGCCTTTAGTTTTGGCACTTTTTGTAACTTAGGGTTCGTTAGGGTTAGCCCTAGCAGCAGGATTGCATGTGTTTCGGGGTGTTCTAGATTTTTCAAACTGAGTTCTGGGGTCTTAGAGCACTCGTGAGAATGTGTAATTTTGGTTGCAAGTCATTTGAAGAAAATCCATGGTGGGAAAGGGGGGATTTGGCATAGTTAAAGAAAGCCTTTGCCACTATTCTTAACTTAGGGTTCGTTAGGGTTAGCAGTATTTCTATTGCATGTGTTTGAGTGGGGGGGATTTCGAGTCTTGGAGCGATGCTGGCTATGGCTACTTTTGCTTGGTTGCTTGCAAGTGGTTTGAATGCAATCCACGGTGGGTAATGGGTAATTAGGGTACTTCGGCCTACTTTTACTTTCAAAGTAAGTTTTGTCACCAGTTTTCTGCTAGGCCTCGTTTTTTGAGATTTGATTGGGGGTCTTCTACATTTTTGCGACTGGCTTTAGTAAGGGTCTGGGTGGGAGCACTGCTAGGAAGATCTAATTTTGTTCTAAAACACAGTTTACAGTACACCTAGCTTGAGGGGCAAGATCCGCTACATTAATTTGCCCATACTTATTTATCCTTCAAAAGGTGACTCAGAGTACGCACTTTCAAAAACATTGTACTGTCTACTAGGAAAAACAAATTGTGACTTTTTGCACTCCACAGCCTACATACCTTATATTTATTTATCAGTGGTGTTGTAATATTATATCACTTCCTGTTTTTCGTTGAATAATTACAGGCCGGGTTTCAGTCTCTGCAATGGGGAAAAAAGGATGGAGTCAGGCTTCACAGTAGCGAGCCACAATTCAGCATCAGGCAGGCAGTGGACAGGGTGTCTTCTGGTGACCAACATCGATGGACGAAGCGTCGGCTGCAATGGAGGAGTGCCGCTAATAGGAGGATTTTTTTTCTGCGGGCAACTTACTTACCACTTCCAGCAGGACCACTACAACCACATAGATACAGTATCCCTTGCCTTTTTCTCTGACTGTGACTGCATTTCTTGCCTCTCTCTCGGCTTCTACATTGATCCCTTAACACATCACTTAGTTCACTCCACTATCACATCTGCACCACACATAGTCATTTGTAAGTGCTCCTATGTAATTCGCAAGTCGCAGCACGCCCCAGCCCGTAGAGGACTGGGATGGCCCCAATGATGAAGCATGTCACCAAGGGGCAACCCTGGTGAGTGAGGGGACACCTAGAAAAAAAGCAATTTCTCCTTTTCTATCTACTATACCTTCTGTCAGGTTACGCAGCCCCTAAGCGCCTACCGTACTATGAAACTACATTTCCCATGAGTAGGCGGGAGACTTGCAGACTATTTAGTGAGACTATATGAGAGTACCCTTGTATGTTAGGACAGCACTTCACTGATGCCTGTCTTGTCTTCTGTTACAGGTATCCTTTCCCTGCTGACCCTACCTTTACCCATCCCACATTTTTTATTTTAGTTTGTTATTTTTCTCCCCCGCCTAATGCCTCGAACACCCTGTGTTTACACTTCTGGGTGTTGGTGACATTTGGAGGTGGAACCATATTTGCATCGACTGGATCACGGGGAGTAAACCTGACACCTTCCAGACCAACCCCATTGAGTGTTGTTGTAAATGGATTTATAGTGACCAGCAAGGCTCTCGGGTATCTGGCTACAGAGACCTTATGTTGAATATAGTTATCAATATTTCCACCCACGCCCTGTACTGTCGCATTCTTTCTTCCACAGTTGTCGAAAGTACTACTTACTTTTAACTGACATGCATGCAGTAGTGTATGCACTTTCAAAGATTGATGGATAGGTTTGTACCCAAAGATTTGTTTATGTTCACAATTGTTCGTCCATGCTGTGCTACTTTTTCTTGTCTCCCAAAACCTTTCCCAAAAACCCCCGTACCCATCCATTTTTCAAACCCTAACCCTCTTCCCCCGGGCTGTGTGGTTTTGATTGATGTGTGACTAAATTACAGCAATAAATCCACACACTTGCTGGGGAGGATAAGGTGATAGCAACAGGCTGGTGAAGAAATCCGAGGATATATTCTTACTCTGCTTGACAAAGACCCATGGCTAATGTCAAAGAACTTCAACCGAATTAGTTATACTTTAACATTTGTTAGGCTACAACGTGGCACTGTTCTAGTGTACTTCTGTCACCTGCTATATTCTGTATTGTACCTTTGTATTGCTCAGGAGGACAAACCAGATTTCATTTTCTTTTTTTTCATAGGCAAGCAACTGCCACTGTGTCACACCACTAGTACCACCGCTATGAGGAAATTTTATCCGCCCAGGATTGCCAACCTTATTTGCTGTTTCCCGTGGAGCCAGCCCTGGGCCTAGCCCTACTTGCAAACAGAAATTACAGGTAAGATAGGCGTTTGGTTGGAGGTAGTATAATGGAGTATTAGGAGAGACGAGAGATTTGATTGACGGTAGTACTACTAAAGTCCTAGGACTATTCAGGAAAACAAACTTACTGTTATGTTAAACCCCCACCCACCAGACTCAAAAGCAGTAAAAAACAGGTATGGTCAGATAAAGTTTCAAAAAGTATATTTTTATAGCCCTAACAAAAGAATCTCCCGCAAGACCCTCCCTAACCCCAACGATTGTCCTTCAAAAGTCCCCAAAAATCACAACTCCCAATTCCCACCCCCCAAAAGTCTCTAAAAAAGGGGCAAGGGACACTATGGCAGGGTGCTGTTGGAATTAGCAGCCAGGGCATCATGCTCCTTGCGGAGGGTGGCAAGTTCGAAGCGGAGGCCCTCCACCACGTTCTTATAATTATGGACCTCCTGCTCCAGGTAGGACAGTCTGAGGGATAAGCGGCGCCGGTGTGCCTTGCAAATCCTGTGAGGGGCAGCTGCTTTCTTTGCTGCTGGGCGGTGGTGTTTGGCTTTGGTAGCCCGGCTCCGTACCGCTGGAGCACTGCGCTGGCTGGCAGCCCGCACGGAGGAGGATGCAGCTGTCCCAGTGGACGTTGTTGTTGTTCCAGACTGTGTCTCCTCCTCCTCCAGGGCCACCAGCCGCCGATATTCAGCAACAGTGGCATCCAGCCTCCGTTGCCGGGCCATTCGAGCCAGCTCCTTCCTCCTTGATGGTGTCTTGGATTTGGAAGGAGCAACTACATGAAAAAAGAAAGACATAGTCTGTAACCAATGCTCCTTAAGATTAACACAAAATGATTGAGCAGAAAGTTGTCACAGTGCAAGTAGCAAATTGAAAGCACAGTGCATAACTATTGAGGACAGTATCTATGTAACCTCCGACTTCTTCATCCTTGCTCTAACATTAGTGGGAGTTTAAGGAACAAATTCTACGAGCACTATGGACTTCTATTACAGTCGACTATGACAGTACACCACTCTTATTCTTCTTCTTCTCTCTTGTTTAGGAAAATTGGTACGTTATCTTATGCAAGCCGGCATAATGCCAGCGCAGTGAACTTGCACCCGAGAAAAACAGACGCACACCATGGTGAGTGAGACAGACTTGCGTTACTGTACCGGTCCAGTACATGCAGGTGGTGAAGCTCTTACTTTTCTATTACGGGTGGCACTGAGAATACTCTGTTAAAAGGGCTACTGCTTAATTAATTTAGCTTTCACCCTACAGTGCAAATGAGTATTAGAAAAGGAAAATGAAGAAGCTAAATTATCTGATTATCTATCACTTCACATGGGATGTATTTGATGACATATGGGATGACTTTAGGTGCTTTGCTTATTATTGAGTGAACAGTGATACCCCCACACATGAATGACGTACTACTACTAAACTAAAGTTATTAAGGGAGGTAGGGAGTGTCCACCGTAATAACTGGATATATGCTGTGCTTGCAGTTGCAATACAAACTACTGCTACTATTCATGGTAGTCTTTGGACAACGTTACAACTTCTTTTCCTTGCCTTTCCTACACTGGAACGGACGTGCGGGTGCGGTGTTACATGCTCTTCAAAGTAACACTTAGTTCATCCAGTGACCGTCTACTCTCTCTAGATTCACATATGCTATCTAAGAGTCAGATAGTACCATGAATGATCCAGGCATCCATCCATTCAAAGTATATTGCACACATACAGTTTCTGTCTCACCCACCCAGGCTGTTCTCCTTCCACCCATCCTTGCTTCATCATTCACCCAGCCATGCACCATACCATTTTCTTACCTTCCCAGCCACCTCGGGGACCAAGCAAACACATATCATTCTTCTTTGCCAGTCATCATTACATTTCTCGTGCTTCCACACTTACTTACACCCTTCTTTCGCTTTTCGTTCATCCCATCCATCAAGTTCACCTCAGATCTGATTGGGATTCTTCTCGCCAAAAACTTCACAGCTAAGTCGAAGTACATTTAGAGGAGGCTACTACCTGCTTTTTTTATAATACACCCGTGCAGAAAGCACACTCTGCAGTCTTCAATCTCAATGACTAAGGAATGTATAGCTTACCTCTGCCCGCCACCACCGTTTGAACCCTCACAGGCATGTCCTTTTCCGGCACTTGCACCGCCTCCTCCCCAGAGTTGTCCTCCTCGTCCAATGCCACCACCTCCGCGCTGGCCCCGTCTCCAGATGTTCCACCTACAAAGTACATTTAATAATGTTAGAATACACCACTCACTACTATATAATATTTGGTCTAGGAGGAAGAAAGAAATGTGAAAAAAGTGTACAATTTAATAATTTTTGACTGTGTACTCTAGAGTAAAAATGTCCCTTTTTCCAGGGAAGGCTGTTGTCTTGCTGCACTTTTTGGCACAACTGATGAATGTTTGCTTTTTACTTTTTAACACGCACCACTTTTTCTCCTAACAGACAGAACCTTGACTTCTAAGAACACGAGCAGGATCAAGTTCAAACCAGGTGAGAGCTCGGCTCGACCACAAGAAATGTGTCCAATTAATCGTCAGCACTAAGCACTTTTCCATTTTCAGTTACACGTTCACTTTTATGACAAACTTGAATTTAATAAATGTGTTTACTTTTAATAAAGCTTTTAAACTTAAATAGACTCTGTGGTTTTTGGTCTTCCAGACTAGAGTGGATGAGCTAAAGGTTTTCGAATTTTTGCAAGCATGAGTCCGTGCCTCTGCCATCGGTGACTTTGGGAGCTAAATGACTCTGCCACACTATCTAGTCAGTAAGGAGATTGGGGGTTCAACTACAAAGTCTGTTATCACTGAGGTATGTGGAAAGTCTAACAGTTACAGCACCTATTATAATTGATAAGCTAAGCGATGCATTATTTAGTGTCCATAGTTCTGTTTGTGCAGATTTGTCCCTGCAACAGTAGTCGAATGGATTGTCCTCCTATCCAAACCAAAAGTAAAGTAGTATCTTATTATTTCTTGGTGGTGGTCATTCACCTTTTTATTGTTGGCAATGGTCAAAGCATAAACATTTAGAATACTTGAAAAGACATTATGGACAATCCCAGAGGACTACACTCAGTGCATAGAGCTATTGCTGACTAGAATGGGAGTCCAATGGAAATGCCAAATGTGCAATCTTAGTTAGCTACACAGACAGACTAATAAGAATAATCTAGTAATACCACACGGAGTCATAGTCGAGGCAGGATAAGAATTTAGATCCTGTCTACAAGAAGATCAAAGACGATTTAGAAAAAATCGAATGAGGAACGCTAGGAAAAAATAAGTACTCTATATTAAAATTAAAACTTACTGGGGCCAGCAAAGGAGCCCTCGACTGCCCGGTCCTGGCCTGCATCGACAACAGCACCCTCCTCCTCCTCCTCCTGTGTCCTCCTCTTGCCCCTGGGGGAAGCTGATGTACAACATGAAAGAAAGAAAAACAGAAAACATGGATGATATTTCTCAACCAAATCAAACATTTAAAAAAGAACTAACAAAGTAACAAAATATTTTTGCGAAATAGCAAATAGGGAACGACTCCACGGGATATATTATTGACCAATCTCATGTGGTCGACTACGTCATTACTTTAGTATTGCTTGATTTGCGGACCGTCGAATTGGAAACTACCCTATGTAACTCACTAAACAAAGTACTAAAAAGGTTTGCCTAGGATTGGCAGGCAGCAGTCCGCAGCACGCAAAGTGACAGCCAAAGTCCATCGTGATTGAAGATCAGCGACAACACTAAAGTTTCCTACTACATTCACCAGTCATTAAAATACTCAAACTATTAATCCACCACCACTATTTCTTCTTATCGCCATGTGTACAAAGGAAGGACTGGACTTGAGTCTGTAGGGGCTGATTTATAAGGCCCTTGCGGCTCTTTTGCTCCATTGTTGCGTGACTTTTGTGACGCAGCGACAGCACAAAAGAGGCGCAATGGTGCGGCGTATATTAACAACGTGACGCATCTGGGAGATGCATCACGTTGTAAAGCCCTGCGCCAATAGGGGTGTTCCGGCGCAAGGGAGGGCGTTCCTGAGCAGGAACGCATCCTAAAAGTGGCTGAGGGAAATCTACAAGATTTCAATCAGTCACTTTGAGGACAATGATGCGTGACTCAAACCCTGCGCCTGCTTGAAGCAGACGTACGGCTTGACGCAGCATTGGGGAGATAGGGCACCCCAGAGAATTGATGGAGCTGCACCATCGTTGCGACGCAACTCCAGCAATGCGCCACCTTTACGGCACAGATGCGTAACGCTTTGGTGACGTTTCTGGCCCATGGCGCGCCGCATTGTAAATACGGCGCACCATGGGTGATGGTGGCGTGACGCACAATTACTGGCGCATCCCTGCAACTTTGCAGGGATGCGCCGGTAATTAAAAATCTGAACCTTAGTGTGTAGCATTGCGCAGTTCTTTCAACTACACTCATACATAATTTCACAGGCCAATGAAATGAACACAAAATCTAAAACAAATAAGCATAGTAGCAACACTACTGAGAAGGAGAGCAGTGTACCTGAAATGCACAGAAGATTTTGAAATAAAATGTACCTACAATGTAATGAGCAGCATTATTGCTCTTGGTAAAAAACAAAAATTTGCAATATAATAACACAGCAGGAGAAAACATAGTAGTAAAGACATAGCTACTACTACTCACCAAGCCCGGGGATCTCAAGGCCAAGGAGGTCGAGCAGATCTCGCTCACGGGTCAGGACATCCGTCCAGCGGTGGGTGGCCTGGTTGTAGGTGCGCCAGACCCGAGAGTGGTGGTAAATGGCCTGGCACACCTTCTCCCACCGCTTCCGGCGCTCCCGGGCCCCGTACCCGGCACTGATCTTGCCGCCTCCCATGATGGTCCTGGGGAGGCGGCGCTGAACATAAAAAATGAGTTGGGCCACCTCCTCCGGGGTAAAGATCTCCCGTGGCATCACTAGCTCCCCCCTCAAACGCCCGCACGGGAGCCGGACACGGGGTGCGGGACCCTTCCCCTTCTCGGGATGCTTCCCGGCTCCCTTCACCATGGTCTGGGCGGAAAGGAATAAAGAAAATAGAATAGGGAAGAGAAGAAAAGAAAAGAGTTTACAAAAGTAGTTTAAAATTAACCAAAAGTAGCAGTAAACACAAAAATATAGGGCTAGAAAAATAGAGGGATAGATAATAAGTAAAATAGATTAAAAAAAACTTCAAACAAGCAAAGGATGGCAGAGATTGACAGAGGATACAAAGACCATGCCCAGAACCATAGCAATGAATGAGAAACAAGATGGCCGCGCCCGTTCACGACCGCGCAGGTAAGTTCGCGCGAGATTTTCCTTGCGAACACGCGCGAGACTGTACTGGCAAGCCGCAAACTTTGCGAGATTACACTTCGCGCCCGGAAACGGAAATACGTCAGGCAAACAAGATGGCTGCGCCCTTGAACGACCGCGAGGGTAACTTCGCGTCTTGCGCTACGAGCGGCTCGCAAAAACGCACAAAACCTTGCCAACTAACACGCCGCAAAAAAAACAAATAGCATATTCGCACGAATTTGCGGCTTCCGAATCCGATCTTGCGAGTGTTCGCACCCCGCGAACCCCGCGAAATTGCAGAAAAACGAGTTTTTCAAAAGTGAAAGCACTCGGCAGGGGCAAGAGTTCAAACTCATCATTAGTAACAATTCCCGGTAGTGCTTCCTGACTGGGGCCCCTCCAGAATTCAGTTGCTAGTTGCAACAATTGTATGACCCTGCTCTGACCCTCACAGCAGGCTCATACAATAGCTACAAGTAGGCCACAAAGAAGGTCCTGGGGACAAAAAAATGCACTGCAACAGAAAGCAAAATTACAGATAAGGAAGCAGGTGCCAGACAGTGACACATTAATAAACTAACCCCAAATTAATTCATCTCAGTTGAAGCAGGGCTGGTGTGCTTGCTTTTCCCCCCCATAATCTACAGTAATGATGAACCAGAGGGTGGCATTGATGTAACAGAGGGTTGCAGTGGTGAAACAGAGGGTGCTGGGAACCTGTGATGATGAACCAGACGTAGAAACAACATAATTCGCGACCGTTGCGCGACGAAATGTAAGTTCGCAATTGCGAACTGGTACGAAACCCTCGCGAACTGGCAGAAATCCTTGCGAACACAAAAAAAAAAAAATCCGCAAATTCGCAAGAATTCGCGGATTTTGCGGATTGCGAGTTCGCAAATCCGCAAATTCGCGAACGCGAGATTCGCAAAATTCGCCCATGCTTACTATGACCAAGGCGGGTTCGACATCCCTGATTTTGAGACATACTATCTGTGCGCATAGGCGCATTTTGCCTACCACTGGATGGCTCCTACTCCCTTTATGCCACACATAGCGGTGGAGGACTGGATAGTACACCCGCTCCCGTTGAACGGCCTGATACACTGTCCCGAGGCTTCCATCACCACTTCGAATACCTCGGTCTCCTGCACACTGGACGCATGGCGGCGCATCGCACGGCGGCTGCTCTGCACACTGCCATACTCCCCCAGGCTGCCTCTCACCTATCACCCGCAGCTTGCCTTATTATCGGAACAGGGGTTCCGACAACTCTGTGACAAGCTCCATATCACCTGCTGGGGGGATCTGTTTCACGACAGGCTTTTCAAATCGGCTGATCTATTTTTTAAAACACATGCATACACGCCCCTTGAACTCTTTTACTATCTTCGACTGCGCGCCGGGATGCGGGATATCCTTCCCGACTACCCTGAAGAGCCTGCCATCCTGCCCCCGCTACACTACCTTTTGGAGTCAAAGGATGGGACACATTTGGTCTCTGGGCTCTACCGACAGTATCGTGGAGCTGCCCCCTTACCAATCTCTGCTGCTCGATCGCAATGGTCAGCGGAACTCGGTACTGATATTTCGGACGACCAGTGGAAGCACTGCTGCACATTGACTTCCTACATCTCTGCTAGCTGCAGATTGAAAATTATACATTATAAATTTCTGCAGCGGATCTACTACACCCCGGTCCGAAAATACAGATTCGGGCTGGCCGATAATGACCGCTGTGAACGCTGTCGAGCCGAACATGCTGACTTCCTCCACTTGGCATGGTCCTGCCCCCAGATCGCTGACTACTGGCGACAGGTCATCGAGGCCGTTGCAGAAATGCTGGATGAAGAGATTCCTGCGGACCCTCTGGTTGCCATCCTTGGATATACCAAGCACTTACCTAAGGGCTGCAGAAAATTCGCCGACATAGCATTACTCTTGGCCAAGCGACGGGTTGCTTGCCGTTGGAGTAGGGGCAGAGCGCCCAAGTTCAAAGATTGGCTAACTGACTTGACATATTGCCAAGACCAACACACTACCTTTTCTGAACTGTTACCTCTCTCATGTAGACCTAGGAACATTTGGGATCCACTGGTACACTACTTGCTTAAACGCTCAAATGACGATACGCAGTCAGGCGACGAGCCTGCCACCTCCCAACCACAATGACATGTTTTCTACATTTTGATCCGTGACCTTGGAGGGAGCGTGCTGCCCTCCTCCACTTGACGGGCCTCCCTGCCTCTGCTGTTTCCTCGAAGAGCAAATGCCCCCTGCCTGAGCAGCGCTACCCCCTCACACCCTTTTTTTGTGCCTATGCTCCCTCCCTGCTATATAGACGAAGGGTCCCCCCCTTGTCGGGAGTAGTATCCCTCATACACCGCAGATTCTGGCACTGACACCCCCACGAACTGCAATTGTACTAGAGATTGAGCCAGAGATAGTCACCTCCCCACATGACGCCACCTGTTAGGGCCAACACGCTACACCATTGCCATACATTATCACCACACAGTCATGCACTACCTCTTTGTTGTAACCTCGTTGGGATGTTCTTTGTTTCTTGTTTTACGTACTACAAAACAGCAGTGAGACTCTTCTCTCGCTCAAAAAAAACCTGTTCGACTGCTGCTCATCCTTACTTGGACTGCTTCACCGACCACCACTGTGACGCTACATACCTTTGTAATATGCCGCCGGGCCCCCGGGATGCCGGCTACCAGGCTGTGTATGGATGAATCCTCTATTGCTGCCGGCCTCCGGGTTGTAGGCGAACCAAGCTGTGTATCCTACTGCATCTTTCTCAATAAAGCTGGTTTGAACACCAAAAAAAAAAAAAAAAAGGATACCAGTAGGGCTAACCTGAATGTCACTTATAGTGAATGAGGAATAACCATGGCTGGATGGGAGTGGGACTCAGGGACCCAACTATAAGACACTCGAGCCCTGACGTCATGGGATTGTGTGTATTGTTTGTGAATGTCGAATGTTAAGTTGTGGTCGTATATAAATACTCCTTTTTTACTTAAAAGCAAATATTTGACTGGACAATCAGTAATCTTTACTACTGCTGCATTTTCAGTGGCAAGTCTGGGTTCACTGCCATGTGACGGCCTTCCACTGAGAAGCCTTGGACTGATCGACCCGCACTACAACTGAGAATCTGGTGATAAAGGGATACTTGGCCTGGTAGTAGGTCGGCCCCGGGACATCAGGGTAAAAGGCCTCAACCACCACAATTGGGCTCAGTAACCCCTGCTTGCTCCATGGCCCTCTGAACGGGGTTCTCTGCTCCGGAGATTACATTTATTAAGCTTCAGCAATGCATAAACCTTACCGTTAGTTGCAAACTGAACACAGTCCTCTCTGGACATCCCCGGTTTGAAGGCGGAGTCTACGTAGCCATAAATGTACGAGCTCCCGGATCCACCAATGGAGAAGGGCTGGCGGACGAGCATCCCCCCCAGCGTCCCGTACACCTGGGCAAGGAAACAGAGACATGTCAGAGCTGGTGAAGCCCGCCAAGGAAATGCACCACAGAGCCGATCTACGCACTAGGTCAACTGCCCGCAAACATTCTGCAGGTGCCTCCTTTACCTCCAAGGGCGGGCATTGAGACCATAATTGTATCTGCTCTTTACAGGACATTATTTCCATCACACTGCACAAGGGCACTGACGGGGGTTCCCTAACTCCTGCAGATAAAATCACATTTTATAACAAGGCAGGATACATCAAACAATATTAAACATTTCTCTTTTCATTCAGTGAAGACATCACGGACTTCATCACTCCACACGCGCTCCCCTCCAAAGACTACATCCTTCTGGGAGACCTCAACTTTCACCTTGAAAAGATCAACGACCGCAACACCACCACCCTCTTGTACAACCTCGCCAATCTCGGACTTAAACAACTAGTCACAACCCCCACCCACATCGCAGGTCACACACTCGACCCCATCTTCACCTCCAGCAATCATGTCTCCTTCAGCCACACTACGGATCTCCTCTGGACTGACCACAGCTACGTTCACTTCACCTACAACAAGCCAAAACCCACCAACCACCTCCAACCAACTCTGCAAAGAAACTGGAACAAAATCACCACCGACCAGATCTCCGCATCGCTCCTTCTAAACACCCTAGCCCACTCTTCTAACCCAAACCAAGCCGCCGCCAACCTCACCCTATGGTTATCCAACACCGCCGACACCTTAGCACCACTGAGAAAACGTCAAAGCAAACCTGGCAGCAAGAAGGCCTCATGGTTCAACGATGATCTTAAGAAGTCCAAGAAACTCTGCCGATCCCTTGAAAAGGCCTGGAAAAAAGACCCAACCACTAGCACCAAGGACGCCTTTAAAAACGCCACCCGCACTCACCACCAACTAATCCGAAAGGCCAAGAAAACAGCATTCAAGGATCGACTTGACAACAACGCCCACAACAGCAAGGAACTTTTCAACATCGTCAAGGAATTTTCCAACCCCTCGGCCAACTCCAACGACATCACCCCCTCTCAAGCCCTCTGCGACTCCCTAGCCTCATTCTTCCACAACAAGATTGCAGACATCCACAACAGCTTCGACAACCAACCCGAAGACCAACCCACCCAACCATTTGCTGAACATTCTCCCCCCGTGAACACCCTTAACGACTGGAACCCAATCTCCACTGAGGACACAATCCGCCTGATGAATTCCATCCACTCAGGATCCCCCACAGACCCATGTCCTCATCACATCTTCAACAAAGCAGACTCCGTCATAGCACCGCACCTCCGAGACGTCATCAACTGCTCCTTCAACTCTGCCACCTTCCCGGAAGACTGGAAACACGCTGAACTCACCGCCCTTCTGAAAAAACCCACAGCGGACCCCACCGAACTCAAAAATTACCGCCCCATTTCGCTCCTTCCATTCCCGGCCAAAGTCATCGAGAAAGCCGTCAACAACCAGCTCGCCGCTTTCCTCGAAGCCAACAAATCCCTCGACCCCTCACAATCTGGCTTCCGAGCAAAACACAGCACTGAGACCGCCCTCATCGCAGCAACAGACGACATTCGAACTCTACTGGACAATGGAGACACAGTCGCCCTCCTCCTCCTCGACCTCTCTGCAGCATTCGACACAGTCTGCCACAGCACCCTGTTACAACGCCTCAATAACATCGGAATACAAGGAAAAGCACTTGAATGGATCACCTCGTTCCTCACCGGAAGAACCCAGAGAGTCCGCCTCCCACCATTCAAGTCCGAGGCCACTGAAGTCATCTGTGGCGTACCACAAGGATCCTCACTCAGCCCCACCCTCTTCAACGTATACATGAGCCCCCTCGCGGCCATCGCCCGCCAACACAACCTCAACATCATCTCTTACGCGGATGACACTCAACTAATCCTTTCTCTCACCAATGACCCCAGCACCGCCAAAACTAACCTACACGAAGGAATGAAAGAAGTTGCCGAATGGATGAAACAAAGCCGTCTGAAACTGAACTCAGACAAAACAGAAGTCCTCATCTTAGGTACATCCCCCTCTGCATGGAACGACTCTTGGTGGCCGGAAGCCCTTGGAAAAGCACCCATCCCGACAGACCACGCACGGAACCTAGGCGTCATCCAGCATTCTTCACTCTCAATGAACAGACAAGTCAGTGCCGTATCCTCATCCTGCTTCAACATTCTTCGCATGCTCAGGAAGACATTTCGCTGGATCCCCACCGAAACAAGGAAAACAGTCACCCATGCTCTAGTCACGAGCCGACTGGACTTCGGAAACACCCTCTACGCAGGTACTACCGCTAAACTCCAGAAGAAACTCCAACGAATCCAAAACGCCTCAGCCAGGATCATATTAGACATCCCGCGCAACGAACACATCTCTGGTCACCTGAAAGACCTCCACTGGCTACCCGTCAATAAGAGAATCACTTTCCGACTGCTAACCCACGCACACAAATCACTCTACGACATCGGACCAGAATGCCTCAACTCACGACTGTCCTTCTACACCCCCACCCGCCAACTACGTTCTTACAGCCAAGCCCTCGCCACTGTACCTCGCATCAACAAGACCACCACGGGAGGCAGATCCTTCTCATACCTGGCTGCTAAAACATGGAACTCACTCCCCGCTTACCTTCGCCTCACCCAGAACCACCTAGCATTCAGAAAGCAACTTAAAACGTGGATATTTGACAAGTAATCCTCCTCCCCTTACTAAGCGCCTTGAGACCCTCTGGGTAGGTAGTGCGCTATATAAATTCTCTGACTTGACTTGACTTGACTTGACTCTTTCTAAATTGCACTACCCAGAACCAACCAGTGGACATCATAACAGGGGTTTTGCTTCAAAGCCTTGTCCCATTGGTAAACGCCTCTTTGAAACCTCCACAGTGAGAGCAGATGGGAACCTGAGGACACCAAAGCAAACACCAAACCATAGGTACTCCTTGCGAAAGAAAACAACACAGGGAGGCTGGAACTTCTGGCCTCAAGTAACATCTGGAGAAGTCAAGCTTTACTCTGGTTGTCTGTGATGTCAGTGGAAGGCCAAAGTGGAAAATAATTGTTGACAGCTACCCATCTATAATTCTATATACTGTCCCAGGTGTCTCTGTGTCATGTGTGACAACTTCAGCCAGTCCTGGTACTAAATGCAGCCGCACCTCACTTCCTGGGAGTTATAGGTGCGCCCCTGTCATTAGAAGGAGGGAAGGAAGGTAGCATGGATGGAGCGAATCAGGGAAGCGGGGAAGGAGGGAAGCAGGGAAGGGGGGAAGCAGGGAATGAGGGAAGCAGGGAAGGAGGGAAGCAAGGAAGCAGGGAAAGAGGGAAGCAGGGAAGGAGGGATGCAGGGAAGTAGGGATGCAGAAAATGCACATAATTTAGGAGGTGGGGTGGTTTTATGGATAAAATGGGGCTTAATCGGACGAACGCCCACCAAGAGCCAAAGACAGGAAAGGTCCTTTGTGTTTTGGCTTAGACAGAAGTGACGGTGGGGGCGGGCGGCAGGGGGGGAGCAGTGGGAGGGTCACAAGGAACCAGAGCTGACCAATATGATTTTCTTGCAAACCCAGGGAGAGCTGGGAGCCCCACCTCATTTTAGTGTCTTAGTAACTGTTTAAATGCAGGACTCATTTTTGCCACACTCTTGACCTGCCTGTGAATTATTAAGGTGCTTGTAATTTAAACAACAGTTAGATTATGTTATTGTTTGCAATGATATTACGAATTTCTTTTTCTTTCTTTTTACTGCTGTGGATTTCAGACAAAAAAAGACTTGCTATGACACAGTACAGCTTCCTCCCCAAAACATGTCTCTAAACGAATAACAGCAGAGTTTATGCAGGCGCCAAATAACAAAACTAGAGGCTAAACCTTAGTGCTATAAAGTTCAAAAAATATTCCTCCGTTCATTAAACATGAACCGATCCCCCATGACCTGGCTTTTCACATTCATTCCCTGTTTTATAGTCTTGGCATCATGGTTTATGCATTACCTTTATACACAAAGTCACTGCTGCTCACAGAGTCCTGATTTTATTTGTTGGACTTTAATAAAACATTCAGCCTCAAAAGGGTGTCGGAAGGTGACGTTTTGCAGCTAAATCACGCTACAGGTCTGAAAATAGACTTATATAGAGGCCCTGTGCATCGAAATAACAGCTGCAGTTAGGAAGAAAAAGTGAGAGACAGACAGATGATAGATAGATAGATAGATAGATAGATAGATAGATAGATAGATAGATAGATAGATAGATAGATAGATAGATAGATAGATAGATAGATAGATAGATAAACAGGCAGACAGACAGACAGACAGACAGACAGACAGACAGATAGATAGATAGAGAGACGGACGGATATGTAGATAGATAGATAGATAGACAGACAGACAGACAGAGAGACAGACAAACAGACAGACAGACAGACGGATAGATAGATGCAGTGAAAGATCTAGAAACTGAGAAA
Source organism: Lissotriton vulgaris (assembly GCF_964263255.1). Taxonomy (NCBI): domain Eukaryota; kingdom Metazoa; phylum Chordata; class Amphibia; order Caudata; family Salamandridae; genus Lissotriton; species Lissotriton vulgaris. The sequence continues at coordinate 698,581 of NW_028241612.1, forward strand.
CTGATAGCCATTGCCCCAACCAACAGCACAGGCGTGCACTAGGCGTCACTCACCTGCCCCCCAAGCCGCCGGTCCCAGCCCGCCACTATCAGGTGTGCCAGCAGCTCCTCCTTGTACTTGTAGCAGACGCCCCTCACAAGACTGGCGGCGGCCACCACCAAGGGGGCTTCATCCATGTCCAGGCTAGGAGAGAGAAAAGGCGTCTGTCAACCGAAAACAGGAGGAGGTGGAGACAGCTTTGTGCAGAGCAGACACAGCCTATTTAGGTGCCTTTGAAATCGCCTCCCACCACTCTAAATACAGACCAGGCCTATTCAGCCCAACTGTGAGTCACCCAGGAAAGGCAGAACACACCTTACCCCCCTTGTGACTGTCTTGAGCGAATGCACATCCTTACCTCCTGGCACTCCAAAACCAGAAGGTAAATACACAAACAGGCAGGATGGTTAAGTAAGAAAAATCCCATGTTCTAAAAGTGGCATTTTCAAACACAATTTAAAAAACATCTTTAATAAAAGTTGTGTTATTACATTTTGAGTTCAGAGAGCCTAAACTTCATGCCTCTGTTGTGTCTCAATGGAGAGTTATATTTGTGAGCTGTTACAAAGCAATTCCCAAGTTAGCCTATGGAGACAGATTGCCTTTCAACCATGAAAAACAAAACTGGCAGTATTCCACTATCAGGACATGTCACACACACCAGTGCATGTCCAACCTTTCATATACACCTAACCCTGCCCATGAGGGTACCTTGGGCATACCTGAGGGGTGCCTTATATGCAAGAAAAGGGAATGTCATGGCCTGGCAAGTGGGTGCATTGCCCTGTCGACATGGCAGGAAAACTTGCACACAGAAACTGCAGTAGAAGGTCTGAGACAACTTGAAAAGACTGCTTGTTTGGGGGGCACACTCAGTGCTGAAGCCCACTAGCAGCATTTGATCTACAGGTCCTGGGCACACACAATGCACTGTAGAAGGGATGTACTCGTAAATCAAATAGACAATCATGGAAACACAAGATCCATAAACACAATTTACAGCAGGAGCACTTGCACTTTAACACCGAACAACAGTTAGAAAGTGCGCAGAGCCAGCAAAATGAAGTCCGACATACCATAAAAACAGGAGGCAAGAAAGCAAAAAGACAGGAGAAACATGCCAAAAGATAACCGGTCAAACAACATATTATTTATTTATTTATTTAATGTATTATTAAATGTAGGTAGTTTTGTATAGCACAGGCAAGACCTGAGGGTATCAGAGCGCTTTACATCAGAGCAGGTTTAATACAAATAACGAGTAAGATCACACATTAGGGGTAAAATCTAAATTAGACAAAGTTTGAGGGAGGGGGAGGAGGGGTTGCAGGGGAGGCATACGGGCAGACTTAGCGGCTGAGGTCATGTCTTGGCAGTCGGTTGCCATCCTGCTAGTTAAGGTTTCTGTTGAGGAGGAGAACCTTTAACTGTCTCATGAAGCACAAGAAGGAATGGTTTGTCCTGATATGAACTGGGATGGAGTTTAGGGGCATTGCTCTAGAAGGAGCAGGCCAGGGGTTTTGTTTGTAGAGTTTGGGTGGGATAAGGAGTAGGGTTTTAGAACGTCTTTGATTTCTTGACAGGCCTGCCATTTTATGTTTTGAGGGGAGGTAAGCTGGTTTACCGGTGTGGAGGGCTTCGTGCGTGAGACAGGTAGTGCTGAATATGCAGCTAGCTTCAATCGGGAGCCAATTCAGTTCTCTCACTGTGGGAGAGATATGATTATTTTTTTTGTTCCTGTGACCATTCTGGCCGCTGCTCTGAGAGTGGTTCTAAGTTGTGCAAGGTGGGATTTTGCAGTGCCTGTGAGGGTGGCATTACCATAGTCTAGTCTTGACAGCACTATTGCTTGTGTGGTATTTTTCAGGTCAATGGGCAGTAGGTAGGGATTGTTTTGTTTAGAAGTTTCAGGTTGTAAATGGCGCTCTTTGCACTGTGCTTTATATGGTTTTTCATGTTCAGTTTGGGGTCTAATGTGATTCCTAGAGATCTGACGGAGTTGGCTCGGGTAAGTTTGTAGTTAATAGAGTCTATGGAGTGTAGCCATTGCCGTATTTGGGGGACTGCTTTGACTTTGATATGAGTAGAATTTCTGTCTTATCTTGAAAGTTTTAGGTGGTTGCCGGATAGCCAATGTTGTACTTCTTTGAGGGTGGTGTCTAGTCTGTGTACGTCGTCTAGTGAGTAGATTTCCAAATAGAGCTGGGTGTCATCTGTGAATAGGTGAAAGGGGATGTTTGCTTGGTTGAGAATGAGAGTGAGGGGCTCCATGGAGATCTGGAACGGTGTAGGCGAGAGGACAGAGCCAAGGGGGACACCCGAGTGAATGGAATTGTGTCTGAGGTCTGATTCCTATTTTTATGTGTCGTATTTTGAAGAAAAGATGTAAATCAGTGAAGGACCACCCCTTCCGCTCTGATCCTTTTTTGGAGGGTAACCAAGAGAGGCTTGTGGTCGACGGTGTCAAAGGCCGCCGGTAGATCTAGGAGTATGAGAAGGCCGCATCGATCTGTGTCCAAAGATGTTTGAAGGTCATCCACTATGTTGAGAATAGATGTTTCTGTGCTGCAGCCCTATCTGAAGCCCGACGGATGAGGGTCCAGGAGATTGTGGTTGTCAATGTGTTGGTATAGTTGTGAGAGAACATATCATTCTAGGGTTTTGGCTAGGAAGCAGAGGTTAGAGACTGGTCAGAAGTTGTTGAGGTTGTTCGAGTCAGCTCCCAGTTTTTTGAGGAATGGCGTGGCTTGACCGTGTTTGAGACAGTTTGGCATCACTCTCAGGGAGTTGTTTATGATCTTGGACCAGACGGGGATAGAGCGTGGATGAGTTTTTTGCCAAGGATGGCGTCCGCAATTTGGGACAAGGGTTTGGATTTGGCCAACACTGCAGAAATGTCCTTCTCTGAGATTGGGTTGAACACCTTCCAGCTTTTGGGGGCTTTGATTTCATTTTTGATTTCCTGTTGAGTGATCATTGGTAGGGTGGTCATGGAGGGAGAGGGGGTGTTGATATCTGACTTTCTGGAGGAGGGTTTTTGTTGGATGGCTGGCTGCGATCTTCAAGAGGGAGCTCTGGTTTCTGGTTGTGATCTACAAGGAAGAGCTCCATTTTTCTGATTTTGTCATTGAAGAAATCGGCAAAGCTGTCACACTGTTCTTTGGAGATCTGAGGGTTCTTTGGTTGTGGTTTGGAGGTTTGTTGTCTGATCATAGTGAAAAGCTGTTAAGGACGGTCTTTGGCCTGGTCTAGAGAGTTGTGGAAGAAGGTGTTCTTTCTTTCATGCCATGTTTTTCGTAGTTTCTGCGATCCCGCCTGAGCTGATCAAGGTGGGCTGTGGATGGGTTAGTTCGCCAGAGTCGGTCTGCGGCTCTTCGCTGTCGTCTTTCAGTGTTGAGGGCTGTGTTGAACCAGGATCTTGAGGGTGTGTTTCTCATCCTTTTCAGTGTCAGAGGGGCTGTTGGTCCAGTATGGAGGACATCATTGAGTTGTAAGGGTTGGTGACAAGGGTTGTTGATAGGTTATCTGATGGGAAGGGAAGCAGTGACCTCATTCTTTTTTTGAGGTCTGCTATGGGAATTTGTCTTATGTTTCTTGTTTATTGAAGGGTTTTTTACAAGCGCCTTTGGAGGTGTGGCGCTCTATTGATGTGGAACACGATGCGGTGGTGTTTTGACCAATCTACGGGGAAGATGCTGTTGATAGCATTTCTTCCTGGGTTATGATGCCATCCAGGGTTGAGTCTTTTTTGTGGGGTTTGACCTCTGCAATGTTTGGAGAGGTTCTTATTGATTAGGATGTCATTTAGGGATTGGATTTGAGAATTGCTTTCGTCATTGCAGTGAAGGTTGAAGTCCCCAAGGAAGATGTTTTGGTGTCCGAGAGTGAGCAGTGTGTTATCAAATCTGGTAGGTGTTCATCACAAGAGAGTATGTTACCTGGTGGGTGGAGTAGTAGGTGAGAGTTTATAGTTGTATTGTCTTTCATCCTTATGGTGGTGTTGAGATATTGAAATGTGTTGTAGGGTAGGGAGTCTTTTTCTTCCACGTTGATTGTCGAATATGCTACTTACCAGTATGCATCTGTTCTTGGCATGTAGGGCTGCTGACATTCATATCTGTGCATAGATCGCCGCCTAGTGTTGGGTCCGGATGATTGCACATTGTTGTCCTGGAAGAGTCTTCGAAGTATCACGAGATAGGTGGCTCCTCCCCTGGACTACAGTGCGCATGGGCATCGACTCCATCCCCAGATTGTTTTTAGCCATTGCGGCCAAGATGGAGTGAAACTCAGTGAATGATGACCATGCTATGAGTATATGTGAATACTGCAGCTGCTACAGGCGCCGAGGAGGAGGGCGGGCGATATGAATGTCAGCAGCCCTACATGCCAAGAACAGATGCATACTGGTAAGTAGCATATTCGGTTCGAGGCATGTGGGCTGCTGAATTCATATCTGTGCATAGAATAAATAGCAGTCCCTCCATTAGCGGCGGCCGCCCGTGCCAGCTGCAGCAGTTTGAAAAAGTGTCTTGAGAACAGCCTGCCCTACAGCTGCCTGCTGTTTGGAGTGCACATCAGCACAGTAATGCTTAGTAAATGTGTGTGTGGTAGACCATGTGGCTGCTCTACATATGTCTTCCAAAGGAATGTTACCAAGGAATGCCATAGAGGCCCCCAACTTTCTGGTGGAGTGGGCTCTTGGTGGAATGGTAAGAGCACGCTTAGCTTTGATATAGCATATCTGGATACATTTAACGATCCATCTAGCAATACCAGCCTTGGAAATAGGGTTACCTTTGTGGTGTGGTGCAAAGGCGACAAAGAGTTGCTTAGTTTTCCTAAAATCCTTGGTCCTATCAATGTAATACATTAGGGCCCGTTTAACGTCAAGGGTATGGAGCATCCGCTCCGCCAATGATTCTGGATTTTGAAAGAAAACAGGTAATTCGATAGTTTGGTTGATGTGGAACTGAGACATAACCTTGGGCAGAAATTTAGGATTAGTGCAGAGCACTACCCTGTTGGAATGAATTTGGAAAAATGGCTCTTGGATTGTGAGGGCTTGTAATTCACTAACCCTCCGTAGCGATGTAATTGCTACGAGGAAAGCCACTTTCCATGTCAAGAACTGAATCTCGCAGGAATGCAGTGGTTCAAAGGGAGGACCCATCTGGCTGGTAAGAACCACATTGAGGTTCCACTCAGGGGCTGGTGGAGTACGTGGTGGAATGACTCGTTTGAGGCCTTCCAAAAAGCTTTGATGGCAGGCACCTTGAAAAGTGAAAGGTGCTGTCTATTTTGGAGATACGCGGCCATTGCAGACAGATGAATGCGAATGGAAGTATAGGCCAGATTACACTTGTACAGATGGAAAAGGTAACAGATGATGTTCTGAATAGAAGCGTCCAGCGGGTTAATGTTGTGGTTCGCACAATAAATGACAAACCGCTTCCATTTTGCCGCGTAGCAGGCTCTAGTAGTGGGCTTCCTCGCCTCCCGAATGATGTCCATGCAATCGGGAGGTAAGTTTAGGTAGCCAAACTCTAGGATTTCAGGAGCCAGATCGCCAGGTTGAGCTGTTGCGGATCTGGGTGCTGAATGTCGCCATGGCTCTGCGTCAGAAGGCTGGGTGTGAGATGTAGCCTTTGATGCGGTACCACGGACAGTTCTAGAAACGTGGTGTACCATGGTTGACGAGCCCACGTTGGAGCAACTAGGATGAGAGTCATCGAGTGTTGCCTGAGCTTGCGTGCCACCAGCGGTATCAGAGGTGCTGGGGGAAAAGCGTACGCAAATATGCCTGACCAGTTCATCCATATCGCATTGCCCTGCGACTGTGGGTGTGGGAACCTGGCGGCGAAGCTTTGGCATTTTGGGTTCTCCTTTGTGGCGAACAGGTCTATCTCTGGATGACCCCACCTTTGGAAGTACGGCAGGTGTACTGATGGATGTATCTCCCACTCGTGCATCTGGTGGCTGTGCCTGCTGAGCAGGTCCGCCATCTGATTATCCTTGCCCGGGAGATGCTCTGCCATGAGGAAGATGTTCCTCTGAATGGCCCACTTCCACATGCTCTGAGCCAGATGAGGCAGCTGCGGAGAGTGTGTGCCTCCCTGCTTCTGAATGTAGTACATCGCTGTCATGTTGTCCGTCCGAATCAACACGACCATAGATGCACTTTGAAAGCCTTCAGTGCCATGAAGATCGCCATCAGTTTTAGAACATTGATGTGCATCTTCCCCTGTTGCTGCGTCCATAGTCCCTGCACAGTGTATTGGAGTACATGCGCTCCCCATCCCTGGAGAGAAGCGTCCGTTGTCAGGATAATCTGTGGCACAGGCTCCTGAAACGGTCGGCCCTTGCAAAGGTTTCGTGGATTCCACCAATGCAGAGAGTTGTATGCCCGACCGCTCACCAACACTAGGTCTTTCAACTGGTTGTGAGCCTGAATCCATTGACGTGCCAAGCACTCCTGAAGCGGACGCATATGTAGTCTCGCGTGCGGGACAATGGAGATGCAGGAGGCCATCATGCCTATCAACTGCAAGAACACTCTCGCTGGAAGCGAGTGTTGAGGTCTGAATCTTTGGATCAGCGATTGAATGCTGCCGACTCTCACTGAATTCGGCTGTGCTGTGGTCGCCAGAGTGTCTATGGTCGCACCCAGATACTGCCGTATGTGGGCGGGCTGGAGATGGGATTTTGGGTAATTCAGTGAGAATCCCAGATCGTGCAGGAGGTGAATGGTGTGGGACACGTGGTCGGCGCACTGCTGGGCCGACTTTGCCTGAATGAGCCAGTCGTCCAGATAGGGGTAGACGTGGATGTTTTGACGTCTCAGATGCGCCGCCACCGTCGCCAGGCACTTTGTGAAAACCCTGGGTGCCGTGGTGACCCCGAAAGGCAAAACCTTGAACTGGTAGTGCTGGTTTTGGATGGTGAACCTGAGGTATTTTCTGTGTGAAGGATGTAGCGGAATGTGGAAGTACGCATCCTTCAGGTCCAGAGTTGCCAGGAAGTCCCCCTGTTGAAGCAGTGGGAGAACTTGCTGCAGTGCGAGCATGTGGAAATGCTCTGACAGGATGTAAAAGTTGAGGGGCCCGAGATCCAGGATGGGCCTGAGGGATCCGTCCTTCTTTGGAATCAGAAAGTACAGGGAGTAAACTCCCGTGCCTCTTTCCTATAAGGGTACGAGCTCTATTGCCCCTTTTTGCAGCATGACTGTGACTTCCTGCTGCAATAAGTGCAAGTGCTCGCCGGACATAGGACGGTGCCTTGGGGGTATGTTGGGTGGAGTGGATGTGAGCTCCAGACAATAACCAAATTGGATAAGTTTTCTGACCCACCTGTCCGTGGTGATGGACTTCCACACGGGTAGGAACTGCTGGAGTCTCCCCCCGACCGGTGTTGTGTGGTCGGGGGGCAGTGACAATGCGTCACTGTTTGTTGGCGGTAGAGGACATGGAGCTGTTGTTGCCACGTCCTCTGCCCTTGGCGCTGTTGCCGCGGTATCCACCTCGACCCTTGTTGGTTAAGTAGTCTGGGTGTTGCTTTTGTAGAACTGCGCTGACTGCGAAAGTTGACCCCTTGAGGTGCCTCTAGTATTGGAGCGACGAAAGGACCCACTCCGAAACTGCTGGGACTGCAAGGCACCCATAGATTTTGCAGTGTCGGTGACCTTTTTCATCTTCTCAAGGGTGGTATCAACCTCAGGGCCAAACAGGTGATCTGGGTTGACTGTTTGGTTCAAGATGGTGCTTTGAATGTCCAGCTTGAACCCAGATATCCTCAGCCATGCATGTCTACGAAGCATAACGCTAGTGTTAATTGCGCGTGCGGCGGTGTCAGCCACGTCCAGAGCGCACTTTATGGAAGCGTTGGAGATTAGCTTCCCCTCCTGTATTAACATTTCAGCCCCTTCCTTATACTGATCGGGTAAATGTTGCAAAAGGGTCCCTAGGGTATCATAGTGTGCCCTGTCATAACGTGCCAGGAGCGCCTGCGTGTTAGAGATGCGCCATATGTTGGATGCCTGCGCTGCCACCCTCTTCCCCGAAGCCTCAAAGACTTTTGATTCTTTGTCTGGGGGAGGAGCATCACCCGTAGTCTGGGAGTTGGCCCTCTTCCGGGCATTGGAGACAACCAGGGAGTCCAGAGGCAACTGTCCCTTAATATAAGTTGGATCTGTGGGCGCTGCCTTGTACTTTTTGTCAATCCTCGGGTTGATGACCCTCGCCCTAGTGGGTTCTTTGAAGACCTCAGCAGCGTGCTTCAAAACACCCTTCAGCATTGGCAGAGTTTTTACAGTCTTTTCAGAGACAGAAAAGGTGTCAAATAGGAAGTCGACGTCCACAGGGTCAGCATGCAGCTCGACGTTGTGATTGGCCGCTGCCCGCTCAATGAGGGCATTGAAAGCCGCAGAGTCCTCAGAGGGGGAAGTTTTTGCTGAGAAAAGCTGAGGGTCCTGTCCAGAATGCGGGTCCCCAGGATCGCCACCAGCAGACCAGGGCTCTGCCACATCCTCTGGGTCTGTGTAGATGGGATAGCTGTACTCATCTTCGTCGTCTCCCTCACCAGCTTCGACATTGGAATGAGTGGGCGAGAGTTCGTGAGCCTGTGGTGAAATGGGCTCCACCAAGGCTGGAGTACCAGCAGAGTCCATCTTTCGTTTGAGTGGGATTTTGTATGACTCCAATTGGGGCTCAGGGGTGATTTTCCTCTTCAGGAGGGAAAGCCTGCCCGTATCGGCATCGATGAAATGCTCCTGACGCTCCTCCTCTGCCAGTTGTCGAGGCCGTGGCCCGAGGACCACCAACAACGGTTTTGGCGTCGAAGACACCTTTTCGGGCACGCCGGCCCCCGGTTTAGCAGCGAAAGCCTTCGGCGCTGTCTTAGGCGGCAAGGTGAAAAGGATCGGCGTGGGCGCCTTCGCCGGTTTCTCCAGAGGCTTGGCTGGCGTAGGGTCCTTCGGCTCGACAGCTGCGGCGCCGTCCCTAATGCGCTGTAGGGACTCCGTAACCTTCTTTGTCAACGCGGCGGATGGACGCGCCGGTTCGACAGAGTCCTTAGCGGTTGGTTTTGGAGTGGAGACCGACGAGGTTCCCTTCGGAGTCGACGCACTCAGCGCAGCTCCCTTGGCCTTGTCGTGTGGAAGCGGGGCAGAGAGGGACTTCGGGTCGTCTGGCCGCTTCTTCGTGTCGGTAAGAGACTTCTTGGGGTCGTCGACCGTTGTTTTGTGATCGAGTCGACCCTTGGTGGCGTCGACAGTCTTCGGCGCCGATGCGGCTGCGTCCGACCCCTTAACCTTCGGCTTCGATGTAGTAGCCTTCGGGTCGGCCATTTTGACGTGGCTCTTCGGCTCGACGGCCATCTTCGATTTCTTCGGCGCCGAGGCCTCCGAAGTCTTCGAGCCGACCAATGCGATGCGCACTTTCGGTTTCGATATCTCTGGCGTCGAGACGGTAGATTTCACTTTCGGTTTCTGTGTTACCGGGAGTGAATTGGTACCAATGTCCGTGGCCGGGCCAGTAGGCGGGGCCGAGGAACTCACAACAAGGTTTTGGGTAAGGCCCGAAGGCGATCCCTCGACCTGGGCCTTATTTATTTGTACGGCCCCGGAGTCAGTCTGAGGAAGCTCCTCGTCCGAGCAATCCTCCACGGTGGCAAGGGCCCCGTCGTCGTCCCCTACCTCCTCGACGACTTCACCGAAATCTTCGGTCTCTGCGTGGTAGTCGTCCTCGACCTCCGACGCGGGGTTAGATTCCGAGATGTCCTGGATATCTTCATCCTCGACTTCCCCAGCATCGAAAATGTCCGTAGGTGGCGGTGCAGATTGCTGGGCCTCCAGGCGCGCAGCTCGACGGAGCTTGAGTGTTTTCTTGGACCGGAACCTGGAACAGGCCATACACTTGGCCTCGTCGTGGTCCGGCGACAGGCACTTGTTGCACACCGGGTGGACGTCGATATGTGGGTACTTCGAGGCACACACTGGACATCGTTTGAATGGACTTCGTTCCATGATGGATGGTCGAAGAGTCTGGAGCGTCGACTAGGCCCTTCCGCACCGAAAGCACGCAGAAGTACAAGCTTGGCTTGGAGCCGAGGAAAGTTGCGAAGCCGAACGCAAGACAATACCGACGCAAGTCCTAAAGACCTTTTGGTCTTAAGCAAAGTTAAGTTAATACTTATCGATTCCGACAAGAGGGAACCAAAGACATCCGAACCCAATGGCGGAAAAAAACAATCTGGGGATGTAGTCGATGCCCATGCGCACTGTAGTCCAGGGGAGGAGCCACCTATCTTGTGATACTTCGAAGACTCTTCCAGGACAACAATGTGCAATCATCCGGACCCAACACTAGGCGGCGATCAATGCACAGATATGAATTCAGCAGCCCACATGCCTCGAACGCATAATGGCAATGCCTTCACCATGGCGCTCCTTCCTGTCTTTCTTGATGAGTGAGAGTCCCGGTTGGACTGGTGTGTCCATTATCCGGTAAAAGTATTCATTGAGCCATGTTTCTGTGGTGAATGCTACATCCATGCGTGGTTCAGGATGACTTCTGCTAGTTCCGTTGCTTGCTGGGTTGCAGATCTGCAGTTGAGGAGCATGCACTTGGTTTCACTGCAGGCCTTTGGATCTTGAGGTGAGGAGGTCATGGAATATTAATGAGGTGTGCAGGTGGCTTAGTCGATCTTGTTTGTGTGTGATTTCTCCTTAGACATGTGATTGCCTGTATCCTAGAGGAAGGGGTGGTACTAAGAGGTTCTAGCCACTTCGCTCAGAGACATCGTGTTTTTTTTCAATTGGGTCTCTGTGCTTTGTTGCTTTGAGGCTTTGAAGTCCAGCTCTGTGGTTGTGTTTTGTATCGTCTTAGGAGCGTTCTGTTCTTGCATGTAGGAGAGGGGTGAAGGTGATGTGCAGGCTTTGGATATATGTTTTGGTTTGTTAAGATATTGTTGGGCCCGGTATTACTTTGCAGCACTAGTTCTGAATGATGTGCCCATCACCAGAGTCAGATGATATTATCTACCCTCTGTAAGGCTCTACCTCCCCCCTCAGTACCCAAATGAAAAACCAAGCATTACACACGCTGCCTAAAGGTGCTTCGATTTGAGGTAAGTACTACCAACTCTCTAACACTCACTCATTTATAATGTGAATAGTAGGGGTACACAGAGTGGAAGCGACCGGGCGGGAAGCCTAGTTAGGGAGACAAGTCTAGGAAAAGACAAGGGAATTGGACAGAGAAGATACTCATCAGCATTCCTGCACCCCCAATTCCCCCTAACCTCTCACCTGTGCAGCTCCAGGCTGTAGTTCACCATGTCCGCCACGGCCTGTGCATCGGCCGCAGATCCCGAGAGGGCACAATAAATACGCTCATGAAGGGGGGCCAGCTTGTCAAACACTCGGTTCACCACTGAGTCGCTGAAAAGGTGGGGAGAGGGACAGAATTAATTAGTTAACACTTAAAGGTCGGCATGAACCTCACTCCAACACCTAACAGCATTGTGACTACAAAAGGGCCTGAACTCTGGCTCATAGGGTACCACTCACTCCAAAGTATAACTCAGATCTGACCTACGTGGCATTTCACCCCAAGATACAAATGAAGATCCAACCTCTGTGGCATCCCTGCTCCAGCTCTCTGGCTGGTGTATCACCCCAAAATACAGTGATATCTGACTTCGGGTACCCATCCCCAAAAAAAGAAACTGAGATCTGACCTCTGTGGTACCCCCATCCCTTCCCAGCTCTCAGGGTCCTGCATCACCCAAAGGAACAAACTGTGCATAGCCACGGGGTGCATCATATATCCAAGATACACGGGCAGTAAGGAATGACCTCTAGACAGCGGTTATTGCTTACTACTACACCCAGCATTAGAGTATATCCTGGACAAAAGATAGCAACTTAGGGGCATATTATCAAGAACGGCGTTAAAATTATCGCCAGTTTAGCGGCAGAACACTGCCGCAACACTGCCGCCAGTTTATACAATACTTACATATATTATTAGCATATTTAAAATACATATATTATTAGCATATTTGAAAACGCATTCCTCAAAACTCTTTGTGAGTCAAGAAAAGACTGCATGATTGCTCAAAGTTTTTGAAACTGAGCAGTATTTATAGTTTGTTAGGGCCCAGCTGCTCGCCTGCTGGTGACCCACGCGGCCTCATACAGCTCAGACAGTGGCTTCAGAGGGCCGGAGAGGACGGTGCCTGTCACAGCTCAGAGAGCGGCTTCAGAGGGCTGGAGAGGAGGGTGCCTGTCACAGCTCAGACAGTGGCTTCAGAGGGCTGGAGAGGAGGGTGTCTATCACAGTTCAGAGAGTGGCTTCAGAGAGCTGGAGATGAGGGTGTCTGTCACAGCTCAGAGAGTGGCTTCAGAGAGCTGGAGATGAGGGTGTCTGTCACAGCTCAGAGAGTGGTTTCAGAGAGCTGGAGATGAGGGTGTCTGTCGCAGCTCAGAGGGGCTTCAGGGGGCTGGAGAGGAGGGTGCCTGTCACAGCTCAGAGAGTGGCTTCAGGGGGCTGGAGAGGAGGGTGTTTATCACAGCTCAGAGAGTGGCTTCAGAGGGCTGGAGAGGAGGGTGACTGTCACAGCTTAGAGAGTGGCTTCAGAGAGCTGGAGATGAGGGTGTCTGTCACAGCTCAGAGAGTGGCTTCAGGGGGCTGGAGAGGAGGGTGTCTGTCGCTTGCCAGAGGGGCTTCAAGGGCTGGAGAGGAAGGTGCCTGTCACAGCTCAGAGAGTGGCTTCAGAGAGATGGAGAGGAGGGTGTCTGTCACAGCTCAGAGAGTGGCTTCAGGGGGCTGGAGAGGAGGGTGTCTATCACAGCTCAGAGAGTGGCTTCAGAGGGCTGGAGAGGAGGGTGACTGTCACAGTTTAGAGAGTGGCTTCAGAGAGCTGGAGATGAGGGTGTCTGTCACAGCTCAGAGTGGATTCAGAGGGCTGGAGAGGAGGGTGACTGTCGCAGCTCAGAGAGTGGCTTCAGAGAGCTGGAGATGAAGGTGTCTGTCACAGCTCAGAGAGTGGCTTCAGAGGGCTGGAGAGGAGGGTGACTGTCACAGCTTAGAGAGTGGCTTCAGAGAGATGGAGAGGAGGGTGTCTGTCACAGCTCAGAGAGTGGCTTCAGAGAGCTGGAGATGTGGGTGTCTGTCACAGCTCAGAGTGGCTTCAGAGGGCTGGAGAGGAGGGTGTCTGTCGCAGCTCAGAGAGTGGCTTCAGAGAGCTGGAGATGATGGTGTCTGTCACAGCTCAGAGAGTGGCTTCAGAGGGCTGGAGAGGAGGGTGACTGTCACAGCTTAGAGAGTGGCTTCAGAGAGACGGAGAGGAGGGTGTCTGTCACAGCTCAGAGAGTGGCTTCAGAGAGCTGGAGAAGAGGGTGTCTGTCACAGCTCAGAGAGTGGCTTCAGAGAGCTGGAGATGAGGGTGTATGTCACAGCTCAGAGAGTGGCTTCAGAGAGCTGGAGATGAGGGTGTCTGTCACAGCTCAGAGAGCGGCTTCAGAGAGATGGAGAGGAGGGTGTCTGTCACAGTTCAGAGAGTGGCTTCAAGGGCTGGAGAGGAGGGTGCCTGTCACAGCTCAGAGAGTGGCCTCAGAGGGCTGGAGAGGAGGGTGTCTGTCACAGCTCAGAGAGCGGCTTCAGGGGGCTGAGAGGAGGGTGTCTATCACAGCTCAGAGAGTGGATTCAGAGGGCTGGAGAGGAGGGTGTCTGTCACAGCACAGAGAGTGGCTTCAGAGCGCTAGAGAGGAGGGTGTATGTCGCAGCTCAGAGAGTGGCTTCAGAGGGCCTGAGAGGAGGGTGTCTGTCACAGCTCAGAGGGGCTTCAGAGGGCTGGAGAGGAGGGTGTCTATCACAGCTCAGAGGGGCTTCAGAGGGCTGGAGAGGAGGGTGTCTATCACAGCTCAGAGAGTGGCTTCAGAGGGCCAAAGAGGAGGGTGTATGTCACAGCTCAGAGAGTGGCTTCGGAGGGCTAGAGAGGAGGGTGTCTATCGCAGCTCAGAGAGTGGCTTCAGAGGGCTGGAGAGGAGGGTGTCTATCGCAGCTCAGAGAGTGGCTTCAGAGGGCTGAAGAGGAGGGTGTCTATCGCAGCTCAGAGAGTGGCTTCAGAGGGCCTGAGAGGAGGGTGTCTATCACAGCTCTGAGAGTGGCTTCAGAGGGCTGGAGAGGTGGGTGTCTATCACAGCTCAGAGAGTGGCTTCAGAGGGCTGGAGAGGAGGGTGTCTATCACAGCTCAGAGAGTGGCTTCAGAGGGCTGGAGAGGAGGGTGTCTATCGCAGCTCAGATAGTGGCTTCAGAGGGCTGAAGAGGAGGGTGTCTATCGCAGCTCAGAGAGTGGCTTCAGAGGGCCTGAGAGGAGGGTGTCTATCACAGCTCTGAGAGAGGCTTCAGAGGGCTGGAGAGGTGGGTGTCTATCACAGCTCAGAGAGTGGCTTCAGAGGTCTGGAGAGGAGGGTGTCTGTCACAGCTCAGAGAGTGGCTTCAGAGAGCTGGAGAGGAGGGTGTCTGTCACAGCTCAGAGAGCGGCTTCAGAGAGCTGGAGATGAGGGTGTCTGTCACAGCTCAGAGAGCGGCTTCGGAGGGCTAGAGAGGAGGGTGTCTGTCACAGCTCAGAGAGTGGCTTCAGAGAGCTGGAGATGAGGGTGTCTGTCACAGCTCAGAGAGCGGCTTCGGAGGGCTGGAGAGGAGGGTGTCTGTCACAGCTCAGAGGGGCTTCAGAGGGCTGGAGAGGAGGGTGTCTGTCGCAGCTCAGAGAGCGGCTTCAGAAGGCTGGAGAGGAGGGTGGCTGTCGCAGCTCAGATAGTGGCTTCAGAGGGCTGGAGAGGAGGGTGTCTATCACAGCTCAGAGAGTGGCTTCAGAGGGCTGGAGAGGAGGGTGTCTGTCGCAGCTCAGAGAGCGGCTTCAGAAGGCTGGAGAGGAGGGTGTCTGTCGCAGCTCAGAAAGTGGCTTCAGAGAGCTGGAGATGAGGGTGTCTGTCACAGCTCAGAGAGTGGCTTCAAGGGCTGGAGAGGAGGGTGTCTGTCACAGCTCAGAGAGTGGCTTCAAGGGCTGGAGAGGAGGGTGTCTGTCACAGCTCAGAGAGTGGCTTCAGAGGGCTGAAGAGGAGGGTGTCTGTCACAGCTCAGTGAGTGGCTTCAGGGGGCTGGAGAGGAGGGTGTCTGTCACAGCTCAGTGAGTGGCTTCAGGAGGCTGGAGAGGAGGTGTCTGTCACAGCTCAGAGAGTGGCTTCAGAGAGCTGGATAGGAGGGTGTCTGTCACAGTTCAGAGAGTGGCTTCAGGGGGCTGGAGAGAAGGGTGTCTGTCACAGCTCAGAGAGCGGCTTCAGAGAGCTGGATAGGAGGGTGTCTGTCACAGTTCAGAGAGTGGCTTCAGGGGGCTGGAGAGAAGGGTGTCTGTCACAGCTCAGTGAGTGGCTTCAGAGGGCTGGAGAGGAGGGTGCCTGTCACAGCTCAGTGAGTGGCTTCAGGGGGCTGGAGAGAAGGGTGTCTGTCACAGCTCAGAGAGCGGCTTCAGGGGGCTGGAGAGGAGGGTACCTGTCACAGCTCAGTGAGTGGCTTCAGGGGGCTGGAGAGAAGGGTGTCTGTCACAGCTCAGAGAGCGGCTTCAGGGGGCTGAGAGGAGGGTGCCTGTCACAGCTCAGAGAGTGGCTTCAGAGGGCCTGAGAGGAGGGTGTCTGTCACAGCTCAGAGAGCGGCTTCAGAGGGCTGGAGAGGAGGGTGTCTGTCACAGCTCAGAGAGCGGCTTCAGGAGGCTGGTGAGCAGGTGTCTGTCAGAGTGACACTTCATCCACTGATATTCCTAAAAAGGCTTTTGGGAATGGTGCTTGATACGTCACCATCTAATTAGAATCACCGGCGATTTCCCTAGAGGTCTGTGTCAAATAGGGTTGAATTATGGTATATTAAAATGTCGCACCCCGTCCTGGTTTTGACGTGACTTCTGTTGCCAGCCTTTACTGGTGGCTTTCTGTGACTTATAGTAGTAGAAGATTTCTTCCAAACAGCTTCTGAAGGTTTGTTTTATAACATTTCACACCAGGCTTTACATTCTAAGCAGCTATTGCTGAAATCTATGATTTCTATATGAGTTGTAAATGTGACTTACCCCCCAGACACCCGTGAATCTGAGGCCACCACAACGCCCCCGGCAAACTCCACGGCGAGGATGGTCGTCTGCAGAGAGAGGGAAGAAATAAACATTGCAACTCAGAGAAGCAGCAACAATCTCAGCAAACAAAGGGACACAGATCACCTCTGGAGTGCAGTAATCCTACCTGAGAAAGAACTGTATTGAGGGAGAGGCCATGAGATTGTGCGTTGCCACACCATTTGGAGCGGTGCTTGAGAGGACGCGATAGAAACCACGTCATCGAAGAAAATGTTCAACAACCTGGTAGCCCACTCTCATGTTAGCAAAGCCAACCTTGGTTCTATGCTCGTGAACGCTGGGACGAGGCACAAACATCTTCATAGTTTAACATTGACCACAGACTTCATCATTGAGGGACAGTCCATTGCTTCAAACCTTAATACAGCGCCTGCGCTTGGAGGCGGACGTCTGGCTAGAGAGAAGCGATGGCTCTCACTTTCTTCGTGTGTCCTTATATTCTGCCTGCTACTTAGTTTATCTATCCATACTAATATAATAAAGAGAGAGCCCAAACCTTTGAGACTATGCAGACGCCCACCATATACATTGAAAAGGTAAAAGAACCGTGCCAGCAAAGTAGTCCCTTGTGGGCGTGTCTGCGTTGTGCTGTGGACGTGTGCTGGGAGCGTGACAAACGCTGGGGGCGTGTGGTACGTTCCGCCCTTCATGCCATGTCTCATATCGTGTGCTATGGGCATGTGCTGGGGGCGTGTGCGGGGCGCCGGATTAGGGAGAAAAAAGAGCGAGCGTTGTGCCCGATATTTCATTGTTTTTTCTTCCCAGGTTCTGTACATTCCAGCTCCGGGTGTCCACCCTGCTCCCTTTAAATACCCCTGCACCCCATAATCATAACCCACCCTTACTCCTTAAAATACCCCAACACCCTTAAACACTAACCCATCTTAACCCTATAAATATACCCTGTACCCCAAAACCCAAAACTATCCCTAAACCCTAAAAATACCCCTGTACCCCAAAACCCAATCCTAGCCCTGAACCCTATAAATACCCCTGTACCTCAAAACCCAAACCTATCCCTGAACCCTGAAAATACCCCTGTACTCCAAAACCCAAAGCTAGCCCTGAACCCTAAAAATACCCCTGTACCCCAAACCCCAAACCTAGCCCTGAACCCTAAAAATACCCCTGTACCCCAAACCCCAAACCTACCCCTGAACCCTAAAATACCCCTGTACCCCAAAACCCAAAACTATCCCTAAACCCTTAAAATACCCCTGTTCCCTAAAACCCAAGCCTAGCCCTGAACCATAAAAATACCCCTGTACCCCAAAACCCAATCCTAGCCCTGAACCCTATAAATACCCCTGTACCTCAAAACCCAAACCTATCCCTGAACCCTGAAAATACCCCTGTACCCCAAAACCCAAACCTAGCCCTGAACCCTAAAAATACCCCTGTACCCCAAACCCCAAACCTACCCCTGAACCCTAAAATACCCCTGTACCCCAAAACCCAAGCCTATCCCTAAACCCTTAAAATAACCCTGTACCCCAAAACCCATACCTAGCCCTGAACCCTAAAACTACCCCTTTTACCCATAACCAAAAACTGTATCTGAACCCTTAAAATACCCAGATACCCCAAAACATATACCTCAGTACCCCAAAACATATACCCCTATACCCATACTTACCTTATTCAAACATTTAAAAAAATACAAGCGTTTACCATTCATGCATTTACAACGAATTTTGTTGTAAATGTATGAGTGGTAAAAGCATATAAAATGTAATGCCATGCGTTATAATGGCATTGCGGAGTCATGGTACTTTCGTAATGAAAGTATGCGGAGTGATGGTATGCGGAAAGAAAGTTGCAAAATAATGAGTTTACCCTCCCCCGGTAAGTACATTGGTGGCACGGCGGCCCACATCTCCGGCAACATACTCATATTTTTTCACCACCAATTTGAAAAATGCACAGGTCTCTCTCATTGATGTCCAGCACCGACATACACTTTTAGACACACCTCCCGCCACAAGTTCTAGAATTGCGAACTTTAGAGCTGGGGAGCTACGTTCGAATCTCGGCATCAGCTCAACATCCTGTGATTCCTGGCAAATCGCTTTGTCTCCCCATGCCTACCACAAATGAATGTGTTCTTCTGTAATGTAAATTGTGCTCATGCCATGTTGTCGAGTTCGCGCTATATAATCTTGCAAGGAAAAATAAAGTAGGGAAACTCGAGTTCACACACTACTGAACGCGCACTCTTAAGTGCATCAGCAGTGCACTGTGAATCGGAGCATTTCACAGGCCTGTCACAGATAAGAAATGCTATCAAAACGAAATCCTACAAAACAATATAGTACTGGCCGGCAGCAATTCATACCCGGACAACGTCGGGACGGGCTGCTAGTGTGTTTATAGAAGTAAAACAGTGTATGGACATTCAGTTATTTTGTTATTAGGCAGGTCTATAGTACACAGCGTTTTGAGTCTCCAAGCTTCATGGCCTCCTCTGATGGGCCCAAGAGTCAAGAGTTGAAGGGGAGTGCCTGGTAATCCATTTTGGGGTCTGATAGCACAGTGCTGAGGTTACCAGTAGCAAATTACTGTCACAACTGGAATCTAATGACCTCTTGAACTCAGATAGGTAATGGGGCCACACTGGTTGGTAAATAATGTGGATCAGAAAGCTCCAGTCTCACTGGACACTAACACTCCTAAATAAGGCCATTCTGGTTGTGTGGCTGAAGATGGATGCTGCGGTGCCTGAGGTCTGAGAAGGTTCGGTGCAGGCAGCATCCTCAGATGTGACTGACGAGAGGTAAGACAGAAGAGGCGGGACTGGTTCAGTGAAGGTGACAATGGACCACCGCCTCTGGGCACTGAAGAGGCGCCTCGTTGGAAGCTGCTTGGAGGCTGCAGCTCCTCAAACAGCCAAAGGACTGGAGGTAGAGCATCACTGCCAGGAATTCAAAGCCGACACCTGGATGGACTCCCACCACAGAGCCGGACTTATGGAAGGTGGAATCTTGAGGGGCAGGGGTCTCTCAGCAATCCATAAGAGGGTCCTGGTGATTCAACACAACTACTAAAACAAGGCATTCAATGACTGTGTGCGCTAAAAGTAAGGTTGCAATGATGTCTATTTACAGTTGCAAGGCATTATGGACATTGGAGTCCTGTCAATACTGGGACATTACGATCACTGACCTACCAACTCAAATATTGCATCAGCAATATAATGACATAGAGTACTGGCTATTAAGAGTGTCATCTGATCCCCTAAACAATAAGGAACTGTGAAGCTTAACTACTGCATAAGAGAGTATAAACGATCTGTCTGCCCTCTATCCTCACTGTTCGATTTTGCAGTATATTTAAATCCACAAGCACCTGACCTTCAAAAACTTCAAGTGTATCACCAACTGCGTCGACACTCTGACCCCCAAGAAATGAAGCAACACAGTAAAAACGTGAACATAAGAGAACTGGTACATGGAAGACTTCAGAATGACCAAGTGACACTGCAAACAACTTGAACGGAAATGGAGAACCAGCCAAGGAAAGTATAGAAAGATGCTTTCAAAGCCGCCCAGAGAAGGTACCACAAGCTCATCCAAGAGACTAAGAGGAAGGCCCTAGTCAAACGAGTGAATGCAAGCTCCAACAGCAACAAAGAAATCTTCACAATCAACAAGGATTTCACCACACCCACAGCTGCCAGCAGCAACATCAATCCAAACCAAGATCTGTGTAACAACCTGTCAAATTTATTTTGCAGCAAGATCACAACCCTGTACAGCAATGTTGCCTACCACTGGAGCCCCTTACTCCCACCAGAAGTCTCCTGGTGCCGAACAAAGACAACACAATCACCACTTGGGACACCATCAGCACAGAGAAAAGCATCGCAACCATGAAGATCCTACACTCAGCGGCGTAGCGTGGATTGCCAGCGCAAGGCGAGTATTGCGCCCCCTAACTCACGACGGTGGGCAAAATTTGTAAAGAAAACACATTTTCAGCAAAAGACTTGCTGGCACAAAAAATGTCTTTTAAAATTTTGCGCACCTAAGAATTTTGCACCTGGGAAACAGCACTTATGCCCATGTACATCCTGCCACCATCACACACACCTTCGACAAAGGAGCGATGCCTTAACTCCAATCCTTTCCACCTCCATCAGTACAGCCATCTTCCTGGAAACATGCAGCCATCAATGCCCTCTTAAAAAAAACCTTGGCAGACCCGACCAAACTTGCCAACCACAGACCAATATCCCTCCTCTATGAGCCAGCCAAGGTCTTGGAAAAAGCCATTAACAAACGCCCCCCCAACCACATTGCCAATCAGAAGCTTCTGGATGCCAAATGATCAGGATTTAGACCTAACCACAGCCTGAAACGGCCCTCACAGAAGCAAAGGACGACATCCGGACGATCCTCGATGGGAGGGCAACTGCAGTCCTCATCCTTCTAAACCTATCAGCAGTCTTCAACACCGCCTTCAATCCCATTCTGAAACTATGACTTCATGCGCAGATATCCAGGGACTCCCCTCAAATGGGTCTGCTCCTTCCTCACCGGTAGAACATAAACTGTCAACATGCCCCATATTCTTCTGAACCACGGGGAATCATCTGTGGTCCCGCAGGGCTCCTCGCTCAGCCCAAAACACTTCAACATCCATGTGACTCCACTGGTTAATATCAAACGGACTCACAAGATAAACATGCCACATACACAGACGACACGCAAAGGATACCGTCCCTCTCAGAAAAAACACTTGTAAAGACCGAAGTGGTAGTCTTTGGGAAAGACGCCTCACCATGGGATTCCACCTGGGTGCCCACAGACCTCCGTCCAACCACAACGCTTAGCCCACAAGCAAGAAACCGCAAAATCATGAGCCCACAAACTTGACATGGCCGCCCAAGTCAACACAGAAGCCTCGTCCTGCTTCAACACCCTAAGGATACTGAAAAAAATCTTCAAGTGCCTACTGTACAACACCAGGAAAATGATCCCCCAACCCTCTTCACTAACAGACTAGACTACAGGAACACCAAGTGTGCAGGGATAACCAACCAGCTCACAAGAAGACTGCAGACCATTCAAAGTGCAGCAGCCAGACTAGCTCTCAATCTCAATCAATCAATCAAAGACATTTATAGAGCGCACTACTTACCCGGAGTGTCTCAAGGCGCTTGGGGGGGGGGGTGCTGCTACTGCTCGAACAGCCAGGTCTTGAGCTTCTTCCTGAAAGAGAGGTGGTCTTGGGTCAGGCGCAGGTCGGTCGGGAGGGAGTTCCAGGTCTTGGCGGCCAGGTAGGAGAAGGACCTTCCTCCTGTTGTCGTTCTTCGGATGCGGGGGACGGCGGCAAGGGCGTGACTGGCTGATCGGAGATGGCGTTTGGGAGCGTAGAAGTTGATGCGGTTGTTGAGGTAGCTCGGGCCTTGATCGTGTAGGGCTTTGTGTGCGTGGGTGAGGAGACGGAAGGTGATTCTTTTGTTGACAGGGAGCC
This sequence comes from Lissotriton vulgaris, assembly GCF_964263255.1. Classification (NCBI taxonomy): domain Eukaryota; kingdom Metazoa; phylum Chordata; class Amphibia; order Caudata; family Salamandridae; genus Lissotriton; species Lissotriton vulgaris. The sequence goes on from NW_028241612.1 coordinate 720,283, forward strand.
AATGCAGGTCTCTCAGATGTCCGGAGATGTGGCTGTGTCGTGGGATGTCGAGGATGAGTCTGGCTGAGGTGTTCTGGATCCGCTGGAGTCTCTTCTGGAGCTTGGCGGTGGTTCCGGCGTAGAGGCCGTTGCCGTAGTCCAGTCGGCTGGTGACGAGGGCCTGGGTGACCGTCGTCCTGGTCTCGGTGGGGATCCACCGGAAGATCTTCCGTAGCATGCGCAGGATGTTGAAGCACGACAAGGAGACGGCGTTGACTTGTCTGGTCATGGAGAGGGAGGAGTCCAGGCTGAAGCCCAGGTTGCGTGCGTGGTCTGTCGGTTTGGGTGCGGTGCCCAGGGCGGGGGTCCACCAGGAGTCGTCCCAGGCGGAGGGCGAGGCGCCCAGGATGAGGACTTCCGTCTTGTCTGAGTTCAGTTTCAGGCGGCTGGTCGTCATCCACTCGGCTACGTCTTTCATCCCTTCGTGAAGGGTGGCTCTGGCGGCGGTCGTTGGTCAGGGAGAGGATCAGCTGGGTGTCGTCAGCATAGGAGATGATGTTGAGGTTGTGCTGGCGTGCGATGGCTGCGAGGGGGCTCATGTAGACGTTGAAGAGGGTGGGGCTCAGCGAGGATCCTTGGGGGACGCCGCAGATGACTTTGGTGGCCTCCTGCGTCGAGCTCACATCACACCACACCTTAGGGAAGTTCACTGCTCCCTGATACACAAGCGTGCACACTTCAACCTCCTCACCCACACCTACAAAGCACTCCACAACACAGGCCCAGCCTACCTGAATAGCCACATTAATTTCCACCAATCTTTCATAAACATTTACACTGTGTCGGACTCTCACTAGCGCACATCGCCCACGTACACAAAAGCAGAGGAGGAGTTGAGAGGAGGAGGTGGTGCCTATTTATATCTGGCTCATAAAACCTGGAAAGAGTTCCCACAAGACATCAGAGCCTCTGCCTCCTCTCTTATTGACTTCTGCAAGAAGCTACATAGCTGGTTCTTACAGTAAGCTCTCCATGGATGGCCTTGCATACCAGCCACAAAGCGCCTGGATACCCTCATGTGTGATAAGCGTGCTATTACAACACTAATAACATACCATATGATGATGCAGCTTAGTGAAGGCCATTTAAAACAATTGCATTTGATTTGATAGGGACATCAAGTAACGACCTGAGATACTGCAACTTGTAAATTTCAAGCAGTTGGAGCAGACTCGAGAGGGGCGTCTAGTAACCACAGATTTGTGAAAGAGTTTTCAGGCTTTTGCATCTGACTTGAGAGGGGCAACTATGAACAACTTGAGGTTGTTCAAGTCCATCTTGCCTGCATGAAGTAAAAAATAGTAGCAAAATGTATAGGGATATGTGGTAATGACTTAAGGTACAACAGCTTCGTGAAGATTTCAAGCAGTTGGATCTGACTTAGGAGGGTCTCTAGTAGCAACTTCAGGTATTGTAGCTTCGTGAAAGATTTGTTAAGCAGTTGCTTCTGTCTAGTAAAGTCTTGAAGCCACCGTCCCACGGAGATCCTTCTCCTACCTCACAGCCAAGGCCTGGAACGGACTCCCCCTTCACCTCCGATGGAGCCCGACACTGCACCAATTCAAGAAGGACCTCAAGACCTGGCTCTTCGTATGACCCCAACGCAGCTGCTCACACCCACCCCCAGCGCCTTGAGACCCTCACAGGTGAGTAGTGCGCTTTACAAAACTCTGACTGATTGATTGGTTGAAGGAGTGGAACCTTATTAAAGACTTTAGGCTTTGCATCTGACTCAAGAGTAACATCTAGTAATAACTTGAAGTAAAATAGGTATGCATAAGGCCGGACTTATTGACTCTACCAAATGCTTGTTTAACTTAGAAACACAGACTTAACCTATGTGCTCCTTCGTAGATTGAAGTGCCATACTTGAAGTTTTTGACCCCGAGTCCTGCAAAAAAATTTGACGCACCAGCAAGTCACATAATAATAAAATATAAGCTAATTTATGGCATTCTGAAACAGTAGCCTTCAGCTTTAGGCAGTGCTTAATTTGAGCTGGTGGTCAGAACTGGCACTTAACTGCTTTAACCGGCACTTATGACAGCTGCCACATGGTGGAGCTGTTTGTGCAATTTAAAGATGAGCAGAAAAATAGTTGTTTGGTAATTCAAAATACATTAACAACATAACGGCCAAAGCTGCCAACATTGGAGCTGGGGAAAGAGGTTTGAGCCTCAGCGTCGGTCTTCATCCCGTGATTCTGGGTAAATCACTTAATCCCCCCATGCCTACAAAAATGAATGTGTCCATCTGTAATGTAACTGGTGCTCATGTAAAGCGCTCCAATACCTTCGAGTCAAGTTTGTGCTATATAAAACTGCAACAAAAAAAAAATACCTGTCATCAAATCCATTCTCCATTCTTAACCCCTTGCATGCTTGTGACGGAACCGTTCCGTCACAAGCCTCGGGTGAGCTGTGCTTGTGACGGAACGGTTCCGTCACGGCCCGCTCGCCGTGCCTGCGCGGCGCAAATTCTGCGCCTGGGCTGAGGTTTTAATGGGCGGACGGGTTTGTGACGGAACCGTTCCGTCACAAGCACAGCTCACCCGCGAGCCGTGAGGGGTTAAAGCTTTGGCGGCCTCCAACAGCTTGAATTGTCACACTTGTAGCAGTGTGAGGCTTAGTAGTTGTGTAAGTACCATGACAATGTGTTGTGCAAACTGCGGTGTGCGGTGGCCTCCGACAAGGGACCCCCGCACTTTTTACAATGAAGTACTGGCTGGAGGGTGGAATTATAACTCATTGATAACATTATAAGGATGGAAATTAAAGCAGGACAAGATGAAACAGAAAGTAAGTTGCAGATGCAGCAATGCATTTAATGTGTAACATGTATCTGACGTGGTTAAAAATATCAGTTTCCTGCTGGCATCCGTTCATGCAGAACAATGCATTGTCATGAAAAGCTGAAGTTGGATCCGCATTTTAAAGGTAGAGGGCTCTTTACAGCACTTGACAGATCTATAGATTTTTTTTAATTTTAAATACTTGCAAGTCATGGGGGCTCGCGGTGCAGCTGATGCCTCGGACTGGCAGAGGTGCCGCCGCCCATCCCCCCCCCCCCCTCCCCTCCCCCCCCCCTCCCCTCCCTCTTACCCCAGTCTTGATCTCGCAGGCCGTGCTCCAGGGGTCGGCTGAGCCCTCCATGTCCGCGCTCTCCTCTCCCTGTGTCTGTCCCGCCGGGTCCCTTGCACTTCCAAGTGAGCTCGACTGCGAAAGTGAAAGTGAAACCTTCTGAATGGAATGCATTACAGCTCATGGTGCAGTACTCGCGGCGGCCGGCAGAGGGCGCCGGAGGATTGTTTATTCCATCTGCTGCTCTCATCTCCTTCCACCCTCTGTGCATGGAAGGGCTGGGAATCCCCTTTTCGGAACCGCACCGCCAGCCCGTTCGTCCGCCTAGAGACTGGTGACGCGTCAGACGCACTCACACGCCATTGGCTGACTTCACCGCACGAAAAGCTCCAGACAGTGCGGTACAGGAGCACGCCTGCCTGGCAACTTATGACGTAAGGTGCGTCCTCTCACGCCATTGGTTCGCTTTCACGGCCCTTTCAGGCTCCTTGCAAACCTTCTGAGAAACACCTCACCCTAGCAACTGGTGACGCCGACAGAATTTGGACTCGATTGGTGTATAAGCGCAACCCCAGAAGAAGGAAGCCAAGGTGGGCGAGTAGGGTCTGCCTAACGACCGGTGACGCGCACTGAGCTTCCATGCCATTGGTGCACGCGCAGGTGGGCGGAACCCTGGAGTTGAATGTTGGAGAGTGCAAGTGTTATGCTGCATAATGGCTCGAAACAATAAAGTTGTGCACTCCCCTGACTGTGTCGTGTCATCCATACACAACGATGCAGAGGTGTCACCTTGTGCCCAGCGCTGCAGCCCCCTGCATGTGCAGACACCGGCCTCAGAATGTTTGTCCTCCCAGGGCGGTTCTAGGGTTTGTGGGGCCCTGGGCAGGACAGGAACATTGGAGGCCCCTATCACTTTGCATGCGATGTAACCAAGCAGAGAGTGACATCCATTGATCATATTTCTCTTGGATTACCGAAGCCACTTTGCAAGCAGCCACTTACACAATCTGGATATCAGTAACATAGCTATAAATAACAATCTTACTAAAATAAGTAGATATATTGAAAATCACAATTACGTGCAAACACTTTAAATTAATCAAACTAGGTGGTAAAGCTAGGCCTACAGCTCTCCAAAACTGATCTAATTATTTTGATGTTCACTAAGTGTTTCCAGAATAGAGCATGATTTAGGACAGTGTCACTAGTAGTGTGGCATGTATAGTTCTAGTTTCTAGAACAGTTAGTACAATGCACTGCTACACTGGGGCAGGTGCATTGGCCTCCACCTACTAGGCTTTCTAAATCACTTTACAAGGTATTTGGGCTTCCACGCCACCTTTTCCCCAGGACGTTTGGTAGAATTGCAGCCTTTACCTGTTCTATCTGGCTCTGTCAGTGTTACATTCATCTTTCCGCTTCTTGTTCTCCTCTTTACTTCTGTTCTTTCCACCCAGCCTCGCCCCTTACTTGCTGGTCCTGCGCCTCTTACATTGACCTCTTCCTCTCTGATCTACTCATCTCTCACTAAGCCTTTAAGCAGGGCTTTAAGTGGGATGAAAAAACTGGGGGTCTCTCAAAGGGGTGTAGCCAATGTATTTAGGGGTGTGGCTTAAAACACATAGGCTAAAAAACTGTGCTTTGCATTGTGTGCCCCCCCCGACTTGTATTTTGCTGTTTCTGTCATTGCATCCAGATATGTGATACAACAAGTAACATCGTACCTACAACAAGCCAGGACTATTGGTTTTGTCAATGGTTGTTAGGTAGCCTTGTAATAGTGAAAAACAAAATTGGCTGTAATTCACTATTAGAACATGCCACACACAACAGGGCTTGTCCTACCTTATGCTTACAATGCACCCTGCCCTTGGGCCTAACTTAGGGGTGACTCACATGTAGTAAAGGGAAGGTTTAGAGGCTGGCAAGTGGGTGCACTTGCGCAGTCAGCATGACAGTACCAGACTGCACGCAGGTTCTGCAATGGCAGACCTTAGACACTTTACACAAGGCTGCTTCTGTGGTTGGCACAACCAGTGCTGCAAGCCCACCAGCAGCATTTGTATTTACAAGCCCTGGCACTCCTGATGCACTTTACTGGGGTCTGACAGTAAACCAAATAATCCAATCATGGAAACCAATCACATATACACTTTTCATATGGAGCACTTGCACTGTGGCACTGATTGGCAGTGGCACAGTGCTCTGAGCAGCTAACACCAGCAAAACACATGAGGCAACAGGAACAAAAATGGAAGGGAGACCCACGCCAATGGTGCCAGGTCTAACACTGCCCTTTACCTTTCATCTCTCCCTCCTGAGTCATAACTTCCTTCTTGTTTTTACTCCAAATTACCTCCACCTCCTATCTTTCACCCTCCTGAAACACCAGATATTTTCGTGTTGATTCCGTCCTACTCTATGCTCTACACTTCACTTCATCTCCCTGCCCAACTCTTACAGTTCTCATTGATTCTGCTTCTTTTGCACCCACCTCTCACAATTCCACCTCTCTTCCCTGCACTTAAATTCTGCTGCTGGTTCTGTTTCTCTTACCAGCTCCCATTCAAGTGCTACCCTTTACCTCTCACCTCTCCCTCCTCCTTGTAACACATTTTGCTTGTCTGTCCCTTTTACATCCACCTCTCCTCTTTCAACCCCAGCCTCCTATCTTCTCACTGTTTCTGCTCCTTTTACAACCACTTCTCCCTCCAAGCTCTACATTTCAATCCATTCCTACCCCTGATCTTCCTCACTGATTCTGCTCTTTTAAAATTTATCTTTCTCTTCGTTGCTGCATACTTTACCTCTCATATCTCCTCAGCCTCAAATCTCTCACTGGTTCTGTCCCTTCAACAGATACTTCTCCTCTGCCTCTCCCCCCGGCCTCCTACCTTCTCTCAGTGGCCATCTCTCTTACATCCACCTCTCACCATTCCCGTGTACTGCAATTTAAGTTCTCCTGTTGATTCTGCCTCTCCTATAGTTACCGCTACCATCCATGCACTACCTTTCACCTTTTATCTTTCCAACTAGCCTCAACTTTTTCACTGGTTCTGCACACACATCCACCTCTTCCCTCCATGTTGGGAGGATTGGGTTTTCAGTTCACACAAGTCAGGCAGGAGTAAAAAGATTTTTAGCCGTCTCATCAAATAATTTTCAATGCTATTAAGGACATGGAGGCGAGGATTATCCCACCCTTATGTGTCTTATTGTGTACTTCAATGATTTTAATTGTGATTTCATTGATATGTCAAGTATGAGCTACAGCCGACCCCTGCATGTATGGAGTATTTTGGGGGGTTATCACGTGATGTTTTCTTTTCTCCATAGGCTCTGATGGCAAACAGGATTGAATCCTGAAAAACCGCTAGCAGAGCTGGTTGACAGTCTAATGGTCTGGAATCGGTCGGTGGTTGGAGAGATTGGCCACGTCTGTTAATGCAGGAGGGATCTTCGGATAAAGGAGATACCAAGTTTTTCCAGGCAGTTTGGTTGGATGTTCTAGTTCACCGATGTTGGACTCGCACAAAAAAAGAGGAATGGAAATTGAGTCAGCCTATTATATACTCTGTATTGAAATATGATTGGTGAAAGGGGGGTGATGTCATGGAACAGCTCATGGGAAATGTAGTTTTTGGTTGTTTAATGAAATGTTGTTACGGTTTCATTGGCTGCTGTGTTTTTGCAGTAAAGAATAGGGGAGCACGATCCTTGCCTCTGTGTCCTTAATAGAATTGAAAATTATTTAATACGTCAGCTAGACATTTTTTCACTCCAGCCTGGTGTGTGAAAACCTATCCTCCCAACTCCAATAGAATACCTCACAGTGACAGGTTGTAGCACACACCTTATAGGTGAAGGATACATCCCTCACTGGGAGAGGGTGCACAGCTAATAGGTGAAGGATACATTCCTCACAGGGAGAGGGCGCAGCACACACCTTATAGGTGAAGGATACAATCCTCACCGGGAGAGGGCGCAGCATACACCTTATAGGTGAAGGATACATTCCTCACCGGGAGAGGGCGCAGCACACACCTTATAGGTGAAGGATACATCCCTCACCAGGAGAGGGCGCAGCACACACCTTATAGGTGAAGGATACATCCCTCACCGGGAGAGGGCGCAGCACACAGCTTATAGGTAAAGGATACATCCCTCAATGGGAGAGGGCGCAGCACACACCTTATAGGTGAAGGATACATCCCTCACCGGGAGAGGGGCAGCACACACCTTATAGGTGAAGGGTACATTCCTCACGGGGAGAGGGCGCAGCACACACTTTATAGGTGAAGGATACATTCCTCACAGGGAGAGGGCGCAGCACACACCTTATAGGTGAAGGATACATCTCTCACTGGGAGAGGGCGCAGCACACAGCTTATAGGTGAAAGATACATACCTCACTGGGAGAGGGCGCAGCACACCCCTTATAGGTGAAGGATACATCCCTCACCGGGAGAGGGCGCAGCACACACCTTATAGGTGAAGGATACATTCCTCACGGGGAGAGGGCGCAGCACACACCTTATAGGTGAAGGATACATCCCTTGCAGGGAGATGGCGAACCACATCCTTCACATGGGGAAGGTCAGTTCCCTCACAGGGAAAGGACACAGCACAGCCCTCACAGAGAGAAGATGAATCCCTCCCTCACAGGTGGAGGGTGCTGCATGGCGCTCCTAGGTGCCCTCACAGCTGGAGGGTGAATCCCTCACAGGTGGAGGGTGAATCCCTCACAGGGGGAGGGTGAGGTGAATCCCTCACAGGTGGGGGGTGAGGTGAATCCCTCACAGGTGGGGGGTGAGGTGAATCCC